>NC_091539.1:16250000-17500000 GCF_042242935.1 Bactrocera oleae | reverse complement strand
AATTTACGTAGAGATGTTAATGTCTTAATTGTGTTAAACAGAATAGCGGCAATCGAAAACCCAAAAAATTCAAAATTCCTAGCAACTTCCGTTTTTTTGTTTTCGGTTTTTGTTTTCGGTGAATAAAGTATAGGGGCCAATAAAACATAATGTCTCACCTAGAGGACAACTCGATCGTTCATAATCGCAATCATACACCCGCCTACCATAAACAGGAGCGTGGCAATTGACCAAAAACATTTCAATTTTACATTTTACACTTTAGCGCCTAACCAGGGTACCAGGAAAACCCAAAAAATTCAGAATTCCTAGCATGTCCCGGTTTTTTGTTTTCGGCGAATTAAGTATATGGGCCAATAAAACATAATGTATCACCTAGAGGACAACCCGATTGTTCATAGTCACAATCATACACCCGCCTACCATAAACAGGAGCGTGGCAATTGACCAAAAACATTTCAATTTTACATTTTACACTTTAGCGCCGAACCAGGGTACCAGGAAAACCCAAAAAATTCAGAATTCCTAGCATGTCCCGGTTTTTTGTTTTCGGCGAATTAAGTATATGGGCCAATAAAACATAATGTATCACCTAGAGGACAACCCGATTGTTCATAATCACATCCATACACCCGCCTACCATAAACAGGAACAGCGCGGCAAATGACCAAAAACATTTCCATTTTACATTTTACACTTTAGCGCCTAACCAGGGTGTATGAGAAGGATTAAACTATCTGATTACGGTCGCCGCACATGTGCAATTTACGTAGAGATGTTAATGTCTTATTTGTGTTAAACGGAGGAGCGGCAATCGAAAACCCAAAAAATTCAAAATTCCTAGCAACTTCCGTTTTTTTGTTTTCGGCGAATAAAGTTTTTGGGCCAATAAAACATAATGTATCAATTTGAGGACAACCTGATCGTTCATTTTCACAATTAGACACGCGCCTACCATAAACAGGAGCGCGGCAATTGACCAAAAACATTTCCATTTTACATTTTACACTTTAGCGCCTAACCAGGGTGAATTAGAATGATTAAACTATTTGATTGCGATCGCCGCGCATGTACACTTTACGTAGAGATGTCAATGGCTTATTTGTGTTCAACAGAGGAGCGGCAAATTAGAGCCTAACCGGGGTGAATTAGAAGGATTAAACTATTTGATTGCGACCGCCGCACATGTGCAATTTACGTAGAGATGTTAATGTCTTAATTGTGTTAAACAGAATAGCGGCAATCGAAAACCCAAAAAATTCAAAATTCCTAGCAACTTCCGTTTTTTTGTTTTCGGTTTTTTATTTTCGGCGAATAAAGTATATGGGCCAAAAAAACATAATGTATCATCTCGAAGACAACCCGATCGTTTAAAATCACAATCATACACCCGCCTACCATAAACAGGAGCGCGGCAATTGACCAAAAACATTTCCATTTTACATTTTACACTTTAGCGCCTAACCAGGAAGAAATAGAAAGATTAAACTATCTGATTACGGTCGCCGCACATGTGCACTTTACGTAGAGACTTTAGCGCCTAACCAGGGTGAATAAGAATGATTAAACTATTTGATTGCGATCGCCGCGCATGTGCAATTTACGTAGCGATGTTAATGTCTTAATTGTGTTAAACAGAAAAGCGGCAATCGAAAACCCAAAAAATTCAAAATTCCTATCAACTTCCGTTTTTTTGTTTTCGGTTTTTTGTTTTCGGCGAATAAAGTATATGGGCCAATAAAACATAATGTCTCACCTAGAGGACAACTCGCTCGTTCATAATCACAATCATACACCCACCTACCATAAACAGGACCGCGGCAATTGACCAAAAACATTTCAATTTTACATTTTACACTTTAGCGCCTAACCAGGGTGAAATAGAAGGATTAAACTATCTGATTACGGTCGCCGCACATGTGCACTTTACGAGGAGATGTCAAGGTCTTATATGTGTTGAACAGAGGAGCGGCAATCGAAAACCCAAAAAATTCAGAATTCCTAGCATGTTCCGGTTTTTTGTTTTCGGCGAATAAAGTACATGGGCCAATAAAACATAATGTCTCACCTAGAGGACAACTCGCTCGTTCATAATCACAATCATACACCCACCTACCATAAACAGGACCGCGGCAATTGACCAAAAACATTTCAATTTTACATTTTACACTTTAGCGCCTAACCAGGGTGAAATAGAAGGATTAAACTATCTGATTACGGTCGCCGCACATGTGCACTTTACGAGGAGATGTCAAGGTCTTATATGTGTTGAACAGAGGAGCGGCAATCGAAAACCCAAAAAATTCAGAATTCCTAGCATGTCCCGGTTTTTTGTTTTCGGCGAATTAAGTATATGGGCCAATAAAACATAATGTCTCACCTAGAGGACAACTCGGTCGTTCATAATCACAATCATACACCCACCTACCATAAACAGGACCGCGGCAATTGACCAAAAACATTTCAATTTTACATTTTACACTTTAGCGCCTAACCAGGGTGAAATAGAAGGATTAAACTATCTGATTACGGTCGCCGCACATGTGCACTTTACGAGGAGATGTCAAGGTCTTATATGTGTTGAACAGAGGAGCGGCAATCGAAAACCCAAAAAATTCAGAATTCCTAGCATGTTCCGGTTTTTTGTTTTCGGCGAATAAAGTATATGGGCCAATAAAACATAATGTATCACCTAGAGGACAACTCGGTCGTTCATAATCACAATCATACACCCACCTACCATAAACAGGACCGCGGCAATTGACCAAAAACATTTCAATTTTACACTTTAGCGCCTAACCAGGGTGAAATAGAAGGATTAAACTATCTGATTACAGTCGCCGCACATGTGCACTTTACGAGGAGATGTCAAGGTCTTATATGTGTTGAACAGAGGAGCGGCAATCGAAAACCCAAAAAATTCAGAATTCCTAGCATGTCCCGGTTTTTTGTTTTCGGCGAATTAAGTATATGGGCCAATAAAACATAATGTATCACCTAGAGGACAACGAGATTGTTCATAATCACAATCATACACCCGCCAACCTTAAACAGGAGCGCGGCAATTGACCAAAAACATTTCCATTTTACATTTTACACTTTAGCGCCTAACCAGGAAGAAATAGAAAGATTAAACTATCTGATTACGGTCGCCGCACATGTGCACTTTACGTAGAGACTTTAGCGCCTAACCAGGGTGAATAAGTATGATTAAACTATTTGATTGCGATCGCCGCGCATGTGCAATTTACGTAGCGATGTTAATGTCTTAATTGTGTTAAACAGAAAAGCGGCAATCGAAAACCTAAAAAATTCAAAATTCCTATCAACTTCCGTTTTTTTGTTTTCGGTTTTTTGTTTTCGGCGAATAAAGTATATGGGCCAATAAAACATAATGTCTCACCTAGAGGACAACTCGCTCGTTCATAATCACAATCATACACCCACCTACCATAAACAGGACCGCGGCAATTGACCAAAAACATTTCAATTTTACATTTTACACTTTAGCGCCTAACCAGGGTGAAATAGAAGGATTAAACTATCTGATTACGGTCGCCGCACATGTGCACTTTACGTAGAGATGTCAATGGCTTATATGTGTTGAACAGAGAAGCGGCAATCGAAAACCCAAAAAAATCAACATTCCTAGCATGTTCCGGTTTTTTGTTTTCGGCGAATAAAGTATATGGGCCAATAAAACATAATGTATCACCTAGAGGACAACCCGATTGCTCATAGTCACAATCATACACCCGCCTACCATAAACAGGAGCGTGGCAATTGACCAAAAACATTTCAATTTTACATTTTACACTTTAGCGCCTAACCAGGGTACCAGGAAAACCCAAAAAATTCAGAATTCCTAGCATGTCCCGGTTTTTTGTTTTCGGCGAATTAAGTATATGGGCCAATAAAACATAATGTATCACCTAGAGGACAACGAGATTGTTCATAATCACAATCATACACCCGCCAACCTTAAACAGGAGCGCGGCAATTGACCAAAAACATTTCAATTTTACATATTACACTTTCGCGCCTAACCAGGGTGAATTAGAAGGATTAAACTATTTGATTGCGATCGCCGCACATGTTCACTTTACGGAGAGATGTCAAGGTCTTATATGTGTTGAACAAAGGAGCGGCAATCGAAAATCCAAAAAATTCAGAATTCCTAGCATGTTCCGGTTTTTTGTTTTCGGCGAATAAAGTATATGGGCCAATACGACATAATGTATCACCTAGAGGACAACCCGATTGTTCATAATCACAATCATACACCCGCCTACCATAAACAGGAGCGCGGCAAATGACCAAAAACATTTCCATTTTACATTTTACACTTTAGCGCCTAACCAGGGTACCAGGAAAACCCAAAAAATTCAGAATTCCTAGCATGTCCCGGTTTTTTGTTTTCGGCGAATTAAGTATATGGGCCAATAAAACATAATGTCTCACCTAGAGGACAACTCGGTCGTTCATAATCACAATCATACACCCACCTACCATAAACAGGACCGCGGCAATTGACCAAAAACATTTCAATTTTACATTTTACACTTTAGCGCCTAACCAGGGTGAAATAGAAGGATTAAACTATCTGATTACGGTCGCCGCACATGTGCACTTTACGAGGAGATGTCAAGGTCTTATATGTGTTGAACAGAGGAGCGGCAATCGAAAACCCAAAAAATTCAGAATTCCTAGCATGTTCCGGTTTTTTGTTTTCGGCGAATAAAGTATATGGGCCAATAAAACATAATGTATCACATAGAGGACAACCCGATTGTTCATAGTCACAATCATACACCCGCCTACCATAAACAGGAGCGTGGCAATTGACCAAAAACATTTCAATTTTACATTTTACACTTTAGCGCCTAACCAGGGTACAAGGAAAACCCAAAAAATTCAGAATTCCTAGCATGTCCCGGTTTTTTGTTTTTGGCGAATTAAGTATATGGGCCAATAAAACATAATGTCTCACTTAGAGGACAACTCGGTCGTTCATAATCACAGTCATACACCCACCTACCATAAACAGGACCGCGGCAATTGACCAAAAACATTTCAATTTTACACTTTAGCGCCTAACCAGGGTGAAATAGAAGGATTAAACTATCTGATTACGGTCGCCGCACATGTGCACTTTACGCAGAGATGTCAATGGCTTATATGTGTTGAACAGAGGAGCGGCAATCGAAAACCCAAAAAATTCAGAATTCCTAGCATGTTCCGGTTTTTTGTTTTCGGCGAATAAAGTATATGGGCCAATAAGACATAATGTATCACCTAGAGGACAACTCGGTCGTTCATAATCACAATCATACACCCACCTACCATAAACAGGAGCGTGGCAATTGACCAAAAACATTTCAATTTTACATTTTACACTTTAGCGCCTAACCAGGGTACCAGGAAAACCCAAAAAATTCAGAATTCCTAGCATGTCCCGGTTTTTTTTTCGGCGAATTAAGTATATGGGCCAATAAAACATAATGTCTCACCTAGAGGACAACTCGGTCGTTCATAATCACAATCATACACCCACCTATCATAAACAGGACCGCGGCAATTGACCAAAAACATTTCAATTTTACATTTTACACTTTAGCGCCTAACCAGGGTGAAATAGAAGGATTAAACTATCTGATTACGGTCGTCGCACATATGCACTTTACGTAGAGATGTCAATGGCTTATATGTGTTGAACAGAGCAGCGGCAATCGAAAACCCAAAAAATTCAGAATTCCTAGCATGTTCCGGTTTTTTGTTTTCGGCGAATAAAGTATATGGGCCAATAAAACATAATGTATCACCTAGAGGACACCCCGATTGTTCATAGTCACAATCATACACCCGCCTACCATAAACAGGAGCGTGGCAATTGACCAAAAACATTTCAATTTTACATTTTACACTTTAGCGCCTAACCAGGGTACCAGGAAACCCCAAAAAATTCAGAATTCCTAGCATGTCCCGGTTTTTAGTTTTCGGCGAATTAAGTATATGGGCCAATAAAACATAATGTATCACCTAGAGGACAACCCGATTGTTCATAGTCACAATCATACACCCGCCTACCATAAACAGGAGCGTGGCAATTGACCAAAAACATTTCAATTTTACATTTTACACTTTAGCGCCTAACCAGGGTACCAGGAAAACCCAAAAAATTCAGAATTCCTAGCATGTCCCGGTTTTTTGTTTTCGGCGAATTAAGTATATGGGCCAATAAAACATAATGTATCACCTAGAGGACAACCCGATTGTTCATAATCACATCCATACACCCGCCTACCATAAACAGGAGCGCGGCAAATGACCAAAAACATTTCCATTTTACATTTTATAATTTAGCGCCTAACCAGGGTGAATTAGAATTATTAAACTATTTGATTGCGATCGCCGCGCATGTGCAATTTACGTAGAGATGTCAATGGCTTATTTGTGTTCAACAGAGGAGCGGCAAATTAGAGCCTAACCGGGGTGAATTAGAAGGATTAAACTATTTGATTGCGACCGCCGCACATGTGCAATTTACGTAGAGATGTTAATGTCTTAATTGTGTTAAACAGAATAGCGGCAATCGAAAACCCAAAAAATTCAAAATTCCTAGCAACTTCCGTTTTTTTGTTTTCGGTTTTTTATTTTCGGCGAATAAAGTATATGGGCCAAAAAAACATAATGTATCATCTCGAAGACAACCCGATCGTTTAAAATCACAATCATACACCCGCCTATCATAAACAGGAGCGCGGCAATTGACCAAAAACATTTCCATTTTACATTTTACACTTTAGCGCCTAACCAGGAAGAAATAGAAAGATTAAACTATCTGATTACGGTCGCCGCACATGTGCACTTTACGTAGAGATGTCAATGGCTTATATGTGTTGAACAGAGAAGCGGCAATCGAAAATCAAAAAAAATTAACATTCCTAGCATGTTCCGGTTTTTTGTTTTCGGCGAATAAAGTATATGGGCCAATTAAACATAATGTCTCACCTAGAGGACAACTCGATCGTTCATAATCACAATCATACACCCACCTACCATAAACAGGACCGCGGCAATTGACCAAAAACATTTCAATTTTACATTTTACACTTTAGCGCCTAACCAGGAAGAAATAGAAAGATTAAACTATCTGATTACGGTCGCCGCACATGTGCACTTTACGTAGAGATGTCAATGGCTTATATGTGTTGAACAGAGAAGCGGCAATCGAAAATCAAAAAAAATCAACATTCCTAGCATGTTCCGGTTTTTTGTTTTCGGCGAATAAAGAATATGGGCCAATAAAACATAATGTATCACCTAGAGGACAACCCGATTGCTCATAGTCACAATCATACTCCCGCCTACCATAAACAGGAGCGTGGCAATTGACCAAAAACATTTCAATTTTACATTTTACACTTTACCGCCTAACCAGGGTACCAGGAAAACCCAAAAAATTCAGAATTCCTAGCATGTTCCGGTTTTTTGTTTTCGGCGAATAAAGTATATGGGCCAATAAGACATAATGTATCACCTAGAGGACAACTCGGTCGTTCATAATCACAATCATACACCCACCTACCATAAACAGGAGCGTGGCAATTGACCAAAAACATTTCAATTTTACATTTTACACTTTAGCGCCTAACCAGGGTACCAGGAAAACCCAAAAAATTCAGAATTCCTAGCATGTCCCGGTTTTTTTTTCGGCGAATTAAGTATATGGGCCAATAAAACATAATGTCTCACCTAGAGGACAACTCGGTCGTTCATAATCACAATCATACACCCACCTATCATAAACAGGACCGCGGCAATTGACCAAAAACATTTCAATTTTACATTTTACACTTTAGCGCCTAACCAGGGTGAAATAGAAGGATTAAACTATCTGATTACGGTCGTCGCACATATGCACTTTACGTAGAGATGTCAATGGCTTATATGTGTTGAACAGAGCAGCGGCAATCGAAAACCCAAAAAATTCAGAATTCCTAGCATGTTCCGGTTTTTTGTTTTCGGCGAATAAAGTATATGGGCCAATAAAACATAATGTATCACCTAGAGGACACCCCGATTGTTCATAGTCACAATCATACACCCGCCTACCATAAACAGGAGCGTGGCAATTGACCAAAAACATTTCAATTTTACATTTTACACTTTAGCGCCTAACCAGGGTACCAGGAAAACCCAAAAAATTCAGAATTCCTAGCATGTCCCGGTTTTTAGTTTTCGGCGAATTAAGTATATGGGCCAATAAAACATAATGTATCACCTAGAGGACAACCCGATTGTTCATAGTCACAATCATACACCCGCCTACCATAAACAGGAGCGTGGCAATTGACCAAAAACATTTCAATTTTACATTTTACACTTTAGCGCCTAACCAGGGTACCAGGAAAACCCAAAAAATTCAGAATTCCTAGCATGTCCCGGTTTTTTGTTTTCGGCGAATTAAGTATATGGGCCAATAAAACATAATGTATCACCTAGAGGACAACCCGATTGTTCATAATCACATCCATACACCCGCCTACCATAAACAGGAGCGCGGCAAATGACCAAAAACATTTCCATTTTACATTTTATAATTTAGCGCCTAACCAGGGTGAAAATGGCTTATTTGTGTTCAACAGAGGAGCGGCAAATTAGAGCCTAACCGGGGTGAATTAGAAGGATTAAACTATTTGATTGCGACCGCCGCACATGTGCAATTTACGTAGAGATGTTAATGTCTTAATTGTGTTAAACAGAATAGCGGCAATCGAAAACCCAAAAAATTCAAAATTCCTAGCAACTTCCGTTTTTTTGTTTTCGGTTTTTTATTTTCGGCGAATAAAGTATATGGGCCAAAAAAACATAATGTATCATCTCGAAGACAACCCGATCGTTTAAAATCACAATCATACACCCGCCTATCATAAACAGGAGCGCGGCAACTGACCAAAAACATTTCCATTTTACATTTTACACTTTAGCGCCTAACCAGGAAGAAATAGAAAGATTAAACTATCTGATTACGGTCGCCGCACATGTGCACTTTACGTAGAGATGTCAATGGCTTATATGTGTTGAACAGAGAAGCGGCAATCGAAAATCAAAAAAAATTAACATTCCTAGCATGTTCCGGTTTTTTGTTTTCGGCGAATAAAGTATATGGGCCAATTAAACATAATGTCTCACCTAGAGGACAACTCGATCGTTCATAATCACAATCATACACCCACCTACCATAAACAGGACCGCGGCAATTGACCAAAAACATTTCAATTTTACATTTTACACTTTAGCGCCTAACCAGGAAGAAATAGAAAGATTAAACTATCTGATTACGGTCGCCGCACATGTGCACTTTACGTAGAGATGTCAATGGCTTATATGTGTTGAACAGAGAAGCGGCAATCGAAAATCAAAAAAAATCAACATTCCTAGCATGTTCCGGTTTTTTGTTTTCGGCGAATAAAGAATATGGGCCAATAAAACATAATGTATCACCTAGAGGACAACCCGATTGCTCATAGTCACAATCATACTCCCGCCTACCATAAACAGGAGCGTGGCAATTGACCAAAAACATTTCAATTTTACATTTTACACTTTACCGCCTAACCAGGGTACCAGGAAAACCCAAAAAATTCAGAATTCCTAGCATGTTCCGGTTTTTTGTTTTCGGCGAATAAAGTATATGGGCCAATAAAACATAATATATCACCTAGAGGACAACCCGATTGCTCATAGTCACAATCATACACCCGCCGACCATAAACAGGAGCGTGGCAATTGACCAAAAACATTTCAATTTTACATTTTACACTTTACCGCCTAACCAGGGTACCAGGAAAACCCAAAAAATTCAGAATTCCTAGCATGTTCCGGTTTTTTGTTTTCGGCGAATAAAGTATATGGGCCAATAAAACATAATATATCACCTAGAGGACAACCCGATTGCTCATAGTCACAATCATACTCCCGCCTACCATAAACAGGAGCGTGGCAATTGACCAAAAACATTTCAATTTTACATTTTACACTTTACCGCCTAACCAGGGTACCAGGAAAACCCAAAAAATTCAGAATTCCTAGCATGTTCCGGTTTTTTGTTTTCGGCGAATAAAGAATATGGGCCAATAAAACATAATGTATCACCTAGAGGACAACCCGATTGCTCATAGTCACAATCATACTCCCGCCTACCATAAACAGGAACGCGGCAATTGACCAAAAACATTTCAAGTTTACATTTTATAATTTAGCGCCTAACCAGGGTGAATGAGAAGGATTAAACTATCTGATTACGGTCGCCGCACATGTGCAATTTACGTAGAGATGTTAATGTCTTATTTGTGTTAAACGGAGGAGCGGCAATCGAAAACCCAAAAAATTCAAAATTCCTAGCAACTTCCGTTTTTTTGTTTTCGGCGAATAAAGTTTTTGGGCCAATAAAACATAATGTATCAATTTGGGGACAACCTGATCGTTCATTTTCACAATTAGACACGCGCCTACCATAAACAGGAGCGCGGCAATTGACCAAAAACATTTCCATTTTACATTTTACACTTTAGCGCCTAACCAGGGTGAATTAGAATGATTAAACTATTTGATTGCGATCGCCGCGCATGTACACTTTACGTAGAGATGTCAATGGCTTATTTGTGTTCAACAGAGGAGCGGCAAATTAGAGCCTAACCGGGGTGAATTAGAAGGATTGAACTATTTGATTGCGACCGCCGCACATGTGCAATTTACGTAGAGATGTTAATGTCTTAATTGTGTTAAACAGAATAGCGGCAATCGAAAACCCAAAAAATTCAAAATTCCTAGCAACTTCCGTTTTTTTGTTTTCGGTTTTTTATTTTCGGCGAATAAAGTATATGGGCCAAAAAAACATAATGTATCATCTCGAAGACAATCCGATCGTTTAAAATCACAATCATACACCCGCCTACCATAAACAGGAGCGCGGCAATTGACCAAAAACATTTCCATTTTACATTTTACACTTTAGCGCCTAACCAGGAAGAAATAGAAAGATTAAACTATCTGATTACGGTCGCCGCACATGTGCACTTTACGTAGAGGTGTCAATGGCTTATATGTGTTGAACAGAGAAGCGGCAATCGAAAATCAAAAAAAATTAACATTCCTAGCATGTTCCGGTTTTTTGTTTTCGGCGAATAAAGTATATGGGCCAATTAAACATAATGTCTCACCTAGAGGACAACTCGATCGTTCATAATCACAATCATACACCCACCTACCATAAACAGGACCGCGGCAATTGACCAAAAACATTTCAATTTTACATTTTACACTTTAGCGCCTAACCAGGAAGAAATAGAAAGATTAAACTATCTGATTACGGTCGCCGCACATGTGCACTTTACGTAGAGATGTCGATGGCTTATATGTGTTGAACAGAGAAGCGGCAATCGAAAATCAAAAAAAATCAACATTCCTAGCATGTTCCGGTTTTTTGTTTTCGGCGAATAAAGAATATGGGCCAATAAAACATAATGTATCACCTAGAGGACAACCCGATTGCTCATAGTCACAATCATACCCCCGCCTACCATAAACAGGAGCGTGGCAATTGACCAAAAACATTTCAATTTTACATTTTACACTTTACCGCCTAACCAGGGTACCAGGAAAACCCAAAAAATTCAGAATTCCTAGCATGTTCCGGTTTTTTGTTTTCGGCGAATAAAGTATATGGGCCAATAAAACATAATATATCACCTAGAGGACAACCCGATTGCTCATAGTCACAATCATACACCCGCCGACCATAAACAGGAGCGTGGCAATTGACCAAAAACATTTCAATTTTACATTTTACACTTTACCGCCTAACCAGGGTACCAGGAAAACCCAAAAAATTCAGAATTCCTAGCATGTTCCGGTTTTTTGTTTTCGGCGAATAAAGTATATGGGCCAATAAAACATAATATATCACCTAGAGGACAACCCGATTGCTCATAGTCACAATCATACTCCCGCCTACCATAAACAGGAGCGTGGCAATTGACCAAAAACATTTCAATTTTACATTTTACACTTTACCGCCTAACCAGGGTACCAGGAAAACCCAAAAAATTCAGAATTCCTAGCATGTTCCGGTTTTTTGTTTTCGGCGAATAAAGAATATGGGCCAATAAAACATAATGTATCACCTAGAGGACAACCCGATTGCTCATAGTCACAATCATACTCCCGCCTACCATAAACAGGAACGCGGCAATTGACCAAAAACATTTCAAGTTTACATTTTATAATTTAGCGCCTAACCAGGGTGAATGAGAAGGATTAAACTATCTGATTACGGTCGCCGCACATGTGCAATTTACGTAGAGATGTTAATGTCTTATTTGTGTTAAACGGAGGAGCGGCAATCGAAAACCCAAAAAATTCAAAATTCCTAGCAACTTCCGTTTTTTTGTTTTCGGCGAATAAAGTTTTTGGGCCAATAAAACATAATGTATCAATTTGGGGACAACCTGATCGTTCATTTTCACAATTAGACACGCGCCTACCATAAACAGGAGCGCGGCAATTGACCAAAAACATTTCCATTTTACATTTTACACTTTAGCGCCTAACCAGGGTGAATTAGAATGATTAAACTATTTGATTGCGATCACCGCGCATGTACACTTTACGTAGAGATGTCAATGGCTTATTTGTGTTCAACAGAGGAGCGGCAAATTAGAGCCTAACCGGGGTGAATTAGAAGGATTAAACTATTTGATTGCGACCGCCGCACATGTGCAATTTACGTAGAGATGTTAATGTCTTAATTGTGTTAAACAGAATAGCGGCAATCGAAAACCCAAAAAATTCAAAATTCCTAGCAACTTCCGTTTTTTTGTTTTCGGTTTTTTATTTTCGGCGAATAAAGTATATGGGCCAAAAAAACATAATGTATCATCTCGAAGACAACCCGATCGTTTAAAATCACAATCATACACCCGCCTACCATAAACAGGAGCGCGGCAATTGACCAAAAACATTTCCATTTTACATTTTACACTTTAGCGCCTAACCAGGAAGAAATAGAAAGATTAAACTATCTGATTACGGTCGCCGCACATGTGCACTTTACGTAGAGGTGTCAATGGCTTATATGTGTTGAACAGAGAAGCGGCAATCGAAAATCAAAAAAAATTAACATTCCTAGCATGTTCCGGTTTTTTGTTTTCGGCGAATAAAGTATATGGGCCAATTAAACATAATGTCTCACCTAGAGGACAACTCGATCGTTCATAATCACAATCATACACCCACCTACCATAAACAGGACCGCGGCAATTGACCAAAAACATTTCAATTTTACATTTTACACTTTAGCGCCTAACCAGGAAGAAATAGAAAGATTAAACTATCTGATTACGGTCGCCGCACATGTGCACTTTACGTAGAGATGTCAATGGCTTATATGTGTTGAACAGAGAAGCGGCAATCGAAAATCAAAAAAAATCAACATTCCTAGCATGTTCCGGTTTTTTGTTTTCGGCGAATAAAGAATATGGGCCAATAAAACATAATGTATCACCTAGAGGACAACCCGATTGCTCATATTCACAATCATACTCCCGCCTACCATAAACAGGAGCGTGGCAATTGACCAAAAACATTTCAATTTTACATTTTACACTTTACCGCCTAACCAGGGTACCAGGAAAACCCAAAAAATTCAGAATTCCTAGCATGTTCCGGTTTTTTGTTTTCGGCGAATAAAGTATATGGGCCAATAAAACATAATATATCACCTAGAGGACAACCCGATTGCTCATAGTCACAATCATACACCCGCCGACCATAAACAGGAGCGTGGCAATTGACCAAAAACATTTCAATTTTACATTTTACACTTTACCGCCTAACCAGGGTACCAGGAAAACCCAAAAAATTCAGAATTCCTAGCATGTTCCGGTTTTTTGTTTTCGGCGAATAAAGTATATGGGCCAATAAAACATAATATATCACCTAGAGGACAACCCGATTGCTCATAGTCACAATCATACTCCCGCCTACCATAAACAGGAGCGTGGCAATTGACCAAAAACATTTCAATTTTACATTTTACACTTTACCGCCTAACCAGGGTACCAGGAAAACCCAAAAAATTCAGAATTCCTAGCATGTTCCGGTTTTTTGTTTTCGGCGAATAAAGAATATGGGCCAATAAAACATAATGTATCACCTAGAGGACAACCCGATTGCTCATAGTCACAATCATACTCCCGCCTACCATAAACAGGAGCGTGGCAATTGACCAAAAACATTTCAATTTTACATTTTACACTTTACCGCCTAACCAGGGTACCAGGAAAACCCAAAAAAATCAACATTCCTAGCATGTTCCGGTTTTTTGTTTTCGGCGAATAAAGTATATGGGCCAAAAAAACATAATGTATCATCTCGAAGACAACCCGATCGTTTAAAATCACAATCATACACCCGCCTACCATAAACAGGAGCGCGGCAATTGACCAAAAACATTTCCATTTTACATTTTACACTTTAGCGCCTAACCAGGAAGAAATAGAAAGATTAAACTATCTGATTACGGTCGCCGCACATGTGCACTTTACGTAGAGATGTCAATGGCTTATATGTGTTGAACAGAGAAGCGGCAATCGAAAATCAAAAAAAATCAACATTCCTAGCATGTTCCGGTTTTTTGTTTTCGGCGAATAAAGTATATGGGCCAAAAAAACATAATGTATCATCTCGAAGACAACCCGATCGTTTAAAATCACAATCATACACCCGCCTACCATAAACAGGACCCCGGCAATTGACCAAAAACATTTCAATTTCACATTTTACACTTTAGCGCCTAACCAGGAAGAAATAGAAAGATTAAACTATCTGATTGCGATCGCCGCACATGTGCACTTTACGAAGAGATGTCATCGACTTATATGTGTTGAACAGAGGAGCGGCAATCGAAAACAAAAAAAATTCAGAATTCCTAGCATGTTCCGGTTTTTTTGTTTTCGGCGAATAAAGTATATGGGCCAATAAAACGAAATGTATCACCTAGAGGACAACCCGATTGTTCATAATCACAATCATACACCCGCCTACCATAAACAGGAGCGCGGCAAATGACCAAAAACATTTCCATTTTACATTTTACACTTTAGCGCCTAACCAGGGTGAATTAGAATGATTAAACTATTTAATTGCGATCGCCGCGCATGTGCAATTTACGTAGCGATGTTAATGTCTTAATTGTGTTAAACAGAATAGCGGCAATCGAAAACCCAAAAAATTCAAAACTCCTAGCAACTTCCGTTTTTTTGTTTTCGGTTTTTTGTTTTCGGCGAATAAAGTATATGGGCCAATAAAACATAATGTCTCACCTAGAGGACAACTCGATCGTTCATAATCACAATCATACACCCACCTACCATAAACAGGAGCGCGGCAATTGACCAAAAACATTTCAATTTTACATTTTACACTTTAGCGCCTAACCAGGGTGAAATAGAAGGATTAAACTATCTGATTACGGTCGCCGCACATGTGCACTTTACGTAGAGATGTCAATGGCTTATATGTGTTGAACAGAGAAGCGGCAATCGAAAACCCAAAAAAATCAACATTCCTAGCATGTTCCGGTTTTTTGTTTTCGGCGAATAAAGTATATGGGCCAATAAAACATAATGTATCACCTAGAGGACAACCCGATTGCTCATAGTCACAATCATACACCCGCCTACCATAAACAGGAGCGTGGCAATTGACGAAAAACATTTCAATTTTACATTTTACACTTTAGCGCCTAACCAGGGTACCAGGAAAACCCAAAAAATTCAGCATTCCTAGCATGTCCCGGTTTTTTGTTTTCGGCGAATTAAGTATATGGGCCAATAAAACATAATGTATCACCTAGAGATTGTTCATAATCACAATCATACACGCGCCTACCATAAACAGGAGCGCGGCAATTGACCAAAAACATTTCCATTTTACATTTTACACTTTAGCGCCTAACTAGGGTGAATTAGAATGATTAAACTATTTGATTGCGATCGCCGCGCATGTGCACTTTACGTAGAGATGTCAATGGCTTATTTGTGTTCAACAGAGGAGCGGCAAATTAGAGCCTAACCGGGGTGAATTAGAAGGATTAAACTATTTGATTGCGACCGCCGCACATGTGCAATTTACGTAGAGATGTTAATGTCTTAATTGTGTTAAACAGAATAGCGGCAATCGAAAACCCAAAAAATTCAAAATTCCTAGCAACTTCCGTTTTTTTGTTTTCGGTTTTTTATTTTCGGCGAATAAAGTATATGGGCCAATTAAACATAATGTCTCACCTAGAGGACAACTCGATCGTTCATAATCACAATCATACACCCACCTACCATAAACAGGACCGCGGCAATTGACCAAAAACGTTTCAATTTTACATTTTACACTTTAGCGCCTAACCAGGAAGAAATAGAAAGATTAAACTATCTGATTACGGTCGCCGCACATGTGCACTTTACGTAGAGATGTCAATGGCTTATATGTGTTGAACAGAGAAGCGGCAATCGAAAACCCAAAAAAATCAACATTCCTAGCATGTTCCGGTTTTTTGTTTTCGGCGAATAAAGTATATGGGCCAATAAAACATAATGTATCACCTAGAGGACAACCCGATTGCTCATAGTCACAATCATACACCCGCCTACCATAAACAGGAGCGCGGCAATTGACCAAAAACATTTCAAGTTTAGATTTTACAATTTAGCGCCTAACCAGGGTGAATAAGAAGGATTAAACTATTTGATTGCGATCGCCGCACATGTGCACTTTACGAAGAGATGTCATCGACTTATATGTGTTGAACAGAGAAGCGGCAATCGAAAACCCAAAAAAATCAACATTCCTAGCATGTTCCGGTTTTTTATTTTCGGCGAATAAAGTATATGGGCCAATTAAACATAATGTCTCACCTAGAGGACAACTCGATCGTTCATAATCACAATCATACACCCACCTACCATAAACAGGACCGCGGCAATTGACCAAAAACGTTTCAATTTTACATTTTACACTTTAGCGCCTAACCAGGAAGAAATAGAAAGATTAAACTATCTGATTACGGTCGCCGCACATGTGCACTTTACGTAGAGATGTCAATGGCTTATATGTGTTGAACAGAGAAGCGGCAATCGAAAACCCAAAAAATTCAGAATTCCTAGCATGTTCCAGTTTTTTGTTTTCGGCGAATAAAGTATATGGGCCAATAAAACATAATATATCACCTAGAGGACAACCCGATTGCTCATAGTCACAATCATACACCCGCCTACCATAAACAGGAGCGCGGCAATTGACCAAAAACATTTCAAGTTTAGATTTTACAATTTAGCGCCTAACCAGGGTGAATAAGAAGGATTAAACTATTTGATTGCGATCGCCGCACATGTGCACTTTACGAAGAGATGTCATCGACTTATATGTGTTGAACAGAGGAGCGGCAATCGAAAACAAAAAAAATTCAGAATTCCTAGCATGTTCCGGTTTTTTGTTTTCGGCGAATAAAGTATATGGGCCAATAAAACGAAATGTATCATACACCGTCCTACCATAAACAGGAGCGCAGCAAATGACCAAAAACATTTCCATTTTACATTTTACACTTTAGCGCCTAACCAGGGTGAATTAGAATGATTAAACTATTTGATTGCGATCGCCGCGCATGTGCAATTTACGTAGAGATGTCAATGGCTTATATGTGTTGAACAGAGAAGCGGCAAACGAAAACCCAAAAAAATCAGAATTCCTAGCATGTTCCGGTTTTTTGTTTTCGGCGAATAAAGTATATGGGCCAATAAAACATAATGTCTCACCTAGAGGACAACTCGATCGTTCATAATCACAATCATACACCTACCTACCATAAACAGGAACGCGGCAATTGACCAAAAACATTTCAAGTTTACATTTTATAATTTAGCGCCTAACCAGGGTGAATTAGAAGGGTTACACTATCTGATTACGGTCGCCGCACATGTGCCTTTTACGTAGAGATGTCAATGGCTTATATGTGTTGAACAGAGAAGCGGCAAACGAAAACCCAAAAAAATCAAAATTCCTAGCATGTTCCGGTTTTTTGTGTTCGGCGAATAAAGTATATGGGCCAATATAACATAGGGTATCACCTAGAGGACAACCCGATCGTTTATAATCACAATCATACACCCGCCTACCATAAACAGGAGCGCGGCAAATGACCAAAAACATTTCAATTTTACACTTTAGCGCTTAACCAGGGTGAATTAGAATGATTAAACTATTTGGTTGCGATCGCCGCGCATGTGCAATTTACGTAGAGATGTTAATGTGTTATTTGTGTTAAACAGAGGAGCGGCAATCGAAAACCAAAAAAATTCAAAATTCCTAGCAACTTCCGTTTTTTTGTTTTCGGCGAATGAAGTATATGGGCCAATAAAACATACTGTATCAATTAGAGGACAACCTGATCGTTCATAATCACAATCAGACACGCGCCTACCATAAACAGGAGCGCGGCAATTGACCAAAAACATTTCAAGTTTACATTTTACACTTTAGCGCCTAACCGGGGTGAATTAGAATGATTAAACAATTTGATTGCGATCGCCGCGCATGTGCAATTTACGTAGAGATGTCAATGGCTTATATGTGTTGAACAGAGAAGCGGCAAACGAAAACCCAAAAAAATCAGAATTCCTAGCATGTTCCGGTTTTTTGTTTTCGGCGAATAAAGTATATGGGCCAATAAAACATAATGTCTCACCTAGAGGACAACTCGATCGTTCATAATCACAATCATACACCTACCTACCATAAACAGGAACGCGGCAATTGACCAAAAACATTTCAAGTTTACATTTTATAATTTAGCGCCTAACCAGGGTGAATTAGAAGGGTTACACTATCTGATTACGGTCGCCGCACATGTGCCTTTTACGTAGAGATGTCAATGGCTTATATGTGTTGAACAGAGAAGCGGCAAACGAAAACCCAAAAAAATCAAAATTCCTAGCATGTTCCGGTTTTTTGTGTTCGGCGAATAAAGTATATGGGCCAATATAACATAGGGTATCACCTAGAGGACAACCCGATCGTTTATAATCACAATCATACACCCGCCTACCATAAACAGGAGCGCGGCAAATGACCAAAAACATTTCAATTTTACACTTTAGCGCTTAACCAGGGTGAATTAGAATGATTAAACTATTTGGTTGCGATCGCCGCGCATGTGCAATTTACGTAGAGATGTCAATGGCTTATATGTGTTGAACAGAGAAGCGGCAAACGAAAACCCAAAAAAACAGAATTCCTAGCATGTTCCGGTTTTTTGTTTTCGGCGAATAAAGTATATGGGCCAATAAAACATAATGTATCACCTAGAGGACAACCCGATTGCTCATATTCACAATCATACACCCGCCTACCATAAACAGGAGCGTGGCAATTGACGAAAAACATTTCAATTTTACATTTTACACTTTAGCGCCTAACCAGGGTACCAGGAAAACCCAAAAAATTCAGAATTCCTAGCATGTCCCGGTTTTTTGTTTTCGGCGAATTAAGTATATGGGCCAATAAAATATAATGTATCACCTAGAGGACAACGAGATTGTTCAAAATCACAATCATACACCCGCCAACCTTAAACAGGAGCGCGGCAATTGACCAAAAACATTTCAATTTTACATTTTACACTTTAGCGCCTAACCAGGGTGAATTAGAAGGATTAAACTATTTGATTGCGATCGCCGCACATGTTCACTTTACGAAGAGATGTCAAGGTCTTATATGTGTTGAACAAAGGAGCGGCAATCGAAAACCCAAAAAATTCAGAATTCCTAGCATGTTCCGGTTTTTTGTTTTCGGCGAATAAAGTATATGGGCCAATAAGACATAATGTATCACCTAGAGGACAACCCGATTGTTCATAATCACAATCATACACCCGCCTACCATAAACAGGAGCGCGGCAATTGACCAAAAACATTTCCATTTTACATTTTACACTTTAGCGCCTAACCAGGGTGAATTAGAATGATTAAACTATTTGATTGCGATCGCCGCGCATGTGCACTTTACGTAGAGATGTCAATGGCTTATATGTGTTGAACAGAGAAGCGGCAAACGAAAACCCAAAAAAATCAGAATTCCTAGCATGTTCCGGTTTTTTGTTTTCGGCGAATAAAGTATATGGGCCAATAAGACATAATGTATCACCTAGAGGACAACCCGATTGTTCATAATCACAATCATACACCCGCCAACCTTAAACAGGAGCGCGGCAATTGACCAAAAACATTTCAATTTTACATTTTACACTTTAGCGCCTAACCAGGGTGAATTAGAAGGATTAAACTATTTGATTGCGATCGCCGCACATGTTCACTTTACGAAGAGATGTCAAGGTCTTATATGTGTTGAACAAAGGAGTGGCAATCGAAAACCCAAAAAATTCATAATTCCTAGCATGTTCCGGTTTTTTGTTTTCGGCGAATAAAGTATATGGGCCAATAAGACATAATGTATCACCTAGAGGACAACCCGATTGTTCATAATCACAATCATACACCCGCCTACCATAAACAGGAGCGCGGCAATTGACCAAAAACATTTCCATTTTACATTTTACACTTTAGCGCCTAACCAGGGTGAATTAGAAGGATTAAACTATCTGATTACGGTCGCCGCACATGTGCACTTTACGTAGAGATGTCAATGGCTTATATGTGTTGAACAGAGAAGCGGCAATCGAAAACCCAAAAAAATCAACATTCCTAGCATGTTCCGGTTTTTTGTTTTCGGCGAATAAAGTATATGGGCCAATAAAACATAATGTATCACCTAGAGGACAACCCGATTGCTCATAGTCACAATCATACACCCGCCTACCATAAACAGGAGCGTGGCAATTGACGAAAAACATTTCAATTTTACATTTTACACTTTAGCGCCTAACCAGGGTACCAGGAAAACCCAAAAAATTCAGAATTCCTAGCATGTCCCGGTTTTTTGTTTTCGCCGAATTAAGTATATGGGCCAATAAAACATAATGTATCACCTAGAGATTGTTCATAATCACAATCATACACGCGCCTACCATAAACAGGAGCGCGGCAATTGACCAAAAACATTTCCATTTTACATTTTACACTTTAGCGCCTAACTAGGGTGAATTAGAATGATTAAACTATTTGATTGCGATCGCCGCGCATGTGCACTTTACGTAGAGATGTCAATGGCTTATTTGTGTTCAACAGAGGAGCGGCAAATTAGAGCCTAACCGGGGTGAATTAGAAGGATTAAACTATTTGATTGCGACCGCCGCACATGTGCAATTTACGTAGAGATATTAATGTCTTAATTGTGTTAAACAGAATAGCGGCAATCGAAAACCCAAAAAATTCAAAATTCCTAGCAACTTCCGTTTTTTTGTTTTCGGTTTTTTATTTTCGGCGAATAAAGTATATGGGCCAATTAAACATAATGTCTCACCTAGAGGACAACTCGATCGTTCATAATCACAATCATACACCCACCTACCATAAACAGGACCGCGGCAATTGACCAAAAACGTTTCAATTTTACATTTTACACTTTAGCGCCTAACCAGGAAGAAATAGAAAGATTAAACTATCTGATTACGGTCGCCGCACATGTGCACTTTACGTAGAGATGTCAATGGCTTATATGTGTTGAACAGAGAAGCGGCAATCGAAAACCCAAAAAAATCAACATTCCTAGCATGTTCCGGTTTTTTGTTTTCGGCGAATAAAGTATATGGGCCAATAAAACATAATGTATCACCTAGAGGACAACCCGATTGCTCATAGTCACAATCATACACCCGCCTACCATAAACAGGAGCGTGGCAATTGACCAAAAACATTTCAATTTTACATTTTACACTTTACCGCCTAACCAGTGTACCAGGAAAACCCAAAAAATTCAGAATTCCTAGCATGTTCCGGTTTTTTGTTTTCGGCGAATAAAGTATATGGGCCAATAAAACATAATATATCACCTAGAGGACAACCCGATTGCTCATAGTCACAATCATACACCCGCCTACCATAAACAGGAGCGCGGCAATTGACCAAAAACATTTCAAGTTTAGATTTTACAATTTAGCGCCTAACCAGGGTGAATAAGAAGGATTAAACTATTTGATTGCGATCGCCGCACATGTGCACTTTACGAAGAGATGTCATCGACTTATATGTGTTGAACAGAGGAGCGGCAATCGAAAACAAAAAAAATTCAGAATTCCTAGCATGTTCCGGTTTTTTGTTTTCGGCGAATAAAGTATATGGGCCAATAAAACATAATGTATCACCTAGAGGACAACCCGATTGCTCATAGTCACAATCATACACCCGCCTACCATAAACAGGAGCGTGGCAATTGACGAAAAACATTTCAATTTTACATTTTACACTTTAGCGCCTAACCAGGGTGAATTAGAATGATTAAACAATTTGATTGCGATCGCCGCGCATGAGCAATTTACGTAGAGATGTCAATGGCTTATATGTGTTGAACAGAGAAGCGGCAAACGAAAACCCAAAAAAATCAGAATTCCTAGCATGTTCCGGTTTTTTGTGTTCGGCGAATAAAGTATATGGGCCAATATAACATAGGGTATCACCTAGAGGACAACCCGATTGCTCATAGTCACAATCATACACCCGCCTACCATAAACAGGAGCGCGGAAATTGACCAAAAACATTTCAAGTTTACATTTTACACTTTAGCGCCTAACCAGGGTGAATTAGAATGATTAAACAATTTGATTGCGATCGCCGCGCATGTGCAATTTACGTAGAGATGTCAATGGCTTATTTGTGTTAAACAGAGGAGCGGCAATCGAAAACCAAAAAAATTCAAAATTCCTAGCAACTTCCGTTTTTTTGTTTTCGGCGAATGAAGTATATGGGCCAATAAAACATACTGTATCAATTAGAGGACAACCTGATCGTTCATAATCACAATCAGACACGCGCCTACCATAAACAGGAGCGCGGCAATTGACCAAAAACATTTCCATTTTACATTTTACACTTTAGCGCCTAACCAGGGTGAATTAGAATGATTAAACAATTTGATTGCGATCGCCGCGCATGTGCAATTTACGTAGAGATGTCAATGGCTTATTTGTGTTAAACAGAGGAGCGGCAATCGAAAACCAAAAAAATTCAAAATTCCTAGCAACTTCCGTTTTTTTGTTTTCGGCGAATGAAGTATATGGGCCAATAAAACATACTGTATCAATTAGAGGACAACCTGATCGTTCATAATCACAATCAGACACGCGCCTACCATAAACAGGAGCGTGGCAATTGACCAAAAACATTTCAATTTTACATTTTACACTTTACCGCCTAACCAGGGTACCAGGAAAACCCAAAAAAATCAACATTCCTAGCATGTTCCGGTTTTTTGTTTTCGGCGAATAAAGTATATGGGCCAAAAAAACATAATGTATCATCTCGAAGACAACCCGATCGTTTAAAATCACAATCATACACCCGCCTACCATAAACAGGAGCGCGGCAATTGACCAAAAACATTTCCATTTTACATTTTACACTTTAGCGCCTAACCAGGAAGAAATAGAAAGATTAAACTATCTGATTACGGTCGCCGCACATGTGCACTTTACGTAGAGATGTCAATGGCTTATATGTGTTGAACAGAGAAGCGGCAATCGAAAATCAAAAAAAATCAACATTCCTAGCATGTTCCGGTTTTTTGTTTTCGGCGAATAAAGTATATGGGCCAAAAAAACATAATGTATCATCTCGAAGACAACCCGATCGTTTAAAATCACAATCATACACCCGCCTACCATAAACAGGACCCCGGCAATTGACCAAAAACATTTCAATTTCACATTTTACACTTTAGCGCCTAACCAGGAAGAAATAGAAAGATTAAACTATCTGATTGCGATCGCCGCACATGTGCACTTTACGAAGAGATGTCATCGACTTATATGTGTTGAACAGAGGAGCGGCAATCGAAAACAAAAAAAATTCAGAATTCCTAGCATGTTCCGGTTTTTTGTTTTCGGCGAATAAAGTATATGGGCCAATAAAACGAAATGTATCACCTAGAGGACAACCCGATTGTTCATAATCACAATCATACACCCGCCTACCATAAACAGGAGCGCGGCAAATGACCAAAAACATTTCCATTTTACATTTTACACTTTAGCGCCTAACCAGGGTGAATTAGAATGATTAAACTATTTAATTGCGATCGCCGCGCATGTGCAATTTACGTAGCGATGTTAATGTCTTAATTGTGTTAAACAGAATAGCGGCAATCGAAAACCCAAAAAATTCAAAACTCCTAGCAACTTCCGTTTTTTTGTTTTCGGTTTTTTGTTTTCGGCGAATAAAGTATATGGGCCAATAAAACATAATGTCTCACCTAGAGGACAACTCGATCGTTCATAATCACAATCATACACCCACCTACCATAAACAGGAGCGCGGCAATTGACCAAAAACATTTCAATTTTACATTTTACACTTTAGCGCCTAACCAGGGTGAAATAGAAGGATTAAACTATCTGATTACGGTCGCCGCACATGTGCACTTTACGTAGAGATGTCAATGGCTTATATGTGTTGAACAGAGAAGCGGCAATCGAAAACCCAAAAAAATCAACATTCCTAGCATGTTCCGGTTTTTTGTTTTCGGCGAATAAAGTATATGGGCCAATAAAACATAATGTATCACCTAGAGGACAACCCGATTGCTCATAGTCACAATCATACACCCGCCTACCATAAACAGGAGCGTGGCAATTGACGAAAAACATTTCAATTTTACATTTTACACTTTAGCGCCTAACCAGGGTACCAGGAAAACCCAAAAAATTCAGAATTCCTAGCATGTCCCGGTTTTTTGTTTTCGGCGAATTAAGTATATGGGCCAATAAAACATAATGTATCACCTAGAGATTGTTCATAATCACAATCATACACGCGCCTACCATAAACAGGAGCGCGGCAATTGACCAAAAACATTTCCATTTTACATTTTACACTTTAGCGCCTAACTAGGGTGAATTAGAATGATTAAACTATTTGATTGCGATCGCCGCGCATGTGCACTTTACGTAGAGATGTCAATGGCTTATTTGTGTTCAACAGAGGAGCGGCAAATTAGAGCCTAACCGGGGTGAATTAGAAGGATTAAACTATTTGATTGCGACCGCCGCACATGTGCAATTTACGTAGAGATGTTAATGTCTTAATTGTGTTAAACAGAATAGCGGCAATCGAAAACCCAAAAAATTCAAAATTCCTAGCAACTTCCGTTTTTTTGTTTTCGGTTTTTTATTTTCGGCGAATAAAGTATATGGGCCAATTAAACATAATGTCTCACCTAGAGGACAACTCGATCGTTCATAATCACAATCATACACCCACCTACCATAAACAGGACCGCGGCAATTGACCAAAAACGTTTCAATTTTACATTTTACACTTTAGCGCCTAACCAGGAAGAAATAGAAAGATTAAACTATCTGATTACGGTCGCCGCACATGTGCACTTTACGTAGAGATGTCAATGGCTTATATGTGTTGAACAGAGAAGCGGCAATCGAAAACCCAAAAAAATCAACATTCCTAGCATGTTCCGGTTTTTTGTTTTCGGCGAATAAAGTATATGGGCCAATAAAACATAATGTATCACCTAGAGGACAACCCGATTGCTCATAGTCACAATCATACACTCGCCTACCATAAACAGGAGCGCGGCAATTGACCAAAAACATTTCAATTTTACATTTTACACTTTACCGCCTAACCAGTGTACCAGGAAAACCCAAAAAATTCAGAATTCCTAGCATGTTCCAGTTTTTTGTTTTCGGCGAATAAAGTATATGGGCCAATAAAACATAATATATCACCTAGAGGACAACCCGATTGCTCATAGTCACAATCATACACCCGCCTACCATAAACAGGAGCGCGGCAATTGACCAAAAACATTTCAAGTTTAGATTTTACAATTTAGCGCCTAACCAGGGTGAATAAGAAGGATTAAACTATTTGATTGCGATCGCCGCACATGTGCACTTTACGAAGAGATGTCATCGACTTATATGTGTTGAACAGAGGAGCGGCAATCGAAAACAAAAAAAATTCAGAATTCCTAGCATGTTCCGGTTTTTTGTTTTCGGCGAATAAAGTATATGGGCCAATAAAACGAAATGTATCATACACCGTCCTACCATAAACAGGAGCGCAGCAAATGACCAAAAACATTTCCATTTTACATTTTACACTTTAGCGCCTAACCAGGGTGAATTAGAATGATTAAACTATTTGATTGCGATCGCCGCGCATGTGCAATTTACGTAGAGATGTCAATGGCTTATATGTGTTGAACAGAGAAGCGGCAAACGAAAACCCAAAAAAATCAGAATTCCTAGCATGTTCCGGTTTTTTGTTTTCGGCGAATAAAGTATATGGGCCAATAAAACATAATGTCTCACCTAGAGGACAACTCGATCGTTCATAATCACAATCATACACCTACCTACCATAAACAGGAACGCGGCAATTGACCAAAAACATTTCAAGTTTACATTTTATAATTTAGCGCCTAACCAGGGTGAATTAGAAGGGTTACACTATCTGATTACGGTCGCCGCACATGTGCCTTTTACGTAGAGATGTCAATGGCTTATATGTGTTGAACAGAGAAGCGGCAAACGAAAACCCAAAAAAATCAAAATTCCTAGCATGTTCCGGTTTTTTGTGTTCGGCGAATAAAGTATATGGGCCAATATAACATAGGGTATCACCTAGAGGACAACCCGATCGTTTATAATCACAATCATACACCCGCCTACCATAAACAGGAGCGCGGCAAATGACCAAAAACATTTCAATTTTACACTTTAGCGCTTAACCAGGGTGAATTAGAATGATTAAACTATTTGGTTGCGATCGCCGCGCATGTGCAATTTACGTAGAGATGTTAATGTGTTATTTGTGTTAAACAGAGGAGCGGCAATCGAAAACCAAAAAAATTCAAAATTCCTAGCAACTTCCGTTTTTTTGTTTTCGGCGAATGAAGTATATGGGCCAATAAAACATACTGTATCAATTAGAGGACAACCTGATCGTTCATAATCACAATCAGACACGCGCCTACCATAAACAGGAGCGCGGCAATTGACCAAAAACATTTCAAGTTTACATTTTACACTTTAGCGCCTAACCGGGGTGAATTAGAATGATTAAACAATTTGATTGCGATCGCCGCGCATGTGCAATTTACGTAGAGATGTCAATGGCTTATATGTGTTGAACAGAGAAGCGGCAAACGAAAACCCAAAAAAATCAGAATTCCTAGCATGTTCCGGTTTTTTGTTTTCGGCGAATAAAGTATATGGGCCAATAAAACATAATGTCTCACCTAGAGGACAACTCGATCGTTCATAATCACAATCATACACCTACCTACCATAAACAGGAACGCGGCAATTGACCAAAAACATTTCAAGTTTACATTTTATAATTTAGCGCCTAACCAGGGTGAATTAGAAGGGTTACACTATCTGATTACGGTCGCCGCACATGTGCCTTTTACGTAGAGATGTCAATGGCTTATATGTGTTGAACAGAGAAGCGGCAAACGAAAACCCAAAAAAATCAAAATTCCTAGCATGTTCCGGTTTTTTGTGTTCGGCGAATAAAGTATATGGGCCAATATAACATAGGGTATCACCTAGAGGACAACCCGATCGTTTATAATCACAATCATACACCCGCCTACCATAAACAGGAGCGCGGCAAATGACCAAAAACATTTCAATTTTACACTTTAGCGCTTAACCAGGGTGAATTAGAATGATTAAACTATTTGGTTGCGATCGCCGCGCATGTGCAATTTACGTAGAGATGTCAATGGCTTATATGTGTTGAACAGAGAAGCGGCAAACGAAAACCCAAAAAAACAGAATTCCTAGCATGTTCCGGTTTTTTGTTTTCGGCGAATAAAGTATATGGGCCAATAAAACATAATGTATCACCTAGAGGACAACCCGATTGCTCATATTCACAATCATACACCCGCCTACCATAAACAGGAGCGTGGCAATTGACGAAAAACATTTCAATTTTACATTTTACACTTTAGCGCCTAACCAGGGTACCAGGAAAACCCAAAAAATTCAGAATTCCTAGCATGTCCCGGTTTTTTGTTTTCGGCGAATTAAGTATATGGGCCAATAAAATATAATGTATCACCTAGAGGACAACGAGATTGTTCAAAATCACAATCATACACCCGCCAACCTTAAACAGGAGCGCGGCAATTGACCAAAAACATTTCAATTTTACATTTTACACTTTAGCGCCTAACCAGGGTGAATTAGAAGGATTAAACTATTTGATTGCGATCGCCGCACATGTTCACTTTACGAAGAGATGTCAAGGTCTTATATGTGTTGAACAAAGGAGCGGCAATCGAAAACCCAAAAAATTCAGAATTCCTAGCATGTTCCGGTTTTTTGTTTTCGGCGAATAAAGTATATGGGCCAATAAGACATAATGTATCACCTAGAGGACAACCCGATTGTTCATAATCACAATCATACACCCGCCTACCATAAACAGGAGCGCGGCAATTGACCAAAAACATTTCCATTTTACATTTTACACTTTAGCGCCTAACCAGGGTGAATTAGAATGATTAAACTATTTGATTGCGATCGCCGCGCATGTGCACTTTACGTAGAGATGTCAATGGCTTATATGTGTTGAACAGAGAAGCGGCAAACGAAAACCCAAAAAAATCAGAATTCCTAGCATGTTCCGGTTTTTTGTTTTCGGCGAATAAAGTATATGGGCCAATAAGACATAATGTATCACCTAGAGGACAACCCGATTGTTCATAATCACAATCATACACCCGCCAACCTTAAACAGGAGCGCGGCAATTGACCAAAAACATTTCAATTTTACATTTTACACTTTAGCGCCTAACCAGGGTGAATTAGAAGGATTAAACTATTTGATTGCGATCGCCGCACATGTTCACTTTACGAAGAGATGTCAAGGTCTTATATGTGTTGAACAAAGGAGTGGCAATCGAAAACCCAAAAAATTCATAATTCCTAGCATGTTCCGGTTTTTTGTTTTCGGCGAATAAAGTATATGGGCCAATAAGACATAATGTATCACCTAGAGGACAACCCGATTGTTCATAATCACAATCATACACCCGCCTACCATAAACAGGAGCGCGGCAATTGACCAAAAACATTTCCATTTTACATTTTACACTTTAGCGCCTAACCAGGGTGAATTAGAAGGATTAAACTATCTGATTACGGTCGCCGCACATGTGCACTTTACGTAGAGATGTCAATGGCTTATATGTGTTGAACAGAGAAGCGGCAATCGAAAACCCAAAAAAATCAACATTCCTAGCATGTTCCGGTTTTTTGTTTTCGGCGAATAAAGTATATGGGCCAATAAAACATAATGTATCACCTAGAGGACAACCCGATTGCTCATAGTCACAATCATACACCCGCCTACCATAAACAGGAGCGTGGCAATTGACGAAAAACATTTCAATTTTACATTTTACACTTTAGCGCCTAACCAGGGTACCAGGAAAACCCAAAAAATTCAGAATTCCTAGCATGTCCCGGTTTTTTGTTTTCGCCGAATTAAGTATATGGGCCAATAAAACATAATGTATCACCTAGAGATTGTTCATAATCACAATCATACACGCGCCTACCATAAACAGGAGCGCGGCAATTGACCAAAAACATTTCCATTTTACATTTTACACTTTAGCGCCTAACTAGGGTGAATTAGAATGATTAAACTATTTGATTGCGATCGCCGCGCATGTGCACTTTACGTAGAGATGTCAATGGCTTATTTGTGTTCAACAGAGGAGCGGCAAATTAGAGCCTAACCGGGGTGAATTAGAAGGATTAAACTATTTGATTGCGACCGCCGCACATGTGCAATTTACGTAGAGATGTTAATGTCTTAATTGTGTTAAACAGAATAGCGGCAATCGAAAACCCAAAAAATTCAAAATTCCTAGCAACTTCCGTTTTTTTGTTTTCGGTTTTTTATTTTCGGCGAATAAAGTATATGGGCCAATTAAACATAATGTCTCACCTAGAGGACAACTCGATCGTTCATAATCACAATCATACACCCACCTACCATAAACAGGACCGCGGCAATTGACCAAAAACGTTTCAATTTTACATTTTACACTTTAGCGCCTAACCAGGAAGAAATAGAAAGATTAAACTATCTGATTACGGTCGCCGCACATGTGCACTTTACGTAGAGATGTCAATGGCTTATATGTGTTGAACAGAGAAGCGGCAATCGAAAACCCAAAAAAATCAACATTCCTAGCATGTTCCGGTTTTTTGTTTTCGGCGAATAAAGTATATGGGCCAATAAAATATAATGTATCACCTAGAGGACAACCCGATTGCTCATAGTCACAATCATACACCCGCCTACCATAAACAGGAGCGTGGCAATTGACCAAAAACATTTCAATTTTACATTTTACACTTTACCGCCTAACCAGTGTACCAGGAAAACCCAAAAAATTCAGAATTCCTAGCATGTTCCGGTTTTTTGTTTTCGGCGAATAAAGTATATGGGCCAATAAAACATAATATATCACCTAGAGGACAACCCGATTGCTCATAGTCACAATCATACACCCGCCTACCATAAACAGGAGCGCGGCAATTGACCAAAAACATTTCAAGTTTAGATTTTACAATTTAGCGCCTAACCAGGGTGAATAAGAAGGATTAAACTATTTGATTGCGATCGCCGCACATGTGCACTTTACGAAGAGATGTCATCGACTTATATGTGTTGAACAGAGGAGCGGCAATCGAAAACAAAAAAAATTCAGAATTCCTAGCATGTTCCGGTTTTTTGTTTTCGGCGAATAAAGTATATGGGCCAATAAAACATAATGTATCACCTAGAGGACAACCCGATTGCTCATAGTCACAATCATACACCCGCCTACCATAAACAGGAGCGTGGCAATTGACGAAAAACATTTCAATTTTACATTTTACACTTTAGCGCCTAACCAGGGTGAATTAGAATGATTAAACAATTTGATTGCGATCGCCGCGCATGAGCAATTTACGTAGAGATGTCAATGGCTTATATGTGTTGAACAGAGAAGCGGCAAACGAAAACCCAAAAAAATCAGAATTCCTAGCATGTTCCGGTTTTTTGTGTTCGGCGAATAAAGTATATGGGCCAATATAACATAGGGTATCACCTAGAGGACAACCCGATTGCTCATAGTCACAATCATACACCCGCCTACCATAAACAGGAGCGCGGAAATTGACCAAAAACATTTCAAGTTTACATTTTACACTTTAGCGCCTAACCAGGGTGAATTAGAATGATTAAACAATTTGATTGCGATCGCCGCGCATGTGCAATTTACGTAGAGATGTCAATGGCTTATTTGTGTTAAACAGAGGAGCGGCAATCGAAAACCAAAAAAATTCAAAATTCCTAGCAACTTCCGTTTTTTTGTTTTCGGCGAATGAAGTATATGGGCCAATAAAACATACTGTATCAATTAGAGGACAACCTGATCGTTCATAATCACAATCAGACACGCGCCTACCATAAACAGGAGCGCGGCAATTGACCAAAAACATTTCCATTTTACATTTTACACTTTAGCGCCTAACCAGGGTGAATTAGAAGGATTAAACTATCTGATTACGGTCGCCGCACATGTGCACTTTACGTAGAGATGTCAATGGCTTATATGTGTTGAACAGAGAAGCGGCAATCGAAAACCCAAAAAAATCAACATTCCTAGCATGTTCCGGTTTTTTGTTTTCGGCGAATAAAGTATATGGGCCAATAAAACATAATGTATCACCTAGAGGACAACCCGATTGCTCATAGTCACAATCATACACCCGCCTACCATAAACAGGAGCGTGGCAATTGACGAAAAACATTTCAATTTTACATTTTACACTTTAGCGCCTAACCAGGGTACCAGGAAAACCCAAAAAATTCAGAATTCCTAGCATGTCCCGGTTTTTTGTTTTCGCCGAATTAAGTATATGGGCCAATAAAACATAATGTATCACCTAGAGATTGTTCATAATCACAATCATACACGCGCCTACCATAAACAGGAGCGCGGCAATTGACCAAAAACATTTCCATTTTACATTTTACACTTTAGCGCCTAACTAGGGTGAATTAGAATGATTAAACTTTTTGATTGCGATCGCCGCGCATGTGCACTTTACGTAGAGATGTCAATGGCTTATTTGTGTTCAACAGAGGAGCGGCAAATTAGAGCCTAACCGGGGTGAATTAGAAGGATTAAACTATTTGATTGCGACCGCCGCACATGTGCAATTTACGTAGAGATGTTAATGTCTTAATTGTGTTAAACAGAATAGCGGCAATCGAAAACCCAAAAAATTCAAAATTCCTAGCAACTTCCGTTTTTTTGTTTTCGGTTTTTTATTTTCGGCGAATAAAGTATATGGGCCAATTAAACATAATGTCTCACCTAGAGGACAACTCGATCGTTCATAATCACAATCATACACCCACCTACCATAAACAGGACCGCGGCAATTGACCAAAAACGTTTCAATTTTACATTTTACACTTTAGCGCCTAACCAGGAAGAAATAGAAAGATTAAACTATCTGATTACGGTCGCCGCACATGTGCACTTTACGTAGAGATGTCAATGGCTTATATGTGTTGAACAGAGAAGCGGCAATCGAAAACCCAAAAAAATCAACATTCCTAGCATGTTCCGGTTTTTTGTTTTCGGCGAATAAAGTATATGGGCCAATAAAACATAATGTATCACCTAGAGGACAACCCGATTGCTCATAGTCACAATCATACACCCGCCTACCATAAACAGGAGCGTGGCAATTGACCAAAAACATTTCAATTTTACATTTTACACTTTACCGCCTAACCAGTGTACCAGGAAAACCCAAAAAATTCAGAATTCCTAGCATGTTCCGGTTTTTTGTTTTCGGCGAATAAAGTATATGGGCCAATAAAACATAATATATCACCTAGAGGACAACCCGATTGCTCATAGTCACAATCATACACCCGCCTACCATAAACAGGAGCGCGGCAATTGACCAAAAACATTTCAAGTTTAGATTTTACAATTTAGCGCCTAACCAGGGTGAATAAGAAGGATTAAACTATTTGATTGCGATCGCCGCACATGTGCACTTTACGAAGAGATGTCATCGACTTATATGTGTTGAACAGAGGAGCGGCAATCGAAAACAAAAAAAAATCAGAATTCCTAGCATGTTCCGGTTTTTTGTTTTCGGCGAATAAAGTATATGGGCCAATAAAACATAATGTATCACCTAGAGGACAACCCGATTGCTCATAGTCACAATCATACACCCGCCTACCATAAACAGGAGCGTGGCAATTGACGAAAAACATTTCAATTTTACATTTTACACTTTAGCGCCTAACCAGGGTGAATTAGAATGATTAAACAATTTGATTGCGATCGCCGCGCATGTGCAATTTACGTAGAGATGTCAATGGCTTATATGTGTTGAACAGAGAAGCGGCAAACGAAAACCCAAAAAAATCAGAATTCCTAGCATGTTCCGGTTTTTTGTGTTCGGCGAATAAAGTATATGGGCCAATATAACATAGGGTATCACCTAGAGGACAACCCGATTGCTCATAGTCACAATCATACACCCGCCTACCATAAACAGGAGCGCGGCAATTGACCAAAAACATTTCAAGTTTACATTTTACACTTTAGCGCCTAACCAGGGTGAATTAGAATGATTAAACAATTTGATTGCGATCGCCGCGCATGTGCAATTTACGTAGAGATGTCAATGGCTTATTTGTGTTAAACAGAGGAGCGGCAATCGAAAACCAAAAAAATTCAAAATTCCTAGCAACTTCCGTTTTTTTGTTTTCGGCGAATGAAGTATATGGGCCAATAAAACATACTGTATCAATTAGAGGACAACCTGATCGTTCATAATCACAATCAGACACGCGCCTACCATAAACAGGAGCGCGGCAATTGACCAAAAACATTTCAATTTTACACTTTAGCGCTTAACCAGGGTGAATTAGAATGATTAAACTATTTGGTTGCGATCGCCGCGCATGTGCAATTTACGTAGAGATGTCAGTGGCTTATATGTGTTGAACAGAGAAGCGGCAAACGAAAACCCAAAAAAACAGAGTTCCTAGCATGTTCCGGTTTTTTGTTTTCGGCGAATAAAGTATATGGGCCAATAAAACATAATGTATCACCTAGAGGACAACCCGATTGCTCATAGTCACAATCATACACCCGCCTACCATAAACAGGAGCGTGGCAATTGACGAAAAACATTTCAATTTTACATTTTACACTTTAGCGCCTAACCAGGGTGAATTAGAATGATTAAACAATTTGATTGCGATCGCCGCGCATGTGCAATTTACGTAGAGATGTCAATGGCTTATTTGTGTTAAACAGAGGAGCGGCAATCGAAAACCAAAAAAATTCAAAATTCCTAGCAACTTCCGTTTTTTTGTTTTCGGCGAATGAAGTATATGGGCCAATAAAACATACTGTATCAATTAGAGGACAACCTGATCGTTCATAATCACAATCAGACACGCGCCTACCATAAACAGGAGCGCGGCAATTGACCAAAAACATTTCAATTTTACACTTTAGCGCTTAACCAGGGTGAATTAGAATGATTAAACTATTTGGTTGCGATCGCCGCGCATGTGCAATTTACGTAGAGATGTCAATGGCTTATTTGTGTTGAACAGAGAAGCGGCAAACGAAAACCCAAAAAAACAGAATTCCTAGCATGTTCCGGTTTTTTGTTTTCGGCGAATAAAGTATATGGGCCAATAAAACATAATGTATCACCTAGAGGACAACCCGATTGCTCATAGTCACAATCATACACCCGCCTACCATAAACAGGAGCGCGGCAATTGACCAAAAACATTTCAAGTTTACATTTTACACTTTAGCGCCTAACCAGGGTGAATTAGAATGATTAAACAATTTGATTGCGATCGCCGCGCATGTGCAATTTACGTAGAGATGTCAATGGCTTATATGTGTTGAACAGAGAAGCGGCAAACGAAAACCCAAAAAAATCAGAATTCCTAGCATGTTCCGGTTTTTTGTTTTCGGCGAATAAAGTATATGGGCCAATAAAACATAATGTCTCACCTAGAGGACAACTCGATCGTTCATAATCACAATCATACACCTACCTACCATAAACAGGAACGCGGCAATTGACCAAAAACATTTCAAGTTTACATTTTATAATTTAGCGCCTAACCAGGGTGAATTAGAAGGGTTACACTATCTGATTACGGTCGCCGCACATGTGCCTTTTACGTAGAGATGTCAATGGCTTATATGTGTTGAACAGAGAAGCGGCAAACGAAAACCCAAAAAAATCAAAATTCCTAGCATGTTCCGGTTTTTTGTGTTCGGCGAATAAAGTATATGGGCCAATATAACATAGGGTATCACCTAGAGGCCAACCCGATCGTTTATAATCACAATCATACACCCGCCTACCATAAACAGGAGCGCGGCAAATGACCAAAAACATTTCAATTTTACACTTTAGCGCTTAACCAGGGTGAATTAGAATGATTAAACTATTTGGTTGCGATCGCCGCGCATGTGCAATTTACGTAGAGATGTCAATGGCTTATATGTGTTGAACAGAGAAGCGGCAAACGAAAACCCAAAAAAACAGAATTCCTAGCATGTTCCGGTTTTTTGTTTTCGGCGAATAAAGTATATGGGCCAATAAAACATAATGTATCACCTAGAGGACAACCCGATTGCTCATAGTCACAATCATACACCCGCCTACCATAAACAGGAGCGTGGCAATTGACGAAAAACATTTCAATTTTACATTTTACACTTTAGCGCCTAACCAGGGTACCAGGAAAACCCAAAAAATTCAGAATTCCTAGCATGTCCCGGTTTTTTGTTTTCGGCGAATTAAGTATATGGGCCAATAAAATATAATGTATCACCTAGAGGACAACGAGATTGTTCAAAATCACAATCATACACCCGCCAACCTTAAACAGGAGCGCGGCAATTGACCAAAAACATTTCAATTTTACATTTTACACTTTAGCGCCTAACCAGGGTGAATTAGAAGGATTAAACTATTTGATTGCGATCGCCGCACATGTTCACTTTACGAAGAGATGTCAAGGTCTTATATGTGTTGAACAAAGGAGCGGCAATCGAAAACCCAAAAAATTCAGAATTCCTAGCATGTTCCGGTTTTTTGTTTTCGGCGAATAAAGTATATGGGCCAATAAGACATAATGTATCACCTAGAGGACAACCCGATTGTTCATAATCACAATCATACACCCGCCTACCATAAACAGGAGCGCGGCAATTGACCAAAAACATTTCCATTTTACATTTTACACTTTAGCGCCTAACCAGGGTGAATTAGAATGATTAAACTATTTGATTGCGATCGCCGCGCATGTGCACTTTACGTAGAGATGTCAATGGCTTATATGTGTTGAACAGAGAAGCGGCAAACGAAAACCCAAAAAAATCAGAATTCCTAGCATGTTCCGGTTTTTTGTTTTCGGCGAATAAAGTATATGGGCCAATAAGACATAATGTATCACCTAGAGGACAACCCGATTGTTCATAATCACAATCATACACCCGCCAACCTTAAACAGGAGCGCGGCAATTGACCAAAAACATTTCAATTTTACATTTTACACTTTAGCGCCTAACCAGGGTACCAGGAAAACCCAAAAAATTCAGAATTCCTAGCATGTCCCGGTTTTTTGTTTTCGGCGAATTAAGTATATGGGCCAATAAAACATAATGTATCACCTAGAGGACAACGAGATTGTTCATAATCACAATCATACACCCGCCAACCTTAAACAGGAGCGCGGCAATTGACCAAAAACATTTCAATTTTACATTTTACACTTTAGCGCCTAACCAGGGTGAATTAGAAGGATTAAACTATTTGATTGCGATCGCCGCACATGTTCACTTTACGAAGAGATGTCAAGGTCTTATATGTGTTGAACAAAGGAGCGGCAATCGAAAACCCAAAAAATTCAGAATTCCTAGCATGTTCCGGTTTTTTGTTTTCGGCGAATAAAGTATATGGGCCAATAAGACATAATGTATCACCTAGAGGACAACCCGATTGTTCATAATCACAATCATACACCCGCCTACCATAAACAGGAGCGCGGCAATTGACCAAAAACATTTCCATTTTACATTTTACACTTTAGCGCCTAACCAGGGTGAATTAGAAGGATTAAACGATCTGATTACGGTCGCCGCACATGTGCACTTTACGTAGAGATGTCAATGGCTTATATGTGTTGAACAGAGAAGCGGCAATCGAAAACCCAAAAAAATCAACATTCCTAGCATGTTCCGGTTTTTTGTTTTCGGCGAATAAAGTATATGGGCCAATAAAACATAATGTATCACCTAGAGGACAACCCGATTGCTCATAGTCACAATCATACACCCGCCTACCATAAACAGGAGCGTGGCAATTGACGAAAAACATTTCAATTTTACATTTTACACTTTAGCGCCTAACCAGGGTACCAGGAAAACCCAAAAAATTCAGAATTCCTAGCATGTCCCGGTTTTTTGTTTTCGCCGAATTAAGTATATGGGCCAATAAAACATAATGTATCACCTAGAGATTGTTCATAATCACAATCATACACGCGCCTACCATAAACAGGAGCGCGGCAATTGACCAAAAACATTTCCATTTTACATTTTACACTTTAGCGCCTAACTAGGGTGAATTAGAATGATTAAACTATTTGATTGCGATCGCCGCGCATGTGCACTTTACGTAGAGATGTCAATGGCTTATTTGTGTTCAACAGAGGAGCGGCAAATTAGAGCCTAACCGGGGTGAATTAGAAGGATTAAACTATTTGATTGCGACCGCCGCACATGTGCAATTTACGTAGAGATGTTAATGTCTTAATTGTGTTAATTGTGTTAAACAGAATAGCGGCAATCGAAAACCCAAAAAATTCAAAATTCCTAGCAACTTCCGTTTTTTTGTTTTCGGTTTTTTATTTTCGGCGAATAAAGTATATGGGCCAATTAAACATAATGTCTCACCTAGAGGACAACTCGATCGTTCATAATCACAATCATACACCCACCTACCATAAACAGGAGCGCAGCAAATGACCAAAAACATTTCCATTTTACATTTTACACTTTAGCGCCTAACCAGGGTGAATAAGAATGATTAAACTATTTGATTGCGATCGCCGCGCATGTGCAATTTACGTAGAGATGTCAATGGCTTATATGTGTTGAACAGAGAAGCGGCAAACGAAAACCCAAAAAAATCAGAATTCCTAGCATGTTCCGGTTTTTTGTTTTCGGCGAATAAAGTATATGGGCCAATAAAACATAATGTCTCACCTAGAGGACAACTCGATCGTTCATAATCACAATCATACACCTACCTACCATAAACAGGAACGCGGCAATTGACCAAAAACATTTCAAGTTTACATTTTATAATTTAGCGCCTAACCAGGGTGAATTAGAAGGGTTACACTATCTGATTACGGTCGCCGCACATGTGCCTTTTACGTAGAGATGTCAATGGCTTATATGTGTTGAACAGAGAAGCGGCAAACGAAAACCCAAAAAAATCAAAATTCCTAGCATGTTCCGGTTTTTTGTGTTCGGCGAATAAAGTATATGGGCCAATATAACATAGGGTATCACCTAGAGGACAACCCGATCGTTTATAATCCCAATCATACACCCGCCTACCATAAACAGGAGCGCGGCAAATGACCAAAAACATTTCAATTTTACACTTTAGCGCTTAACCAGGGTGAATTAGAATGATTAAACTATTTGGTTGCGATCGCCGCGCATGTGCAATTTACGTAGAGATGTTAATGTGTTATTTGTGTTAAACAGAGGAGCGGCAATCGAAAACCAAAAAAATTCAAAATTCCTAGCAACTTCCGTTTTTTTGTTTTCGGTTTTTTATTTTTGGCGAATAAAGTATATGGGCCAATTAAACATAGGGTATCACCTAGAGGACAACCCGATCGTTTATAATCACAATCATACACCCGCCTACCATAAACAGGAGCGCGGCAAATGACCAAAAACATTTCAATTTTACACTTTAGCGCTTAACCAGGGTGAATTAGAATGATTAAACTATTTGGTTGCGATCGCCGCGCATGTGCAATTTACGTAGAGATGTCAATGGCTTATATGTGTTGAACAGAGAAGCGGCAAACGAAAACCCAAAAAAATCAGAATTCCTAGCATGTTCCGGTTTTTTGTTTTCGGCGAATAAAGTATATGGGCCAATAAAACATAATGTATCACCTAGAGGACAACCCGATTGCTCATAGTCACAATCATACACCTACCTACCATAAACAGGAACGCGGCAATTGACCAAAAACATTTCAAGTTTACATTTTATAATTTAGCGCCTAACCAGGGTGAACTAGAAGGGTTACACTATCTGATTACGGTCGCCGCACATGTGCCTTTTACGTAGAGATGTCAATGGCTTATATGTGTTGAACAGAGAAGCGGCAAACGAAAACCCAAAAAAATCAAAATTCCTAGCATGTTCCGGTTTTTTGTGTTCGGCGAATAAAGTATATGGGCCAATATAACATAGGGTATCACCTAGAGGACAACCCGATCGTTTATAATCACAATCATACACCCGCCTACCATAAACAGGAGCGCGGCAAATGACCAAAAACATTTCAATTTTACACTTTAGCGCTTAACCAGGGTGAATTAGAATGATTAAACTATTTGGTTGCGATCGCCGCGCATGTGCAATTTACGTAGAGATGTCAATGGCTTATATGTGTTGAACAGAGAAGCGGCAAACGAAAACCCAAAAAAATCAGAATTCCTAGCATGTTCCGGTTTTTTGTTTTAGGCGAATAAAGTATATGGGCCAATAAAACATAATGTATCACCTAGAGGACAACCCGATTGCTCATAGTCACAATCATACACCCGCCTACCATAAACAGGAGCGTGGCAATTGACGAAAAACATTTCAATTTTACATTTTACACTTTAGCGCCTAACCAGGGTGAATAAGAAGGATTAAACTATTTGATTGCGATCGCCGCACATGTGCACTTTACGAAGAGATGTCATCGACTTATATGTGTTGAACAGAGGAGCGGCAATCGAAAACAAAAAAAATTCAGAATTCCTAGCATGTTCCGGTTTTTTGTTTTCGGCGAATAAAGTATATGGGCCAATAAAACATAATGTATCACCTAGAGGACAACCCGATTGCTCATAGTCACAATCATACACCCGCCTACCATAAACAGGAGCGTGGCAATTGACGAAAAACATTTCAATTTTACATTTTACACTTTAGCGCCTAACCAGGGTGAATTAGAATGATTAAACAATTTGATTGCGATCGCCGCGCATGTGCAATTTACGTAGAGATGTCAATGGCTTATATGTGTTGAACAGAGAAGCGGCAAACGAAAACCCAAAAAAATCAGAATTCCTAGCATGTTCCGGTTTTTTGTGTTCGGCGAATAAAGTATATGGGCCAATATAACATAGGGTATCACCTAGAGGACAACCCGATTGCTCATAGTCACAATCATACACCCGCCTACCATAAACAGGAGCGCGGCAATTGACCAAAAACATTTCAAGTTTACATTTTACACTTTAGCGCCTAACCAGGGTGAATTAGAATGATTAAACAATTTGATTGCGATCGCCGCGCATGTGCAATTTACGTAGAGATGTCAATGGCTTATTTGTGTTAAACAGAGGAGCGGCAATCGAAAACCAAAAAAATTCAAAATTCCTAGCAACTTCCGTTTTTTTGTTTTCGGCGAATGAAGTATATGGGCCAATAAAACATACTGTATCAATTAGAGGACAACCTGATCGTTCATAATCACAATCAGACACGCGCCTACCATAAACAGGAGCGCGGCAATTGACCAAAAACATTTCAATTTTACACTTTAGCGCTTAACCAGGGTGAATTAGAATGATTAAACTATTTGGTTGCGATCGCCGCGCATGTGCAATTTACGTAGAGATGTCAATGGCTTATATGTGTTGAACAGAGAAGCGGCAAACGAAAACCCAAAAAAACAGAGTTCCTAGCATGTTCCGGTTTTTTGTTTTCGGCGAATAAAGTATATGGGCCAATAAAACATAATGTATCACCTAGAGGACAACCCGATTGCTCATAGTCACAATCATACACCCGCCTACCATAAACAGGAGCGTGGCAATTGACGAAAAACATTTCAATTTTACATTTTACACTTTAGCGCCTAACCAGGGTGAATTAGAATGATTAAACAATTTGATTGCGATCGCCGCGCATGTGCAATTTACGTAGAGATGTCAATGGCTTATTTGTGTTAAACAGAGGAGCGGCAATCGAAAACCAAAAAAATTCAAAATTCCTAGCAACTTCCGTTTTTTTGTTTTCGGCGAATGAAGTATATGGGCCAATAAAACATACTGTATCAATTAGAGGACAACCTGATCGTTCATAATCACAATCAGACACGCGCCTACCATAAACAGGAGCGCGGCAATTGACCAAAAACATTTCAATTTTACACTTTAGCGCTTAACCAGGGTGAATTAGAATGATTAAACTATTTGGTTGCGATCGCCGCGCATGTGCAATTTACGTAGAGATGTCAATGGCTTATTTGTGTTGAACAGAGAAGCGGCAAACGAAAACCCAAAAAAACAGAATTCCTAGCATGTTCCGGTTTTTTGTTTTCGGCGAATAAAGTATATGGGCCAATAAAACATAATGTATCACCTAGAGGACAACCCGATTGCTCATAGTCACAATCATACACCCGCCTACCATAAACAGGAGCGCGGCAATTGACCAAAAACATTTCAAGTTTACATTTTACACTTTAGCGCCTAACCAGGGTGAATTAGAATGATTAAACAATTTGATTGCGATCGCCGCGCATGTGCAATTTACGTAGAGATGTCAATGGCTTATATGTGTTGAACAGAGAAGCGGCAAACGAAAACCCAAAAAAATCAGAATTCCTAGCATGTTCCGGTTTTTTGTTTTCGGCGAATAAAGTATATGGGCCAATAAAACATAATGTCTCACCTAGAGGACAACTCGATCGTTCATAATCACAATCATACACCTACCTACCATAAACAGGAACGCGGCAATTGACCAAAAACATTTCAAGTTTACATTTTATAATTTAGCGCCTAACCAGGGTGAATTAGAAGGGTTACACTATCTGATTACGGTCGCCGCACATGTGCCTTTCACGTAGAGATGTCAATGGCTTATATGTGTTGAACAGAGAAGCGGCAAACGAAAACCCAAAAAAATCAAAATTCCTAGCATGTTCCGGTTTTTTGTGTTCGGCGAATAAAGTATATGGGCCAATATAACATAGGGTATCACCTAGAGGCCAACCCGATCGTTTATAATCACAATCATACACCCGCCTACCATAAACAGGAGCGCGGCAAATGACCAAAAACATTTCAATTTTACACTTTAGCGCTTAACCAGGGTGAATTAGAATGATTAAACTATTTGGTTGCGATCGCCGCGCATGTGCAATTTACGTAGAGATGTCAATGGCTTATATGTGTTGAACAGAGAAGCGGCAAACGAAAACCCAAAAAAACAGAATTCCTAGCATGTTCCGGTTTTTTGTTTTCGGCGAATAAAGTATATGGGCCAATAAAACATAATGTATCACCTAGAGGACAACCCGATTGCTCATAGTCACAATCATACACCCGCCTACCATAAACAGGAGCGTGGCAATTGACGAAAAACATTTCAATTTTACATTTTACACTTTAGCGCCTAACCAGGGTACCAGGAAAACCCAAAAAATTCAGAATTCCTAGCATGTCCCGGTTTTTTGTTTTCGGCGAATTAAGTATATGGGCCAATATAATATAATGTATCACCTAGAGGACAACGAGATTGTTCAAAATCACAATCATACACCCGCCAACCTTAAACAGGAGCGCGGCAATTGACCAAAAACATTTCAATTTTACATTTTACACTTTAGCGCCTAACCAGGGTGAATTAGAAGGATTAAACTATTTGATTGCGATCGCCGCACATGTTCACTTTACGAAGAGATGTCAAGGTCTTATATGTGTTGAACAAAGGAGCGGCAATCGAAAACCCAAAAAAATCAGAATTCCTAGCATGTTCCGGTTTTTTGTTTTCGGCGAATAAAGTATATGGGCCAATAAGACATAATGTATCACCTAGAGGACAACCCGATTGTTCATAATCACAATCATACACCCGCCTACCATAAACAGGAGCGCGGCAATTGACCAAAAACATTTCCATTTTACATTTTACACTTTAGCGCCTAACCAGGGTGAATTAGAATGATTAAACTATTTGATTGCGATCGCCGCGCATGTGCACTTTACGTAGAGATGTCAATGGCTTATATGTGTTGAACAGAGAAGCGGCAAACGAAAACCCAAAAAAATCAGAATTCCTAGCATGTTCCGGTTTTTTGTTTTCGGCGAATAAAGTATATGGGCCAATAAGACATAATGTATCACCTAGAGGACAACCCGATTGTTCATAATCACAATCATACACCCGCCAACCTTAAACATGAGCGTGGCAATTGACCAAAAACATTTCAATTTTACATTTTACACTTTAGCGCCTAACCAGGGTACCAGGAAAACCCAAAAAATTCAGAATTCCTAGCATGTCCCGGTTTTTTGTTTTCGGCGAATTAAGTATATGGGCCAATAAAACATAATGTATCACCTAGAGGACAACGAGATTGTTCATAATCACAATCATACACCCGCCAACCTTAAACAGGAGCGCGGCAATTGACCAAAAACATTTCAATTTTACATTTTACACTTTAGCGCCTAACCAGGGTGAATTAGAAGGATTAAACTATTTGATTGCGATCGCCGCACATGTTCACTTTACGAAGAGATGTCAAGGTCTTATATGTGTTGAACAAAGGAGCGGCAATCGAAAACCCAAAAAATTCAGAATTCCTAGCATGTTCCGGTTTTTTGTTTTCGGCGAATAAAGTATATGGGCCAATAAGACATAATGTATCACCTAGAGGACAACCCGATTGTTCATAATCACAATCATACACCCGCCTACCATAAACAGGAGCGCGGCAATTGACCAAAAACATTTCCATTTTACATTTTACACTTTAGCGCCTAACCAGGGTGAATTAGAAGGATTAAACTATCTGATTACGGTCGCCGCACATGTGCACTTTACGTAGAGATGTCAATGGCTTATATGTGTTGAACAGAGAAGCGGCAATCGAAAACCCAAAAAAATCAACATTCCTAGCATGTTCCGGTTTTTTGTTTTCGGCGAATAAAGTATATGGGCCAATAAAACATAATGTATCACCTAGAGGACAACGAGATTGTTCATAATCACAATCATACACCCGCCAACCTTAAACAGGAGCGCGGCAATTGACCAAAAACATTTCAATTTTACATTTTACACTTTAGCGCCTAACCAGGGTGAATTAGAAGGATTAAACTATTTGATTGCGATCGCCGCACATGTTCACTTTACGAAGAGATGTCAAGGTCTTATATGTGTTGAACAAAGGAGCGGCAATCGAAAACCCAAAAAAATCAGAATTCCTAGCATGTTCCGGTTTTTTGTTTTCGGCGAATAAAGTATATGGGCCAATAAGACATAATGTATCACCTAGAGGACAACCCGATTGTTCATAATCACAATCATACACCCGCCAACCTTAAACATGAGCGCGGCAATTGACCAAAAACATTTCAATTTTACATTTTACACTTTAGCGCCTAACCAGGGTACCAGGAAAACCCAAAAAATTCAGAATTCCTAGCATGTCCCGGTTTTTTGTTTTCGGCGAATTAAGTATATGGGCCAATAAAACATAATGTATCACCTAGAGGACAACGAGATTGTTCATAATCACAATCATACACCCGCCAACCTTAAACAGGAGCGCGGCAATTGACCAAAAACATTTCAATTTTACATTTTACACTTTAGCGCCTAACCAGGGTGAATTAGAAAGATTAAACTATTTGATTGCGATCGCCGCACATGTTCACTTTACGAAGAGATGTCAAGGTCTTATATGTGTTGAACAAAGGAGCGGCAATCGAAAACCCAAAAAATTCAGAATTCCTAGCATGTTCCGGTTTTTTGTTTTCGGCGAATAAAGTATATGGGCCAATAAGACATAATGTATCACCTAGAGGACAACCCGATTGTTCATAATCACAATCATACACCCGCCTACCATAAACAGGAGCGCGGCAATTGACCAAAAACATTTCCATTTTACATTTTACACTTTAGCGCCTAACCAGGGTGAATTAGAAGGATTAAACTATCTGATTACGGTCGCCGCACATGTGCACTTTACGTAGAGATGTCAATGGCTTATATGTGTTGAACAGAGAAGCGGCAGTCGAAAACCCAAAAAAATCAACATTCCTAGCATGTTCCGGTTTTTTGTTTTCGGCGAATAAAGTATATGGGCCAATAAAACATAATGTATCACCTAGAGGACAACCCGATTGCTCATAGTCACAATCATACACCCGCCTACCATAAACAGGAGCGTGGCAATTGACGAAAAACATTTCAATTTTACATTTTACACTTTAGCGCCTAACCAGGGTACCAGGAAAACCCAAAAAATTCAGAATTCCTAGCATGTCCCGGTTTTTTGTTTTCGCCGAATTAAGTATATGGGCCAATAAAACATAATGTATCACCTAGAGATTGTTCATAATCACAATCATACACGCGCCTACCATAAACAGGAGCGCGGCAATTGACCAAAAACATTTCCATTTTACATTTTACACTTTAGCGCCTAACTAGGGTGAATTAGAATGATTAAACTATTTGATTGCGATCGCCGCGCATGTGCACTTTACGTAGAGATGTCAATGGCTTATTTGTGTTCAACAGAGGAGCGGCAAATTAGAGCCTAACCGGGGTGAATTAGAAGGATTAAACTATTTGATTGCGACCGCCGCACATGTGCAATTTACGTAGAGATGTTAATGTCTTAATTGTGTTAAACAGAATAGCGGCAATCGAAAACCCAAAAAATTCAAAATTCCTAGCAACTTCCGTTTTTTTGTTTTCGGTTTTTTATTTTCGGCGAATAAAGTATATGGGCCAATTAAACATAATGTCTCACCTAGAGGACAACTCGATCGTTCATAATCACAATCATACACCCACCTACCATAAACAGGAGCGCAGCAAATGACCAAAAACATTTCCATTTTACATTTTACACTTTAGCGCCTAACCAGGGTGAATAAGAATGATTAAACTATTTGATTGCGATCGCCGCGCATGTGCAATTTACGTAGAGATGTCAATGGCTTATATGTGTTGAACAGAGAAGCGGCAAACGAAAACCCAAAAAAATCAGAATTCCTAGCATGTTCCGGTTTTTTGTTTTCGGCGAATAAAGTATATGGGCCAATAAAACATAATGTCTCACCTAGAGGACAACTCGATCGTTCATAATCACAATCATACACCTACCTACCATAAACAGGAACGCGGCAATTGACCAAAAACATTTCAAGTTTACATTTTATAATTTAGCGCCTAACCAGGGTGAATTAGAAGGGTTACACTATCTGATTACGGTCGCCGCACATGTGCCTTTTACGTAGAGATGTCAATGGCTTATATGTGTTGAACAGAGAAGCGGCAAACGAAAACCCAAAAAAATCAAAATTCCTAGCATGTTCCGGTTTTTTGTGTTCGGCGAATAAAGTATATGGGCCAATATAACATAGGGTATCACCTAGAGGACAACCCGATCGTTTATAATCCCAATCATACACCCGCCTACCATAAACAGGAGCGCGGCAAATGACCAAAAACATTTCAATTTTACACTTTAGCGCTTAACCAGGGTGAATTAGAATGATTAAACTATTTGGTTGCGATCGCCGCGCATGTGCAATTTACGTAGAGATGTTAATGTGTTATTTGTGTTAAACAGAGGAGCGGCAATCGAAAACCAAAAAAATTCAAAATTCCTAGCAACTTCCGTTTTTTTGTTTTCGGTTTTTTATTTTCGGCGAATAAAGTATATGGGCCAATTAAACATAGGGTATCACCTAGAGGACAACCCGATCGTTTATAATCACAATCATACACCCGCCTACCATAAACAGGAGCGCGGCAAATGACCAAAAACATTTCAATTTTACACTTTAGCGCTTAACCAGGGTGAATTAGAATGATTAAACTATTTGGTTGCGATCGCCGCGCATGTGCAATTTACGTAGAGATGTCAATGGCTTATATGTGTTGAACAGAGAAGCGGCAAACGAAAACCCAAAAAAATCAGAATTCCTAGCATGTTCCGGTTTTTTGTTTTCGGCGAATAAAGTATATGGGCCAATAAAACATAATGTATCACCTAGAGGACAACCCGATTGCTCATAGTCACAATCATACACCTACCTACCATAAACAGGAACGCGGCAATTGACCAAAAACATTTCAAGTTTACATTTTATAATTTAGCGCCTAACCAGGGTGAACTAGAAGGGTTACACTATCTGATTACGGTCGCCGCACATGTGCCTTTTACGTAGAGATGTCAATGGCTTATATGTGTTGAACAGAGAAGCGGCAAACGAAAACCCAAAAAAATCAAAATTCCTAGCATGTTCCGGTTTTTTGTGTTCGGCGAATAAAGTATATGGGCCAATATAACATAGGGTATCACCTAGAGGACAACCCGATCGTTTATAATCACAATCATACACCCGCCTACCATAAACAGGAGCGCGGCAAATGACCAAAAACATTTCAATTTTACACTTTAGCGCTTAACCAGGGTGAATTAGAATGATTAAACTATTTGGTTGCGATCGCCGCGCATGTGCAATTTACGTAGAGATGTCAATGGCTTATATGTGTTGAACAGAGAAGCGGCAAACGAAAACCCAAAAAAATCAGAATTCCTAGCATGTTCCGGTTTTTTGTTTTAGGCGAATAAAGTATATGGGCCAATAAAACATAATGTATCACCTAGAGGACAACCCGATTGCTCATAGTCACAATCATACACCCGCCTACCATAAACAGGAGCGTGGCAATTGACGAAAAACATTTCAATTTTACATTTTACACTTTAGCGCCTAACCAGGGTGAATTAGAAGGATTAAACTATTTGATTGCGATCGCCGCACATGTTCACTTTACGAAGAGATGTCAAGGTCTTATATGTGTTGAACAAAGGAGCGGCAATCGAAAACCCAAAAAATTCAGAATTCCTAGCATGTTCCGGTTTTTTGTTTTCGGCGAATAAAGTATATGGGCCAATAAGACATAATGTATCACCTAGAGGACAACCCGATTGTTCATAATCACAATCATACACCCGCCTACCATAAACAGGAGCGCGGCAATTGACCAAAAACATTTCCATTTTACATTTTACACTTTAGCGCCTAACCAGGGTGAATTAGAATGATTAAACTATTTGATTGCGATCGCCGCGCATGTGCACTTTACGTAGAGATGTCAATGGCTTATATGTGTTGAACAGAGAAGCGGCAAACGAAAACCCAAAAAAATCAGAATTCCTAGCATGTTCCGGTTTTTTGTTTTCGGCGAATAAAGTATATGGGCCAATAAAACATAATGTATCACCTAGAGGACAACGAGATTGTTCATAATCACAATCATACACCCGCCAACCTTAAAAAGGAGCGCGGCAATTGACCAAAAACATTTCAATTTTACATTTTACACTTTAGCGCCTAACCAGGGTGAATTAGAAGGATTAAACTATTTGATTGCGATCGCCGCACATGTTCACTTTACGAAGAGATGTCAAGGTCTTATATGTGTTGAACAAAGGAGCGGCAATCGAAAACCCAAAAAATTCAGAATTCCTAGCATGTTCCGGTTTTTTGTTTTCGGCGAATAAAGTATATGGGCCAATAAGACATAATGTATCACCTAGAGGACAACCCGATTGTTCATAATCACAATCATACACCCGCCTACCATAAACAGGAGCGCGGCAATTGACCAAAAACATTTCCATTTTACATTTTACACTTTAGCGCCTAACCAGGGTGAATTAGAATGATTAAACTATTTGATTGCGATCGCCGCGCATGTGCACTTTACGTAGAGATGTCAATGGCTTATATGTGTTGAACAGAGAAGCGGCAAACGAAAACCCAAAAAAATCAGAATTCCTAGCATGTTCCGGTTTTTTGTTTTCGGCGAATAAAGTATATGGGCCAATAAGACATAATGTATCACCTAGAGGACAACCCGATTGTTCATAATCACAATCATACACCCGCCTACCATAAACAGGAGCGCGGCAATTGACCAAAAACATTTCCATTTTACATTTTACACTTTAGCGCCTAACCAGGGTGAATTAGAATGATTAAACTATTTGGTTGCGATCGCCGCGCATGTGCAATTTACGTAGAGATGTTAATGTGTTATTTGTGTTAAACAGAAGAGCGGCAATCGAAAACCAAAAAAATTCAAAATTCCTAGCAACTTCCGTTTTTTTGTTTTTGGCGAATGAAGTATATGGGCCAATAAAACATACTGTATCAATTAGAGGACAACCTGATCGTTCATAATCACAATCAGACACGCGCCTACCATAAACAGGAGCGCGGCAATTGACCAAAAACATTTCAAGTTTACATTTTACACTTTAGCGCCTAACCAGGGTACCAGGAAAACCCAAAAAATTCAGAATTCCTAGCATGTTCCGGATTTTTGTTTTCGGCGAATAAAGTATATGGGCCAATAAAACATAATGTATCACCTAGAGGACAACCCGATTGTTCATAATCACAATCATACACCCGCCTACCATAAACAGGAGCGTGGCAATTGACCAAAAACATTACAAGTTTACATTTTACACTTTAGCGCCTAACCAGGGTGAAATAGAAGGATTAAACTATTTGATTGCGATCGCCGCACATGTGCACTTTACGAAGAGATGTCATCGTCTTATATGTGTTGAACAGCGGAGCGGCAATCGAAAACAAAAAAAATTCAGAATTCCTAGCATGTTCCGGTTTTTTGTTTTCGGCGAAAAAAGTATATGGGCCAATAAAACATAATGTATCACCTAGAGGACAACCCGATTGTTCATAATCACAATCATACACCCGCCTACCATAAACAGGAGCGCGGCAATTGACCAAAAACATTACAAGTTTACATTCTACACTTTAGCGCCTAACCAGGGTGAAATAGAAGCATCAAACTATTTGATTGCGTTCGCCGCACATGTGCACTTTACGTAGAGATGTCAATGTCTTATATGTGTTGAACAGAGGAGCGGCAATCGAAAACCCAAAAAATTCAAAATTCCTAGCATGTTCCGGTTTTTTGTTTACGGCGAATAAAGTATATGGGCCAATAAAACATAATGTATCATCTCGAGGACAACCCGATCGTTTAAAATCACAATCATACACCCGCCTACCATATACAGGAGCGCGGCAATTGACCAAAAACATTTCAAGTTCCATTTTACAATTTAGCGCCTAACCAGGGTGAATTAGAAGGATTAAACTATCTGATTACGGTCGCCGCACATGTGCACTTTACGTAGAGATGTCAATGGCTTAAATGTGTTAAACAGAGAAGCGGCAATCGAAAACCCAAAAAAATCAACATTCCTAGCATGTTCCGGTTTTTTGTTTTCGGCGAATAAAGTATATGGGCCAATATAACATAAAGTATCACCTGGAGGACAACCCGATTGTTCATAATCACAATCATACACCCGCCTACCATAAACATTAGCGCGGCAATTGACCAAAAACATTTCAATTTTACATTTTACTTTTTAGCGCCTAACCAGGGTGAATTAGAATGATTAAACTATTTGATTGCGGTCGCCGCACATGTGCACTTTACGTAGAGATGTCAATGGCTTATATGTGTTGAACAGAGAAGCGGCAATCGAAAACCCAAAAAAATCAACACTCCTAGCATGTTCCGGATTTTTGTTTTCGGCGAATAAAGTATATGGGCCAATAAAACATAATGTATCACCTAGGGGACAACCCGATCGTTTATAATCACAATCATACACCCGCCTACCATAAACAGGACCCCGGCAATTGACCAAAAACATTTCAATTTCACATTTTACACTTTAGCGCCTAACCAGGGTGAAATAGAAGGATTAAACTATCTGATTACGGTCGCCGCACATGTGCACTTTACGTAGAGATGTCAATGGCTTATATGTGTTGAACAGAGAAGCGGCAATCGAAAACCCAAAAAAATCAACATTCCTAGCATGTTCCGGTTTTTTGTTTTCGGCGAATAAAGTATATGGGCCAATAAAACATAATGTATCACCTAGAGGACAACCCGGTTGCTCATTGTCACAATCATACACCCGCCTACCATAAACAGGAGCGCGGCAATTGACCAAAAACATTTCAAGTTTACATTTTACAATTTAGCGCCTAATCAGGGTGAGTTAGAAGAATTAAACTATTTGATTGCGATCGCCGCACATGTGCACTTTACGTAGAGATGTCAATGGCTTATATGTGTTGAACAGAGAAGCGGCAATCGAAAACCCAAAAAAATCAACATTCCTAGCATGTTCCGGTTTTTTGTTTTCGGCGAATAAAGTATATGGGCCAATAAAACATAATGTGTCACCTAGAGGACAACCCGATTGTTCATAATCACAATCATACATCCGCCTACCATAAACAGGAGCGCTGCAATTGACCAAAAACATAACAAGTTTACATTTTACACTTTAGCGCCTAACCAGGGTGAAATAGAAGGATCAAACAATTTGATGGCGATCGCCGCACATGTGCATTTTTCGTAGAGATGTCAATGTATTATATGTGTTGAACAGAGGAACGGCAATCGAAAACCCAAAAAATTCCAAATTCCTAGCATGTTCCGGATTTTTGTTTTCGGCGAATAAAGTATATGGGCCAATAAAACATAATGTATCACCTAGGGGACAACCCGATCGCTTATAATCACAATCATACACCCGCCTACCATAAACAGGAAATCATACAAACGCCTACCATAAACAGGAGCGCGGTTGTCAAAAAACCTTACAAGTTTACATTTTACACTTAAGCGCCTAACCAGGGTGAATTCGACGGATTAAGCTGTTTGATGGTGATAGATGCACTTGTGCACTTTACGTGGAGATGTCAACGTCTTATATGTGTTGAACAGAGAAGCGGCAATCGAAAACCCAAAAAAATCAACATTCCTAGCATGTTCCGGTTTTTTGTTTTCGGCGAATAAAGTATATGGGCCAATAAAACATAATGTATCACCTAGAGGACAACCCGGTTGCTCATTGTCACAATCATACACCCGCCTACCATAAACAGGAGCGCGGCAATTGACCAAAAACATTTCAAGTTTACATTTTACAATTTAGCGCCTAACCAGGGTGAATTAGAAGAATTAAACTATTTGATTGCGATCGCCGCACATGTGCACTTTACGAAGAGATGTCATCGTCTTATATGTGTTGAACAGAGAAGCGGCAATCGAAAACCCAAAAAAATCAACATTCCTAGCATGTTCCGGTTTTTTGTTTTCGGCGAATAAAGTATATGGGCCAATAAAACATAATGTATCACCTAGAGGACAACCCGGTTGCTCATTGTCACAATCATACACCCGCCTACCATAAACAGGAGCGCGGCAATTGACCAAAAACATTTCAAGTTTACATTTTACAATTTAGCGCCTAACCAGGGTGAAATAGAAGCATCAAACTATTTGATTGCGGTCGCCGCACATGTGCACTTTACGTAGAGATGTCAATGGCTTATATGTGTTGAACAGAGAAGCGGCAAACGAAAACCCAAAAAAATCAGAATTCCTAGCATGTTCCGGTTTTTTGTTTTCGGCGAATAAAGTATATGGGCCAATAAAACATAATGTCTCACCTAGAGGAAAACCCGATCGTTTATAATCACAATCATACACCCGCCTACCATAAACAGGAGCGCGGCAATTGACCAAAAACATTTCAAGTTTACATTTTACAATTTAGCGCCTAACCAGGGTGAAATAGAAGCATCAAACTATTTGATTGCGGTCGCCGCACATGTGCACTTTACGTAGAGATGTCAATGTCTTATATGTGTTGAACAGAGGAGCGGCAATCGAAAACCCAAAAAATTCAAAATTCCTAGCATGTTCCGGTTTTTTGTTTACGGCGAATAAAGTATATGGGCCAAAAAAACATAATGTATCATCTCGAAGACAACCCGATCGTTTAAAATCACAATCATACACCCGCCTACCATAAACAGGAGCGCGGCAATTGACCAAAAACATTTCAAGTTCCATTTTACAATTTAGCGCCTAACCAGGGTGAATTAGAAGGATTAAACTATCTGATTACGGTCGCCGCACATGTGCAATTTACGTAGAGATGTCAATGGCTTATATGTGTTGAACAGAGAAGTGGCAAACGAAAACCCAAAAAAATCAGAATTCCTAGCATGTTCCGGTTTTTTGTTTTCGGCGAATAAAGTATATGGGCCAATAAAACATAATGTATCACCTAGAGGACAACCCGATTGTTCATAGTCACAATCATACACCCGCCTACCATAAACAGGAGCGTGGCAATTGACCAAAAACATTTCCATTTTACATTTTACACTTTAGCGCCTAACCAGGGTGAATTAGAATGATTAAACTATTTGATTGCGATCGCCGCGCATGTGCAATTTACGTAGAGATGTCAATGGCTTATATGTGTTGAACAGAGCAGCGGCAATCGAAAACCCAAAAAATTCAGAATTCCTAGCATGTTCCGGTTTTTTGTTTTCGGCGAATAAAGTATATGGGCCAATAAAACATAATGTATCACCTAGAGGACAACCCGATTGTTCATAGTCACAATCATACACCCGCCTACCATAAACAGGAGCGTGGCAATTGACCAAAAACATTTCAATTTTACATTTTACACTTTAGCGCCTAACCAGGGTGAATTAGAATGATTAAACTATTTGATTGCGATCGCCGCGCATGTGCAATTTACGTAGAGATGTCAATGGCTTATATGTGTTGAACAGAGAAGCGGCAAACGAAAACCCAAAAAAATCAGAATTCCTAGCATGTTCCGCTTTTTTGTTTTCGGCGAATAAAGTATATGGGCCAATAAAACATAATGTATCACCTAGAGGACAACCCGATTGTTCATAATCACAATCATACACCCGCCTACCATAAACAGGAGCGCGGCAAATGACCAAAAACATTTCCATTTTACATTTTACACTTTAGCGCCTAACCAGGGTGAATTAGAATGATTAAACTATTTGATTGCGATCGCCGCGCATGTGCAATTTACGTAGAGATGTCAATGGCTTATATGTGTTGAACAGAGAAGCGGCAAACGAAAACCCAAAAAAATCAGAATTCCTAGCATGTTCCGGTTTTTTGTTTTCGGCGAATAAAGTATATGGGCCAATAAAACATAATGTATCATCTCGAGGACAACCCGATCGTTTAAAATCACAATCATACAAACGCCTACCATAAACAGGAGCGCGGTTGACCAAAAACCTTACAAGTTTACATTTTACACTTAAGCGCCTAACCAGGGTGAAATAGAAGGATTAAACTATCTGATTACGGTCGCCGCACATGTGCCATTTACGTAGAGATGTCAATGTCTTATATGTGTTGAACAGAGGAGCAGCAATCGAAAACCCAAAAAATTCAAAATTCCTAGCACGTTCCGGTTTTTTGTTTACGGCGAATAAAGTATATGGGCCAATAAAACATAATGTATCATCTCGAGGACAACCCGATCGTTTAAAATCACAATCATACACCCGCCTACCATATCCAGGAGCGCGGCAATTGACCAAAAACATTTCAATTTTACACTTTAGCGCTTAACCAGGGTGAATTAGAATGATTAAACTATTTGGTTGCGATCGCCGCACATGTGCACTTTACGAAGAGATGTCATCGTCTTATATGTGTTGAACAGAGGAGCGGCAATCGAAAACAAAAAAAATTCAGAATTCCTAGCATGTTCCGGTTTTTTGTTTACGGCGAATAAAGTATATGGGCCAATAAAACATAATGTATCATCTCGAGGACAACCCGATCGTTTAAAATCACAATCATACAAACGCCTACCATAAACAGGAGCGCGGCAATTGACCAAAAACATTTCAAGTTCCATTTTACAATTTAGCGCCTAACCAGGGTGAATTAGAAGGATTAAACTATCTGATTACGGTCGCCGCACATGTGCAATTTACGTAGAGATGTCAATGGCTTATATGTGTTGAACAGAGAAGTGGCAAACGAAAACCCAAAAAAATCAGAATTCCTAGCATGTTCCGGTTTTTTGTTTTCGGCGAATAAAGTATATGGGGCAATAAAACATAATGTCTCACCTAGAGGACAACCCGGTTGCTCATTGTCACAATCATACACCCGCCTACCATAAACAGGAGCGCGGCAATTGACCAAAAACATTTCAAGTTTACATTTTACAATTTAGCGCCTAACCAGGGTGAAATAGAAGCATCAAACTATTTGATTGCGGTCGCCGCACATGTGCACTTTACGTAGAGATGTCAATGTCTTATATGTGTTGAACAGAGGAGCGGCAATCGAAAACCCAAAAAATTCAAAATTCCTAGCATGTTCCGGTTTTTTGTTTACGGCGAATAAAGTATATGGGCCAAAAAAACATAATGTATCATCTCGAAGACAACCCGATCGTTTAAAATCACAATCATACACCCGCCTACCATAAACAGGAGCGCGGCAATTGACCAACAACATTTCAAGTTCCATTTTACAATTTAGCGCCACTTTACGTAGAGATGTCAATGGCTTATATGTGTTGAACAGAGAAGCGGCAATCGAAAACCCAAAAAAATCAACACTCCTAGCATGTTCCGGATTTTTGTTTTCGGCGAATAAAGTATATGGGCCAATAAAACATAATGTATCACCTAGGGGACAAATCGATCGTTTATAATCACAATCATACACCCGCCTACCATAAACAGGACCCCGGCAATTGACCAAAAACATTTCAGTTTCACATTTTACACTTTAGCGCCTAACCAGGGTGAAATAGAAGGATTAACCTATCTGATTACGGTCGCCGCACATGTGCACTTTACGTAGAGATGTCAATGGCTTATATGTGTTGAACAGAGAAGCGGCAATCGAAAACAAAAAAAATCAGAATTCCTAGCATGTTCCGGTTTTTTGTTTTCGGCGAATAAAGTATATGGGCCAATAAAACATAATGTATCACCTAGGGGACAACCCGATCGCTTATAATCACAATCATACACCCGCCTACCATAAACAGGAGCGCGGCAATTGACCAAAAACATTTCAAGTTTACATTTTACAATTTAGCGCCTAACCAGGGTGAATTAGAAGGATTAAACTATTTGATTGCGATCGCCGCACATGTGCACTTTACGAAGAGATGTCAAGGTCTTATATGTGTTGAACAGAGGAGCGGCAATCGAAAACCCAAAAAATTCCAAATTCCTAGCATGTTCCGGATTTTTGTTTTCGGCGAATAAAGTATATGGGCCAATAAAACATAATGTATCAATTAGAGGACAACCTGATCGTTCATTATCACAATCAGACACGCGCCTACCATAAACAGGAGCGTAGCAATTGACCAAAAACATTACAAGTTTACATTTTACACTTTAGCGCCTAACCAGGGTGAAATAGAAGGATTAAACTATTTGATTGCGATCGCCGCACATGTGCACTTTACGAAGAGATGTCAAGGTCTTATATGCGTTAAACAGAGGAGCAGCAATCGAAAACCCAAAAAATTCAAAATTCCTAGCAACTTCCGTTTTTTTGTTTTCGGCGAATAAAGTATATGGGCCAATAAAACATAATGTATCATCTCGAGGACAACCCGATCGTTTAAAATCACAATCATACAAACGCCTACCATAAACAGGAGCGCGGTTGACCAAAAACCTTACAAGTTTACATTTTACACTTAAGCGCTTAACCAGGGTGAATTCGACGGATTTAGCTGTTTGATTGTGATAGATGCACTTGTGCACTTTACGTGGAGATGTCAACGTCTTATATGTGTTGAACAGAGGAGCGGCAATCGAAAACCCAAAAAATTCAAAATTCCTAGCATGTTCCGGTTTTTTGTTTACGGCGAATAAAGTATATGGGCCAAAAAAACATAATGTATCATCTCGAGGACAACCCGATCGTTTAAAATCACAATCGTACACCCGCCTACCATATACAGGAGCGCGGCAATTGACCAAAAACATTTCAATTTTACACTTTAGCGCTTAACCAGGGTGAATTAGAATGATTAAACTATTTGATTGCGGTCGCCGCACATGTGCACTTTACGTAGAGATGTCAATGGCTTATATGTGTTGAACAGAGAAGCGGCAATCGAAAACCCAAAAAAATCAACACTCCTAGCATGTTCCGGATTTTTGTTTTCGGCGAATAAAGTATATGGGCCAATAAAACATAATGTATCACCTAGGGGACAACCCGATCGTTTATAATCACAATCATACACCCGCCTACCATAAACAGGAGCGCGGCAAATGACCAAAAACGTTTCCATTTTACATTTTACACTTTAGCGCCTAACCAGGGTGAATTAGAATGATTAAACTATTTGATTGCGGTCGCCGCACATGTGCACTTTACGAAGAGATGTCAAGGTCTTATATGTGTTGAACAGAGGAGCGGCAATCGAAAACCCAAAAAATCAGAATTCCTAGCATGTTCCGGTTTTTTGTTTTCGGCGAATAAAGTATATGGGCCAATAAAACATAATATATCACCTAGAGGACAACCCGATTGCTCATAGTCACAATCATACACCCGCCTACCGTAAACAGGAGCGCGGCAATTGACCAAAAACATTTCAAGTTTAGATTTTACAATTTAGCGCTTAACCAGGGTGAATTAGAAGGATTAAACTATTTGGTTGCGATCGCCGCACATGTGCACTTAACGAAGAGATGTCATCGTCTTATATGTGTTGAACAGAGGAGCGGCAATCGAAAACAAAAAAAATTCAGAATTCCTAGCATGTTCCGGTTTTTTGTTTTCGGCGAATAAAGTATATGGGCCAATAAGACATAATGTATCATACACCCGCCTACCATAAACAGGAGCGCAGCAAATGTCCAAAAACATTTCCATTTTACATTTTACACTTTAGCGCCTAACCAGGGTGAATTAGAATGATTAAACTATTTGATTGCGATCGCCGCGCATGTGCAATTTACGTAGAGATGTCAATGGCTTATATGTGTTGAACAGAGAAGCGGCAAACGAAAACCCAAAAAAATCAGAATTCCTAGCATGTTCCGGTTTTTTGCTTTCGGCGAATAAAGTATATGGGCCAATAAAACATAATGTCTCACCTAGAGGACAACTCGATCGTTCATAATCACAATCATACACCCACCTACCATAAACAGGAACGCGGCAATTGACCAAAAACATTTCAAGTTTACATTTTATAATTTAGCGCCTAACCAGGGTGAATTAGAAGGATTACACTATCTGATTACGGTCGCCGCACATGTGCCTTTTACGTAGAGATGTCAATGGCTTATATGTGTTGAACAGAGAAGCGGCAAACGAAAACCCAAAAAAATCAAAATTCCTAGCATGTTCCGGTTTTTTGTGTTCGGCGAATAAAGTATATGGGCCAATATAACATAGGGTATCACCTAGAGGACAACCCGATCGTTTATAATCACAATCATACACCCACCTACCATAAACAGGAACGCGGCAATTGACCAAAAACATTTCAAGTTTACATTTTATAATTTAGCGCCTAACCAGGGTGAATTAGAAGGATTAAACTAACTGATTACGGTCGCCGCACATGTGCCTTTTACGTAGAGATGTCAATGGCTTATATGTGTTGAACAGAGAAGCGGCAAACGAAAACCCAAAAAAATCAGAATTCCTAGCATGTTCCGGTTTTTTGTTTTCGGCGAATAAAGTATATGGGCCAATAAAACATAATGTCTCACCTAGAGGACAACTCGATCGTTCATAATCACAATCATACACCCACCTACCATAAACAGGACCGCGGCAATTGACCAAAAACATTTTAATTTTACATTTTACACTTAAGCGCCTAACCAGGGTGAATTAGAATGATTAAACTATTTGATTGCGATCTCCGCGCATGTGCAATTTACGTAGAGATGTCAATGGCTTATATGTGTTGAACAGAGAAGCGGCAAACGAAACCCCAAAAAAATCAGAATTCCTAGCATGTTCCGGTTTTTTGTTTTCGGCGAATAAAGTATATGGGCCAATAAAACATAATGTCTCACCTAGAGGACAACTCGATCGTTCATAATCACAATCATACACCCACCTACCATAAACAGGAACGCGGCAATTGACCAAAAACATTTCAAGTTTACATTTTATAATTTAGCGCCTAACCAGGGTGAATTAGAAGGATAAAACTATCTGATTACGGTCACCGCACATGTGCCTTTTACGTAGAGATGTCAATGGCTTATATGTGTTGAACAGAGAAGCGGCAAACGAAAACCCAAAAAAATCAACATTCCTAGCATGTTCCGGTTTTTTGTTTTCGGCGAATAAAGTATATGGGCCAATATAACATAACGTATCACCTAGAGGACAACCCGATCGTTTATAATCACAATCATACACCCGCCTACCATAAACAGGAGCGCGGCAAATCACCAAAAACATTTCAATTTTACACTTTAGCGCTTAACCAGGGTGAATTAGAATGATTAAACTATTTGGTTGCGATCGCCGCGCATGTGCAATTTACGTAGAGATGTTAATGTCTTATTTGTGTTAAACAGAGGAGCGGCAATCGAAAACCCAAAAAATTCAAAATTCCTAGCAACTTCCGTTTTTTGTTTTCGGCGAATAAAGTATATGGGCCAATAAGACATAATGTATCACCTAGAGGACAAACCGATTGTTCATAATCACAATCATACACCCGCCTACCATAAACAGGAGCGCGGCAAATGACCAAAAACATTTCCATTTTACATTTTACACTTTAGCGCCTAACCAGGGTGAATTAGAATGATTAAACTATTTGATTGCGATCGCCGCGCATGTGCAATTTACGTAGAGATGTCAATGGCTTATATGTGTTGAACAGAGAAGCGGCAAACGAAAACCCAAAAAAATCAGAATTCCTAGCATGTTACGGTTTTTTGTTTTCGGCGAATAAAGTATATGGGCCAATAAAACATAATGTCTCACCTAGAGGACAACTCGATCGTTCATAATCACAATCATACACCCACCTACCATAAACAGGACCGCGGCAATTGACCAAAAACATTTCAATTTTACATTTTACACTTTAGCGCCTAACCAGGGTGAAATAGAAGGATTAAACTATCTGATTACGGTCGCCGCACATGTGCACTTTACGTAGAGATGTCAATGGCTTATATGTGTTGAACAGAGAAGCGGCAATCGAAAACCCAAAAAAATCAACATTCCTAGCATGTTCCGGTTTTTTGTTTTCGGCGAATAAAGTATATGGGCCAATAAAACATAATGTATCACCTAGAGGACAACCCGATTGCTCATAGTCACAATCATACACCCGCCTACCATAAACAGGAGCGTGGCAATTGACGAAAAACATTTCAATTTTACATTTTACACTTTAGCGCCTAACCAGGGTACCAGGAAAACCCAAAAAATTCAGAATTCCTAGCATGTCCCGGTTTTTTGTTTTCGGCGAATTAAGTATATGGGCCAATAAAACATAATGTATCACCTAGAGGACAACGAGATTGTTCATAATCACAATCATACACCCGCCAACCTTAAACAGGAGCGCGGCAATTGACCAAAAACATTTCAATTTTACATTTTACACTTTAGCGCCTAACCAGGGTGAATTAGAAGGATTAAACTATTTGATTGCGATCGCCGCACATGTTCACTTTACGAAGAGATGTCAAGGTCTTATATGTGTTGAACAAAGGAGCGGCAATCGAAAACCCAAAAAATTCAGAATTCCTAGCATGTTCCGGTTTTTTGTTTTCGGCGAATAAAGTATATGGGCCAATAAGACATAATGTATCACCTAGAGGACAACCCGATTGTTCATAATCACAATCATACACCCGCCTACCATAAACAGGAGCGCGGCAAATGACCAAAAACATTTCCATTTTACATTTTACACTTTAGCGCCTAACCAGGGTGAATTAGAATGATTAAACTATTTGATTGCGATCGCCGCGCATGTACAATTTACGTAGAGATGTCAATGGCTTATATGTGTTGAACAGAGAAGCGGCAAACGAAAACCCAAAAAAATCAGAATTCCTAGCATGTTCCGGTTTTTTGTTTTCGGCGAATAAAGTATATGGGCCAATAAAACATAATGTCTCACCTAGAGGACAACTCGATCGTTCATAATCACAACCATATACCCACCTACCATAAACAGGAACGCGGCAATTGACCAAAAACATTTCAAGTTTACATTTTATAATTTAGCGCCTAACCAGGGTGAATTAGAAGGATTAAGCTAACTGATTACGGTCGCCGCACATGTGCCTTTTACGTAGAGATGTCAATGGCTTATATGTGTTGAACAGAGAAGCGGCAAACGAAAACCCAAAAAAATCAAAATTCCTAGCATGTTCCGGTTTTTTGTGTTCGGCGAATAAAGTATATGGGCCAATATAACATAGGGTATCACCTAGAGGACAACCCGATCGTTTATAATCACAATCATACACCCGCCTACCATAAACAGGAGCGCGGCAAATGACCAAAAACATTTCAATTTTACACTTTAGCGCTTAACCAGGGTGAATTAGAATGATTAAACTATTTGATTGCGATCGCCGCGCATGTGCAATTTACGTAGAGATGTTAATGTGTTATTTGTGTTAAACAGAGGAGCGGCAATCGAAAACCAAAAAAATTCAAAATTCCTAGCAACTTCCGTTTTTTTGTTTTCGGCGAATGAAGTATATGGGCCAATAAAACATACTGTATCAATTAGAGGACAACCTGATCGTTCATAATCACAATCAGACACGCGCCTTCCATAAACAGGAGCGCGGCAATTGACCAAAAACATTTCAAGTTTACATTTTACACTTTAGCGCCTAACCAGGGTACCAGGAAAACCCAAAAAATTCAGAATTCCTAGCATGTTCCGGATTTTTGTTTTCGGCGAATAAAGTATATGGGCCAATAAAACATAATGTATCACCTAGAGGACAACGCGATTGTTCATAATCACAATCATACACCCGCCTACCATAAACAGGAGCGTGGCAATTGACCAAAAACATTACAAGTTTACATTTTACACTTTAGCGCCTAACCAGGGTGAAATAGAAGGATTAAACTATTTGATTGCGATCGCCGCACATGTGCACTTTACGAAGAGATGTCATCGTCTTATATGTGTTGAACAGAGGAGCGGCAATCGAAAACAAAAAAAATTCAGAATTCCTAGCATGTTCCGGTTTTTTGTTTTTGGCGAAAAAAGTATATGGGCCAATAAAACATAATGTATCACCTAGAGGACAACCCGATTGTTCATAATCACAATCATACACCCGCCTACCATAAACAGAAGCGCGGCAATTGACCAAAAACATTACAAGTTTACATTTTACACTTTAGCGCCTAACCAGGGTGAAATAGAAGCATCAAACTATTTGATTGCGTTCGCCGCACATGTGCACTTTACGTAGAGATGTCAATGTCTTATATGTGTTGAACAGAGGAGCGGCAATCGAAAACCCAAAAAATTCAAAATTCCTAGCATGTTCCGGTTTTTTGTTTTCGGCGAATAAAGTATATGGGCCAATAAAACATAATGTATCACCTGGAGGACAACCCGATTGTTCATAATCACAATCATACACCCGCCTACCATAAACATTAGCGCGGCAATTGACCAAAAACATTTCAATTTTACATTTTACACTTTAGCGCCTAACCAGGGTGAATTAGAATGATTAAACTATTTGATTGCGGTCGCCGCACATGTGCACTTTACGTAGAGATGTCAATGGCTTATATGTGTTGAACAGAGAAGCGGCAATCGAAAACCCAAAAAAATCAACACTCCTAGCATGTTCCGGATTTTTGTTTTCGGCGAATAAAGTATATGGGCCAATAAAACATAATGTATCACCTAGAGGACAACCCGATTGCTCATAGTCACAATCATACACCCGCCTACCATAAACAGGAGCGTGGCAATTGACGAAAAACATTTCAATTTTACATTTTACACTTTAGCGCCTAACCAGGGTACCAGGAAAACCCAAAAAATTCTGAATTCCTAGCATGTCCCGGTTTTTTGTTTTCGGCGAATTAAGTATATGGGCCAATAAAACATAATGTATCACCTAGAGGACAACGAGATTGTTCATAATCACAATCATACACCCGCCAACCTTAAACAGGAGCGCGGCAATTGACCAAAAACATTTCAATTTTACATTTTACACTTTAGCGCCTAACCAGGGTGAATTAGAAGGATTAAACTATTTGATTGCGATCGCCGCACATGTTCACTTTACGAAGAGATGTCAAGGTCTTATATGTGTTGAACAAAGGAGCGGCAATCGAAAACCCAAAAAATTCAGAATTCCTAGCATGTTCGGGTTTTTTGTTTTCGGCGAATAAAGTATATGGGCCAATAAGACATAATGTATCACCTAGAGGACAACCCGATTGTTCATAATCACAATCATACACCCGCCTACCATAAACAGGAGCGCGGCAAATGACCAAAAACATTTCCATTTTACATTTTACACTTTAGCGCCTAACCAGGGTGAATTAGAATGATTAAACTATTTGATTGCGATCGCCGCGCATGTACAATTTACGTAGAGATGTCAATGGCTTATATGTGTTGAACAGAGAAGCGGCAAACGAAAACCCAAAAAAATCAAAATTCCTAGCATGTTCCGGTTTTTTGTGTTCGGCGAATAAAGTATATGGGCCAATATAACATAGGGTATCACCTAGAGGACAACCCGATCGTTTATAATCACAATCATACACCCGCCTACCATAAACAGGAGCGCGGCAAATGACCAAAAACATTTCAATTTTACACTTTAGCGCTTAACCAGGGTGAATTAGAATGATTAAACTATTTGATTGCGATCGCCGCGCATGTGCAATTTACGTAGAGATGTTAATGTGTTATTTGTGTTAAACAGAGGAGCGGCAATCGAAAACCAAAAAAATTCAAAATTCCTAGCAACTTCCGTTTTTTTGTTTTCGGCGAATGAAGTATATGGGCCAATAAAACATACTGTATCAATTAGAGGACAACCTGATCGTTCATAATCACAATGAGACACGCGCCTTCCATAAACAGGAGCGCGGCAATTGACCAAAAACATTTCAAGTTTACATTTTACACTTTAGCGCCTAACCAGGGTGAATTAGAATGATTAAACTATTTGATTGCGGTCGCCGCACATGTGCACTTTACGTAGAGATGTCAATGGCTTATATGTGTTGAACAGAGAAGCGGCAATCGAAAACCCAAAAAAATCAACACTCCTAGCATGTTCCGGATTTTTGTTTTCGGCGAATAAAGTATATGGGCCAATAAAACATAATGTATCACCTGGAGGACAACCCGATTGTTCATAATCACAATCATACACCCGCCTACCATAAACATTAGCGCGGCAATTGACCAAAAACATTTCAATTTTACATTTTACACTTTAGCGCCTAACCAGGGTGAATTAGAATGATTAAACTATTTGATTGCGGTCGCCGCACATGTGCACTTTACGTAGAGATGTCAATGGCTTATATGTGTTGAACAGAGAAGCGGCAATCGAAAACCCAAAAAAATCAACACTCCTAGCATGTTCCGGATTTTTGTTTTCGGCGAATAAAGTATATGGGCCAATAAAACATAATGTATCACCTAGAGGACAACCCGATTGCTCATAGTCACAATCATACACCCGCCTACCATAAACAGGAGCGTGGCAATTGACGAAAAACATTTCAATTTTACATTTTACACTTTAGCGCCTAACCAGGGTACCAGGAAAACCCAAAAAATTCAGAATTCCTAGCATGTCCCGGTTTTTTGTTTTCGGCGAATTAAGTATATGGGCCAATAAAACATAATGTATCACCTAGAGGACAACGAGATTGTTCATAATCACAATCATACACCCGCCAACCTTAAACAGGAGCGCGGCAATTGACCAAAAACATTTCAATTTTACATTTTACACTTTAGCGCCTAACCAGGGTGAATTAGAAGGATTAAACTATTTGATTGCGATCGCCGCACATGTTCACTTTACGAAGAGATGTCAAGGTCTTATATGTGTTGAACAAAGGAGCGGCAATCGAAAACCCAAAAAATTCAGAATTCCTAGCATGTTCGGGTTTTTTGTTTTCGGCGAATAAAGTATATGGGCCAATAAGACATAATGTATCACCTAGAGGACAACCCGATTGTTCATAATCACAATCATAAGTCCGCCTACCATAAACAGGAGCGCGGCAAATGACCAAAAACATTTCCATTTTACATTTTACACTTTAGCGCCTAACCAGGGTGAATTAGAATGATTAAACTATTTGATTGCGATCGCCGCGCATGTACAATTTACGTAGAGATGTCAATGGCTTATATGTGTTGAACAGAGAAGCCGCAAACGAAAACCCAAAAAAATCAGAATTCCTAGCATGTTCCGGTTTTTTGTTTTCGGCGAATAAAGTATATGGGCCAATAAAACATAATGTCTCACCTAGAGGACAACTCGATCGTTCATAATCACAACCATACACCCACCTACCATAAACAGGAACGCGGCAATTGACCAAAAACATTTCAAGTTTACATTTTATAATTTAGCGCCTAACCAGGGTGAATTAGAAGGATTAAGCTAACTGATTACGGTCGCCGCACATGTGCCTTTTACGTAGAGATGTCAATGGCTTATATGTGTTGAACAGAGAAGCGGCAAACGAAAACCCAAAAAAATCAAAATTCCTAGCATGTTCCGGTTTTTTGTGTTCGGCGAATAAAGTATATGGGCCAATATAACATAGGGTATCACCTAGAGGACAACCCGATCGTTTATAATCACAATCATACACCCGCCTACCATAAACAGGAGCGCGGCAAATGACCAAAAACATTTCAATTTTACACTTTAGCGCTTAACCAGGGTGAATTAGAATGATTAAACTATTTGATTGCGATCGCCGCGCATGTGCAATTTACGTAGAGATGTTAATGTGTTATTTGTGTTAAACAGAGGAGCGGCAATCGAAAACCCAAAAAATTCAAAATTCCTAGCAACTTCCGTTTTTTTGTTTTCGGCGAATGAAGTATATGGGCCAATAAAACATACTGTATCAATTAGAGGACAACCTGATCGTTCATAATCACTATCAGACACGCGCCTACCATAAACAGGAGCGCGGCAATTGACCAAAAACATTTCAAGTTTACATTTTACACTTTAGCGCCTAACCAGGGTACCAGGAAAACCCAAAAAATTCAGAATTCCTAGCATGTTCCGGATTTTTGTTTTCGGCGAATAAAGTATATGGGCCAATAAAACATAATGTATCACCTAGAGGACAACGCGATTGTTCATAATCACAATCATACACCTGCCTACCATAAACAGGAGCGTGGCAATTGACCAAAAACATTACAAGTTTACATTTTACACTTTAGCGCCTAACCAGGGTGAAATAGAAGGATTAAACTATTTGATTGCGATCGCCGCACATGTGCACTTTACGAAGAGATGTCATCGTCTTATATGTGTTGAACAGAGGAGCGGCAATCTAAAACAAAAAAAATTCAGAATTCCTAGCATGTTCCGGTTTTTTGTTTTCGGCGAAAAAAGTATATGGGCCAATAAAACATAATGTATCACCTAGAGGACAACCCGATTGTTCATAATCACAATCATACACCCGCCTACCATAAACAGGAGCGCGGCAATTGACCAAAAACATTACAAGTTTACATTTTACACTTTAGCGCCTAACCAGGGTGAAATAGAAGCATCAAACTATTTGATTGCGTTCGCCGCACATGTGCACTTTACGTAGAGATGTCAATGGCTTATATGTGTTGAACAGAGGAGCGGCAATCGAAAACCCAAAAAAATCAACATTCCTAGCATGTTCCGGTTTTTTGTTTTCGGCGAATAAAGTATATGGGCCAATATAACATAATGTATCACCTGGAGGACAACCCGATTGTTCATAATCACAATCATACACCTGCCTACCATAAACAGGAGCGTGGCAATTGACCAAAAACATTTCAAGTTCCATTTTACAATTTAGCGCCTAACCAGGGTGAATTAGAAGGATTAAACTATCTGATTACGGTCGCCGCACATGTGCACTTTACGTAGAGATGTCAATGGCTTATATGTGTTGAACAGAGGAGCGGCAATCGAAAACCCAAAAAAATCAACATTCCTAGCATGTTCCGGTTTTTTGTTTTCGGCGAATAAAGTATATGGGCCAATATAACATAATGTATCACCTGGAGGACAACCCGATTGTTCATAATCACAATCATACACCCGCCTACCATAAACATTAGCGCGGCAATTGACCAAAAACATTTCAATTTTACATTTTACACTTTAGCGCCTAACCAGGGTGAATTAGAATGATTAAACTATTTGATTGCGGTCGCCGCACATGTGCACTTTACGTAGAGATGTCAATGGCTTATATGTGTTGAACAGAGGAGCGGCAATCGAAAACCCAAAAAAATCAACATTCCTAGCATGTTCCGGATTTTTGTTTTCGGCGAATAAAGTATATGGGCCAATAAAACATAATGTATCACCTAGAGGACAACGCGATTGTTCATAATCACAATCATACACCTGCCTACCATAAACAGGAGCGTGGCAATTGACCAAAAACATTTCAAGTTCCATTTTACAATTTAGCGCCTAACCAGGGTGAATTAGAAGGATTAAACTATCTGATTACGGTCGCCGCACATGTGCACTTTACGTAGAGATGTCAATGGCTTATATGTGTTGAACAGAGGAGCGGCAATCGAAAACCCAAAAAAATCAACATTCCTAGCATGTTCCGGTTTTTTGTTTTCGGCGAATAAAGTATATGGGCCAATATAACATAATGTATCACCTGGAGGACAACCCGATTGTTCATAATCACAATCATACACCCGCCTACCATAAACATTAGCGCGGCAATTGACCAAAAACATTTCAATTTTACATTTTACACTTTAGCGCCTAACCAGGGTGAATTAGAATGATTAAACTATTTGATTGCGGTCGCCGCACATGTGCACTTTACGTAGAGATGTCAATGGCTTATATGTGTTGAACAGAGAAGCGGCAATCGAAAACCCAAAAAAATCAACACTCCTAGCATGTTCCGGATTTTTGTTTTCGGCGAATAAAGTATATGGGCCAACAAAACATAATGTATCACCTAGGGGACAACCCGATCGTTTATAATCACAATCATACACCCGCCTACCATAAACAGGACCCCGGCAATTGACCAAAAACATTTCAATTTCACATTTTACACTTTAGCGCCTAACCAGGGTGAAATAGAAGGATTAAACTATCTGATTACGGTCGCCGCACATGTGCACTTTACGTAGAGATGTCAATGGCTTATATGTGTTTTACACCCACCTACCATAAACAGGAACGCGGCAATTGACCAAAAACATTTCAAGTTTACATTTTATAATTTAGCGCCTAACCAGGGTTAATTAGAAGGATTAAACTATCTGATTACGGTCGCCGCACATGTGCAAATTACATAGAGATGTTAATGTCTTATTTGTGTTAAACAGAGGAGCGGCAATCGAAAACCCAAAAAATTCAAAATTCCTAGCAACTTCCGTTTTTTTGTTTTCGGCGAATAAAGTATATGGGCCAATAAAACATAATGTATCACCTAGAGGACAACCCGATTGCTCATAGTCACAATCAGACACGCGCCTACCATAAACAGGAGCGCGGCAATTGATCAAAAACATTTCAAGTTTACATTTTACACTTTAGCGCCTAACCAGGGTACCAGGAAACCCCAAAAAATTCAGAATTCCTAGCATGTTCCGGTTTTTTGTTTTCGGCGAATAAAGTATATGGGCCAATAAAACATAATGTATCACCTAGAGGACAACCCGATTGTTCATAATCACAATCATACACCCGCCTACCATATACAGGAGCGCGGCAATTGACCAAAAACATTTCAAGTTCCATTTTACTTTTTAGCGCCTAACCAGGGTGAATTAGAAGGATTAAACTATCTGATTACGGTCGCCGCACATGTGCACTTTACGTAGAGATGTCAATGGCTTATATGTGTTGAACAGAGAAGCGGCAATCGAAAACCCAAAAAAATCAACATTCCTAGCATGTTCCGGTTTTTTGTTTTCGGCGAATAAAGTATATGGGCCAATAAAACATAATGTATCACCTAGAGGACAACTCGATTGTTCATAATCACAATCATATACCCGCCTACCATAAACAGGAGCGCGGCAATTGACCAAAAACATTACAAGTTTACATTTTACACTTTAGCGCCTAACCAGGGTGAATTAGAAGGATTAAACTATTTGATTGCGATCGCCGCACATGTGCACTTTACGAAGAGATGTCAAGGTCTTATATGTGTTGAGCAGAGGAGCGGCAATCGAAAACAAAAAAAAATCAGAATTCCTAGCATGTTCCGGTTTTTTGTTTTCGGCGAATAAAGTATATGGGCCAATAAAACATAATATATCACCTAGAGGACAACCCGATCGTTTAAAATCACAATCATACACCTGCCTACCATATACAGGAGCGCGGCAATTGACCAAAAACATTTCAAGTTCCATTTTACAATTTAGCGCCTAACCAGGGTGAATTAGAAGGATTAAACTATCTGATTACGGTCGCCGCACATGTGAACTTTACGTAGAGATGTCAATGGCTTATATGTGTTGAACAGAGAAGCGGCAATCGAAAACCCAAAAAGATCAACCTTCCTAGCATGTTCCGGTTTTTTGTTTTCGGCGAATAAAGTATATGGGCCAATGTAACATAATGTATCACCTGGAGGACAACCCGATTGTTCATAATCACAATCATACACCCGCCTACCATAAACATTAGCGCGGCAATTGACCAAAAACATTTCAATTTTACATTTTACACTTTAGCGCCTAACCAGGGTCAATTAGAATGATTAAACTATTTGATTGCGGTCGCCGCACATGTGCACTTTACGTAGAGATGTCAATGGCTTATATGTGTTGAACAGAGAAGCGGCAATCGAAAACCCAAAAAAATCAACACTCCTAGCATGTTCCGGATTTTTGTTTTCGGCGAATAAAGTATATGGGCCAATAAAACATAATGTATCACCTAGGGGACAACCCGATCGTTTATAATCACAATCATACACCCGCCTACCATAAACAGGACCCCGGCAATTGACCAAAAACATTTCAATTTCACATTTTACACTTTAGCGCCTAACCAGGATGACATAGAAGGATTAAACTATCTGATTACGGTCGCCGCACATGTGCACTTTACGTAGAGATGTCAATGGCTTATATGTGTTGAACAGAGAAGCGGCAATCAAAAACCCAAAAAAATCAACATTCCTAGCATGTTCCGGTTTTTTGTTTTCGGCGAATAAAGTATATGGGCCAATAAAACATAATGTATCACCTAGAGGACAACCCGATTGTTCATAATCACAATCATACACCCGCCTACCATAAACAGGAGCGCGGCAATTGACCAAAAACATTACACGTTTACATTTTACACTTTAGCGCCTAACCAGGGTGAAATAGAAGGATCAAAAATTTGATGGCGATCGCCGCACATGTGCATTTTTCGTAGAGATGTCAATGTCTTATATCTGTTGAACAGAGGAACGGCAATCGAAAACCCAAAAAATTCCAAATTCCTAGCATGTTCCGGATTTTTGTTTTCGGCGAATAAAGTATATGGGCCAATAAAACATAATGTATCACCTAGGGGACAACCCGATCGCTTATAATCAAATCATACACCCGCCTACCATAAACAGGAGCGCGGCAATTGACCAAAAACATTTCAAGTTTACATTTTACAATTTAGCGCCTAACCAGGGTGAATTAGAAGGATTAAACTATTTGATTGCGATCGCCGCACATGTGCACTTTACGAAGAGATGTCAAGGTCTTATATGTGTTGAGCAGAGGAGCGGCAATCGAAAACAAAAAAAAATCAGAATTCCTAGCAAATTCCGGTTTTTTGTTTTCGGCGAATAAAGTATATGGGCCAATAAAACATAATGTATCACTTAGAGGACAACCCGATTGTTCATAATCACAATCATACACCCGCCTACCATAAACAGGAGCGCGGCAATTGACCAAAAACATTACAAGTTTACATTTTACACTTTAGCGCCTAACCAGGGTGAATTAGAAGGATTAAATTATTTGATTGCGATCGCCGCACATGTGCACTTTACGAAGAGATGTCAAGGTCTTATATGTGTTGAACAGAGGAGCGGCAATCGAAAACCCAAAAAATTCAGAATTCCTAGCATGTTCCGGTTTTTTGTTTTCGGCGAATAAAGTATATGGGCCAATAAAACATAATGTATCACCTAGAGGACAACCCGATTGTTCATAATCACATCCATACACCCGCTGCCATAAACAGGAGCGCGGCAAATGACCAAAAACATTTCCATTTTACATTTTACACTTTAGCGCCTAACCAGGGTGAATTAGAATTATTAAACTATTTGATTGCGATCGCCGCGCAAGTGCAATTTACGTAGAGATGTTAATGTCTTATTTGTGTTAAACAGAGGAGCGGCAATCAAAAACCCAAAAAATTCAAAATTCCTAGCAACTTCCGTTTTTTTGTTTTCGGCGAATAAAGTATATGGGCCAATAAAACATAATGTATCAATTTGAGGACAACCTGATCGTTCATTTTCACAATCAGACACGCGCCTACCATAAACAGGAGCGCGGCAATTGACCAAAAACATTTCAAGTTTACATTTTACACTTTAGCGCCTAACCAGGGTACCAGGAAACCCCAAAAAATTCAGAATTCCTAGCATGTTCCGGTTTTTTGTTTTCGGCGAATAAAGTATATGGGCCAATAAAACATAATGTATCACCTAGAGGACAACTCGATTGTTCATAATCACAATCATATACCCGCCTACCATAAACAGGAGCGCGGCAATTGACCAAAAACATTACAAGTTTACATTTTACACTTTAGCGCCTAACCAGGGTGAATTAGAAGGATTAAACTATTTGATTGCGATCGCCGCACATGTGCACTTTACGAAGAGATGTCAAGGTCTTATATGTGTTGAACAGAGGAGCGGCAATCGAAAACCCAAAAAATTCAGAATTCCTAGCATGTTCCGGTTTTTTGTTTTCGGCGAATAAAGTATATGGACCAATAAAACATAATGTCTCACCTAAAGGACAACTCGATCGTTCATAATCACAATCATACACCCACCTACCATAAACAGGAACGCGGCAATTGACCAAAAACATTTCAAGTTTACATTTTATAATTTAGCGCCTAACCAGGGTGAATTAGAAGGATTAAACTATCTGATTACGGTCGCCGCACATGTGCAAATTACGTAGAGATGTTAATGTCTTATTTGTGTTAAACAGAGGAGCGGCAATCGAAAACCCAAAAAATTCAAAATTCCTAGCAACTTCCGTTTTTTTGTTTTCGGCGAATAAAGTATATGGGCCAATAAAACATAATGTATCAATTTGAGGACAACCTGATCGTTCATTTTCACAATCAGACACGCGCCTACCATAAACAGGAGCGCGGCAATTGACCAAAAACATTTCAAGTTTACATTTTACACTTTAGCGCCTAACCAGGGTACCAGGAAACCCCAAAAAATTCAGAATTCCTAGCATGTTCCGGTTTTTTGTTTTCGGCGAATAAAGTATATGGGCCAATAAAACATAATGTATCACCTAGAGGACAACTCGATTGTTCATAATCACAATCATATACCCGCCTACCATAAACAGGAGCGCGGCAATTGACCAAAAACATTACAAGTTTACATTTTACACTTTAGCGCCTAACCAGGGTGAATTAGAAGGATTAAACTATTTGATTGCGATCGCCGCACATGTGCACTTTACGAAGAGATGTCAAGGTCTTATATGTGTTGAACAGAGGAGCGGCAATCGAAAACCCAAAAAATTCAGAATTCCTAGCATGTTCCGGTTTTTTGTTTTCGGCGAATAAAGTATATGGGCCAATAAAACATAATGTATCACCTAGAGAACAACCCGATTGTTTATAATCACAATCATACACCCGCCTACCATAAACAGGAGCGTGGCAATTGACCAAAAACATTACAAGTTTACATTTTACACTTTAGCGCCTAACCAGGGTGAAATAGAAGGATCAAACTATTTGATTGCGGTCGCCGCACATGTGCACTTTACGTAGAGATGTCAATGTCTTATATGTGTTGAACAGAGGAGCGGCAATCGAAAACAAAAAAAATTCAGAATTCCTAGCTTGTTCCGGTTTTTTGTTTTCGGCGAAAAAAGTATATGGGCCAATGAAACATAATGTATCATCTAGAGGACAACCCGGTTGCTCATTGTCACAATCATACACCCGCCTACCATAAACAGGAGCGCTGCAATTGACCAAAAACATTTCAAGTTTACATTTTACAATTTAGCGCCTAACCAGGGTGAATTAGAAGAATTAAACTATTTGATTGCGATCGCCGCACATGTGCACTTTACGAAGAGATGTCATCGTCTTATATGTGTTGAACAGAGGAGCGGCAATCGAAAACAAAAAAAATTCAGAATTCCTAGCTTGTTCCGGTTTTTTGTTTTCGGCGAATAAAGTATATGGGCCAATAAAACATAATGTATCATCTAGAGGACAACCCGGTTGCTCATTGTCACAATCATACACCCGCCTACCATAAACAGGAGCGCTGCAATTGACCAAAAACATTTCAAGTTTACATTTTACAATTTAGCGCCTAACCAGGGTGAATTAGAAGAATTAAACTATTTGATTGCGATCGCCGCACATGTGCACTTTACGAAGAGATGTCATCGTCTTATATGTGTTGAACAGAGGAGCGGCAATCGAAAACAAAAAAAATTCAGAATTCCTAGCTTGTTCCGGTTTTTTGTTTTCGGCGAAAAAAGTATATGGGCCAATGAAACATAATGTATCACCTAGAGGACAACCCGATTGTTCATAATCACAATCATACACCCGCCTACCATAAACAGGAGCGCGGCAGTTGACCAAAAACATTACAAGTTTACATTTTACACTTTAGCGCCTAACCAGGGTGAAATAGAAGCATCAAACTATTTGATTGCGGTCGCCGCACATGTGCACTTTACGTAGAGATGTCAATGTCTTATATGTGTTGAACAGAGGAGCGGCAATCGAAAACCCAAAAAATTCAAAATTCCTAGCATGTTCCGGTTTTTTGTTTACGGCGAATAAAGTATATGGGCCAAAAAAACATAATGTATCATCTCGAAGACAACCCGATCGTTTAAAATCACAATCATACACCCGCCTACCATAAACAGGAGCGCGGCAATTGACCAAAAACATTTCAAGTTCCATTTTACAATTTAGCGCCTAACCAGGGTGAATTAGAAGGATTAAACTATCTGATTACGGTCGCCGCACATGTGCAATTTACGTAGAGATGTCAATGGCTTATATGTGTTGAACAGAGAAGCGGCAAACGAAAACCCAAAAAAATCAGAATTCCTAGCATGTTCCGGTTTTTTGTTTTCGGCGAATAAAGTATATGGGCCAAAAAAACATAATGTATCATCTCGAAGACAACCCGATCGTTTAAAATCACAATCATACACCCGCCTACCATAAACAGGAGCGCGGCAATTGACCAAAAACATTTCCATTTTACATTTTACACTTTAGCGCCTAACCAGGGTGAATTAGAATGATTAAACTATTTGATTGCGATCGCCGCGCATGTGCAATTTACGTAGAGTTGTCAATGGCTTATATGTGTTGAACAGAGAAGCGGCAAACGAAAACCCAAAAAAATCAGAATTCCTAGCATGTTCCGGTTTTTTGTTTTCGGCGAATAAAGTATATGGGCCAAAAAAACGTAATGTATCATCTCGAAGACAACCCAATCATTTAAAATCACAATCATACACCCGCTTACCATAAACAGGAGCGCGGCAATTGACCAAAAACATTTCAAGTTCCATTTTACAATTTAGCGCCTAACCAGGGTGAATTAGAATGATTAAACTATTTGATTGCGATCGCCGCGCATGTGCAATTTACGTAGAGATGTCAATGGCTTATATGTGTTGAACAGAGAAGCGGCAAACGAAAACCCAAAAAAATCAGAATTCCTAGCATGTTCCGGTTTTTTGTTTTCGGCGAATAAAGTATATGGGCCAATAAAACATAATGTCTCACCTAGAGGACAACTCGATCGTTCATAATCACAATCATACACCCACCTACCATAAACAGGAACGCGGCAAATGACCAAAAACATTTCCATTTTACATTTTACACTTTAGCGCCTAACCAGGGTGAATTAGAATGATTAAACTATTTGATTGCGATCGCCGCGCATGTGCAATTTACGTAGAGATGTCAATGGCTTATATGTGTTGAACAGAGCAGCGGCAATCGAAAACCCAAAAAATTCAGAATTCCTAGCATGTTCCGGTTTTTTGTTTTCGGCGAATAAAGTATATGGGCCAATAAAACATAATGTATCACCTAGAGGACAACCCGATTGTTCATAGTCACAATCATACACCCGCCTACCATAAACAGGAGCGTGGCAATTGACCAAAAACATTTCAATTTTACATTTTACACTTTAGCGCCTAACCAGGGTGAATTAGAATGATTAAACTATTTGATTGCGATCGCCGCGCATGTGCAATTTACGTAGAGATGTCAATGGCTTATATGTGTTGAACAGAGAAGCGGCAAACGAAAACCCAAAAAAATCAGAATTCCTAGCATGTTCCGGTTTTTTGTTTTCGGCGAATAAAGTATATGGGCCAATAAAACATAATGTATCACCTAGAGGACAACCCGATTGTTCATAATCACAATCATACACCCGCCTACCATAAACAGGAGCGCGGCAAATGACCAAAAACATTTCCATTTTACATTTTACACTTTAGCGCCTAACCAGGGTGAATTAGAATGATTAAACTATTTGATTGCGATCGCCGCGCATGTGCAATTTACGTAGAGATGTCAATGGCTTATATGTGTTGAACAGAGAAGCGGCAAACGAAAACCCAAAAAAATCAAAATTCCTAGCATGTTCCGGTTTTTTGTTTTCGACGAATAAAGTATATGGGCCAATAAAACATAATGTATCACCTAGAGGACAACCCGATTGTTCATAATCACAATCATACACCCGCCTACCATAAACAGGAGCGTGGCAATTGACCAAAAACATTACAAGTTTACATTTTACACTTTAGCGCCTAACCAGGGTGAAATAGAAGGATTAAACTATCTGATTACGGTCGCCGCACATGTGCCATTTACGTAGAGATGTCAATGGCTTATATGTGTTGAACAGAGCAGCGGCAATCGAAAACAAAAAAAATTCAGAATTCCTAGCATGTTCCGGTTTTTTGTTTACGGCGAATAAAGTATATGGGCCAATAAAACATAATGTATCACCTAGAGGACAACCCGATTGTTCATAATCACAATCATACACCCGCCTACCATAAACAGGAGCGCGGCAAATGACCAAAAACATTTCCATTTTACATTTTACACTTTAGCGCCTAACCAGGGTGAATTAGAATGATTAAACTATTTGATTGCGATCGCCGCGCATGTGCAATTTACGTAGAGATGTTAATGTCTTATTTGTGTTAAACAGAGGAGCCGCAATCGAAAACCCAAACAATTCAAAATTCCTAGCAACTTCCGTTTTTTTGTTTTCGGCGAATAAAGTATATGGGCCAATAAAACATAATGTATCAATTAGAGGACAACCTGATCGTTCATAATCACAATCAGACACGCGCCTACCATAAACAGGAGCGTGGCAATTGACCAAAAACATTACAAGTTTACATTTTACACTTTAGCGCCTAACCAGGGTGAAATAGAAGGATTAAACTATTTGATTGCGATCGCCGCACATGTGCACTTTACGAAGAGATGTCAAGGTCTTATATGTGTTAAACAGAGGAGCGGCAATCGAAAACCCAAAAAATTCAAAATTCCTAGCAACTTCCGTTTTTTTGTTTTCGGCGAATAAAGTATATGGGCCAATAAAACATAATGTATCATCTCGAGGACAACCCGATCGTTTAAAATCACAATCATACAAACGCCTACCATAAACAGGAGCGCGGTTGACCAAAAACCTTACAAGTTTACATTTTACACTTAAGCGCTTAACCAGGGTGAATTCGACGGATTTAGTTGTTTGATTGTGATAGATGCACTTGTGCACTTTACGTGGAGATGTCAACGTCTTATATGTGTTGAACAGAGGAGCGGCAATCGAAAACCCAAAAAATTCAAAATTCCTAGCATGTTCCGGTTTTTTGTTTACGGCGAATAAAGTATATGGGCCAAAAAAACATAATGTATCATCTCGAGGACAACCCGATCGTTTAAAATCACAATCATACACCCGCCTACCATATACAGGAGCGCGGAAATAGACCAAAAACATTTCAATTTTACACTTTAGCGCTTAACCAGGGTGAATTAGAATGATTAAACTATTTGATTGCGATCGCCGCGCATGTGCAATTTACGTAGAGATGTTAATGTCTTATTTGTGTTAAACAGAGGAGCGGAAATCGAAAACCCAAAAAATTCAAAATTCCTAGCAACTTCCGTTTTTTTGTTTTCGGCGAATAAAGTATATGGGCCAATAAAACATAATGTATCAATTAGAGGATAACCCGATTGTTCATAATCACAATCATACACCCGCCTACTATAAACAGGAGCGCGGCAATTGACCAAAAACATTAAAAGTTTACATTTTACACTTTAGCGCCTAACCAGGGTGAAATAGAAGCATCAACCTATTTGATTGCGTTCGCCGCACATGTGCACTTTACGTAGAGATGTCAATGTCTTATATGTGTTGAACAGAGGAGCGGCAATCGAAAACCCAAAAAATTCAAAATTCCTAGCATGTTCCGGTTTTTTGTTTACGGCGAATAAAGTATATGGGCCAAAAAAACATAATGTATCATCTCGAGGACAACCCGATCGTTTAAAATCACAATCATACACCCGCCTACCATATACAGGAGCGCGGCAATTGACCAAAAACATTTCAAGTTCCATTTTACAATTTAACGCCTAACCAGGGTGAATTAGAAGAATTAAGCTATTTGATTACGGTCGCCGCCCATGTGCACTTTACGTAGAGATGTCAATGGCTTATATGTGTTGAACAGAGAAGCAGCAATCGAAAACCCAAAAAAATCAACATTCCTAGCATGTTCCGGTTTTTTGTTTTCGGCGAATAAAGTATATGGGCCAATATAACATAATGTATCACCTGGAGGACAACCCGATTGTTCATAATCACAATCATACACCCGCCTACCATAAACATTAGCGCGGCAATTGACCAAAAACATTTCAATTTTACATTTTACACTCTAGCGCCTAACCAGGATGAATTAGAATGATTAAACTATTTGATTGCGGTCGCCGCACATGTGCACTTTACGTAGAGATGTCAATGGCTTATATGTGTTGAACAGAGAAGCGGCAATCGAAAACAAAAAAAAATCAGAATTCCTAGCATGTTCCGGTTTTTTGTTCTCGGCGAATAAAGTATATGGGCCAATAAAACATAATGTATCACCTAGGGGACAACCCGATCGCTTATAATCACAATCATACACCCGCCTACCATAAACAGGAGCGCGGCAATTGACCAAAAACATTTCAAGTTTACATTTTACAATTTAGCGCCTAACCAGGGTGAATTAGAAGGATTAAACTATTTGATTGCGATCGCCGCACATGTGCACTTTACGAAGAGATGTCAAGGTCTTATATGTGTTGAACAGAGGAGCGGCAATCGAAAACCCAAAAAATTCCAAATTCCTAGCATGTTCCGGATTTTTGTTTTCGGCGAATAAAGTATATGGGCCAATAAAACATAATGTATCACCTAGTGGACAACCCGATCGCTTATAATCACAAAAATACACCCGCCTACCATAAACAGGAGCGCGGCAATTGACCAAAAACATTTCAAGTTTACATTTTACAATTTAGCGCCTAACCAGGGTGAATTAGAAGGATTAAACTATCTGATTACGGTCGCCGCACATGTGCACTTTACGTAGAGATGTCAATGGCTTATATGTGTTGAACAGAGAAGCGGCAATCGAAAACCCAAAAAAATCAACATTCCTAGCATGTTCCGGTTTTTTGTTTTCGGCGAATAAAGTACATGGGCCAATAAAACATAATGTATCACTTAGGGGACAACCCGATCGCTTATAATCACAATCATACACCCGCCTACCATATACAGGAGCGCGGCAATTGACCAAAAACATTTCAATTTTACATTTTACACTTTAGCGCCTAACCAGGGTGAATTAGAATGATTAAACTATTTGATTGCGGTCGCCGCACATGTGCACTTTACGTAGAGATGTCAATGGCTTATATGTGTTGAACAGAGAAGCGGCAATCGAAAACAAAAAAAAATCAGAATTCCTAGCATGTTCCGGTTTTTTGTTTTCGGCGAATAAAGTATATGGGCCAATAAAACATAATGTATCACCTAGGGGACAACCCGATCGCTTATAATCACAATCATACACCCGCCTATCATAAACAGGAGCGCGGCAATTGACCAAAAACATTTCAAGTTTACATTTTACAATTTAGCGCCTAACCAGGGTGAATTAGAAGGATTAAACTATCTGATTACGGTCGCCGCACATGTGCACTTTACGTAGAGATGTCAATGGCTTATATGTGTTGAACAGAGAAGCGGCAATCGAAAACAAAAAAAAATCAGAATTCCTAGCATGTTCCGGTTTTATGTTTTCGGCGAATAAAGTATATGGGCCAATAAAACATAATGTATCACCTAGGGGACAACCCGATCGCTTATAATCACAATCATACACCCGCCTACCATAAACAGGAGCGCGGCAATTGACCAAAAACATTTCAAGTTTACATTTTACAATTTAGCGCCTAACCAGGGTGAATTAGAAGGATTAAACTATCTGATTACGGTCGCCGCACATGTGCACTTTACGTAGAGATGTCAATGGCTTATATGTGTTGAACAGAGAAGCGGCAATCGAAAACCCAAAAAAATCAACACTCCTAGCATGTTCCGGATTTTTGTTTTCGGCGAATAAAGTATATGGGCCAATAAAACATAATGTATCACCTAGCGGACAACCCGATCGTTTATAATCACAATCATACACCCGCCTAACAGGACCCCGGCAATTGACCAAAAACATTTCAATTTCACATTTTACACTTTAGCGCCTAACCAGGGTGAAATAGAAGGATTAAACTATCTGATTACGGTCGCCGCACATGTGCACTTTACGTAGAGATGTCAATGGCTTATATGTGTTGAACAGAGAAGCGGCAATCGAAAACAAAAAAAAATCAGAATTCCTAGCATGTTCCGGTTTTTTGTTCTCGGCGAATAAAGTATATGGGCCAATAAAACATAATGTATCACCTAGGGGACAACCCGATCGCTTATAATCACAATCATACACCCGCCTACCATAAACAGGAGCGCGGCAATTGACTAAAAACATTTCAAGTTTACATTTTACAATTTAGCGCCTAACCAGGGTGAATTAGAAGGATTAAACTATCTGATTACGGTCGCCGCACATGTGCACTTTACGTAGAGATGTCAATGGCTTATATGTGTTGAACAGAGAAGCGGCAATCGAAAACCCAAAAAAATCAACATTCCTAGCATGTTCCGGTTTTTTGTTTTCGGCGAATAAAGTATATGGGCCAATATAACATAATGTATCACCTGGAGGACAACCCGATTGTTCATAATCACAATCATACACCCGCCTACCATAAACATTAGCGCGGCAATTGACCAAAAACATTTCAATTTTACATTTTACACTATAGCGCCTAACCAGGGTGAATTAGAATGATTAAACTATTTGATTGCGGTCGCCGCACATGTGCACTTTACGTAGAGATGTCAATGGCTTATATGTGTTGAACAGAGAAGCGGCAATCGAAAACCCAAAAAAATCAACACTCCTAGCATGTTCCGGATTTTTGTTTTCGGCGAATAAAGTATATGGGCCAATAAAACATAATGTATCACCTAGCGGACAACCCGATCGTTTATAATCACAATCATACACCCGCCTAACAGGACCCCGGCAATTGACCAAAAACATTTCAATTTCACATTTTACACTTTAGCGCCTAACCAGGGTGAAATAGAAGGATTAAACTATCTGATTACGGTCGCCGCACATGTGCACTTTACGTAGAGATGTCAATGGCTTATATGTGTTGAACAGAGAAGCGGCAATCGAAAACAAAAAAAAATCAGAATTCCTAGCATGTTCCGGTTTTTTGTTTTCGGCGAATAAAGTATATGGGCCAATAAAACATAATGTATCACCTAGGGGACAACCCGATCGCTTATAATCACAATCATACACCCGCCTACCATAAACATTAGCGCGGCAATTGACCAAAAACATTTCAATTTTACATTTTACACTCTAGCGCCTAACCAGGGTGAATTAGAATGATTAAACTATTTGATTGCGGTCGCCGCACATGTGCACTTTACGTAGAGATGTCAATGGCTTATATGTGTTGAACAGAGAAGCGGCAATCGAAAACAAAAAAAAATCAGAATTCCTAGCATGTTCCGGTTTTTTGTTCTCGGCGAATAAAGTATATGGGCCAATAAAACATAATGTATCACCTAGGGGACAACCCGATCGCTTATAATCACAATCATACACCCGCCTACCATAAACAGGAGCGCGGCAATTGACTAAAAACATTTCAAGTTTACATTTTACAATTTAGCGCCTAACCAGGGTGAATTAGAAGGATTAAACTATCTGATTACGGTCGCCGCACATGTGCACTTTACGTAGAGATGTCAAGGTCTTATATGTGTTGAACAGAGGAGCGGCAATCGAAAACCCAAAAAATTCCAAATTCCTAGCATGTTCCGGATTTTTGTTTTCGGCGAGTAAAGTATATGGGCCAATAAAACATAATGTATCACCTAGGGGACAACCCGATCGCTTATAATCACAATCATACACCCGCCTACCATAAACAGGAGCGCGGCAATTGACCAAAAACATTTCAATTTTACATTTTACACTTTAGCGCCTAACCAGGGTGAATTAGAATGATTAAACTATTTGATTGCGGTCGCCGCACATGTGCACATTACGTAGAGATGTCAATGGCTTATATGTGTTGAACAGAGAAGCGGCAATCGAAAACAAAAAAAAATCAGAATTCCTAGCATGTTCCGGTTTTTTGTTTTCGGCGAATAAAGTATATGGGCCAATAAAACATAATGTATCACCTAGGGGACAACCCGATCGCTTATAATCACAATCATACACCCGCCTACCATAAACAGGAGCGTGGCAATTGACCAAAAACATTACAAGTTTACATTTTACACTTTAGCGCCTAACCAGGGTGAAATAGAAGGATTAAACTATTTGATTGCGATCGCCGCACATGTGCACTTTACGAAGAGATGTCAAGGTCTTATATGTGTTAAACAGAGGAGCGGCAATCGAAAACCCAAAAAATTCAAAATTCCTAGCAACTTCCGTTTTTTTGTTTTCGGCGAATAAAGTGTATGGGCCAATAAAACATAATGTATCATCTCGAGGACAACACGATCGTTTAAAATCACAATCATACAAACGCCTACCATAAACAGGAGCGCGGTTGACCAAAGTTACAAGTTTACATTTTACACTTAAGCGCTTAACCAGGGTGAATTCGACGGATTTAGCTGTTTGATTGTGATAGATGCACTTGTGCACTTTACGTGGAGATGTCAACGTCTTATATGTGTTGAACAGAGGAGCGGCAATCGAAAACCCAAAAAATTCAAAATTCCTAGCATGTTCCGGTTTTTTGTTTACGGCGAATAAAGTATATGGGCCAAAAAAACATAATGTATCATCTCGAGGACAACCCGATCGTTTAAAATCACAATCATACACCCGCCTACCATATACAGGAGCGCGGAAATTGACCAAAAACATTTCAATTTTACACTTTAGCGCTTAACCAGGGTGAGTTAGAATGATTAAACTATTTGACTGCGATCGCCGCGCATGTGCAATTTACGTAGAGATGTTAATGTCTTATTTGTGTTAAACAGAGGAGCGGAAATCGAAAACCCAAAAAATTCAAAATTCCTAGCAACTTCCGTTTTTTTGTTTTCGGCGAATAAAGTATATGGGCCAATAAAACATAATGTATCAATTAGAGGACAACCCGATTGTTCATAATCACAATCATACACCCGCCTACTATAAACAGGAGCGCGGCAATTGACCAAAAACATTACAAGTTTACATTTTACACTTTAGCGCCTAACCAGGGTGAAATAGAAGCATCAAACTATTTGATTGCGTTCGCCGCACATGTGCACTTTACGTAGAGATGTCAATGGCTTATATGTGTTGAACAGAGGAGCGGCAATCGAAAACCCAAAAAATTCAAAATTCCTAGCATGTTCCGGTTTTTTGTTTACGGCGAATAAAGTATATGGGCCAAAAAAACATAATGTATCATCTCGAGGACAACCCGATCGTTTAAAATCACAATCATACACCCGCCTACCATATACAGGAGCGCGGCAATTGACCAAAAACATTTCAAGTTCCATTTTACACTTTAGCGCCTAACCAGGGTGAATTAGAAGGATTAAATTATCTGATTGCGGTCGCCGCACATGTGCACTTTACGTAGAGATGTCAATGGCTTATATGTGTTGAACAGAGAAGCGGCAATCGAAAACCCAAAAAAATCAACATTCCTAGCATGTTCCGGTTTTTTGTTTTCGGCGAATAAAGTATATGGGCCAATATAACATAATGTATCACCTGGAGGACAACCCGATTGTTCATAATCACAATCATACACCCGCCTACCATAAACATTAGCGCGGCAATTGACCAAAAACATTTCAATTTTACATTTTACACTCTAGCGCCTAACCAGGGTGAATTAGAATGATTAAACTATTTGATTGCGGTCGCCGCACATGTGCACTTTACGTAGAGATGTCAATGGCTTATATGTGTTGAACAGAGAAGCGGCAATCGAAAACAAAAAAAAATCAGAATTCCTAGCATGTTCCGGTTTTTTGTTCTCGGCGAATAAAGTATATGGGCCAATAAAACATAATGTATCACCTAGGGGACAACCCGATCGCTTATAATCACAATCATACACCCGCCTACCATAAACAGGAGCGCGGCAATTGACTAAAAACATTTCAAGTTTACATTTTACAATTTAGCGCCTAACCAGGGTGAATTAGAAGGATTAAACTATCTGATTACGGTCGCCGCACATGTGCACTTTACGTAGAGATGTCAAGGTCTTATATGTGTTGAACAGAGGAGCGGCAATCGAAAACCCAAAAAATTCCAAATTCCTAGCATGTTCCGGATTTTTGTTTTCGGCGAGTAAAGTATATGGGCCAATAAAACATAATGTATCACCTAGGGGACAACCCGATCGCTTATAATCACAATCATACACCCGCCTACCATAAACAGGAGCGCGGCAATTGACCAAAAACATTTCAATTTTACATTTTACACTTTAGCGCCTAACCAGGGTGAATTAGAATGATTAAACTATTTGATTGCGGTCGCCGCACATGTGCACATTACGTAGAGATGTCAATGGCTTATATGTGTTGAACAGAGAAGCGGCAATCGAAAACAAAAAAAAATCAGAATTCCTAGCATGTTCCGGTTTTTTGTTTTCGGCGAATAAAGCATATGGGCCAATAAAACATAATGTATCACCTAGGGGACAACCCGATCGCTTATAATCACAATCATACACCCGCCTACCATAAACAGGAGCGTGGCAATTGACCAAAAACATTACAAGTTTACATTTTACACTTTAGCGCCTAACCAGGGTGAAATAGAAGGATTAAACTATTTGATTGCGATCGCCGCACATGTGCACTTTACGAAGAGATGTCAAGGTCTTATATGTGTTAAACAGAGGAGCGGCAATCGAAAACCCAAAAAATTCAAAATTCCTAGCAACTTCCGTTTTTTTGTTTTCGGCGAATAAAGTGTATGGGCCAATAAAACATAATGTATCATCTCGAGGACAACACGATCGTTTAAAATCACAATCATACAAACGCCTACCATAAACAGGAGCGCGGTTGACCAAAAACCTTACAAGTTTACATTTTACACTTAAGCGCTTAACCAGGGTGAATTCGACGGATTTAGCTGTTTGATTGTGATAGATGCACTTGTGCACTTTACGTGGAGATGTCAACGTCTTATATGTGTTGAACAGAGGAGCGGCAATCGAAAACCCAAAAAATTCAAAATTCCTAGCATGTTCCGGTTTTTTGTTTACGGCGAATAAAGTATATGGGCCAAAAAAACATAATGTATCATCTCGAGGACAACCCGATCGTTTAAAATCACAATCATACACCCGCCTACCATATACAGGAGCGCGGAAATTGACCAAAAACATTTCAATTTTACACTTTAGCGCTTAACCAGGGTGAGTTAGAATGATTAAACTATTTGACTGCGATCGCCGCGCATGTGCAATTTACGTAGAGATGTTAATGTCTTATTTGTGTTAAACAGAGGAGCGGAAATCGAAAACCCAAAAAATTCAAAATTCCTAGCAACTTCCGTTTTTTTGTTTTCGGCGAATAAAGTATATGGGCCAATAAAACATAATGTATCAATTAGAGGACAACCCGATTGTTCATAATCACAATCATACACCCGCCTACTATAAACAGGAGCGCGGCAATTGACCAAAAACATTACAAGTTTACATTTTACACTTTAGCGCCTAACCAGGGTGAAATAGAAGCATCAAACTATTTGATTGCGTTCGCCGCACATGTGCACTTTACGTAGAGATGTCAATGGCTTATATGTGTTGAACAGAGGAGCGGCAATCGAAAACCCAAAAAATTCAAAATTCCTAGCATGTTCCGGTTTTTTGTTTACGGCGAATAAAGTATATGGGCCAAAAAAACATAATGTATCATCTCGAGGACAACCCGATCGTTTAAAATCACAATCATACACCCGCCTACCATATACAGGAGCGCGGCAATTGACCAAAAACATTTCAAGTTCCATTTTACACTTTAGCGCCTAACCAGGGTGAATTAGAAGGATTAAATTATCTGATTGCGGTCGCCGCACATGTGCACTTTACGTAGAGATGTCAATGGCTTATATGTGTTGAACAGAGAAGCGGCAATCGAAAACCCAAAAAAATCAACATTCCTAGCATGTTCCGGTTTTTTGTTTTCGGCGAATAAAGTATATGGGCCAATATAACATAATGTATCACCTGGAGGACAACCCGATTGTTCATAATCACAATCATACACCCGCCTACCATAAACATTAGCGCGGCAATTGACCAAAAACATTTCAATTTTACATTTTACACTCTAGCGCTTAACCAGGGTGAATTAGAATGATTAAACTATTTGATTGCGGTCGCCGCACATGTGCACTTTACGTAGAGATGTCAATGGCTTATATGTGTTGAACAGAGAAGCGGCAATCGAAAACAAAAAAAAATCAGAATTCCTAGCATGTTCCGGTTTTTTGTTCTCGGCGAATAAAGTATATGGGCCAATAAAACATAATGTATCACCTAGGGGACAACCCGATCGTTCATAATCACAATCAGACACGCGCCTACCATAAACAGGAGCGCGGCAATTGACCAAAAACATTTCAAGTTCCATTTTACACTTTAGCGCCTAACCAGGGTGAATTAGAAGGATTAAATTATCTGATTGCGGTCGCCGCACATGTGCACTTTACGTAGAGATGTCAATGGCTTATATGTGTTGAACAGAGGAGCGGCAATCGAAAACCCAAAAAATTCAAAATTCCTAGCAACTTCCGTTTTTTTGTTTTCGGCGAATAAAGTGTATGGGCCAATAAAACATAATGTATCATCTCGAGGACAACACGATCGTTTAAAATCACAATCATACAAACGCCTACCATAAACAGGAGCGCGGTTGACCAAAAACCTTACAAGTTTACATTTTACACTTAAGCGCTTAACCAGGGTGAATTCGACGGATTTAGCTGTTTGATTGTGATAGATGCACTTGTGCACTTTACGTGGAGATGTCAACGTCTTATATGTGTTGAACAGAGGAGCGGCAATCGAAAACCCAAAAAATTCAAAATTCCTAGCATGTTCCGGTTTTTTGTTTACGGCGAATAAAGTATATGGGCCAAAAAAACATAATGTATCATCTCGAGGCCAACCCGATCGTTTAAAATCACAATCATACACCCGCCTACCATATACAGGAGCGCGGAAATTGACCAAAAACATTTCAATTTTACACTTTAGCGCTTAACCAGGGTGAGTTAGAATGATTAAACTATTTGACTGCGATCGCCGCGCATGTGCAATTTACGTAGAGATGTTAATGTCTTATTTGTGTTAAACAGAGGAGCGGAAATCGAAAACCCAAAAAATTCAAAATTCCTAGCAACTTCCGTTTTTTTGTTTTCGGCGAATAAAGTATATGGGCCAATAAAACATAATGTATCAATTAGAGGACAACCCGATTGTTCATAATCACAATCATACACCCGCCTACTATAAACAGGAGCGCGGCAATTGACCAAAAACATTACAAGTTTACATTTTACACTTTAGCGCCTAACCAGGGTGAAATAGAAGCATCAAACTATTTGATTGCGTTCGCCGCACATGTGCACTTTACGTAGAGATGTCAATGGCTTATATGTGTTGAACAGAGGAGCGGCAATCGAAAACCCAAAAAATTCAAAATTCCTAGCATGTTCCGGTTTTTTGTTTACGGCGAATAAAGTATATGGGCCAAAAAAACATAATGTATCATCTCGAGGACAACCCGATCGTTTAAAATCACAATCATACACCCGCCTACCATATACAGGAGCGCGGCAATTGACCAAAAACATTTCAAGTTCCATTTTACACTTTAGCGCCTAACCAGGGTGAATTAGAAGGATTAAATTATCTGATTGCGGTCGCCGCACATGTGCACTTTACGTAGAGATGTCAATGGCTTATATGTGTTGAACAGAGAAGCGGCAATCGAAAACCCAAAAAAATCAACATTCCTAGCATGTTCCGGTTTTTTGTTTTCGGCGAATAAAGTATATGGGCCAATATAACATAATGTATCACCTGGAGGACAACCCGATTGTTCATAATCACAATCATACACCCGCCTACCATTAACATTAGCGCGGCAATTGACCAAAAACATTTCAATTTTACATTTTACACTCTAGCGCCTAACCAGGGTGAATTAGAATGATTAAACTATTTGATTGCGGTCGCCGCACATGTGCACTTTACGTAGAGATGTCAATGGCTTATATGTGTTGAACAGAGAAGCGGCAATCGAAAACAAAAAAAAATCAGAATTCCTAGCATGTTCCGGTTTTTTGTTCTCGGCGAATAAAGTATAAGGGCCAATAAAACATAATGTATCACCTAGGGGACAACCCGATCGTTCATAATCACAATCAGACACGCGCCTACCATAAACAGGAGCGCGGCAATTGACCAAAAACATTTCAAGTTTACATTTTACACTTTAGCGCCTAACCAGGGTACCAGGAAAACCCAAAAAATTCAGAATTCCTAGCATGTTCCGGATTTTTGTTTTCGGCGAATAAAGTATATGGGCCAATAAAACATAATGTATCACCTAGAGGACAACGCGATTGTTCATAATCACAATCATACACCCGCCTACCATAAACAGGAGCGTGGCAATTGACCAAAAACATTACAAGTTTACATTTTACACTTTAGCGCCTAACCAGGGTGAAATAGAAGGATTAAACTATTTGATTGCGATCGCCGCACATGTGCACTTTACGAAGAGATGTCATCGTCTTATATGTGTTGAACAGAGGAGCGGCAATCGAAAACCCAAAAAATTCAAAATTCCTAGCATGTTCCGGTTTTTTGTTTTCGGCGAAAAAAGTATATGGGCCAATAAAACATAATGTATCACCTAGAGGACAACCCGATTGTTCATAATCACAATCATACACCCGCCTACCATAAACAGGAGCGCGGCAATTGACCAAAAACATTACAAGTTTACATTTTACACTTTAGCGCCTAACCAGGGTGAAATAGAAGCATCAAACTATTTGATTGCGTTCGCCGCACATGTGCACTTTACGTAGAGATGTCAATGGCTTATATGTGTTAAACAGAGGAGCGGCAATCGAAAACCCAAAAAATTCAAAATTCCTAGCAACTTCCGTTTTTTTGTTTTCGGCGAATAAAGTATATGGGCCAATAAAACATAATGTATCACCTAGAGGACAACCCGATTGCTCATAGTCACAATCAGACACGCGCCTACCATAAACAGGAGCGCGGCAATTGATCAAAAACATTTCAAGTTTACATTTTACACTTTAGCGCCTAACCAGGGTACCAGGAAACCCCAAAAAATTCAGAATTCCTAGCATGTTCCGGTTTTTTGTTTTCGGCGAATAAAGTATATGGGCCAATAAAACATAATGTATCACCTAGAGGACAACCCGATTGTTCATAATCACAATCATACACCCGCCTACCATATACAGGAGCGCGGCAATTGACCAAAAACATTTCAAGTTCCATTTTACTTTTTAGCGCCTAACCAGGGTGAATTAGAAGGATTAAACTATCTGATTACGGTCGCCGCACATGTGCACTTTACGTAGAGATGTCAATGGCTTATATGTGTTGAACAGAGAAGCGGCAATCGAAAACCCAAAAAAATCAACATTCCTAGCATGTTCCGGTTTTTTGTTTTCGGCGAATAAAGTATATGGGCCAATAAAACATAATGTATCACCTAGAGGACAACTCGATTGTTCATAATCACAATCATATACCCGCCTACCATAAACAGGAGCGCGGCAATTGACCAAAAACATTACAAGTTTACATTTTACACTTTAGCGCCTAACCAGGGTGAATTAGAAGGATTAAACTATTTGATTGCGATCGCCGCACATGTGCACTTTACGAAGAGATGTCAAGGTCTTATATGTGTTGAGCAGAGGAGCGGCAATCGAAAACAAAAAAAAATCAGAATTCCTAGCATGTTCCGGTTTTTTGTTTTCGGCGAATAAAGTATATGGGCCAATAAAACATAATATATCACCTAGAGGACAACCCGATCGTTTAAAATCACAATCATACACCTGCCTACCATATACAGGAGCGCGGCAATTGACCAAAAACGTTTCAAGTTCCATTTTACAATTTAGCGCCTAACCAGGGTGAATTAGAAGGATTTAACTATCTGATTACGGTCGCCGCACATGTGAACTTTACGTAGAGATGTCAATGGCTTATATGTGTTGAACAGAGAAGCGGCAATCGAAAACCCAAAAAGATCAACCTTCCTAGCATGTTCCGGTTTTTTGTTTTCGGCGAATAAAGTATATGGGCCAATGTAACATAATGTATCACCTGGAGGACAACCCGATTGTTCATAATCACAATCATACACCCGCCTACCATAAACATTAGCGCGGCAATTGACCAAAAACATTTCAATTTTACATTTTACACTTTAGCGCCTAACCAGGGTCAATTAGAATGATTAAACTATTTGCTTGCGGTCGCCACACATGTGCACTTTACGTAGAGATGTCAATGGCTTATATGTGTTGAACAGAGAAGCGGCAATCGAAAACCCAAAAAAATCAACACTCCTAGCATGTTCCGGATTTTTGTTTTCGGCGAATAAAGTATATGGGCCAATAAAACATAATGTATCACTTAGGGGACAACCCGATCGTTTATAATCACAATCATACACCCGCCTACCATAAACAGGACCCCGGCAATTGACCAAAAACATTTCAATTTCACATTTTACACTTTAGCGCCTAACCAGGATGACATAGAAGGATTAAACTATCTGATTACGGTCGCCGCACATGTGCACTTTACGTAGAGATGTCAATGGCTTATATGTGTTGAACAGAGAAGCGGCAATCAAAAACCCAAAAAAATCAACATTCCTAGCATGTTCCGGTTTTTTGTTTTCGGCGAATAAAGTATATGGGCCAATAAAACATAATGTATCACCTAGAGGACAACCCGATTGTTCATAATCACAATCATACACCCGCCTACCATAAACAGGAGCGCGGCAATTGACCAAAAACGTTACACGTTTACATTTTACACTTTAGCGCCTAACCAGGGTGAAATAGAAGGATTAAACTATCTGATTACGGTCGCCGCACATGTGCACTTTACGTAGAGATGTCAATGGCTTATATGTGTTTTACACCCACCTACCATAAACAGGAACGCGGCAATTGACCAAAAACATTTCAAGTTTACATTTTATAATTTAGCGCCTAACCAGGGTTAATTAGAAGGATTAAACTATCTGATTACGGTCGCCGCACATGTGCAAATTACATAGAGATGTTAATGTCTTATTTGTGTTAAACAGAGGAGCGGCAATCGAAAACCCAAAAAATTCAAAATTCCTAGCAACTTCCGTTTTTTTGTTTTCGGCGAATAAAGTATATGGGCCAATAAAACATAATGTATCACCTAGAGGACAACCCGATTGCTCATAGTCACAATCAGACACGCGCCTACCATAAACAGGAGCGCGGCAATTGATCAAAAACATTTCAAGTTTACATTTTACACTTTAGCGCCTAACCAGGGTACCAGGAAACCCCAAAAAATTCAGAATTCCTAGCATGTTCCGGTTTTTTGTTTTCGGCGAATAAAGTATATGGGCCAATAAAACATAATGTATCACCTAGAGGACAACCCGATTGTTCATAATCACAATCATACACCCGCCTACCATATACAGGAGCGCGGCAATTGACCAAAAACATTTCAAGTTCCATTTTACTTTTTAGCGCCTAACCAGGGTGAATTAGAAGGATTAAACTATCTGATTACGGTCGCCGCACATGTGCACTTTACGTAGAGATGTCAATGACTTATATGTGTTGAACAGAGAAGCGGCAATCGAAAACCCAAAAAAATCAACATTCCTAGCATGTTCCGGTTTTTTGTTTTCGGCGAATAAAGTATATGGGCCAATAAAACATAATGTATCACCTAGAGGACAACTCGATTGTTCATAATCACAATCATATACCCGCCTACCATAAACAGGAGCGCGGCAATTGACCAAAAACATTACAAGTTTACATTTTACACTTTAGCGCCTAACCAGGGTGAATTAGAAGGATTAAACTATTTGATTGCGATCGCCGCACATGTGCACTTTACGAAGAGATGTCAAGGTCTTATATGTGTTGAGCAGAGGAGCGGCAATCGAAAACAAAAAAAAATCAGAATTCCTAGCATGTTCCGGTTTTTTGTTTTCGGCGAATAAAGTATATGGGCCAATAAAACATAATATATCACCTAGAGGACAACCCGATCGTTTAAAATCACAATCATACACCTGCCTACCATATACAGGAGCGCGGCAATTGACCAAAAACATTTCAAGTTCCATTTTACAATTTAGCGCCTAACCAGGGTGAATTAGAAGGATTAAACTATCTGATTACGGTCGCCGCACATGTGAACTTTACGTAGAGATGTCAATGGCTTATATGTGTTGAACAGAGAAGCGGCAATCGAAAACCCAAAAAGATCAACCTTCCTAGCATGTTCCGGTTTTTTGTTTTCGGCGAATAAAGTATATGGGCCAATGTAACATAATGTATCACCTGGAGGACAACCCGATTGTTCATAATCACAATCATACACCCGCCTACCATAAACATTAGCGCGGCAATTGACCAAAAACATTTCAATTTTACATTTTACACTTTAGCGCCTAACCAGGGTCAATTAGAATGATTAAACTATTTGATTGCGGTCGCCGCACATGTGCACTTTACGTAGAGATGTCAATGGCTTATATGTGTTGAACAGAGAAGCGGCAATCGAAAACCCAAAAAAATCAACACTCCTAGCATGTTCCGGATTTTTGTTTTCGGCGAATAAAGTATATGGGCCAATAAAACATAATGTATCACCTAGGGGACAACCCGATCGTTTATAATCACAATCATACACCCGCCTACCATAAACAGGACCCCGGCAATTGACCAAAAACATTTCAATTTCACATTTTACACTTTAGCGCCTAACCAGGATGACATAGAAGGATTAAACTATCTGATTACGGTCGCCGCACATGTGCACTTTACGTAGAGATGTCAATGGCTTATATGTGTTGAACAGAGAAGCGGCAATCAAAAACCCACAAAAATCAACATTCCTAGCATGTTCCGGTTTTTTGTTTTCGGCGAATAAAGTATATGGGCCAATAAAACATAATGTATCACCTAGAGGACAACCCGATTGTTCATAATCACAATCATACACCCGCCTACCATAAACAGGAGCGCGGCAATTGACCAAAAACATTACACGTTTACATTTTACACTTTAGCGCCTAACCAGGGTGAAATAGAAGGATCAAAAATTTGATGGCGATCGCCGCACATGTGCATTTTTCGTAGAGATGTCAATGTCTTATATGTGTTGAACAGAGGAACGGCAATCGAAAACCCAAAAAATTCCAAATTCCTAGCATGTTCCCGATTTTTGTTTTCGGCGAATAAAGTATATGGGCCAATAAAACATAATGTATCACCTAGGGGACAACCCGATCGCTTATAATCAAATCATACACCCGCCTACCATAAACAGGAGCGCGGCAATTGACCAAAAACATTTCAAGTTTACATTTTACAATTTAGCGCCTAACCAGGGTGAATTAGAAGGATTAAACTATTTGATTGCGATCGCCGCACATGTGCACTTTACGAAGAGATGTCAAGGTCTTATATGTGTTGAGCAGAAGAGCGGCAATCGAAAACAAAAAAAAATCAGAATTCCTAGCATGTTCCGGTTTTTTGTTTTCGGCGAATAAAGTATATGGGCCAATAAAACATAATGTATCACTTAGAGGACAACCCGATTGTTCATAATCACAATCATACACCCGCCTACCATAAACAGGAGCGCGGCAATTGACCAAAAACATTACAAGTTTACATTTTACACTTTAGCGCCTAACCAGGGTGAATTAGAAGGATTAAATTATTTGATTGCGGTCGCCGCACATGTGCACTTTACGAAGAGATGTCAAGGTCTTATATGTGTTGAACAGAGGAGCGGCAATCGAAAACCCAAAAAATTCAGAATTCCTAGCATGTTCCGGTTTTTTGTTTTCGGCGAATAAAGTATATGGGCCAATAAAACATAATGTATCACCTAGAGGACAACCCGATTGTTCATAATCACATCCATACACCCGCTGCCATAAACAGGAGCGCGGCAAATGACCAAAAACATTTCCATTTTACATTTTACACTTTAGCGCCTAACCAGGGTGAATTAGAATTATTAAACTATTTGATTGCGATCGCCGCGCAAGTGCAATTTACGTAGAGATGTTAATGTCTTATTTGTGTTAAACAGAGGAGCGGCAATCAAAAACCCAAAAAATTCAAAATTCCTAGCAACTTCCGTTTTTTTGTTTTCGGCGAATAAAGTATATGGGCCAAAAAACATAATGTATCAATTTGAGGACAACCTGATCGTTCATTTTCACAATCAGACACGCGCCTACCATAAACAGGAGCGCGGATATTGACCAAAAACATTTCAAGTTTACATTTTACACTTTAGCGCCTAACCAGGGTACCAGGAAACCCCAAAAAATTCAGAATTCCTAGCATGTTCCGGTTTTTTGTTTTCGGCGAATAAAGTATATGGGCCAATAAAACATAATGTATCACCTAGAGGACAACTCGATTGTTCATAATCACAATCATATACCCGCCTACCATAAACAGGAGCGCGGCAATTGACCAAAAACATTACAAGTTTACATTTTACACTTTAGCGCCTAACCAGGGTGAATTAGAAGGATTAAACTATTTGATTGCGATCGCCGCACATGTGCACTTTACGAAGAGATGTCAAGGTCTTATATGTGTTGAGCAGAGGAGCGGCAATCGAAAACAAAAAAAAATCAGAATTCCTAGCATGTTCCGGTTTTTTGTTTTCGGCGAATAAAGTATATGGGCCAATAAAACATAATATATCACCTAGAGGACAACCCGATCGTTTAAAATCACAATCATACACCTGCCTACCATATACAGGAGCGCGGCAATTGACCAAAAACATTTCAAGTTCCATTTTACAATTTAGCGCCTAACCAGGGTGAATTAGAAGGATTAAACTATCTGATTACGGTCGCCGCACATGTGAACTTTACGTAGAGATGTCAATGGCTTATATGTGTTGAACAGAGAAGCGGCAATCGAAAACCCAAAAAGATCAACCTTCCTAGCATGTTCCGGTTTTTTGTTTTCGGCGAATAAAGTATATGGGCCAATGTAACATAATGTATCACCTGGAGGACAACCCGATTGTTCATAATCACAATCATACACCCGCCTACCATAAACATTAGCGCGGCAATTGACCAAAAACATTTCAATTTTACATTTTACACTTTAGCGCCTAACCAGGGTCAATTAGAATGATTAAACTATTTGATTGCGGTCGCCGCACATGTGCACTTTACGTAGAGATGTCAATGGCTTATATGTGTTGAACAGAGAAGCGGCAATCGAAAACCCAAAAAAATCAACACTCCTAGCATGTTCCGGATTTTTGTTTTCGGCGAATAAAGTATATGGGCCAATAAAACATAATGTATCACCTAGGGGACAACCCGATCGTTTATAATCACAATCATACACCCGCCTACCATAAACAGGACCCCGGCAATTGACCAAAAACATTTCAATTTCACATTTTACACTTTAGCGCCTAACCAGGATGACATAGAAGGATTAAACTATCTGATTACGGTCGCCGCACATGTGCACTTTACGTAGAGATGTCAATGGCTTATATGTGTTGAACAGAGAAGCGGCAATCAAAAACCCAAAAAAATCAACATTCCTAGCATGTTCCGGTTTTTTGTTTTCGGCGAATAAAGTATATGGGCCAATAAAACATAATGTATCACCTAGAGGACAACCCGATTGTTCATAATCACAATCATACACCCGCCTACCATAAACAGGAGCGCGGCAATTGACCAAAAACATTACACGTTTACATTTTACACTTTAGCGCCTAACCAGGGTGAAATAGAAGGATCAAAAATTTGATGGCGATCGCCGCACATGTGCATTTTTCGTAGAGATGTCAATGTCTTATATGTGTTGAACAGAGGAACGGCAATCGAAAACCCAAAAAATTCCAAATTCCTAGCATGTTCCGGATTTTTGTTTTCGGCGAATAAAGTATATGGGCCAATAAAACATAATGTATCACCTAGGGGACAACCCGATCGCTTATAATCAAATCATACACCCGCCTACCATAATCAGGAGCGCGGCAATTGACCAAAAACATTTCAAGTTTACATTTTACAATTTAGCGCCTAACCAGGGTGAATTAGAAGGATTAAACTATTTGATTGCGATCGCCGCACATGTGCACTTTACGAAGAGATGTCAAGGTCTTATATGTGTTGAGCAGCGGAGCGGCAATCGAAAACAAAAAAAAATCAGAATTCCTAGCATGTTCCGGTTTTTTGTTTTCGGCGAATAAAGTATATGGGCCAATAAAACATAATGTATCACTTAGAGGACAACCCGATTGTTCATAATCACAATCATACACCCGCCTACCATAAACAGGAGCGCGGCAATTGACCAAAAACATTACAAGTTTACATTTTACACTTTAGCGCCTAACCAGGGTGAATTAGAAGGATTAAACTATTTGATTGCGATCGCCGCACATGTGCACTTTACGAAGAGATGTCAAGGTCTTATATGTGTTGAACAGAGGAGCGGCAATCGAAAACCCAAAAAATTCAGAATTCCTAGCATGTTCCGGTTTTTTGTTTTCGGCGAATAAAGTATATGGGCCAATAAAACATAATGTATCACCTAGAGGACAACCCGATTGTTCATAATCACATCCATACACCCGCTGCCATAAACAGGAGCGCGGCAAATGACCAAAAACATTTCCATTTTACATTTTACACTTTAGCGCCTAACCAGGGTGAATTAGAATTATTAAACTATTTGATTGCGATCGCCGCGCAAGTGCAATTTACGTAGAGATGTTAATGTCTTATTTGTGTTAAACAGAGGAGCGGCAATCAAAAACCCAAAAAATTCAAAATTCCTAGCAACTTCCGTTTTTTTGTTTTCGGCGAATAAAGTATATGGGCCAATAAAACATAATGTATCAATTTGAGGACAACCTGATCGTTCATTTTCACAATCAGACACGCGCCTACCATAAACAGGAGCGCGGCAATTGACCAAAAACATTTCAAGTTTACATATTACACTTTAGCGCCTAACCAGGGTACCAGGAAACCCCAAAAAATTCAGAATTCCTAGCATGTTCCGGTTTTTTGTTTTCGGCGAATAAAGTATATGGGCCAATAAAACATAATGTATCACCTAGAGGACAACTCGATTGTTCATAATCACAATCATATACCCGCCTACCATAAACAGGAGCGCGGCAATTGACCAAAAACATTACAAGTTTACATTTTACACTTTAGCGCCTAACCAGGGTGAATTAGAATTATTAAACTATTTGATTGCGATCGCCGCACATGTGCACTTTACGAAGAGATGTCAAGGTCTTATATGTGTTGAACAGAGGAGCGGCAATCGAAAACCCAAAAAATTCAGAATTCCTAGCATGTTCCGGTTTTTTGTTTTCGGCGAATAAAGTATATGGGCCAATAAAACATAATGTATCAATTTGAGGACAACCTGATCGTTCATTTTCACAATCAGACACGCGCCTACCATAAACAGGAGCGCGGCAATTGACCAAAAACATTTCAAGTTTACATTTTACACTTTAGCGCCTAACCAGGGTGAATTAGAATTATTAAACTATTTGATTGCGATCGCCGCGCAAGTGCAATTTACGTAGAGATGTTAATGTCTTATTTGTGTTAAACAGAGGAGCGGCAATCAAAAACCCAAAAAATTCAAAATTCCTAGCAACTTCCGTTTTTTTGTTTTCGGCGAATAAAGTATATGGGCCAATAAAACATAATGTATCACCTAGAGGACAACTCGATTGTTCATAATCACAATCATATACCCGCCTACCATAAACAGGAGCGCGGCAATTGACCAAAAACATTACAAGTTTACATTTTACACTTTAGCGCCTAACCAGGGTGAATTAGAATTATTAAACTATTTGATTGCGATCGCCGCACATGTGCACTTTACGAAGAGATGTCAAGGTCTTATATGTGTTGAACAGAGGAGCGGCAATCGAAAACCCAAAAAATTCAGAATTCCTAGCATGTTCCGGTTTTTTGTTTTCGGCGAATAAAGTATATGGGCCAATAAAACATAATGTATCACCTAGAGGACAACCCGATTGTTCATAATCACATCCATACACCCGCTGCCATAAACAGGAGCGCGGCAAATGACCAAAAACATTTCCATTTTACATTTTACACTTTAGCGCCTAACCAGGGTGAATTAGAATTATTAAACTATTTGATTGCGATCGCCGCGCAAGTGCAATTTACGTAGAGATGTTAATGTCTTATTTGTGTTAAACAGAGGAGCGGCAATCAAAAACCCAAAAAATTCAAAATTCCTAGCAACTTCCGTTTTTTTGTTTTCGGCGAATAAAGTATATGGGCCAATAAAACATAATGTATCACCTAGAGGACAACTCGATTGTTCATAATCACAATCATATACCCGCCTACCATAAACAGGAGCGCGGCAATTGACCAAAAACATTACAAGTTTACATTTTACACTTTAGCGCCTAACCAGGGTGAATTAGAATTATTAAACTATTTGATTGCGATCGCCGCACATGTGCACTTTACGAAGAGATGTCAAGGTCTTATATGTGTTGAACAGAGGAGCGGCAATCGAAAACCCAAAAAATTCAGAATTCCTAGCATGTTCCGGTTTTTTGTTTTCGGCGAATAAAGTATATGGGCCAATAAAACATAATGTATCAATTTGAGGACAACCTGATCGTTCATTTTCACAATCAGACACGCGCCTACCATAAACAGGAGCGCGGCAATTGACCAAAAACATTTCAAGTTTACATTTTACACTTTAGCGCCTAACCAGGGTGAATTAGAATTATTAAACTATTTGATTGCGATCGCCGCGCAAGTGCAATTTACGTAGAGATGTTAATGTCTTATTTGTGTTAAACAGAGGAGCGGCAATCAAAAACCCAAAAAATTCAAAATTCCTAGCAACTTCCGTTTTTTTGTTTTCGGCGAATAAAGTATATGGGCCAATAAAACATAATGTATCAATTTGAGGACAACCTGATCGTTCATTTTCACAATCAGACACGCGCCTACCATAAACAGGAGCGCGGCAATTGACCAAAAACATTTCAAGTTTACATATTACACTTTAGCGCCTAACCAGGGTACCAGGAAACCCCAAAAAATTCAGAATTCCTAGCATGTTCCGGTTTTTTGTTTTCGGCGAATAAAGTATATGGGCCAATAAAACATAATGTATCACCTAGAGGACAACTCGATTGTTCATAATCACAATCATATACCCGCCTACCATAAACAGGAGCGCGGCAATTGACCAAAAACATTACAAGTTTACATTTTACACTTTAGCGCCTAACCAGGGTGAATTAGAATTATTAAACTATTTGATTGCGATCGCCGCGCAAGTGCAATTTACGTAGAGATGTTAATGTCTTATTTGTGTTAAACAGAGGAGCGGCAATCAAAAACCCAAAAAATTCAAAATTCCTAGCAACTTCCGTTTTTTTGTTTTCGGCGAATAAAGTATATGGGCCAATAAAACATAATGTATCAATTTGAGGACAACCTGATCGTTCATTTTCACAATCAGACACGCGCCTACCATAAACAGGAGCGCGGCAATTGACCAAAAACATTTCAAGTTTACATATTACACTTTAGCGCCTAACCAGGGTACCAGGAAACCCCAAAAAATTCAGAATTCCTAGCATGTTCCGGTTTTTTGTTTTCGGCGAATAAAGTATATGGGCCAATAAAACATAATGTATCACCTAGAGGACAACCCGATTGTTCATAATCACAATCATACACCCGCCTACCATAAACAGGAGCGCGGCAATTGACCAAAAACATTACACGTTTACATTTTACACTTTAGCGCCTAACCAGGGTGAAATAGAAGGATCAAAAATTTGATGGCGATCGCCGCACATGTGCATTTTTCGTAGAGATGTCAATGTCTTATATGTGTTGAACAGAGGAACGGCAATCGAAAACCCAAAAAATTCCAAATTCCTAGCATGTTCCGGATTTTTGTTTTCGGCGAATAAAGTATATGGGCCAATAAAACATAATGTATCACCTAGGGGACAACCCGATCGCTTATAATCAAATCATACACCCGCCTACCATAATCAGGAGCGCGGCAATTGACCAAAAACATTTCAAGTTTACATTTTACAATTTAGCGCCTAACCAGGGTGAATTAGAAGGATTAAACTATTTGATTGCGATCGCCGCACATGTGCACTTTACGAAGAGATGTCAAGGTCTTATATGTGTTGAGCAGCGGAGCGGCAATCGAAAACAAAAAAAAATCAGAATTCCTAGCATGTTCCGGTTTTTTGTTTTCGGCGAATAAAGTATATGGGCCAATAAAACATAATGTATCACTTAGAGGACAACCCGATTGTTCATAATCACAATCATACACCCGCCTACCATAAACAGGAGCGCGGCAATTGACCAAAAACATTACAAGTTTACATTTTACACTTTAGCGCCTAACCAGGGTGAATTAGAAGGATTAAACTATTTGATTGCGATCGCCGCACATGTGCACTTTACGAAGAGATGTCAAGGTCTTATATGTGTTGAACAGAGGAGCGGCAATCGAAAACCCAAAAAATTCAGAATTCCTAGCATGTTCCGGTTTTTTGTTTTCGGCGAATAAAGTATATGGGCCAATAAAACATAATGTATCACCTAGAGGACAACCCGATTGTTCATAATCACATCCATACACCCGCTGCCATAAACAGGAGCGCGGCAAATGACCAAAAACATTTCCATTTTACATTTTACACTTTAGCGCCTAACCAGGGTGAATTAGAATTATTAAACTATTTGATTGCGATCGCCGCGCAAGTGCAATTTACGTAGAGATGTTAATGTCTTATTTGTGTTAAACAGAGGAGCGGCAATCAAAAACCCAAAAAATTCAAAATTCCTAGCAACTTCCGTTTTTTTGTTTTCGGCGAATAAAGTATATGGGCCAATAAAACATAATGTATCAATTTGAGGACAACCTGATCGTTCATTTTCACAATCAGACACGCGCCTACCATAAACAGGAGCGCGGCAATTGACCAAAAACATTTCAAGTTTACATATTACACTTTAGCGCCTAACCAGGGTACCAGGAAACCCCAAAAAATTCAGAATTCCTAGCATGTTCCGGTTTTTTGTTTTCGGCGAATAAAGTATATGGGCCAATAAAACATAATGTATCACCTAGAGGACAACTCGATTGTTCATAATCACAATCATATACCCGCCTACCATAAACAGGAGCGCGGCAATTGACCAAAAACATTACAAGTTTACATTTTACACTTTAGCGCCTAACCAGGGTGAATTAGAAGGATTAAACTATTTGATTGCGATCGCCGCACATGTGCACTTTACGAAGAGATGTCAAGGTCTTATATGTGTTGAACAGAGGAGCGGCAATCGAAAACCCAAAAAATTCAGAATTCCTAGCATGTTCCGGTTTTTTGTTTTCGGCGAATAAAGTATATGGGCCAATAAAACATAATGTCTCACCTAAAGGACAACTCGATCGTTCATAATCACAATCATACACCCACCTACCATAAACAGGAACGCGGCAATTGACCAAAAACATTTCAAGTTTACATTTTATAATTTAGCGCCTAACCAGGGTGAATTAGAAGGATTAAACTATCTGATTACGGTCGCCGCACATGTGCAAATTACGTAGAGATGTTAATGTCTTATTTGTGTTAAACAGAGGAGCGGCAATCGAAAACCCAAAAAATTCAAAATTCCTAGCAACTTCCGTTTTTTTGTTTTCGGCGAATAAAGTATATGGGCCAATAAAACGTAATGTATCAATTTGAGGGCAACCTTATCGTTCATTTTCACAATCAGACACGCGCCTACCATAAACAGGAGCGCAGCAATTGACCAAAAACATTTCAAGTTTACATTTTACACTTTAGCGCCTAACCAGGGTACCAGGAAACCCCAAAAAATTCAGAATTCCTAGCATGTTCCGGTTTTTTGTTTTCGGCGAATAAAGTATATGGGCCAATAAAACATAATGTATCACCTAGAGGACAACCCGATTGTTCATAATCACAATCATACACCCGCCTACCATAAACAGGAGCGTGGCAATTGACCAAAAACATTACAAGTTTACATTTTACACTTTAGCGCCTAACCAGGGTGAAATAGAAGGATCAAACTATTTGATTGCGGTCGCCGCACATGTGCACTTTACGTAGAGATGTCAATGTCTTATATGTGTTATACAGAGGAGCGGCAATCGAAAACCCAAAAAATTCAAAATTCCTAGCACGTTCCGGTTTTTTGTTTACGGCGAATAAAGTATATGGGCCAATAAAACATAATGTATCTTCTCGAGGACAACCCGATCGTTTAAAATCACAATCATACAAACGCCTACCGTAAACAGGAGCGCGGTTGACCAAAAACCTTACAAGTTTACATTTTACACTTAAGCGCCTAACCAGGGTGAATTCGACGGATAAAGCTGTTTGATGGTGATAGATGCACTTGTGCACTTTACGTGGAGATGTCAACGTCTTATATGTGTTGAACAGAGAAGCGGCAATCGAAAACCCAAAAAAATCAGCATTCCTAGCATGTTCCGGTTTTTTGTTTTCGGCGAATAAAGTATATGGGCCAATAAAACATAATGTATCACCTAGAGGACAACCCGGTTGCTCATTGTCACAATCATACACCCGCCTACCATAAACAGGAGCGCTGCAATTGACCAAAAACATTTCAAGTTTACATTTTACAATTTAGCGCCTAACCAGGGTGAATTAGAAGAATTAAACTATTTGATTGCGATCGCCGCACATGTGCACTTTACGAAGAGATGTCATCGTCTTATATGTGTTGAACAGAGGAGCGGCAATCGAAAACAAAAAAAATTCAGAATTCCTAGCTTGTTCCGGTTTTTTGTTTTCGGCGAAAAAAGTATATGGGCCAATGAAACATAATGTATCACCTAGAGGACAACCCGATTGTTCATAATCACAATCATACACCCGCCTACCATAAACAGGAGCGCGGCAGTTGACCAAAAACATTACAAGTTTACATTTTACACTTTAGCGCCTAACCAGGGTGAAATAGAAGCATCAAACTATTTGATTGCGGTCGCCGCACATGTGCACTTTACGTAGAGATGTCAATGTCTTATATGTGTTGAACAGAGGAGCGGCAATCGAAAACCCAAAAAATTCAAAATTCCTAGCATGTTCCGGTTTTTTGTTTACGGCGAATAAAGTATATGGGCCAAAAAAACATAATGTATCATCTCGAAGACAACCCGATCGTTTAAAATCACAATCATACACCCGCCTACCATAAACAGGAGCGCGGCAATTGACCAAAAACATTTCAAGTTTACATTTTACACTTTAGCGCCTAACCAGGGTGAATTAGAAGGATTAAATTATTTGATTGCGATCGCCGCACATGTGCACTTTACGAAGAGATGTCAAGGTCTTATATGTGTTGAGCAGAGGAGCGGCAATCGAAAACAAAAAAAAATCAGAATTCCTAGCATGTTCCGGTTTTTTGTTTTCGGCGAATAAAGTATATGGGCCAATAAAACATAATGTATCACTTAGAGGACAACCCGATTGTTCATAATCACAATCATACACCTGCCTACCATATACAGGAGCGCGGCAATTGACCAAAAACATTTCAAGTTCCATTTTACAATTTAGCGCCTAACCAGGGTGAATTAGAAGGATTAAACTATCTGATTACGGTCGCCGCACATGTGAACTTTACGTAGAGATGTCAATGGCTTATATGTGTTGAACAGAGAAGCGGCAATCGAAAACCCAAAAAAATCAACACTCCTAGCATGTTCCGGATTTTTGTTTTCGGCGAATAAAGTATATGGGCCAATAAAACATAATGTATCACCTAGGGGACAACCCGATCGTTTATAATCACAATCATACACCCGCCTACCATAAACAGGACCCCGGCAATTGACCAAAAACATTTCAATTTCACATTTTACACTTTAGCGCCTAACCAGGATGACATAGAAGGATTAAACTATCTGATTACGGTCGCCGCACATGTGCACTTTACGTAGAGATGTCAATGGCTTATATGTGTTGAACAGAGAAGCGGCAATCAAAAACCCAAAAAAATCAACATTCCTAGCATGTTCCGGTTTTTTGTTTTCGGCGAATAAAGTATATGGGCCAATAAAACATAATGTATCACCTAGAGGACAACCCGATTGTTCATAATCACAATCATACACCCGCCTACCATAAACAGGAGCGCGGCAATTGACCAAAAACATTACACGTTTACATTTTACACTTTAGCGCCTAACCAGGGTGAAATAGAAGGATCAAAAATTTGATGGCGATCGCCGCACATGTGCATTTTTCGTAGAGATGTCAATGTCTTATATGTGTTGAACAGAGGAACGGCAATCGAAAACCCAAAAAATTCCAAATTCCTAGCATGTTCCGGGTTTTTGTTTTCGGCGAATAAAGTATATGGGCCAATAAAACATAATGTATCACCTAGGGGACAACCCGATCGCTTATAATCAAATCATACACCCGCCTACCATAAACAGGAGCGCGGCAATTGACCAAAAACATTTCAAGTTTACATTTTACAATTTAGCGCCTAACCAGGGTGAATTAGAAGGATTAAACTATTTGATTGCGATCGCCGCACATGTGCACTTTACGAAGAGATGTCAAGGTCTTATATGTGTTGAGCAGCGGAGCGGCAATCGAAAACAAAAAAAAATCAGAATTCCTAGCATGTTCCGGTTTTTTGTTTTCGGCGAATAAAGTATATGGGCCAATAAAACATAATGTATCACTTAGAGGACAACCCGATTGTTCATAATCACAATCATACACCCGCCTACCATACACAGGAGCGCGGCAATTGACCAAAAACATTACAAGTTTACATTTTACACTTTAGCGCCTAACCAGGGTGAATTAGAAGGATTAAATTATTTGATTGCGATCGCCGCACATGTGCACTTTACGAAGAGATGTCAAGGTCTTATATGTGTTGAACAGAGGAGCGGCAATCGAAAACCCAAAAAATTCAGAATTCCTAGCATGTTCCGGTTTTTTGTTTTCGGCGAATAAAGTATATGGGCCAATAAAACATAATGTATCACCTAGAGGACAACCCGATTGTTCATAATCACATCCATACACCCGCTGCCATAAACAGGAGCGCGGCAAATGACCAAAAACATTTCCATTTTACATTTTACACTTTAGCGCCTAACCAGGGTGAATTAGAATTATTAAACTATTTGATTGCGATCGCCGCGCAAGTGCAATTTACGTAGAGATGTTAAAGTCTTATTTGTGTTAAACAGAGGAGCGGCAATCAAAAACCCAAAAAATTCAAAATTCCTAGCAACTTCCGTTTTTTTGTTTTCGGCGAATAAAGTATATGGGCCAATAAAACATAATGTATCAATTTGAGGACAACCTGATCGTTCATTTTCACAATCAGACACGCGCCTACCATAAACAGGAGCGCGGCAATTGACCAAAAACATTTCAAGTTTACATATTACACTTTAGCGCCTAACCAGGGTACCAGGAAACCCCAAAAAATTCAGAATTCCTAGCATGTTCCGGTTTTTTGTTTTCGGCGAATAAAGTATATGGGCCAATAAAACATAATGTATCACCTAGAGGACAACCCGGTTGCTCATTGTCACAATCATACACCCGCCTACCATAAACAGGAGCGCTGCAATTGACCAAAAACATTTCAAGTTTACATTTTACAATTTAGCGCCTAACCAGGGTGAATTAGAAGAATTAAACTATTTGATTGCGATCGCCGCACATGTGCACTTTACGAAGAGATGTCATCGTCTTATATGTGTTGAACAGAGGAGCGGCAATCGAAAACAAAAAAAATTCAGAATTCCTAGCTTGTTCCGGTTTTTTGTTTTCGGCGAAAAAAGTATATGGGCCAATGAAACATAATGTATCACCTAGAGGACAACCCGATTGTTCATAATCACAATCATACACCCGCCTACCATAAACAGGAGCGCGGCAGTTGACCAAAAACATTACAAGTTTACATTTTACACTTTAGCGCCTAACCAGGGTGAAATAGAAGCATCAAACTATTTGATTGCGGTCGCCGCACATGTGCACTTTACGTAGAGATGTCAATGTCTTATATGTGTTGAACAGAGGAGCGGCAATCGAAAACCCAAAAAATTCAAAATTCCTAGCATGTTCCGGTTTTTTGTTTACGGCGAATAAAGTATATGGGCCAAAAAAACATAATGTATCATCTCGAAGACAACCCGATCGTTTAAAATCACAATCATACACCCGCCTACCATAAACAGGAGCGCGGCAATTGACCAAAAACATTTCAAGTTTACATTTTACACTTTAGCGCCTAACCAGGGTGAATTAGAAGGATTAAATTATTTGATTGCGATCGCCGCACATGTGCACTTTACGAAGAGATGTCAAGGTCTTATATGTGTTGAGCAGAGGAGCGGCAATCGAAAACAAAAAAAAATCAGAATTCCTAGCATGTTCCGGTTTTTTGTTTTCGGCGAATAAAGTATATGGGCCAATAAAACATAATGTATCACTTAGAGGACAACCCGATTGTTCATAATCACAATCATACACCTGCCTACCATATACAGGAGCGCGGCAATTGACCAAAAACATTTCAAGTTCCATTTTACAATTTAGCGCCTAACCAGGGTGAATTAGAAGGATTAAACTATCTGATTACGGTCGCCGCACATGTGAACTTTACGTAGAGATGTCAATGGCTTATATGTGTTGAACAGAGAAGCGGCAATCGAAAACCCAAAAAAATCAACACTCCTAGCATGTTCCGGATTTTTGTTTTCGGCGAATAAAGTATATGGGCCAATAAAACATAATGTATCACCTAGGGGACAACCCGATCGTTTATAATCACAATCATACACCCGCCTACCATAAACAGGACCCCGGCAATTGACCAAAAACATTTCAATTTCACATTTTACACTTTAGCGCCTAACCAGGATGACATAGAAGGATTAAACTATCTGATTACGGTCGCCGCACATGTGCACTTTACGTAGAGATGTCAATGGCTTATATGTGTTGAACAGAGAAGCGGCAATCAAAAACCCAAAAAAATCAACATTCCTAGCATGTTCCGGTTTTTTGTTTTCGGCGAATAAAGTATATGGGCCAATAAAACATAATGTATCACCTAGAGGACAACCCGATTGTTCATAATCACAATCATACACCCGCCTACCATAAACAGGAGCGCGGCAATTGACCAAAAACATTACACGTTTACATTTTACACTTTAGCGCCTAACCAGGGTGAAATAGAAGGATCAAAAATTTGATGGCGATCGCCGCACATGTGCATTTTTCGTAGAGATGTCAATGTCTTATATGTGTTGAACAGAGGAACGGCAATCGAAAACCCAAAAAATTCCAAATTCCTAGCATGTTCCGGATTTTTGTTTTCGGCGAATAAAGTATATGGGCCAATAAAACATAATGTATCACTTAGAGGACAACCCGATTGTTCATAATCACAATCATACACCCGCCTACCATAAACAGGAGCGCGGCAATTGACCAAAAACATTTCAAGTTTACATTTTACACTTTAGCGCCTAACCAGGGTGAATTAGAAGGATTAAATTATTTGATTGCGGTCGCCGCACATGTGCACTTTACGAAGAGATGTCAAGGTCTTATATGTGTTGAACAGAGGAGCGGCAATCGAAAACCCAAAAAATTCAGAATTCCTAGCATGTTCCGGTTTTTTGTTTTCGGCGAATAAAGTATATGGGCCAATAAAACATAATGTATCACTTAGAGGACAACCCGATTGTTCATAATCACAATCATACACCCGCCTACCATAAACAGGAGCGCGGCAATTGACCAAAAACATTTCAAGTTTACATTTTACACTTTAGCGCCTAACCAGGGTGAATTAGAAGGATTAAATTATTTGATTGCGGTCGCCGCACATGTGCACTTTACGAAGAGATGTCAAGGTCTTATATGTGTTGAACAGAGGAGCGGCAATCGAAAACCCAAAAAATTCAGAATTCCTAGCATGTTCCGGTTTTTTGTTTTCGGCGAATAAAGTATATGGGCCAATAAAACATAATGTATCACCTAGAGGACAACCCGATTGTTCATAATCACAATCATACACCCGCCTACCATAAACAGGAGCGCGGCAATTGACCAAAAACATTTCAAGTTTACATTTTACACTTTAGCGCCTAACCAGGGTGAATTAGAAGGATTAAATTATTTGATTGCGATCGCCGCACATGTGCACTTTACGAAGAGATGTCAAGGTCTTATATGTGTTGAGCAGAGGAGCGGCAATCGAAAACAAAAAAAAATCAGAATTCCTAGCATGTTCCGGTTTTTTGTTTTCGGCGAATAAAGTATATGGGCCAATAAAACATAATGTATCACTTAGAGGACAACCCGATTGTTCATAATCACAATCATACACCCGCCTACCATAAACAGGAGCGCGGCAATTGACCAAAAACATTTCAAGTTTACATTTTACACTTTAGCGCCTAACCAGGGTGAATTAGAAGGATTAAATTATTTGATTGCGATCGCCGCACATGTGCACTTTACGAAGAGATGTCAAGGTCTTATATGTGTTGAGCAGAGGAGCGGCAATCGAAAACAAAAAAAAATCAGAATTCCTAGCATGTTCCGGTTTTTTGTTTTCGGCGAATAAAGTATATGGGCCAATAAAACATAATGTATCACTTAGAGGACAACCCGATTGTTCATAATCACAATCATACACCCGCCTACCATAAACAGGAGCGCGGCAATTGACCAAAAACATTACAAGTTTACATTTTACACTTTAGCGCCTAACCAGGGTGAATTAGAAGGATTAAACTATCTGATTACGGTCGCCGCACATGTGAACTTTACGTAGAGATGTCAATGGCTTATATGTGTTGAACAGAGAAGCGGCAATCGAAAACCCAAAAAAATCAACACTCCTAGCATGTTCCGGATTTTTGTTTTCGGCGAATAAAGTATATGGGCCAATAAAACATAATGTATCACCTAGGGGACAACCCGATCGTTTATAATCACAATCATACACCCGCCTACCATAAACAGGACCCCGGCAATTGACCAAAAACATTTCAATTTCACATTTTACACTTTAGCGCCTAACCAGGATGACATAGAAGGATTAAACTATCTGATTACGGTCGCCGCACATGTGCACTTTACGTAGAGATGTCAATGGCTTATATGTGTTGAACAGAGAAGCGGCAATCAAAAACCCAAAAAAATCAACATTCCTAGCATGTTCCGGTTTTTTGTTTTCGGCGAATAAAGTATATGGGCCAATAAAACATAATGTATCACCTAGAGGACAACCCGATTGTTCATAATCACAATCATACACCCGCCTACCATAAACAGGAGCGCGGCAATTGACCAAAAACATTACACGTTTACATTTTACACTTTAGCGCCTAACCAGGGTGAAATAGAAGGATCAAAAATTTGATGGCGATCGCCGCACATGTGCATTTTTCGTAGAGATGTCAATGTCTTATATGTGTTGAACAGAGGAACGGCAATCGAAAACCCAAAAAATTCCAAATTCCTAGCATGTTCCGGATTTTTGTTTTCGGCGAATAAAGTATATGGGCCAATAAAACATAATGTATCACTTAGAGGACAACCCGATTGTTCATAATCACAATCATACACCCGCCTACCATAAACAGGAGCGCGGCAATTGACCAAAAACATTTCAAGTTTACATTTTACACTTTAGCGCCTAACCAGGGTGAATTAGAAGGATTAAATTATTTGATTGCGGTCGCCGCACATGTGCACTTTACGAAGAGATGTCAAGGTCTTATATGTGTTGAACAGAGGAGCGGCAATCGAAAACCCAAAAAATTCAGAATTCCTAGCATGTTCCGGTTTTTTGTTTTCGGCGAATAAAGTATATGGGCCAATAAAACATAATGTATCACTTAGAGGACAACCCGATTGTTCATAATCACAATCATACACCCGCCTACCATAAACAGGAGCGCGGCAATTGACCAAAAACATTTCAAGTTTACATTTTACACTTTAGCGCCTAACCAGGGTGAATTAGAAGGATTAAATTATTTGATTGCGGTCGCCGCACATGTGCACTTTACGAAGAGATGTCAAGGTCTTATATGTGTTGAACAGAGGAGCGGCAATCGAAAACCCAAAAAATTCAGAATTCCTAGCATGTTCCGGTTTTTTGTTTTCGGCGAATAAAGTATATGGGCCAATAAAACATAATGTATCACCTAGAGGACAACCCGATTGTTCATAATCACAATCATACACCCGCCTACCATAAACAGGAGCGCGGCAATTGACCAAAAACATTTCAAGTTTACATTTTACACTTTAGCGCCTAACCAGGGTGAATTAGAAGGATTAAATTATTTGATTGCGATCGCCGCACATGTGCACTTTACGAAGAGATGTCAAGGTCTTATATGTGTTGAGCAGAGGAGCGGCAATCGAAAACAAAAAAAAATCAGAATTCCTAGCATGTTCCGGTTTTTTGTTTTCGGCGAATAAAGTATATGGGCCAATAAAACATAATGTATCACTTAGAGGACAACCCGATTGTTCATAATCACAATCATACACCCGCCTACCATAAACAGGAGCGCGGCAATTGACCAAAAACATTACAAGTTTACATTTTACACTTTAGCGCCTAACCAGGGTGAATTAGAAGGATTAAATTATTTGATTGCGGTCGCCGCACATGTGCACTTTACGAAGAGATGTCAAGGTCTTATATGTGTTGAACAGAGGAGCGGCAATCGAAAACCCAAAAAATTCAGAATTCCTAGCATGTTCCGGTTTTTTGTTTTCGGCGAATAAAGTATATGGGCCAATAAAACATAATGTATCACCTAGAGGACAACCCGATTGTTCATAATCACAATCATACACCCGCCTACCATAAACAGGAGCGCGGCAATTGACCAAAAACGTTACACGTTTACATTTTACACTTTAGCGCCTAACCAGGGTGAAATAGAAGGATTAAACTATCTGATTACGGTCGCCGCACATGTGCACTTTACGTAGAGATGTCAATGGCTTATATGTGTTTTACACCCACCTACCATAAACAGGAACGCGGCAATTGACCAAAAACATTTCAAGTTTACATTTTATAATTTAGCGCCTAACCAGGGTTAATTAGAAGGATTAAACTATCTGATTACGGTCGCCGCACATGTGCAAATTACATAGAGATGTCAAGGTCTTATATGTGTTGAACAGAGGAGCGGCAATCGAAAACCCAAAAAATTCAGAATTCCTAGCATGTTCCGGTTTTTTGTTTTCGGCGAATAAAGTATATGGGCCAATAAAACATAATGTATCACCTAGAGGACAACCCGATTGTTCATAATCACAATCATACACCCGCCTACCATAAACAGGAGCGCGGCAATTGACCAAAAACATTTCAAGTTTACATTTTACACTTTAGCGCCTAACCAGGGTGAATTAGAAGGATTAAATTATTTGATTGCGGTCGCCGCACATGTGCACTTTACGAAGAGATGTCAAGGTCTTATATGTGTTGAACAGAGGAGCGGCAATCGAAAACCCAAAAAATTCAGAATTCCTAGCATGTTCCGGTTTTTTGTTTTCGGCGAATAAAGTATATGGGCCAATAAAACATAATGTATCACCTAGAGGACAACCCGATTGTTCATAATCACAATCATACACCCGCCTACCATATACAGGAGCGCGGCAATTGACCAAAAACATTTCAAGTTCCATTTTACTTTTTAGCGCCTAACCAGGGTGAATTAGAAGGATTAAACTATCTGATTACGGTCGCCGCACATGTGCACTTTACGTAGAGATGTCAATGGCTTATATGTGTTGAACAGAGAAGCGGCAATCGAAAACCCAAAAAAATCAACATTCCTAGCATGTTCCGGTTTTTTGTTTTCGGCGAATAAAGTATATGGGCCAATAAAACATAATGTATCACCTAGAGGACAACTCGATTGTTCATAATCACAATCATATACCCGCCTACCATAAACAGGAGCGCGGCAATTGACCAAAAACATTACAAGTTTACATTTTACACTTTAGCGCCTAACCAGGGTGAATTAGAAGGATTAAACTATTTGATTGCGATCGCCGCACATGTGCACTTTACGAAGAGATGTCAAGGTCTTATATGTGTTGAGCAGAGGAGCGGCAATCGAAAACAAAAAAAAATCAGAATTCCTAGCATGTTCCGGTTTTTTGTTTTCGGCGAATAAAGTATATGGGCCAATAAAACATAATATATCACCTAGAGGACAACCCGATCGTTTAAAATCACAATCATACACCTGCCTACCATATACAGGAGCGCGGCAATTGACCAAAAACATTTCAAGTTCCATTTTACAATTTAGCGCCTAACCAGGGTGAATTAGAAGGATTAAACTATCTGATTACGGTCGCCGCACATGTGAACTTTACGTAGAGATGTCAATGGCTTATATGTGTTGAACAGAGAAGCGGCAATCGAAAACCCAAAAAGATCAACCTTCCTAGCATGTTCCGGTTTTTTGTTTTCGGCGAATAAAGTATATGGGCCAATGTAACATAATGTATCACCTGGAGGACAACCCGATTGTTCATAATCACAATCATACACCCGCCTACCATAAACATTAGCGCGGCAATTGACCAAAAACATTTCAATTTTACATTTTACACTTTAGCGCCTAACCAGGGTCAATTAGAATGATTAAACTATTTGATTGCGGTCGCCGCACATGTGCACTTTACGTAGAGATGTCAATGGCTTATATGCGTTGAACAGAGAAGCGGCAATCGAAAACCCAAAAAAATCAACACTCCTAGCATGTTCCGGATTTTTGTTTTCGGCGAATAAAGTATATGGGCCAATAAAACATAATGTATCACCTAGGGGACAACCCGATCGTTTATAATCACAATCATACACCCGCCTACCATAAACAGGACCCCGGCAATTGACCAAAAACATTTCAATTTCACATTTTACACTTTAGCGCCTAACCAGGATGACATAGAAGGATTAAACTATCTGATTACGGTCGCCGCACATGTGCACTTTACGTAGAGATGTCAATGGCTTATATGTGTTGAACAGAGAAGCGGCAATCAAAAACCCACAAAAATCAACATTCCTAGCATGTTCCGGTTTTTTGTTTTCGGCGAATAAAGTATATGGGCCAATAAAACATAATGTATCACCTAGAGGACAACCCGATTGTTCATAATCACAATCATACACCCGCCTACCATAAACAGGAGCGCGGCAATTGACCAAAAACATTACACGTTTACATTTTACACTTTAGCGCCTAACCAGGGTGAAATAGAAGGATCAAAAATTTGATGGCGATCGCCGCACATGTGCATTTTTCGTAGAGATGTCAATGTCTTATATGTGTTGAACAGAGGAACGGCAATCGAAAACCCAAAAAATTCCAAATTCCTAGCATGTTCCGGATTTTTGTTTTCGGCGAATAAAGTATATGGGCCAATAAAACATAATGTATCACCTAGGGGACAACCCGATCGCTTATAATCAAATCATACACCCGCCTACCATAAACAGGAGCGCGGCAATTGACCAAAAACATTTCAAGTTTACATTTTACAATTTAGCGCCTAACCAGGGTGAATTAGAAGGATTAAACTATTTGATTGCGATCGCCGCACATGTGCACTTTACGAAGAGATGTCAAGGTCTTATATGTGTTGAGCAGAGGAGCGGCAATCGAAAACAAAAAAAAATCAGAATTCCTAGCATGTTCCGGTTTTTTGTTTTCGGCGAATAAAGTATATGGGCCAATAAAACATAATGTATCACTTAGAGGACAACCCGATTGTTCATAATCACAATCATACACCCGCCTACCATAAACAGGAGCGCGGCAATTGACCAAAAACATTACAAGTTTACATTTTACACTTTAGCGCCTAACCAGGGTGAATTAGAAGGATTAAATTATTTGATTGCGGTCGCCGCACATGTGCACTTTACGAAGAGATGTCAAGGTCTTATATGTGTTGAACAGAGGAGCGGCAATCGAAAACCCAAAAAATTCAGAATTCCTAGCATGTTCCGGTTTTTTGTTTTCGGCGAATAAAGTATATGGGCCAATAAAACATAATGTATCACCTAGAGGACAACCCGATTGTTCATAATCACATCCATACACCCGCTGCCATAAACAGGAGCGCGGCAAATGACCAAAAACATTTCCATTTTACATTTTACACTTTAGCGCCTAACCAGGGTGAATTAGAATTATTAAACTATTTGATTGCGATCGCCGCGCAAGTGCAATTTACGTAGAGATGTTAATGTCTTATTTGTGTTAAACAGAGGAGCGGCAATCAAAAACCCAAAAAATTCAAAATTCCTAGCAACTTCCGTTTTTTTGTTTTCGGCGAATAAAGTATATGGGCCAAAAAACATAATGTATCAATTTGAGGACAACCTGATCGTTCATTTTCACAATCAGACACGCGCCTACCATAAACAGGAGCGCGGATATTGACCAAAAACATTTCAAGTTTACATTTTACACTTTAGCGCCTAACCAGGGTACCAGGAAACCCCAAAAAATTCAGAATTCCTAGCATGTTCCGGTTTTTTGTTTTCGGCGAATAAAGTATATGGGCCAATAAAACATAATGTATCACCTAGAGGACAACTCGATTGTTCATAATCACAATCATATACCCGCCTACCATAAACAGGAGCGCGGCAATTGACCAAAAACATTACAAGTTTACATTTTACACTTTAGCGCCTAACCAGGGTGAATTAGAAGGATTAAACTATTTGATTGCGATCGCCGCACATGTGCACTTTACGAAGAGATGTCAAGGTCTTATATGTGTTGAGCAGAGGAGCGGCAATCGAAAACAAAAAAAAATCAGAATTCCTAGCATGTTCCGGTTTTTTGTTTTCGGCGAATAAAGTATATGGGCCAATAAAACATAATATATCACCTAGAGGACAACCCGATCGTTTAAAATCACAATCATACACCTGCCTACCATATACAGGAGCGCGGCAATTGACCAAAAACATTTCAAGTTCCATTTTACAATTTAGCGCCTAACCAGGGTGAATTAGAAGGATTAAACTATCTGATTACGGTCGCCGCACATGTGAACTTTACGTAGAGATGTCAATGGCTTATATGTGTTGAACAGAGAAGCGGCAATCGAAAATCCAAAAAGATCAACCTTCCTAGCATGTTCCGGTTTTTTGTTTTCGGCGAATAAAGTATATGGGCCAATGTAACATAATGTATCACCTGGAGGACAACCCGATTGTTCATAATCACAATCATACACCCGCCTACCATAAACATTAGCGCGGCAATTGACCAAAAACATTTCAATTTTACATTTTACACTTTAGCGCCTAACCAGGGTCAATTAGAATGATTAAACTATTTGATTGCGGTCGCCGCACATGTGCACTTTACGTAGAGATGTCAATGGCTTATATGTGTTGAACAGAGAAGCGGCAATCGAAAACCCAAAAAAATCAACACTCCTAGCATGTTCCGGATTTTTGTTTTCGGCGAATAAAGTATATGGGCCAATAAAACATAATGTATCACCTAGGGGACAACCCGATCGTTTATAATCACAATCATACACCCGCCTACCATAAACAGGACCCCGGCAATTGACCAAAAACATTTCAATTTCACATTTTACACTTTAGCGCCTAACCAGGATGACATAGAAGGATTAAACTATCTGATTACGGTCGCCGCACATGTGCACTTTACGTAGAGATGTCAATGGCTTATATGTGTTGAACAGAGAAGCGGCAATCAAAAACCCAAAAAAATCAACATTCCTAGCATGTTCCGGTTTTTTGTTTTCGGCGAATAAAGTATATGGGCCAATAAAACATAATGTATCACCTAGAGGACAACCCGATTGTTCATAATCACAATCATACACCCGCCTACCATAAACAGGAGCGCGGCAATTGACCAAAAACATTACACGTTTACATTTTACACTTTAGCGCCTAACCAGGGTGAAATAGAAGGATCAAAAATTTGATGGCGATCGCCGCACATGTGCATTTTTCGTAGAGATGTCAATGTCTTATATGTGTTGAACAGAGGAACGGCAATCGAAAACCCAAAAAATTCCAAATTCCTAGCATGTTCCGGATTTTTGTTTTCGGCGAATAAAGTATATGGGCCAATAAAACATAATGTATCACCTAGGGGACAACCCGATCGCTTATAATCAAATCATACACCCGCCTACCATAAACAGGAGCGCGGCAATTGACCAAAAACATTTCAAGTTTACATTTTACACTTTAGCGCCTAACCAGGGTGAATTAGAAGGATTAAATTATTTGATTGCGGTCGCCGCACATGTGCACTTTACGAAGAGATGTCAAGGTCTTATATGTGTTGAACAGAGGAGCGGCAATCGAAAACCCAAAAAATTCAGAATTCCTAGCATGTTCCGGTTTTTTGTTTTCGGCGAATAAAGTATATGGGCCAATAAAACATAATGTATCACTTAGAGGACAACCCGATTGTTCATAATCACAATCATACACCCGCCTACCATAAACAGGAGCGCGGCAATTGACCAAAAACATTACACGTTTACATTTTACACTTTAGCGCCTAACCAGGGTGAAATAGAAGGATCAAAAATTTGATGGCGATCGCCGCACATGTGCATTTTTCGTAGAGATGTCAATGTCTTATATGTGTTGAACAGAGGAACGGCAATCGAAAACCCAAAAAATTCCAAATTCCTAGCATGTTCCGGATTTTTGTTTTCGGCGAATAAAGTATATGGGCCAATAAAACATAATGTATCACTTAGAGGACAACCCGATTGTTCATAATCACAATCATACACCCGCCTACCATAAACAGGAGCGCGGCAATTGACCAAAAACATTTCAAGTTTACATTTTACACTTTAGCGCCTAACCAGGGTGAATTAGAAGGATCAAAAATTTGATGGCGATCGCCGCACATGTGCATTTTTCGTAGAGATGTCAATGTCTTATATGTGTTGAACAGAGGAACGGCAATCGAAAACCCAAAAAATTCCAAATTCCTAGCATGTTCCGGATTTTTGTTTTCGGCGAATAAAGTATATGGGCCAATAAAACATAATGTATCACCTAGGGGACAACCCGATCGCTTATAATCAAATCATACACCCGCCTACCATAAACAGGAGCGCGGCAATTGACCAAAAACATTACACGTTTACATTTTACACTTTAGCGCCTAACCAGGGTGAAATAGAAGGATCAAAAATTTGATGGCGATCGCCGCACATGTGCATTTTTCGTAGAGATGTCAATGTCTTATATGTGTTGAACAGAGGAACGGCAATCGAAAACCCAAAAAATTCCAAATTCCTAGCATGTTCCGGATTTTTGTTTTCGGCGAATAAAGTATATGGGCCAATAAAACATAATGTATCACCTAGGGGACAACCCGATCGCTTATAATCAAATCATACACCCGCCTACCATAAACAGGAGCGCGGCAATTGACCAAAAACATTACACGTTTACATTTTACACTTTAGCGCCTAACCAGGGTGAAATAGAAGGATCAAAAATTTGATGGCGATCGCCGCACATGTGCATTTTTCGTAGAGATGTCAATGTCTTATATGTGTTGAACAGAGGAACGGCAATCGAAAACCCAAAAAATTCCAAATTCCTAGCATGTTCCGGATTTTTGTTTTCGGCGAATAAAGTATATGGGCCAATAAAACATAATGTATCACTTAGAGGACAACCCGATTGTTCATAATCACAATCATACACCCGCCTACCATAAACAGGAGCGCGGCAATTGACCAAAAACATTTCAAGTTTACATTTTACACTTTAGCGCCTAACCAGGGTGAATTAGAAGGATTAAATTATTTGATTGCGGTCGCCGCACATGTGCACTTTACGAAGAGATGTCAAGGTCTTATATGTGTTGAACAGAGGAGCGGCAATCGAAAACCCAAAAAATTCAGAATTCCTAGCATGTTCCGGTTTTTTGTTTTCGGCGAATAAAGTATATGGGCCAATAAAACATAATGTATCACTTAGAGGACAACCCGATTGTTCATAATCACAATCATACACCCGCCTACCATAAACAGGAGCGCGGCAATTGACCAAAAACATTTCAAGTTTACATTTTACACTTTAGCGCCTAACCAGGGTGAATTAGAAGGATTAAATTATTTGATTGCGGTCGCCGCACATGTGCACTTTACGAAGAGATGTCAAGGTCTTATATGTGTTGAACAGAGGAGCGGCAATCGAAAACCCAAAAAATTCAGAATTCCTAGCATGTTCCGGTTTTTTGTTTTCGGCGAATAAAGTATATGGGCCAATAAAACATAATGTATCACCTAGAGGACAACCCGATTGTTCATAATCACAATCATACACCCGCCTACCATAAACAGGAGCGCGGCAATTGACCAAAAACATTTCAAGTTTACATTTTACACTTTAGCGCCTAACCAGGGTGAATTAGAAGGATTAAATTATTTGATTGCGATCGCCGCACATGTGCACTTTACGAAGAGATGTCAAGGTCTTATATGTGTTGAGCAGAGGAGCGGCAATCGAAAACAAAAAAAAATCAGAATTCCTAGCATGTTCCGGTTTTTTGTTTTCGGCGAATAAAGTATATGGGCCAATAAAACATAATGTATCACTTAGAGGACAACCCGATTGTTCATAATCACAATCATACACCCGCCTACCATAAACAGGAGCGCGGCAATTGACCAAAAACATTACAAGTTTACATTTTACACTTTAGCGCCTAACCAGGGTGAATTAGAAGGATTAAATTATTTGATTGCGGTCGCCGCACATGTGCACTTTACGAAGAGATGTCAAGGTCTTATATGTGTTGAACAGAGGAGCGGCAATCGAAAACCCAAAAAATTCAGAATTCCTAGCATGTTCCGGTTTTTTGTTTTCGGCGAATAAAGTATATGGGCCAATAAAACATAATGTATCACCTAGGGGACAACCCGATCGCTTATAATCAAATCATACACCCGCCTACCATAAACAGGAGCGCGGCAATTGACCAAAAATATTACACGTTTACATTTTACACTTTAGCGCCTAACCAGGGTGAAATAGAAGGATCAAAAATTTGATGGCGATCGCCGCACATGTGCATTTTTCGTAGAGATGTCAATGTCTTATATGTGTTGAACAGAGGAACGGCAATCGAAAACCCAAAAAATTCCAAATTCCTAGCATGTTCCGGATTTTTGTTTTCGGCGAATAAAGTATATGGGCCAATAAAACATAATGTATCACCTAGGGGACAACCCGATCGCTTATAATCAAATCATACACCCGCCTACCATAAACAGGAGCGCGGCAATTGACCAAAAACATTACACGTTTACATTTTACACTTTAGCGCCTAACCAGGGTGAAATAGAAGGATCAAAAATTTGATGGCGATCGCCGCACATGTGCATTTTTCGTAGAGATGTCAATGTCTTATATGTGTTGAACAGAGGAACGGCAATCGAAAACCCAAAAAATTCCAAATTCCTAGCATGTTCCGGATTTTTGTTTTCGGCGAATAAAGTATATGGGCCAATAAAACATAATGTATCACTTAGAGGACAACCCGATTGTTCATAATCACAATCATACACCCGCCTACCATAAACAGGAGCGCGGCAATTGACCAAAAACATTTCAAGTTTACATTTTACACTTTAGCGCCTAACCAGGGTGAATTAGAAGGATTAAATTATTTGATTGCGGTCGCCGCACATGTGCACTTTACGAAGAGATGTCAAGGTCTTATATGTGTTGAACAGAGGAGCGGCAATCGAAAACCCAAAAAATTCAGAATTCCTAGCATGTTCCGGTTTTTTGTTTTCGGCGAATAAAGTATATGGGCCAATAAAACATAATGTATCACTTAGAGGACAACCCGATTGTTCATAATCACAATCATACACCCGCCTACCATAAACAGGAGCGCGGCAATTGACCAAAAACATTTCAAGTTTACATTTTACACTTTAGCGCCTAACCAGGGTGAATTAGAAGGATTAAATTATTTGATTGCGGTCGCCGCACATGTGCACTTTACGAAGAGATGTCAAGGTCTTATATGTGTTGAACAGAGGAGCGGCAATCGAAAACCCAAAAAATTCAGAATTCCTAGCATGTTCCGGTTTTTTGTTTTCGGCGAATAAAGTATATGGGCCAATAAAACATAATGTATCACCTAGAGGACAACCCGATTGTTCATAATCACAATCATACACCCGCCTACCATAAACAGGAGCGCGGCAATTGACCAAAAACATTTCAAGTTTACATTTTACACTTTAGCGCCTAACCAGGGTGAATTAGAAGGATTAAATTATTTGATTGCGATCGCCGCACATGTGCACTTTACGAAGAGATGTCAAGGTCTTATATGTGTTGAGCAGAGGAGCGGCAATCGAAAACAAAAAAAAATCAGAATTCCTAGCATGTTCCGGTTTTTTGTTTTCGGCGAATAAAGTATATGGGCCAATAAAACATAATGTATCACTTAGAGGACAACCCGATTGTTCATAATCACAATCATACACCCGCCTACCATAAACAGGAGCGCGGCAATTGACCAAAAACATTACAAGTTTACATTTTACACTTTAGCGCCTAACCAGGGTGAATTAGAAGGATTAAATTATTTGATTGCGGTCGCCGCACATGTGCACTTTACGAAGAGATGTCAAGGTCTTATATGTGTTGAACAGAGGAGCGGCAATCGAAAACCCAAAAAATTCAGAATTCCTAGCATGTTCCGGTTTTTTGTTTTCGGCGAATAAAGTATATGGGCCAATAAAACATAATGTATCACCTAGAGGACAACCCGATTGTTCATAATCACAATCATACACCCGCCTACCATAAACAGGAGCGCGGCAATTGACCAAAAACGTTACACGTTTACATTTTACACTTTAGCGCCTAACCAGGGTGAAATAGAAGGATTAAACTATCTGATTACGGTCGCCGCACATGTGCACTTTACGTAGAGATGTCAATGGCTTATATGTGTTTTACACCCACCTACCATAAACAGGAACGCGGCAATTGACCAAAAACATTTCAAGTTTACATTTTATAATTTAGCGCCTAACCAGGGTTAATTAGAAGGATTAAACTATCTGATTACGGTCGCCGCACATGTGCAAATTACATAGAGATGTTAATGTCTTATTTGTGTTAAACAGAGGAGCGGCAATCGAAAACCCAAAAAATTCAAAATTCCTAGCAACTTCCGTTTTTTTGTTTTCGGCGAATAAAGTATATGGGCCAATAAAACATAATGTATCACCTAGAGGACAACCCGATTGCTCATAGTCACAATCAGACACGCGCCTACCATAAACAGGAGCGCGGCAATTGATCAAAAACATTTCAAGTTTACATTTTACACTTTAGCGCCTAACCAGGGTACCAGGAAACCCCAAAAAATTCAGAATTCCTAGCATGTTCCGGTTTTTTGTTTTCGGCGAATAAAGTATATGGGCCAATAAAACATAATGTATCACCTAGAGGACAACCCGATTGTTCATAATCACAATCATACACCCGCCTACCATATACAGGAGCGCGGCAATTGACCAAAAACATTTCAAGTTCCATTTTACTTTTTAGCGCCTAACCAGGGTGAATTAGAAGGATTAAACTATCTGATTACGGTCGCCGCACATGTGCACTTTACGTAGAGATGTCAATGGCTTATATGTGTTGAACAGAGAAGCGGCAATCGAAAACCCAAAAAAATCAACATTCCTAGCATGTTCCGGTTTTTTGTTTTCGGCGAATAAAGTATATGGGCCAATAAAACATAATGTATCACCTAGAGGACAACTCGATTGTTCATAATCACAATCATATACCCGCCTACTATAAACAGGAGCGCGGCAATTGACCAAAAACATTACAAGTTTACATTTTACACTTTAGCGCCTAACCAGGGTGAATTAGAAGGATTAAACTATTTGATTGCGATCGCCGCACATGTGCACTTTACGAAGAGATGTCAAGGTCTTATATGTGTTGAGCAGAGGAGCGGCAATCGAAAACAAAAAAAAATCAGAATTCCTAGCATGTTCCGGTTTTTTGTTTTCGGCGAATAAAGTATATGGGCCAATAAAACATAATATATCACCTAGAGGACAACCCGATCGTTTAAAATCACAATCATACACCTGCCTACCATATACAGGAGCGCGGCAATTGACCAAAAACATTTCAAGTTCCATTTTACAATTTAGCGCCTAACCAGGGTGAATTAGAAGGATTAAACTATCTGATTACGGTCGCCGCACATGTGAACTTTACGTAGAGATGTCAATGGCTTATATGTGTTGAACAGAGAAGCGGCAATCGAAAACCCAAAAAGATCAACCTTCCTAGCATGTTCCGGTTTTTTGTTTTCGGCGAATAAAGTATATGGGCCAATGTAACATAATGTATCACCTGGAGGACAACCCGATTGTTCATAATCACAATCATACACCCGCCTACCATAAACATTAGCGCGGCAATTGACCAAAAACATTTCAATTTTACATTTTACACTTTAGCGCCTAACCAGGGTCAATTAGAATGATTAAACTATTTGATTGCGGTCGCCGCACATGTGCACTTTACGTAGAGATGTCAATGGCTTATATGCGTTGAACAGAGAAGCGGCAATCGAAAACCCAAAAAAATCAACACTCCTAGCATGTTCCGGATTTTTGTTTTCGGCGAATAAAGTATATGGGCCAATAAAACATAATGTATCACCTAGGGGACAACCCGATCGTTTATAATCACAATCATACACCCGCCTACCATAAACAGGACCCCGGCAATTGACCAAAAACATTTCAATTTCACATTTTACACTTTAGCGCCTAACCAGGATGACATAGAAGGATTAAACTATCTGATTACGGTCGCCGCACATGTGCACTTTACGTAGAGATGTCAATGGCTTATATGTGTTGAACAGAGAAGCGGCAATCAAAAACCCACAAAAATCAACATTCCTAGCATGTTCCGGTTTTTTGTTTTCGGCGAATAAAGTATATGGGCCAATAAAACATAATGTATCACCTAGAGGACAACCCGATTGTTCATAATCACAATCATACACCCGCCTACCATAAACAGGAGCGCGGCAATTGACCAAAAACATTACACGTTTACATTTTACACTTTAGCGCCTAACCAGGGTGAAATAGAAGGATCAAAAATTTGATGGCGATCGCCGCACATGTGCATTTTTCGTAGAGATGTCAATGTCTTATATGTGTTGAACAGAGGAACGGCAATCGAAAACCCAAAAAATTCCAAATTCCTAGCATGTTCCGGATTTTTGTTTTCGGCGAATAAAGTATATGGGCCAATAAAACATAATGTATCACCTAGGGGACAACCCGATCGCTTATAATCAAATCATACACCCGCCTACCATAAACAGGAGCGCGGCAATTGACCAAAAACATTTCAAGTTTACATTTTACAATTTAGCGCCTAACCAGGGTGAATTAGAAGGATTAAACTATTTGATTGCGATCGCCGCACATGTGCACTTTACGAAGAGATGTCAAGGTCTTATATGTGTTGAGCAGAGGAGCGGCAATCGAAAACAAAAAAAAATCAGAATTCCTAGCATGTTCCGGTTTTTTGTTTTCGGCGAATAAAGTATATGGGCCAATAAAACATAATGTATCACTTAGAGGACAACCCGATTGTTCATAATCACAATCATACACCCGCCTACCATAAACAGGAGCGCGGCAATTGACCAAAAACATTACAAGTTTACATTTTACACTTTAGCGCCTAACCAGGGTGAATTAGAAGGATTAAATTATTTGATTGCGGTCGCCGCACATGTGCACTTTACGAAGAGATGTCAAGGTCTTATATGTGTTGAACAGAGGAGCGGCAATCGAAAACCCAAAAAATTCAGAATTCCTAGCATGTTCCGGTTTTTTGTTTTCGGCGAATAAAGTATATGGGCCAATAAAACATAATGTATCACCTAGAGGACAACCCGATTGTTCATAATCACATCCATACACCCGCTGCCATAAACAGGAGCGCGGCAAATGACCAAAAACATTTCCATTTTACATTTTACACTTTAGCGCCTAACCAGGGTGAATTAGAATTATTAAACTATTTGATTGCGATCGCCGCGCAAGTGCAATTTACGTAGAGATGTTAATGTCTTATTTGTGTTAAACAGAGGAGCGGCAATCAAAAACCCAAAAAATTCAAAATTCCTAGCAACTTCCGTTTTTTTGTTTTCGGCGAATAAAGTATATGGGCCAAAAAACATAATGTATCAATTTGAGGACAACCTGATCGTTCATTTTCACAATCAGACACGCGCCTACCATAAACAGGAGCGCGGATATTGACCAAAAACATTTCAAGTTTACATTTTACACTTTAGCGCCTAACCAGGGTACCAGGAAACCCCAAAAAATTCAGAATTCCTAGCATGTTCCGGTTTTTTGTTTTCGGCGAATAAAGTATATGGGCCAATAAAACATAATGTATCACCTAGAGGACAACTCGATTGTTCATAATCACAATCATATACCCGCCTACCATAAACAGGAGCGCGGCAATTGACCAAAAACATTACAAGTTTACATTTTACACTTTAGCGCCTAACCAGGGTGAATTAGAAGGATTAAACTATTTGATTGCGATCGCCGCACATGTGCACTTTACGAAGAGATGTCAAGGTCTTATATGTGTTGAGCAGAGGAGCGGCAATCGAAAACAAAAAAAAATCAGAATTCCTAGCATGTTCCGGTTTTTTGTTTTCGGCGAATAAAGTATATGGGCCAATAAAACATAATATATCACCTAGAGGACAACCCGATCGTTTAAAATCACAATCATACACCTGCCTACCATATACAGGAGCGCGGCAATTGACCAAAAACATTTCAAGTTCCATTTTACAATTTAGCGCCTAACCAGGGTGAATTAGAAGGATTAAACTATCTGATTACGGTCGCCGGACATGTGAACTTTACGTAGAGATGTCAATGGCTTATATGTGTTGAACAGAGAAGCGGCAATCGAAAACCCAAAAAGATCAACCTTCCTAGCATGTTCCGGTTTTTTGTTTTCGGCGAATAAAGTATATGGGCCAATGTAACATAATGTATCACCTGGAGGACAACCCGATTGTTCATAATCACAATCATACACCCGCCTACCATAAACATTAGCGCGGCAATTGACCAAAAACATTTCAGTTTTACATTTTACACTTTAGCGCCTAACCAGGGTCAATTAGAATGATTAAACTATTTGATTGCGGTCGCCGCACATGTGCACTTTACGTAGAGATGTCAATGGCTTATATGTGTTGAACAGAGAAGCGGCAATCGAAAACCCAAAAAAATCAACACTCCTAGCATGTTCCGGATTTTTGTTTTCGGCGAATAAAGTATATGGGCCAATAAAACATAATGTATCACCTAGGGGACAACCCGATCGTTTATAATCACAATCATACACCCGCCTACCATAAACAGGACCCCGGCAATTGACCAAAAACATTTCAATTTCACATTTTACACTTTAGCGCCTAACCAGGATGACATAGAAGGATTAAACTATCTGATTACGGTCGCCGCACATGTGCACTTTACGTAGAGATGTCAATGGCTTATATGTGTTGAACAGAGAAGCGGCAATCAAAAACCCAAAAAAATCAACATTCCTAGCATGTTCCGGTTTTTTGTTTTCGGCGAATAAAGTATATGGGCCAATAAAACATAATGTATCACCTAGAGGACAACCCGATTGTTCATAATCACAATCATACACCCGCCTACCATAAACAGGAGCGCGGCAATTGACCAAAAACATTACACGTTTACATTTTACACTTTAGCGCCTAACCAGGGTGAAATAGAAGGATCAAAAATTTGATGGCGATCGCCGCACATGTGCATTTTTCGTAGAGATGTCAATGTCTTATATGTGTTGAACAGAGGAACGGCAATCGAAAACCCAAAAAATTCCAAATTCCTAGCATGTTCCGGATTTTTGTTTTCGGCGAATAAAGTATATGGGCCAATAAAACATAATGTATCACCTAGGGGACAACCCGATCGCTTATAATCAAATCATACACCCGCCTACCATAAACAGGAGCGCGGCAATTGACCAAAAACATTTCAAGTTTACATTTTACAATTTAGCGCCTAACCAGGGTGAATTAGAAGGATTAAACTATTTGATTGCGATCGCCGCACATGTGCACTTTACGAAGAGATGTCAAGGTCTTATATGTGTTGAGCAGCGGAGCGGCAATCGAAAACAAAAAAAAATCAGAATTCCTAGCATGTTCCGGTTTTTTGTTTTCGGCGAATAAAGTATATGGGCCAATAAAACATAATGTATCACTTAGAGGACAACCCGATTGTTCATAATCACAATCATACACCCGCCTACCATAAACAGGAGCGCGGCAATTGACCAAAAACATTACAAGTTTACATTTTACACTTTAGCGCCTAACCAGGGTGAATTAGAAGGATTAAATTATTTGATTGCGATCGCCGCACATGTGCACTTTACGAAGAGATGTCAAGGTCTTATATGTGTTGAACAGAGGAGCGGCAATCGAAAACCCAAAAAATTCAGAATTCCTAGCATGTTCCGGTTTTTTGTTTTCGGCGAATAAAGTATATGGGCCAATAAAACATAATGTATCACCTAGAGGACAACCCGATTGTTCATAATCACATCCATACACCCGCTGCCATAAACAGGAGCGCGGCAAATGACCAAAAACATTTCCATTTTACATTTTACACTTTAGCGCCTAACCAGGGTGAATTAGAATTATTAAACTATTTGATTGCGATCGCCGCGCAAGTGCAATTTACGTAGAGATGTTAATGTCTTATTTGTGTTAAACAGAGGAGCGGCAATCAAAAACCCAAAAAATTCAAAATTCCTAGCAACTTCCGTTTTTTTGTTTTCGGCGAATAAAGTATATGGGCCAATAAAACATAATGTATCAATTTGAGGACAACCTGATCGTTCATTTTCACAATCAGACACGCGCCTACCATAAACAGGAGCGCGGCAATTGACCAAAAACATTTCAAGTTTACATATTACACTTTAGCGCCTAACCAGGGTACCAGGAAACCCCAAAAAATTCAGAATTCCTAGCATGTTCCGGTTTTTTGTTTTCGGCGAATAAAGTATATGGGCCAATAAAACATAATGTATCACCTAGAGGACAACTCGATTGTTCATAATCACAATCATATACCCGCCTACCATAAACAGGAGCGCGGCAATTGACCAAAAACATTACAAGTTTACATTTTACACTTTAGCGCCTAACCAGGGTGAATTAGAAGGATTAAACTATTTGATTGCGATCGCCGCACATGTGCACTTTACGAAGAGATGTCAAGGTCTTATATGTGTTGAACAGAGGAGCGGCAATCGAAAACCCAAAAAATTCAGAATTCCTAGCATGTTCCGGTTTTTTGTTTTCGGCGAATAAAGTATATGGGCCAATAAAACATAATGTCTCACCTAAAGGACAACTCGATCGTTCATAATCACAATCATACACCCACCTACCATAAACAGGAACGCGGCAATTGACCAAAAACATTTCAAGTTTACATTTTATAATTTAGCGCCTAACCAGGGTGAATTAGAAGGATTAAACTATCTGATTACGGTCGCCGCACATGTGCAAATTACGTAGAGATGTTAATGTCTTATTTGTGTTAAACAGAGGAGCGGCAATCGAAAACCCAAAAAATTCAAAATTCCTAACAACTTCCGTTTTTTTGTTTTCGGCGAATAAAGTATATGGGCCAATAAAACGTAATGTATCAATTTGAGGGCAACCTTATCGTTCATTTTCACAATCAGACACGCGCCTACCATAAACAGGAGCGCAGCAATTGACCAAAAACATTTCAAGTTTACATTTTACACTTTAGCGCCTAACCAGGGTACCAGGAAACCCCAAAAAATTCAGAATTCCTAGCATGTTCCGGTTTTTTGTTTTCGGCGAATAAAGTATATGGGCCAATAAAACATAATGTATCACCTAGAGGACAACCCGATTGTTCATAATCACAATCATACACCCGCCTACCATAAACAGGAGCGTGGCAATTGACCAAAAACATTACAAGTTTACATTTTACACTTTAGCGCCTAACCAGGGTGAAATAGAAGGATCAAACTATTTGATTGCGGTCGCCGCACATGTGCACTTTACGTAGAGATGTCAATGTCTTATATGTGTTATACAGAGGAGCGGCAATCGAAAACCCAAAAAATTCAAAATTCCTAATTAGCGAATAAAGTATATGGGCCAATAAAACATAATGTATCTTCTCGAGGACAACCCGATCGTTTAAAATCACAATCATACAAACGCCTACCATAAACAGGAGCGCGGTTAGAATGATTAAACTATTTGATTGCGATCGCCGCGCATGTGCAATTTACGTAGAGATGTCAATGGCTTATATGTGTTGAACAGAGCAGCGGCAATCGAAAACCCAAAAAATTCAGAATTCCTAGCATGTTCCGGTTTTTTGTTTTCGGCGAATAAAGTATATGGGCCAATAAAACAGAATGTATCACCTAGAGGACAACCCGATTGTTCATAGTCACAATCATACACCCGCCTACCATAAACAGGAGCGTGGCAATTGACCAAAAACATTACAAGTTTACATTTTACACTTTAGCGCCTAACCAGGGTGAAATAGAAGGATCAAACTATTTGATTGCGGTCGCCGCACATGTGCACTTTACGTAGAGATGTCAATGTCTTATATGTGTTATACAGAGGAGCGGCAATCGAAAACCCAAAAAATTCAAAATTCCTAGCACGTTCCGGTTTTTTGTTTACGGCGAATAAAGTATATGGGCCAATAAAACATAATGTATCTTCTCGAGGACAACCCGATCGTTTAAAATCACAATCATACAAACGCCTACCATAAACAGGAGCGCGGTTGACCAAAAACCTTACAAGTTTACATTTTACACTTAAGCGCCTAACCAGGGTGAATTCGACGGATAAAGCTGTTTGATGGTGATAGATGCACTTGTGCACTTTACGTGGAGATGTCAACGTCTTATATGTGTTGAACAGAGAAGCGGCAATCGAAAACCCAAAAAAATCAGCATTCCTAGCATGTTCCGGTTTTTTGTTTTCGGCGAATAAAGTATATGGGCCAATAAAACATAATGTATCACCTAGAGGACAACCCGGTTGCTCATTGTCACAATCATACACCCGCCTACCATAAACAGGAGCGCTGCAATTGACCAAAAACATTTCAAGTTTACATTTTACAATTTAGCGCCTAACCAGGGTGAATTAGAAGAATTAAACTATTTGATTGCGATCGCCGCACATGTGCACTTTACGAAGAGATGTCATCGTCTTATATGTGTTGAACAGAGGAGCGGCAATCGAAAACAAAAAAAATTCAGAATTCCTAGCTTGTTCCGGTTTTTTGTTTTCGGCGAAAAAAGTATATGGGCCAATGAAACATAATGTATCACCTAGAGGACAACCCGATTGTTCATAATCACAATCATACACCCGCCTACCATAAACAGGAGCGCGGCAGTTGACCAAAAACATTACAAGTTTACATTTTACACTTTAGCGCCTAACCAGGGTAAAATAGAAGCATCAAACTATTTGATTGCGGTCGCCGCACATGTGCACTTTACGTAGAGATGTCAATGTCTTATATGTGTTGAACAGAGGAGCGGCAATCGAAAACCCAAAAAATTCAAAATTCCTAGCATGTTCCGGTTTTTTGTTTACGGCGAATAAAGTATATGGGCCAAAAAAACATAATGTATCATCTCGAAGACAACCCGATCGTTTAAAATCACAATCATACACCCGCCTACCATAAACAGGAGCGCGGCAATTGACCAAAAACATTTCAAGTTCCATTTTACAATTTAGCGCCTAACCAGGGTGAATTAGAAGGATTAAACTATCTGATTACGGTCGCCGCACATGTGCAATTTACGTAGAGATGTCAATGGCTTATATGTGTTGAACAGAGAAGCGGCAAACGAAAACCCAAAAAAATCAGAATTCCTAGCATGTTCCGGTTTTTTGTTTTCGGCGAATAAAGTATATGGGCCAAAAAAACATAATGTATCATCTCGAAGACAACCCGATCGTTTAAAATCACAATCATACACCCGCCTACCATAAACAGGAGCACGGCAATTGACCAAAAACATTTCCATTTTACATTTTACACTTTAGCGCCTAACCAGGGTGAATTAGAATGATTAAACTATTTGATTGCGATCGCCGCGCATGTGCAATTTACGTAGAGTTGTCAATGGCTTATATGTGTTGAACAGAGAAGCGGCAAACGAAAACCCAAAAAAATCAGAATTCCTAGCATGTTCCGGTTTTTTGTTTTCGGCGAATAAAGTATATGGGCCAAAAAAACATAATGTATCATCTCGAAGACAACCCAATCATTTAAAATCACAATCATACACCCGCTTACCATAAACAGGAGCGCGGCAATTGACCAAAAACATTTCAAGTTCCATTTTACAATTTAGCGCCTAACCAGGGTGAATTAGAATGATTAAACTATTTGATTGCGATCGCCGCGCATGTGCAATTTACGTAGAGATGTCAATGGCTTATATGTGTTGAACAGAGAAGCGGCAAACGAAAACCCAAAAAAATCAGAATTCCTAGCATGTTCCGGTTTTTTGTTTTCGGCGAATAAAGTATATGGGCCAATAAAACATAATGTCTCACCTAGAGGACAACTCGATCGTTCATAATCACAATCATACACCCACCTACCATAAACAGGAACGCGGCAAATGACCAAAAACATTTCCATTTTACATTTTACACTTTAGCGCCTAACCAGGGTGAATTAGAATGATTAAACTATTTGATTGCGATCGCCGCGCATGTGCAATTTACGTAGAGATGTCAATGGCTTATATGTGTTGAACAGAGCAGCGGCAATCGAAAACCCAAAAAATTCAGAATTCCTAGCATGTTCCGGTTTTTTGTTTTCGGCGAATAAAGTATATGGGCCAATAAAACAGAATGTATCACCTAGAGGACAACCCGATTGTTCATAGTCACAATCATACACCCGCCTACCATAAACAGGAGCGTGGCAATTGACCAAAAACATTTCAATTTTACATTTTACACTTTAGCGCCTAACCAGGGTGAATTAGAATGATTAAACTATTTGATTGCGATCGCCGCGCATGTGCAATTTACGTAGAGATGTCAATGGCTTATATGTGTTGAACAGAGAAGCGGCAAACGAAAACCCAAAAAAATCAGAATTCCTAGCATGTTCCGGTTTTTTGTTTTCGGCGAATAAAGTATATGGGCCAATAAAACATAATGTATCACCTAGAGGACAACCCGATTGTTCATAATCACAATCATACACCCGCCTACCATAAACAGGAGCGCGGCAAATGACCAAAAACATTTCTATTTTACATTTTACACTTTAGCGCCTAACCAGGGTGAATTAGAATGATTAAACTATTTGATTGCGATCGCCGCGCATGTGCAATTTACGTAGAGATGTCAATGGCTTATATGTGTTGAACAGAGAAGCGGCAAACGAAAACCCAAAAAAATCAAAATTCCTAGCATGTTCCGGTTTTTTGTTTTCGACGAATAAAGTATATGGGCCAATAAAACATAATGTATCACCTAGAGGACAACCCGATTGTTCATAATCACAATCATACACCCGCCTACCATAAACAGGAGCGTGGCAATTGACCAAAAACATTACAAGTTTACATTTTACACTTTAGCGCCTAACCAGGGTGAAATAGAAGGATTAAACTATCTGATTACGGTCGCCGCACATGTGCCATTTACGTAGAGATGTCAATGGCTTATATGTGTTGAACAGAGCAGCGGCAATCGAAAACAAAAAAAATTCAGAATTCCTAGCATGTTCCGGTTTTTTGTTTACGGCGAATAAAGTATATGGGCCAATAAAACATAATGTATCACCTAGAGGACAACCCGATTGTTCATAATCACAATCATACACCCGCCTACCATAAACAGGAGCGCGGCAAATGACCAAAAACATTTCCATTTTACATTTTACACTTTAGCGCCTAACCAGGGTGAATTAGAATGATTAAACTATTTGATTGCGATCGCCGCGCATGTGCAATTTACGTAGAGATGTTAATGTCTTATTTGTGTTAAACAGAGGAGCCGCAATCGAAAACCCAAACAATTCAAAATTCCTAGCAACTTCCGTTTTTTTGTTTTCGGCGAATAAAGTATATGGGCCAATAAAACATAATGTATCAATTAGAGGACAACCTGATCGTTCATAATCACAATCAGACACGCGCCTACCATAAACAGGAGCGTGGCAATTGACCAAAAACATTACAAGTTTACATTTTACACTTTAGCGCCTAACCAGGGCGAAATAGAAGGATTAAACTATTTGATTGCGATCGCCGCACATGTGCACTTTACGAAGAGATGTCAAGGTCTTATATGTGTTAAACAGAGGAGCGGCAATCGAAAACCCAAAAAATTCAAAATTCCTAGCAACTTCCGTTTTTTTGTTTTCGGCGAATAAAGTATATGGGCCAATAAAACATAATGTATCATCTCGAGGACAACCCGATCGTTTAAAATCACAATCATACAAACGCCTACCATAAACAGGAGCGCGGTTGACCAAAAACCTTACAAGTTTACATTTTACACTTAAGCGCTTAACCAGGGTGAATTCGACGGATTTAGCTGTTTGATTGTGATAGATGCACTTGTGCACTTTACGTGGAGATGTCAACGTCTTATATGTGTTGAACAGAGGAGCGGCAATCGAAAACCCAAAAAATTCAAAATTCCTAGCATGTTCCGGTTTTTTGTTTACGGCGAATAAAGTATATGGGCCAAAAAAACATAATGTATCATCTCGAGGACAACCCGATCGTTTAAAATCACAATCATACACCCGCCTACCATATACAGGAGCGCGGAAATTGACCAAAAACATTTCAATTTTACACTTTAGCGCTTAACCAGGGTGAATTAGAATGATTAAACTATTTGATTGCGATCGCCGCGCATGTGCAATTTACGTAGAGATGTTAATGTCTTATTTGTGTTAAACAGAGGAGCGGAAATCGAAATCCCAAAAAATTCAAAATTCCTAGCAACTTCCGTTTTTTTGTTTTCGGCGAATAAAGTATATGGGCCAATAAAACATAATGTATCAATTAGAGGATAACCCGATTGTTCATAATCACAATCATACACCCGCCTACTATAAACAGGAGCGCGGCAATTGACCAAAAACATTAAAAGTTTACATTTTACACTTTAGCGCCTAACCAGGGTGAAATAGAAGCATCAAACTATTTGATTGCGTTCGCCGCACATGTGCACTTTACGTAGAGATGTCAATGTCTTATATGTGTTGAACAGAGGAGCGGCAATCGAAAACCCAAAAAATTCAAAATTCCTAGCATGTTCCGGTTTTTTGTTTACGGCGAATAAAGTATATGGGCCAAAAAAACATAATGTATCATCTCGAGGACAACCCGATCGTTTAAAATCACAATCATACACCCGCCTACCATATACAGGAGCGCGGCAATTGACCAAAAACATTTCAAGTTCCATTTTACAATTTAGCGCCTAACCAGGGTGAATTAGAAGGATTAAGCTATCTGATTACGGTCGCCGCCCATGTGCACTTTACGTAGAGATGTCAATGGCTTATATGTGTTGAACAGAGAAGCAGCAATCGAAAACCCAAAAAAATCAACATTCCTAGCATGTTCCGTTTTTTTTGTTTTCGGCGAATAAAGTATATGGGCCAATATAACATAATGTATCACCTGGAGGACAACCCGATTGTTCATAATCACAATCATACACCCGCCTACCATAAACATTAGCGCGGCAATTGACCAAAAACATTTCAATTTTACATTTTACACTCTAGCGCCTAACCAGGATGAATTAGAATGATTAAACTATTTGATTGCGGTCGCCGCACATGTGCACTTTACGTAGAGATGTCAATGGCTTATATGTGTTGAACAGAGAAGCGGCAATCGAAAACAAAAAAAAATCAGAATTCCTAGCATGTTCCGGTTTTTTGTTCTCGGCGAATAAAGTATATGGGCCAATAAAACATAATGTATCACCTAGGGGACAACCCGATCGCTTATAATCACAATCATACACCCGCCTACCATAAACAGGAGCGCGGCAATTGACCAAAAACATTTCAAGTTTACATTTTACAATTTAGCGCCTAACCAGGGTGAATTAGAAGGATTAAACTATTTGATTGCGATCGCCGCACATGTGCACTTTACGAAGAGATGTCAAGGTCTTATATGTGTTGAACAGAGGAGCGGCAATCGAAAACCCAAAAAATTCCAAATTCCTAGCATGTTCCGGATTTTTGTTTTCGGCGAATAAAGTATATGGGCCAATAAAACATAATGTATCACCTAGGGGACAACCCGATCGCTTATAATCACAATCATACACCCGCCTACCATAAACAGGAGCGCGGCAATTGACCAAAAACATTTCAAGTTTACATTTTACAATTTAGCGCCTAACCAGGGTGAATTAGAAGGATTAAACTATCTGATTACGGTCGCCGCACATGTGCACTTTACGTAGAGATGTCAATGGCTTATATGTGTTGAACAGAGAAGCGGCAATCGAAAACCCAAAAAAATCAACATTCCTAGCATGTTCCGGTTTTTTGTTTTCGGCGAATAAAGTACATGGGCCAATAAAACATAATGTTTCACTTAGGGGACAACCCGATCGCTTATAATCACAATCATACACCCGCCTACCATATACAGGAGCGCGGCAATTGACCAAAAACATTTCAATTTTACATTTTACACTTTAGCGCCTAACCAGGGTGAATTAGAATGATTAAACTATTTGATTGCGGTCGCCGCACATGTGCACTTTACGTAGAGATGTCAATGGCTTATATGTGTTGAACAGAGAAGCGGCAATCGAAAACAAAAAAAAATCAGAATTCCTAGCATGTTCCGGTTTTTTGTTTTCGGCGAATAAAGTATATGGGCCAATAAAACATAATGTATCACCTAGGGGACAACCCGATCGCTTATAATCACAATCATACACCCGCCTACCATAAACAGGAGCGCGGCAATTGACCAAAAACATTTCAAGTTTACATTTTACAATTTAGCGCCTAACCAGGGTGAATTAGAAGGATTAAACTATCTGATTACGGTCGCCGCACATGTGCACTTTACGTAGAGATGTCAATGGCTTATATGTGTTGAACAGAGAAGCGGCAATCGAAAACAAAAAAAAATCAGAATTCCTAGCATGTTCCGGTTTTATGTTTTCGGCGAATAAATTATATGGGCCAATAAAACATAATGTATCACCTAGGGGACAACCCGATCGCTTATAATCACAATCATACACCCGCCTACCATAAACATGAGCGCGGAAATTGACCAAAAACATTTCAGGTTTACATTTTACAATTTAGCGCCTAACCAGGGTGAATTAGAAGGATTAAACTATCTGATTACGGTCGCCGCACATGTGCACTTTACGTAGAGATGTCAATGGCTTATATGTGTTGAACAGAGAAGCGGCAATCGAAAACCCAAAAAAATCAACATTCCTAGCATGTTCCGGTTTTTTGTTTTCGGCGAATAAAGTATATGGGCCAATATAACATAATGTATCACCTGGAGGACAACCCGATTGTTCATAATCACAATCATACACCCGCCTTCCATAAACATTAGCGCGGCAATTGACCAAAAACATTTCAATTTTACATTTTACACTTTAGCGCCTAACCAGGGTGAATTAGAATGATTAAACTATTTGATTGCGGTCGCCGCATATGTGCACTTTACGTAGAGATGTCAATGGCTTATATGTGTTGAACAGAGAAGCGGCAATCGAAAACCCAAAAAAATCAACACTCCTAGCATGTTCCGGATTTTTGTTTTCGGCGAATAAAGTATATGGGCCAATAAAACATAATGTATCACCTAGCGGACAACCCGATCGTTTATAATCACAATCATACACCCGCCTAACAGGACCCCGGCAATTGACCAAAAACATTTCAATTTCACATTTTACACTTTAGCGCCTAACCAGGGTGAAATAGAAGGATTAAACTATCTGATTACGGTCGCCGCACATGTGCACTTTACGTAGAGATGTCAATGGCTTATATGTGTTGAACAGAGAAGCGGCAATCGAAAACAAAAAAAAATCAGAATTCCTAGCATGTTCCGGTTTTTTGTTTTCGGCGAATAAAGTATATGGGCCAATAAAACATAATGTATCACCTAGGGGACAACCCGATCGCTTATAATCACAATCATACACCCGCCTACCATAAACAGGAGCGCGGCAGTTGACCAAAAACATTTCAAGTTTACATTTTACAATTTAGCGCCTAACCAGGGTGAATTAGAAGGATTCAACTATTTGATTGCGATCGCCGCACATGTGCACTTTACGAAGAGATGTCAAGGTCTTATATGTGTTGAACAGAGGAGCGGCAATCGAAAACCCAAAAAATTCCAAATTCCTAGCATGTTCCGGATTTTTGTTTTCGGCGAATAAAGTATATGGGCCAATAAAACATAATGTATCACCTAGGGGACAACCCGATCGCTTATAATCACAATCATACACCCGCCTACCATAAACAGGAGCGCGGCAATTGACCAAAAACAGTTCAAGTTTACATTTTACAATTTAGCGCCTAACCAGGGTGAATTAGAAGGATTAAACTATTTGATTGCGATCGCCGCACATGTGCACTTTACGAAGAGATGTCAAGGTCTTATATGTGTTAAACAGAGGAGCGGCAATCGAAAACCCAAAAAATTCAAAATTCCTAGCATGTTCCGGATTTTTGTTTTCGGCGAATAAAGGATATGGGCCAATAAAACATAATGTATCACCTAGGGGACAACCCGATCGCTTATAATCACAATCATACACCCGCCTACCATAAACAGGAGCGCGGCAATTGACCAAAAACATTTCAAGTTTACATTTTACAATTTAGCGCCTAACCAGGGTGAATTAGAAGGATTAAACTATCTGATTACGGTCGCCGCACATGTGCACTTTACGTAGAGATGTCAAGGTCTTATATGTGTTGAACAGAGGAGCGGCAATCGAAAACCCAAAAAATTCCAAATTCCTAGCATGTTCCGGATTTTTGTTTTCGGCGAATAAAGTATATGGGCCAATAAAACATAATGTATCACCTAGGGGACAACCCGATCGCTTATAATCACAATCATACACCCGCCTACCATAAACAGGAGCGCGGCAATTGACCAAAAACATTTCAATTTTACATTTTACACTTTAGCGCCTAACCAGGGTGAATTAGAATGATTAAACTATTTGATTGCGGTCGCCGCACATGTGCACATTACGTAGAGATGTCAATGGCTTATATGTGTTGAACAGAGAAGTGGCAATCGAAAACAAAAAAAAATCAGAATTCCTAGCATGTTCCGGTTTTTTGTTTTCGGCGAATAAAGTATATGGGCCAATAAAACATAATGTATCACCTAGGGGACAACCCGATCGCTTATAATCACAATCATACACCCGCCTACCATAAACAGGAGCGCGGCAATTGACCAAAAACATTTCAAGTTTACATTTTACAATTTAGCGCCTAACCAGGGTGAAATAGAAGGATTAAACTATTTGATTGCGATCGCCGCACATGTGCACTTTACGAAGAGATGTCAAGGTCTTATATGTGTTAAACAGAGGAGCGGCAATCGAAAACCCAAAAAATTCAAAATTCCTAGCAACTTCCGTTTTTTTGTTTTCGGCGAATAAAGTATATGGGCCAATAAAACATAATGTATCATCTCGAGGACAACCCGATCGTTTAAAATCACAATCATACAAACGCCTACCATAAACAGGAGCGCGGTTGACCAAAAACCTTACAAGTTTACATTTTACACTTAAGCGCTTAACCAGGGTGAATTCGACGGATTTAGCTGTTTGGTTGTGATAGATGCACTTGTGCACTTTACGTGGAGATGTCAACGTCTTATATGTGTTGAACAGAGGAGCGGCAATCGAAAACCCAAAAAATTCAAAATTCCTAGCATGTTCCGGTTTTTTGTTTACGGCGAATAAAGTATATGGGCCAAAAAAACATAATGTATCATCTCGAGGACAACCCGATCGTTTAAAATCACAATCATACACCCGCCAACCATATACAGGAGCGCGGAAATTGACCAAAAACATTTCAATTTTACACTTTAGCGCTTAACCAGGGTGAGTTAGAATGATTAAACTATTTGATTGCGATCGCCGCGCATGTGCAATTTACGTAGAGATGTTAATGTCTTATTTGTGTTAAACAGAGGAGCGGAAATCGAAAACCCAAAAAATTCAAAATTCCTAGCAACTTCCGTTTTTTTGTTTTCGGCGAATAAAGTATATGGGCCAATAAAACATAATGTATCAATTAGAGGACAACCCGATTGTTCATAATCACAATCATACACCCGCCTACTATAAACAGGAGCGCGGCAATTGACCAAAAACATTACAAGTTTACATTTTACACTTTAGCGCCTAACCAGGGTGAAATAGAAGCATCAAACTATTTGATTGGGTTCGCCGCACATGTGCACTTTACGTAGAGATGTCAATGTCTTATGTGTGTTGAACAGAGGAGCGGCAATCGAAAACCCAAAAAATTCAAAATTCCTAGCATGTTCCGGTTTTTTGTTTACGGCGAATAAAGTATATGGGCCAAAAAAACATAATGTATCATCTCGAGGACAACCCGATCGTTTAAAATCACAATCATACACCCGCCTACCATATACAGGAGCGCGGCAATTGACCAAAAACATTTCAAGTTCCATTTTACACTTTAGCGCCTAACCAGGGTGAATTAGAAGGATTAAACTATCTGATTGCGGTCGCCGCACATGTGCACTTTACGTAGAGATGTCAATGGCTTATATGTGTTGAACAGAGAAGCGGCAATCGAAAACCCAAAAAAATCAACATTCCTAGCATGTTCCGGTTTTTTGTTTTCGGCGAATAAAGTATATGGGCCAATATAACATAATGTATCACCTGGAGGACAACCCGATTGTTCATAATCACAATCATACACCCGCCTACCATAAACATTAGCGCGGCAATTGACCAAAAACATTTCAATTTTACATTTTACACTCTAGCGCCTAACCAGGGTGAATTAGAATGATTAAACTATTTGATTGCGGTCGCCGCACATGTGCACTTTACGTAGAGATGTCAATGGCTTATATGTGTTGAACAGAGAAGCGGCAATCGAAAACAAAAAAAAATCAGAATTCCTAGCATGTTCCGGTTTTTTGTTCTCGGCGAATAAAGTATATGGGCCAATAAAACATAATGTATCACCTAGGGGACAACCCGATCGCTTATAATCACAATCATACACCCGCCTACCATAAACAGGAGCGCGGCAATTGACCAAAAACATTTCAAGTTTACATTTTACAATTTAGCGCCTAACCAGGGTGAATTAGAAGGATTAAACTATTTGATTGCGATCGCCGCACATGTGCACTTTACGAAGAGATGTCAAGGTCTTATATGTGTTGAACAGAGGAGCGGCAATCGAAAACCCAAAAAATTCCAAATTCCTAGCATGTTCCGGATTTTTGTTTTCGGCGAATAAAGTATATGGGCCAATAAAACATAACGTATCACCTAGGGGACAACCCGATCGCTTATAATCACAATCATACACCCGCCTACCATAAACAGGAGCGCGGCAATTGACCAAAAACATTTCAAGTTTACATTTTACAATTTAGCGCCTAACCAGGGTGTAATAGAAGGATTAAACTATTTGATTGCGATCGCCGCACATGTGCACTTTACGAAGAGATGTCAAGGTCTTATATGTGTTAAACAGAGGAGCGGCAATCGAAAACCCAAAAAATTCAAAATTCCTAGCAACTTCCGTTTTTTTGTTTTCGGCGAATAAAGTATATGGGCCAATAAAACATAATGTATCATCTCGAGGACAACCCGATCGTTTAAAATCACAATCATACAAACGCCTACCATAAACAGGAGCGCGGTTGACCAAAAACCTTACAAGTTAACATTTTACACTTAAGCGCTTAACCAGGGTGAATTCGACGGATTTAGCTGTTTGATTGTGATAGATGCACTTGTGCACTTTACGTGGAGATGTCGACGTCTTATATGTGTTGAACAGAGGAGCGGCAATCGAAAACCCAAAAAATTCAAAATTCCTAGCATGTTCCGGTTTTTTGTTTACGGCGAATAAAGTATATGGGCCAAAAAAACATAATGTATCATCTCGAGGACAACCCGATCGTTTAAAATCACAATCATACACCCGCCTACCATATACAGGAGCGCGGAAATTGACCAAAAACATTTCAATTTTACACTTTAGCGCTTAACCAGGGTGAGTTAGAATGATTAAACTATTTGATTGCGATCGCCGCGCATGTGCAATTTACGTAGAGATGTTAATGTCTTATTTGTGTTAAACAGAGGAGCGGAAATCGAAAACCCAAAAAATTCAAAATTCCTAGCAACTTCCGTTTTTTTGTTTTCGGCGAATAAAGTATATGGGCCAATAAAACATAATGTATCAATTAGAGGACAACCCGATTGTTCATAATCACAATCATACACCCGCCTACTATAAACAGGAGCGCGGCAATTGACCAAAAACATTACAAGTTTACATTTTACACTTTAGCGCCTAACCAGGGTGAAATAGAAGCATCAAACTATTTGATTGCGTTCGCCGCACATGTGCACTTTACGTAGAGATGTCAATGTCTTATATGTGTTGAACAGAGGAGCGGCAATCGAAAACCCAAAAAATTCAAAATTCCTAGCATGTTCCGGTTTTTTGTTTACGGCGAATAAAGTATATGGGCCAAAAAAACATAATGTATCATCTCGAGGACAACCCGATCGTTTAAAATCACAATCATACACCCGCCTACCATATACAGGAGCGCGGCAATTGACCAAAAACATTTCAAGTTCCATTTTACACTTTAGCGCCTAACCAGGGTGAATTAGAAGGATTAAACTATCTGATTGCGGTCGCCGCACATGTGCACTTTACGTAGAGATGTCAATGGCTTATATGTGTTGAACAGAGAAGCGGCAATCGAAAACCCAAAAAAATCAACATTCCTAGCATGTTCCGGTTTTTTGTTTTCGGCGAATAAAATATATGGGCCAATATAACATAATGTATCACCTGGAGGACAACCCGATTGTTCATAATCACAATCATACACCCGCCTACCATAAACATTAGCGCGGCAATTGACCAAAAACATTTCAATTTTACATTTTACACTCTAGCGCCTAACCAGGGTGAATTAGAATGATTAAACTATTTGATTGCGGTCGCCGCACATGTGCACTTTACGTAGAGATGTCAATGGCTTATATGTGTTGAACAGAGAAGCGGCAATCGAAAACAAAAAAAAATCAGAATTCCTAGCATGTTCCGGTTTTTTGTTCTCGGCGAATAAAGTATATGGGACAATAAAACATAATGTATCACCTAGGGGACAACCCGATCGCTTATAATCACAATCATACACCCGCCTACCATAAACAAGAGCGCGGCAATTGACCAAAAACATTTCAAGTTTACATTTTACAATTTAGCGCCTAACCAGGGTGAATTAGAAGGATTAAACTATTTGATTGCGATCGCCGCACATGTGCACTTTACGAAGAGATGTCAAGGTCTTATATGTGTTGAACAGAGGAGCGGCAATCGAAAACCCAAAAAATTCCAAATTCCTAGCATGTTCCGGATTTATGTTTTCGGCGAATAAAGTATATGGGCCAATAAAACATAACGTATCACCTTGGGGACAACCCGATCGCTTATAATCACAATCATACACCCGCCTACCATAAACAGGAGCGCGGCAATTGACCAAAAACATTTCAAGTTTACATTTTACAATTTAGCGCCTAACCAGGGTGAATTAGAAGGATTAAACTATCTGATTACGGTCGCCGCACATGTGCACTTTACGTAGAGATGTCAATGGCTTATATGTGTTGAACAGAGAAGCGGCAATCGAAAACCCAAAAAAATCAACATTCCTAGCATGTTCCGGTTTTTTGTTTTCGGCGAATACAGTATATGGGCCAATAAAACATAATGTATCACTTAGGGGACAACCCGATCGCTTATAATCACAATCATACACCCGCCTACCATATACAGGAGCGCGGCAATTGACCAAAAACATTTCAATTTTACATTTTACACTTTAGCGCCTAACCAGGGTGAATTAGAATGATTAAACTATTTGATTGCGGTCGCCGCACATGTGCACTTTACGTAGAGATGTCAATGGCTTATATGTGTTGAACAGAGAAGCGGCAATCGAAAACAAAAAAAATCAGAATTCCTAGCATGTTCCGGTTTTTTGTTTTCGGCGAATAAAGTATATGGGCCAATAAAACATAATGTATCACCTAGGGGACAACCCGATCGCTTATAATCACAATCATACACCCGCCTACCATAAACAGGAGCGCGGCAATTGACCAAAAACATTTCAAGTTTACATTTTACAATTTAGCGCCTAACCAGGGTGAATTAGAAGGATTAAACTATCTGATTACGGTCGCCGCACATGTGCACTTTACGTAGAGATGTCAATGGCTTATATGTGTTGAACAGAGAAGCGGCAATCGAAAACAAAAAAAAATCAGAATTCCTAGCATGTTCCGGTTTTTTGTTTTCGGCGAATAAAGTATATGGGCCAATAAAACATAATGTATCACCTAGGGGACAACCCGATCGCTTATAATCACAATCATACACCCGCCTACCATAAACAGGAGCGCGGCAATTGACCAAAAACATTTCAAGTTTACATTTTACAATTTAGCGCCTAACCAGGGTGAATTAGAAGGATTAAACTATCTGATTCCGGTCGCCGCACATGTGCACTTTACGTAGAGATGTCAATGGCTTATATGTGTTGAACAGAGAAGCGGCAATCGAAAACCCAAAAAAATCAACATTCCTAGCATGTTCCGGTTTTTTGTTTTCGGCGAATAAAGTATATGGGCCAATATAACATAATGTATCACCTGGAGGACAACCCGATTGTTCATAATCACAATCATACACCCGCCTACCATAAACATTAGCGCGGCAATTGACCAAAAACATTTCAATTTTACATTTTACACTTTAGCGCCTAACCAGGGTGAATTAGAATGAATAAACTATTTGATTGCGGTCGCCGCACATGTGCACTTTACGTAGAGATGTCAATGGCTTATATGTGTTGAACAGAGAAGCGGCAATCGAAAACCCAAAAAAATCAACACTCCTAGCATGTTCCGGATTTTTGTTTTCGGCGAATAAAGTATATGGGCCAATAAAACATAATGTATCACCTAGGGGACAACCCGATCGTTTATAATCACAATCATACACCCGCCTACCATAAACAGGACCCCGGCAATTGACCAAAAACATTTCAATTTCACATTTTACACTTTAGCGCCTAACCAGGGTGAAATAGAAGGATTAAACTATCTGATTACGGTCGCCGCACATGTGCACTTTACGTAGAGATGTCAATGGCTTATATGTGTTGAACAGAGAAGCGGCAATCGAAAACAAAAAAAAATCAGAATTCCTAGCATGTTCCGGTTTTTTGTTTTCGGCGAATAAAGTATATGGGCCAATAAAACATAATGTATCACCTAGGGGACAACCCGATCGCTTATAATCACAATCATACACCCGCCTACCATAAACAGGAGCGCGGCAATTGACCAAAAACATTTCAAGTTTACATTTTACAATTTAGCGCCTAACCAGGGTGAATTAGAAGGATTAAACTATTTGATTGCGATCGCCGCACATGTGCACTTTACGAAGAGATGTCAAGGTCTTATATGTGTTGAGCAGAGGAGCGGCAATCGAAAACAAAAAAAAATCAGAATTCCTAGCATGTTCCGGTTTTTTGTTTTCGGCGAATAAAGTATATGGACCGATAAAACATAATGTATCACCTAGAGGACAACCCGATTGTTCATAATCACAATCATACACCCGCCTACCATAAACAGGAGCGCGGCAATTGACCAAAAACATTACAAGCTTACATTTTACACTTTAGCGCCTAACCAGGGTGAATTAAAAGGATTAAACTATTTGATTGCGATCGCCGCACATGTGCACTTTACGAAGAGATGTCAAGGTCTTAATGTGTTGAACAGAGGAGCGGCAATCGAAAACCCAAAAAATTCAGAATTCCTAGCATGTTCCGGTTTTTTGTTTTCGGCGAATAAAGTATATGGGCCAATAAAACATAATGTATCACCTAGAGGACAACCCGATTGTTCATAATCACATCCATACACCCGCTGCCATAAACAGGAGCGCGGCAAATGACCAAAAACATTTCCATTTTACATTTTACACTTTAGCGCCTAACCAGGGTGAATTAGAATTATTAAACTATTTGATTGCGATCGCCGCGCATGTGCAATTTACGTAGAGATGTTAATGTCTTATTTGTGTTAAACAGAGGAGCGGCAATCGAAAACCCAAAAAATTCAAAATTCCTGGCAACTTCCGTTTTTTTGTTTTCGGCGAATAAAGTATATGGGCCAATAAAACATAATGTATCAATTTGAGGACAACCTGATCGTTCATTTTCACAATCAGACACGCGCCTACCATAAACAGGAGCGCGGCAATTGACCAAAAACATTTCAAGTTTACATTTTACACTTTAGCGCCTAACCAGGGTACCAGGAAACCCCAAAAAATTCAGAATTCCTAGCATGTTCCGGTTTTTTCTTTTCGGCGAATAAAGTATATGGGCCAATAAAACATAATGTATCACCTAAAGGACAACTCGATCGTTCATAATCACAATCATATACCCACCTACCATAAACAGGAGCGCGGCAATTGACCAAAAACATTACAAGTTTACATTTTACACTTTAGCGCCTAACCAGGGTGAATTAGAAGGATTAAACTATTTGATTGCGATCGCCGCACATGTGCACTTTACGAAGAGATGTCAAGGTCTTATATGTGTTGAACAGAGGAGCGGCAATCGAAAACCCAAAAAATTCAGAATTCCTAGCATGTTCCGGTTTTTTGTTTTCGGCGAATAAAGTATATGGGCCAATAAAACATAATGTCTCACCTAAAGGACAACTCGATCGTTCATAATCACAATCATACACCCACCTACCATAAACAGGAACGCGGCAATTGACCAAAAACATTTCAAGTTTACATTTTATAATTTAGCGCCTAACCAGGGTGAATTAGAAGGATTAAACTATCTGATTACGGTCGCCGCACATGTGCAAATTACGTAGAGATGTTAATGTCTTATTTGTGTTAAACAGAGGAGCGGCAATCGAAAACCCAAAAAATTCAAAATTCCTAGCAACTTCCGTTTTTTTGTTTTCGGCGAATAAAGTATATGGGCCAATAAAACATAATGTATCAATTTGAGGACAACCTGATCGTTCATTTTCACAATCAGACACGCGCCTACCATAAACAGGAGCGTGGCAATTGACCAAAAATATTTCAAGTTTACATTTTACACTTTAGCGCCTAACCAGGGTACCAGGAAACCCCAAAAAATTCAGAATTCCTAGCATATTCCGGTTTTTTGTTTTCGGCGAATAAAGTATATGGGCCAATAAAACATAATGTATCACCTAGAGGACAACCCGATTGTTCATAATCACAATCATACACCCGCCTACCATAAACAGGAGCGTGGCAATTGACCAAAAACATTACAAGTTTACATTTTACACTTTAGCGCCTAACCAGGGTGAAATAGAAGGATTAAACTATTTGATTGCGATCGCCGCACATGTGCACTTTACGTAGAGATGTCAATGTCTTATATGTGTTGAACAATGGAGCGGCAATCGAAAACCCAAAAAATTCAAAATTCCTAGCACGTTCCGGTTTTTTGTTTACGGCGAATAAAGTATATGGGCCAATAAAACATAATGTATCTTCTCGAGGACAACCCGATCGTTTAAAATCACAATCATACAAACGCCTACCATAAACAGGAGCGCGGTTGACCAAAAACCTTACAAGTTTACATTTTACACTTAAGCGCCTAACCAGGGTGAATTCGACGGATTAAGCTGTTTGATGGTGATAGATGCACTTGTGCACTTTACGTGGAGATGTCAACGTCTTATATGTGTTGAACAGAGAAGCGGCAATCGAAAACCCAAAAAAATCAACATTCCTAGCATGTTCCGGTTTTTTGTTTTCGGCGAATAAAGTATATGGGCCAATAAAACATAATGTATCACCTAGAGGACAACCCGATTGCTCATTGTCACAATCATACACCCGCCTACCATAAACAGGAGCGCGGCAATTGACCAAAAACATTTCAAGTTTACATTTTACAATTTAGCGCCTAACCAGGGTGAATTAGAAGGATTAAACTATTTGATTGCGATCGCCGCACATGTGCACATTACGAAGAGATGTCATCGTCTTATATGTGTTGAACAGAGGAGCGGCAATCGAAAACAAAAAAAATTCAGAATTCCTAGCATGTTCCGGTTTTTTGTTTTCGGCGAAAAAAGTATATGGGCCAATGAAACATAATGTATCACATAGAGGACAACCCGATTGTTCATAATCACAATCATACACCCGCCTACCATAAACAGGAGCGCGGCAATTGACCAAAAACATTACAAGTTTACATTTTACACTTTAGCGCCTAACCAGGGTGAAATAGAAGCATCAAACTATTTGATTGCGGTCGCCGCACATGTGCACTTTACGTAGAGATGTCAATGTCTTATATGTGTTGAACAGAGGAGCGGCAATCGAAAACCCAAAAAATTCAAAATTCCTAGCATGTTCCGGTTTTTTGTTTACGGCGAATAAAGTATATGGGCCAAAAAAACATAATGTATCATCTCGAAGACAACCCGATCGTTTAAAATCACAATCATACACCCGCCTACCATAAACAGGAGCGCGGCAATTGACCAAAAACATTTCAAGTTCCATTTTACAATTTAGCGCCTAACCAGGGAAATTAGAAGGATTAAACTATCTGATTACGGTCGCCGCACATGTGCACTTTACGAAGAGATGTCAAGGTCTTATATGTGTTGAACAGAGGAGCGGCAAACGAAAACCCAAAAAAATCAGAATTCCTAGCATGTTCCGGTTTTTTGTTTTCGGCGAATAAAGTATATGGGCCAATAAAACATAATGTATCACCTAGAGGACAACCCGATTGTTCATAATCACAATCATACACCCGCCTACCATAAACAGGAGCGCGGCAAATGACCAAAAACATTTCCATTTTACATTTTACAATTTAGCGCCTAACCAGGGTGAATTAGAATGATTAAACTATCTGATTACGGCCGCCGCACATGTGCACTTTACGTAGAGATGTCAATGGCTTATAGGTGTTGAACAGAGAAGCGGCAATCGAAAACAAAAAAAAATCAGAATTCCTAGCATGTTCCGGTTTTTTGTTTTCGGCGAATAAAGTATATGGGCCAATAAAACATAATGTATCACATAGGGGACAACCCGATCGCTTATAATCACAATCATACACCCGCCTACCATAAACAGGAGCGCGGCAATTGACCAAAAACATTTCAAGTTTACATTTTACAATTTAGCGCCTAACCAGGGTGAATTAGAATGACTAAACTATCTGATTACGGTCGCCGCACATGTGCACTTTACGAAGCGATGTCAAGGTCTTATATGTGTTGAACAGAGGAGCGGCAAACGAAAACCCAAAAAAATCAGAATTCCTAGCATGTTCCGGTTTTTTGTTTTCGGCGAAAAAAGTATATGGGCCAATGAAACATAATGTATCACATAGAGGACAACCCGATTGTTCATAATCACAATCATACACCCGCCTACCATAAACAGGACCCCGGCAATTGACCAAAAACATTTCAATTTCACATTTTACACTTTAGCGCCTAACCAGGGTGAAATAGAAGGATTAAACTATCTGATTACGGTCGCCGCACATGTGCACTTTACGTAGAGATGTCAATGGCTTATATGTGTTGAACAGAGAAGCGGCAATCGAAAACAAAAAAAAATCAGAATTTCTAGCATGTTCCGGTTTTTTGTTTTCGGCGAATAAAGTATATGGGCCAATAAAACATAATGTATCACCTAGGGGACAACCCGATCGCTTATAATCACAATCATACACCCGGCTACCATAAACAGGAGCGCGGCAATTGACCAAAAACATTTCAAGTTTACATTTTACAATTTAGCGCCTAACCAGGGTGAATTAGAAGGATTAAACTATTTGATTGCGATCGCCGCACATGTGCACTTTACGAAGAGATGTCAAGGTCTTATATGTGTTGAGCAGAGGAGCGGCAATCGAAAACAAAAAAAAATCAGAATTCCTAGCATGTTCCGGTTTTTTGTTTTCGGCGAATAAAGTATATGGGCCGATAAAACATAATGTATCACCTAGAGGACAACCCGATTGTTCATAATCACAATCATACACCCGCCTACCATAAACAGGAGCGCGGCAATTGACCAAAAACATTACAAGCTTACATTTTACACTTTAGCGCCTAACCAGGGTGAATTAAAAGGATTAAACTATTTGATTGCGATCGCCGCACATGTGCACTTTACGAAGAGATGTCAAGGTCTTAATGTGTTGAACAGAGGAGCGGCAATCGAAAACCCAAAAAATTCAGAATTCCTAGCATGTTCCGGTTTTTTGTTTTCGGCGAATAAAGTATATGGGCCAATAAAACATAATGTATCACCTAGAGGACAACCCGATTGTTCATAATCACATCCATACACCCGCTGCCATAAACAGGAGCGCGGCAAATGACCAAAAACATTTCCATTTTACATTTTACACTTTAGCGCCTAACCAGGGTGAATTATAATTATTAAACTATTTGATTGCGATCGCCGCGCATGTGCAATTTACGTAGAGATGTTAATGTCTTATTTGTGTTAAACAGAGGAGCGGCAATCGAAAACCCAAAAAATTCAAAATTCCTAGCAACTTCCGTTTTTTTGTTTTCGGCGAATAAAGTATATGGGCCAATAAAACATAATGTATCAATTTGACGACAACCTGATCGTTCATTTTCACAATCAGACACGCGCCTACCATAAACAGGAGCGCGGCAATTGACCAAAAACATTTCAAGTTTACATTTTACAATTTAGCGCCTAACCAGGGTACCAGGAAACCCCAAAAAATTCAGAATTCCTAGCATGTTCCGGTTTTTTCTTTTCGGCGAATAAAGTATATGGGCCAATAAAACATATTGTATCACCTAAAGGACAACTCGATCGTTCATAATCACAATCATATACCCGCCTACCATAAACAGGAGCGCGGCAATTGACCAAAAACATTACAAGTTTACATTTTACACTTTAGCGCCTAACCAGGGTGAATTAGAAGGATTAAACTATTTGATTGCGATCGCCGCACATGTGCACTTTACGAAGAGATGTCAAGGTCTTATATGTGTTGAACAGAGGAGCGGCAATCGAAAACCCAAAAAATTCAGAATTCCTAGCATGTTCCGGTTTTTTGTTTTCGGCGAATAAAGTATATGGGCCAATAAAACATAATGTCTCACCTAAAGGACAACTCGATCGTTCATAATCACAATCATACACCCACCTACCATAAACAGGAACGCGGCAATTGACCAAAAACATTTCAAGTTTACATTTTATAATTTAGCGCCTAACCAGGGTGAATTAGAAGGATTAAACTATCTGATTACGGTCGCCGCACATGTGCAAATTACGTAGAGATGTTAATGTCTTATTTGTGTTAAACAGAGGAGCGGCAATCGAAAACCCAAAAAATTCAAAATACCTAGCAACTTCCGTTTTTTTGTTTTCGGCGAATAAAGTATATGGGCCAATAAAACATAATGTATCAATTTGAGGACAACCTGATCGTTCATTTTCACAATCAGACACGCGCCTACCATAAACAGGAGCGTGGCAATTGACCAAAAATATTTCAAGTTTACATTTTACACTCTAGCGCCTAACCAGGGTACCAGGAAACCCCAAAAAATTCAGAATTCCTAGCATGTTCCGGTTTTTTGTTTTCGGCGAATAAAGTATATGGGCCAATAAAACATAATGTATCACCTAGAGGACAACCCGATTGTTCATAATCACAATCATACACCCGCCTACCATAAACAGGAGCGTGGCAATTGACCAAAAACATTACAAGTTTACATTTTACACTTTAGCGCCTAACCAGGGTGAAATAGAAGGATCAAACTATTTGATTGCGGTCGCCGCACATGTGCACTTTACGTAGAGATGTCAATGTCTTATATGTGTTGAACAGAGGAGCGGCAATCGAAAACCCAAAAAATTCAAAATTCCTAGCACGTTCCGGTTTTTTGTTTACGGCGAATAAAGTATATGGGCCAATAAAACATAATGTATCTTCTCGAGGACAACCCGATCGTTTAAAATCGCAATCATACAAACGCCTACCATAAACAGGAGCGCGGTTGACCAAAAACCTTACAAGTTTACATTTTACACTTTAGCGCCTAACCAGGGTACCAGGAAACCCCAAAAAATTCAGAATTCTTAGCATGTTCCGGTTTTTTGTTTTCGGCGAATAAAGTATATGGGCCAATAAAACATAATGTATCACCTAGAGGACAACCCGATTGTTCATAATCACAATCATACACCCGCCTACCATAAACAGGAGCGTGGCAATTGACCAAAAACATTACAAGTTTACATTTTACACTTTAGCGCCTAACCAGGGTGAAATAGAAGGATCAAACTATTTGATTGCGGTCGCCCCACATGTGCACTTTACGTAGAGATGTCAATGTCTTATATGTGTTGAACAGAGGAGCGGCAATCGAAAACCCAAAAAATTCAAAATTCCTAGCACGTTCCGGTTTTTTGTTTACGGCGAATAAAGTATATGGGCCAATAAAACATAATGTATCTTCTCGAGGACAACCCGATCGTTTAAAATCGCAATCATACACCCGCCTACCATAAACAGGAGCGTGGCAATTGACCAAAAACATTACAAGTTTACATTTTACACTTTAGCGCCTAACCAGGGTGAAATAGAAGGATCAAACTATTTGATTGCGGTCGCCGCACATGTGCACTTTACGTAGAGATGTCAATGTCTTATATGTGTTGAACAGAGGAGCGGCAATCGAAAACCCAAAAAATTCAAAATTCCTAGCATGTTCCGGTTTTTTGTTTACGGCGAATAGAGTATATGGGCCAAAAAACCATAATGTATCATCTCGAAGACAACCCGATCGTTTAAAATCACAATCATACACCCGCCTACCATAAACAGGAGCGCGGCAATTGACCAAAAACATTTCAAGTTCCATTTTACAATTTAGCGCCTAACCAGGGTGAATTAGAAGGATTAAACTATCTGATTACGGTCGCCGCACATGTGCACTTTACGAAGAGATGTCAAGGTCTTATATGTGTTGAACAGAGGAGCGGCAAACGAAAACCCAAAAAAATCAGAATTCCTAGCATGTTCCGGTTTTTTGTTTTCGGCGAATAAAGTATATGGGCCAATAAAACATAATGTATCACCTAGAGGACAACCCGATTGTTCATAATCACAATCATACACCCACCTACCATAAACAGGAGCGCGGCAATTGACCAAAAACATTACAAGTTTACATTTTACACTTTAGCGCCTAACCAGGGTGAAATAGAAGCATCAAACTATTTGATTGCGGTCGCCGCACATGTGCACTTTACGTAGAGATGTCAATGTTGTATATGTGTTGAACAGAGGAGCGGCAATCGAAAACCCAAAAAATTCAAAATTCCTAGCATGTTCCGGTTTTTTGTTTACGGCGAATAAAGTATATGGGCCAAAAAAACATAATGTATCATCTCGAAGACAACCCGATCGTTTAAAATCACAATCATACACCCGCCTACCATAAACAGGAGCGCGGCAATTGACCAAAAACATTTCAAGTTCCATTTTACAATTTAGCGCCTAACCAGGGTGAATAAGAAGGATTAAACTATCTGATTACGGTCGCCGCACATGTGCACTTTACGTAGAGATGTCAATGTTGTATATGTGTTGAACAGAGGAGCGGCAATCGAAAACCCAAAAAATTCAAAATTCCTAGCATGTTCCGGTTTTTTGTTTACGGCGAATAAAGTATATGGGCCAAAAAAACATAATGTATCATCTCGAAGACAACCCGATCGTTTAAAATCACAATCATACACCCGCCTACCATAAACAGGAGCGCGGCAATTGACCAAAAACATTTCAAGTTTACATTTTATAATTTAGCGCCTAACCAGGGTGAATAAGAAGGATTAAACTATCTGATTACGGTCGCCGCACATGTGCACTTTACGTAGAGATGTCAAGGTCTTATATGTGTTGAACAGAGGAGCGGCAAACGAAAACCCAAAAAAATCAGAATTCCTAGCATGTTCCGGTTTTTTGTTTTCGGCGAATAAAGTATATGGGCCAATAAAACATAATGTATCACCTAGAGGACAACTCGATCGTTCATAATCACAATCATACACCCGCCTACCATAAACAGGAGCGCGGCAAATGACCAAAAACATTTCCATTTTACATTTTACACTTTAGCGCCTAACCAGGGTGAATTAGAATGATTAAACTATTTGATTGCGATCGCCGCGCATGTGCAATTTACGTAGAGATGTCAATGGCTTATATGTGTTGAACAGAGAAGCGGCAAACGAAAACCCAAAAAAATCAGAATTCCTAGCATGTTCCGGTTTTTTGTTTTCGGCGAATAAAGTATATGGGCCAATAAAACATAATGTCTCACCTAGAGGACAACTCGATCGTTCATAATCACAATCATACACCCACCTACCATAAACAGGAACGCGGCAATTGACCAAAAACATTTCAAGTTTACATTTTATAATTTAGCGCCTAACCAGGGTGAATTAGAAGGATTAAACTATCTGATTACGGTCGCCGCACATGTGCCTTTTACGTAGAGATGTCAATGGCTTATATGTGTTGAACAGAGAAGCGGCAAACGAAAACCCAAAAAAATCAGAATTCCTAGCATGTCCCGGTTTTTTGTTTTCGGCAAATAAAGTATATGGGCCAATAAAACATAATGTCTCACCTAGAGGACAACTCGATCGTTCATAATCACAATCATACACCCGCCTACCATAAACAGGAGCGCGGCAAATGACCAAAAACATTTCAATTTTACACTTTAGCGCTTAACCAGGGTGAATTAGAATGATTAAACTATTTGGTTGCGATCGCCGCACATGTGCACTTTACGAAGAGATGTCATCGTCTTATATGTGTTGAACAGAGGAGCGGCAATCGAAAACAAAAAAAATTCAGAATTCCTAGCATGTTCCGGTTTTTTGTTTACGGCGAATAAAGTATATGGTCCAATAAAACATAATGTATCACCTAGAGGACAACCCGATTGTTCATAATCACAATCATACACCCGCCTACCATAAACAGGAGCGCGGCAAATGACCAAAAACATTTCCATTTTACATTTTACACTTTAGCGCCTAACCAGGGTGAATTAGAATGATTAAACTATTTGATTGCGATCGCCGCGCATGTGCAATTTACGTAGAGATGTTAATGTCTTATTTGTGTTAAACAGAGGAGCGGCAATCGAAAACCCAAAAAATTCAAAATTCCTAGCAACTTCCGTTTTTTTGTTTTCGGCGAATAAAGTATATGGGCCAATAAAACATAATGTATCAATTAGAGGACAACCTGATCGTTCATAATCACAATCAGACACGCGCCTACCATAAACAGGAGCGCGGCAATTGACCAAAAACATTTCAAGTTTACATTTTACACTTTAGCGCCTAACCAGGGTACCAGGAAAACCCAAAAAATTCAGAATTCCTAGCATGTTCCGGTTTTTTGTTTTCGGCGAATAAAGTATATGGGCCAATAAAACATAATGTATCACCTAGAGGACAACCCGATTGTTCATAATCACAATCATACACCCGCCTACCATAAACAGGAGCGCGGCAATTGACCAAAAACATTACAAGTTTACATTTTACACTTTAGCGCCTAACCAGGGTGAAATAGAAGCATCAAACTATTTGATTGCGGTCGCCGCACATGTGCACTTTTCGTAGAGATATCAATGTCTTATATGTGTTGAACAGAGGAGCGGCAATCGAAAACCCAAAAAATTCAAAATTCCTAGCATGTTCCGGTTTTTTGTTTACGGCGAATAAAGTATATGGGCCAATAAAACATAATGTATCATCTCGAGGACAACCCGATCGTTTAAAATCACAATCATACAAACGCCTACCATAAACAGGAGCGCGGTTGACCAAAAACCTTACAAGTTTACATTTTACACTTAAGCGCTTAACCAGGGTGAATTCGACGGATTTAGCTGTTTGATTGTGATAGATGCACTTGTGCACTTTACGTGGAGATGTCAACGTCTTATATGTGTTGAACAGAGAAGCGGCAATCGAAAACCCAAAAAAATCAACATTCCTAGCAACTTCCGTTTTTTTGTTTTCGGCGAATAAAGTATATGGGCCAATAAAACATAATGTATCACCTAGAGGACAACCCGATTGTTCATAATCACAATCATACACCCGCCTACCATAAACAGGAGCGCGGCAATTGACCAAAAACATTACAAGTTTACATTTTACACTTTAGCGCCTAACCAGGGTGAAATAGAAGCATCAAACTATTTGATTGCGGTCGCCGCACATGTGCACTTTTCGTAGAGATGTCAATGTCTTATATGTGTTGAACAGAGGAGCGGCAATCGAAAACCCAAAAAATTCAAAATTCCTAGCATGTTCCGGTTTTTTGTTTACGGCAAATAAAGTATATGGGCCAAAAAAACATAATGTATCATCTCGAGGACAACCCGATCGTTCATAATCACAATCATACACCCGCCTACCATAAACAGGAGCGCGGCAAATGACCAAAAACATTTCAATTTTACACTTTAGCGCTTAACCAGGGAGAATTAGAATGATTAAACTATTTGGTTGCGATCGCCGCACATGTGCACTTTACGAAGAGATGTCATCGTCTTATATGTGTTGAACAGAGGAGCGGCAATCGAAAACAAAAAAAATTCAGAATTCCTAGCATGTTCCGGTTTTTTGTTTTCGGCGAATAAAGTATATGGGCCAATAAAACATAATGTATCACCTAGAGGACAACTCGATCGTTCATAATCACAATCATACACCCGCCTACCATAAACAGGAGCGCGGCAAATGACCAAAAACATTTCCATTTTACATTTTACACTTTAGCGCCTAACCAGGGTGAATTAGAATGATTAAACTATTTGATTGCGATCGCCGCGCATGTGCAATTTACGTAGAGATGTCAATGGCTTATATGTGTTGAACAGAGAAGCGGCAAACAAAAACCCAAAAAAATCAGATTTCCTAGCATGTTCCGGTTTTTTGTTTTCGGCGAATAAAGTATATGGGCCAATAAAACATAATGTATCACCTAGAGGACAACTCGATCGTTCATAATCACAATCATACACCCGCCTACCATAAACAGGAGCGCGGCAAATGACCAAAAACATTTCCATTTTACATTTTACACTTTAGCGCCTAACCAGGGTGAATTAGAATGATTAAACTATTTGATTGCGATCGCCGCGCATGTGCAATTTACGTAGAGATGTCAATGGCTTATATGTGTTGAACAGAGAAGCGGCAAACGAAAACCCAAAAAAATCAGAATTCCTAGCATGTTCCGGTTTTTTGTTTTCGGCGAATAAAGTATATGGGCCAATAAAACATAATGTCTCACCTAGAGGACAACTCGATCGTTCATAATCACAATCATACACCCGCCTACCATAAACAGGAGCGCGGCAAATGACCAAAAACATTTCCATTTTACATTTTACACTTTAGCGCCTAACCAGGGTGAATTAGAATGATTAAACTATTTGATTGCGATCGCCGCGCATGTGCAATTTACGTAGAGATGTCAATGGCTTATATGTGTTGAACAGAGAAGCGGCAAACGAAAACCCAAAAAAATCAGAATTCCTAGCATGTTCCGGTTTTTTGTTTTCGGCGAATAAAGTATATGGGCCAATAAAACATAATGTCTCACCTAGAGGACAACTCGATCGTTCATAATCACAATCATACACCCACCTACCATAAACAGGAGCGCGGCAATTGACCAAAAACATTTCAAGTTCCATTTTACAATTTAGCGCCTAACCAGGGTGAATTAGAAGGATTAAACTATCTGATTACGGTCGCCGCACATGTGCACTTTACGTAGAGATGTCAAGGTCTTATATGTGTTGAACAGAGAAGCGGCAAACGAAAACCCAAAAAAATCAGAATTCCTAGCATGTTCCGGTTTTTTGTTTTCGGCGAATAAAGTATATGGGCCAATAAAACATAATGTCTCACCTAGAGGACAACTCGATCGTTCATAATCACAATCATACACCCACCTACCATAAACAGGAGCGCGGCAATTGACCAAAAACATTTCAAGTTCCATTTTACAATTTAGCGCCTAACCAGGGTGAATTAGAAGGATTAAACTATCTGATTACGGTCGCCGCACATGTGCACTTTACGTAGAGATGTCAAGGTCTTATATGTGTTGAACAGAGGAGCGGCAAACGAAAACCCAAAAAAATCAGAATTCCTAGCATGTTCCGGTTTTTTGTTTTCGGCGAATAAAGTATATGGGCCAATAAAACATAATGTATCACCTAGAGGACAACTCGATCGTTCATAATCACAATCATACACCCGCCTACCATAAACAGGAGCGCGGCAAATGACCAAAAACATTTCCATTTTACATTTTACACTTTAGCGCCTAACCAGGGTGAATTAGAATGATTAAACTATTTGATTGCGATCGCCGCGCATGTGCAATTTACGTAGAGATGTCAATGGCTTATATGTGTTGAACAGAGAAGCGGCAAACGAAAACCCAAAAAAATCAGAATTCCTAGCATGTTCCGGTTTTTTGTTTTCGGCGAATAAAGTATATGGGCCAATAAAACATAATGTCTCACCTAGAGGACAACTCGATCGTTCATAATCACAATCATACACCCACCTACCATAAACAGGAACGCGGCAATTGACCAAAAACATTTCAAGTTTACATTTTATAATTTAGCGCCTAACCAGGGTGAATTAGAAGGATTAAACTATCTGATTACGGTCGCCGCACATGTGCCTTTTACGTAGAGATGTCAATGGCTTATACGTGTTGAACAGAGAAGCGGCAAACGAAAACCCAAAAAAATCAGAATTCCTAGCATGTCCCGGTTTTTTGTTTTCGGCAAATAAAGTATATGGGCCAATAAAACATAATGTCTCACCTAGAGGACAACTCGATCGTTCATAATCACAATCATACACCCGCCTACCATAAACAGGAGCGCGGCAAATGACCAAAAACATTTCAATTTTACACTTTAGCGCTTAACCAGGGTGAATTAGAATGATTAAACTATTTGGTTGCGATCGCCGCACATGTGCACTTTACGAAGAGATGTCATCGTCTTATATGTGTTGAACAGAGGAGCGGCAATCGAAAACAAAAAAAATTCAGAATTCCTAGCATGTTCCGGTTTTTTGTTTACGGCGAATAAAGTATATGGTCCAATAAAACATAATGTATCACCTAGAGGACAACCCGATTGTTCATAATCACAATCATACACCCGCCTACCATAAACAGGAGCGCGGGAAATGACCAAAAACATTTCCATTTTACATTTTACACTTTAGCGCCTAACCAGGGTGAATTAGAATGATTAAACTATTTGATTGCGATCGCCGCGCATGTGCAATTTACGTAGAGATGTTAATGTCTTATTTGTGTTAAACAGAGGAGCGGCAATCGAAAACCCAAAAAATTCAAAATTCCTAGCAACTTCCGTTTTTTTGTTTTCGGCGAATAAAGTATATGGGCCAATAAAACATAATGTATCAATTAGAGGACAACCTGATCGTTCATAATCACAATCAGACACGCGCCTACCATAAACAGGAGCGCGGCAATTGACCAAAAACATTTCAAGTTTACATTTTACACTTTAGCGCCTAACCAGGGTACCAGGAAAACCCAAAAAATTCAGAATTCCTAGCATGTTCCGGTTTTTTGTTTTCGGCGAATAAAGTATATGGGCCAATAAAACATAATGTATCACCTAGAGGACAACCCGATTGTTCATAATCACAATCATACACTCGCCTACCATAAACAGGAGCGCGGCAATTGACCAAAAACATTACAAGTTTACATTTTACACTTTAGCGCCTAACCAGGGTGAAATAGAAGCATCAAACTATTTGATTGCGGTCGCCGCACATGTGCATTTTTCGTAGAGATGTCAATGTCTTATATGTGTTGAACAGAGGAGCGGCAATCGAAAACCCAAAAAATTCAAAATTCCTAGCATGTTCCGGTTTTTTGTTTACGGCAAATAAAGTATATGGGCCAAAAAAACATAATGTATCATCTCGAGGACAACCCGATCGTTCATAATCACAATCATACACCCGCCTACCATAAACAGGAGCGCGGCAATTGACCAAAAACATTACAAGTTTACATTTTACACTTTAGCGCCTAACCAGGGTGAAATAGAAGCATCAAACTATTTGATTGCGGTCGCCGCACATGTGCATTTTTCGTAGAGATGTCAATGTCTTATATGTGTTGAACAGAGGAGCGGCAATCGAAAACCCAAAAAATTCAAAATTCCTAGCATGTTCCGGTTTTTTGTTTACGGCAAATAAAGTATATGGGCCAAAAAAACATAATGTATCATCTCGAGGACAACCCGATCGTTCATAATCACAATCATACACCCGCCTACCATAAACAGGAGCGCGGCAAATGACCAAAAACATTTCAATTTTACACTTTAGCGCTTAACCAGGGAGAATTAGAATGATTAAACTATTTGGTTGCGATCGCCGCACATGTGCACTTTACGAAGAGATGTCATCGTCTTATATGTGTTGAACAGAGGAGCGGCAATCGAAAACAAAAAAAATTCAGAATTCCTAGCATGTTCCGGTTTTTTGTTTTCGGCGAATAAAGTATATGGGCCAATAAAACATAATGTATCACCTAGAGGACAACCCGATTGTTCATAATCACAATCATACACCCGCCTACCATAAACAGGAGCGCGGCAAATGACCAAAAACATTTCCATTTTACATTTTACAATTTAGCGCCTAACCAGGGTGAATTAGAATGATTAAACTATTTGATTGCGATCGCCGCGCATGTGCAATTTACGTAGAGATGTCAATGGCTTATATGTGTTGAACAGAGAAGCGGCAAACGAAAACCCAAAAAAATCAAAATTCCTAGCATGTTCCGGTTTTTTGTTTACGGCAAATAAAGTATATGGGCCAAAAAAACATAATGTATCATCTCGAGGACAACCCGATTGTTCATAATCACAATCATACACCCGCCTACCATAAACAGGAGCGCGGCAAATGACCAAAAACATTTCCATTTTACATTTTACAATTTAGCGCCTAACCAGGGTGAATTAGAATGATTAAACTATTTGATTGCGATCGCCGCGCATGTGCACTTTACGAAGAGATGTCAAGGTCTTATATGTGTTGAACAGAGGAGCGGCAAACGAAAACCCAAAAAAATCAGAATTCCTAGCATGTTCCGGCTTTTTGTTTTCGGCGAATAAAGTATATGGGCCAATAAAACATAATGTATCACCTAGAGGACAACCCGATTGTTCATAATCACAATCATACACCCGCCTACCATAAACAGGAGCGCGGCAATTGACCAAAAACATTACAAGTTTACATTTTACACTTTAGCGCCTAACCAGGGTGAAATAGAAGCATCAAACTATTTGATTGCGGTCGCCGCACATGTGCACTTTTCGTAGAGATGTCAATGTCTTATATGTGTTGAACAGAGGAGCGGCAATCGAAAACCCAAAAAATTCAAAATTCCTAGCATGTTCCGGTTTTTTGTTTACGGCAAATAAAGTATATGGGCCAAAAAAACATAATGTATCATCTCGAGGACAACCCGATCGTTCATAATCACAATCATACACCCGCCTACCATAAACAGGAGCGCGGCAAATGACCAAAAACATTTCAATTTTACACTTTAGCGCTTAACCAGGGAGAATTAGAATGATTAAACTATTTGGTTGCGATCGCCGCACATGTGCACTTTACGAAGAGATGTCATCGTCTTATATGTGTTGAACAGAGGAGCGGCAATCGAAAACAAAAAAAATTCAGAATTCCTAGCATGTTCCGGTTTTTTGTTTTCGGCGAATAAAGTATATGGGCCAATAAAACATAATGTATCACCTAGAGGACAACCCGATTGTTCATAATCACAATCATACACCCGCCTACCATAAACAGGAGCGCGGCAAATGACCAAAAACATTTCCATTTTACATTTTACAATTTAGCGCCTAACCAGGGTGAATTAGAATGATTAAACTATTTGATTGCGATCGCCGCGCATGTGCACTTTACGAAGAGATGTCAAGGTCTTATATGTGTTGAACAGAGGAGCGGCAAACGAAAACCCAAAAAAATCAGAATTCCTAGCATGTTCCGGCTTTTTGTTTTCGGCGAATAAAGTATATGGGCCAATAAAACATAATGTATCACCTAGAGGACAACCCGATTGTTCATAATCACAATCATACACCCGCCTACCATAAACAGGAGCGCGGCAAATGACCAAAAACATTTCCATTTTACATTTTACAATTTAGCGCCTAACCAGGGTGAATTAGAATGATTAAACTATTTGATTGCGATCGCCGCGCATGTGCACTTTACGAAGAGATGTCAAGGTCTTATATGTGTTGAACAGAGGAGCGGCAAACGAAAACCCAAAAAAATCAGAATTCCTAGCATGTTCCGGCTTTTTGTTTTCGGCGAATAAAGTATATGGGCCAATAAAACATAATGTATCACCTAGAGGACAATCCGATTGTTCATAATCACAATCATACACCCGCCTACCATAAACAGGAGCGCGGCAAATGACCAAAAACATTTCCATTTTACATTTTACAATTTAGCGCCTAACCAGGGTGAATTAGAATGATTAAACTATTTGATTGCGATCGCCGCGCATGTGCAATTTACGTAGAGATGTCAATGGCTTATATGTGTTGAACAGAGAAGCGGCAAACGAAAACCCAAAAAAATCAGAATTCCTAGCATGTTCCGGTTTTTTGTTTTCGGCGAATAAAGTATATGGGCCAATAAAACATAATGTCTCACCTAGAGGACAACTCGATCGTTCATAATCACAATCATACACCCACCTACCATAAACAGAAACGCGGCAATTGACCAAAAACATTTCAAGTTTACATTTTATAATTTAGCGCCTAACCAGGGTGAATAAGAAGGATTAAACTATCTGATTACGGTCGCCGCACATGTGCACTTTACGTAGAGATGTCAATGTCTTATATGTGTTGAACAGAGGAGCGGCAATCGAAAACCCAAAAAATTCAAAATTCCTAGCATGTTCCGGTTTTTTGTTTACGGCGAATAAAGTATATGGGCCAAAAAAACATAATGTATCATCTCGAAGACAACCCGATCGTTTAAAATCACAATCATACACCCGCCTACCATAAACAGGAGCGCGGCAATTGACCAAAAACATTTCAAGTTCCATTTTACAATTTAGCGCCTAACCAGGGTGAATTAGAAGGATTAAACTATCTGACTACGGTCGCCGCACATGTGCACTTTACGAAGAGATGTCAAGGTCTTATATGTGTTGAACAGAGGAGCGGCAAACGAAAACCCAAAAAAATCAGAATTCCTAGCATGTTCCGGTTTTTTGTTTTCGGCGAATAAAGTATATGGACCAATAAAACATAATGTATCACCTAGAGGACAACTCGATCGTTCATAATCACAATCATACACCCGCCTACCATAAACAGGAGCGCGGCAAATGACCAAAAACATTTCCATTTTACATTTTACACTTTAGCGCCTAACCAGGGTGAATTAGAATGATTAAACTATTTGATTGCGATCGCCGCGCATGTGCAATTTACGTAGAGATGTCAATGGCTTATATGTGTTGAACAGAGAAGCGGCAAACGAAAACCCAAAAAAATCAGAATTCCTAGCATGTTCCGGTTTTTTGTTTTCGGCGAATAAAGTATATGGGCCAATAAAACGTAATGTCTCACCTAGAGGACAACTCGATCGTTCATAATCACAATCATACACCCACCTACCATAAACAGGAACGCGGCAATTGACCAAAAACATTTCAAGTTTACATTTTATAATTTAGCGCCTAACCAGGGTGAATTAGAAGGATTAAACTATCTGATTACGGTCGCCGCACATGTGCCTTTTACGTAGAGATGTCAATGGCTTATATGTGTTGAACAGAGAAGCGGCAAACGAAAACCCAAAAAAATCAACATTCCTAGCATGTTCCGGTTTTTTGTTTTCGGCGAATAAAGTATATGGGCCAATATAACATAACGTATCACCCAGAGGACAACCCGATCGTTTATAATCACAATCATACACCCGCCTACCATAAACAGGAGCGCGGCAAATGACCAAAAACATTTCAATTTTACACTTTAGCGCTTAACCAGGGTGAATTAGAATGATTAAACTATTTGGTTGCGATCGCCGCACATGTGCACTTTACGAAGAGATGTCATCGTCTTATATGTGTTGAACAGAGGAGCGGCAATCGAAAACAAAAAAAATTCAGAATTCCTAGCATGTTCCGGTTTTTTGTTTACGGCGAATAAAGTATATGGTCCAATAAAACATAATGTATCACCTAGAGGACAACCCGATTGTTCATAATCACAATCATACACCCGCCTACCATAAACAGGAGCGCGGCAAATGACCAAAAACATTTCCATTTTACATTTTACACTTTAGCGCCTAACCAGGGTGAATTAGAATGATTAAACTATTTGATTGCGATCGCCGCGCATGTGCAATTTACGTAGAGATGTTAATGTCTTATTTGTGTTAAACAGAGGAGCGGCAATCGAAAACCCAAAAAATTCAAAATTCCTAGCAACTTCCGTTTTTTTGTTTTCGGCGAATAAAGTATATGGGCCAATAAAACATAATGTATCAATTAGAGGACAACCTGATCGTTCATAATCACAATCAGACACGCGCCTACCATAAACAGGAGCGCGGCAATTGACCAAAAACATTTCAAGTTTACATTTTACACTTTAGCGCCTAACCAGGGTACCAGGAAAACCCAAAAAATTCAGAATTCCTAGCATGTTCCGGTTTTTTGTTTTCGGCGAATAAAGTATATGGGCCAATAAAACATAATGTATCACCTAGAGGACAACCCGATTGTTCATAATCACAATCATACACCCGCCTACCATAAACAGGAGCGCGGCAATTGACCAAAAACATTACAAGTTTACATTTTACACTTTAGCGCCTAACCAGGGTGAAATAGAAGCATCAAACTATTTGATTGCGGTCGCCGCACATGTGCACTTTTCGTAGAGATATCAATGTCTTATATGTGTTGAACAGAGGAGCGGCAATCGAAAACCCAAAAAATTCAAAATTCCTAGCATGTTCCGGTTTTTTGTTTACGGCGAATAAAGTATATGGGCCAATAAAACATAATGTATCATCTCGAGGACAACCCGATCGTTTAAAATCACAATCATACAAACGCCTACCATAAACAGGAGCGCGGTTGACCAAAAACCTTACAAGTTTACATTTTACACTTAAGCGCTTAACCAGGGTGAATTCGACGGATTTAGCTGTTTGATTGTGATAGATGCACTTGTGCACTTTACGTGGAGATGTCAACGTCTTATATGTGTTGAACAGAGAAGCGGCAATCGAAAACCCAAAAAAATCAACATTCCTAGCAACTTCCGTTTTTTTGTTTTCGGCGAATAAAGTATATGGGCCAATAAAACATAATGTATCACCTAGAGGACAACCCGATTGTTCATAATCACAATCATACACCCGCCTACCATAAACAGGAGCGCGGCAATTGACCAAAAACATTACAAGTTTACATTTTACACTTTAGCGCCTAACCAGGGTGAAATAGAAGCATCAAACTATTTGATTGCGGTCGCCGCACATGTGCACTTTTCGTAGAGATGTCAATGTCTTATATGTGTTGAACAGAGGAGCGGCAATCGAAAACCCAAAAAATTCAAAATTCCTAGCATGTTCCGGTTTTTTGTTTACGGCAAATAAAGTATATGGGCCAAAAAAACATAATGTATCATCTCGAGGACAACCCGATCGTTCATAATCACAATCATACACCCGCCTACCATAAACAGGAGCGCGGCAAATGACCAAAAACATTTCAATTTTACACTTTAGCGCTTAACCAGGGTGAATTAGAATGATTAAACTATTTGGTTGCGATCGCCGCACATGTGCACTTTACGAAGAGATGTCATCGTCTTATATGTGTTGAACAGAGGAGCGGCAATCGAAAACAAAAAAAATTCAGAATTCCTAGCATGTTCCGGTTTTTTGTTTTCGGCGAATAAAGTATATGGGCCAATAAAACATAATGTATCACCTAGAGGACAACCCGATTGTTCATAATCACAATCATACACCCGCCTACCATAAACAGGAGCGCGGCAATTGACCAAAAACATTACAAGTTTACATTTTACACTTTAGCGCCTAACCAGGGTGAAATAGAAGGATCAAACTATTTGATTGCGGTCGCCGCACATGTGCACTTTACGTAGAGATGTCAATGTCTTATATGTGTTAAACAGAGGAGCAGCAATCGAAAACCCAAAAAATTCAAAATTCCTAGCACGTTCCGGTTTTTTGTTTACGGCGAATAAAGTATATGGGCCAATAAAAAATAATGTATCATCTCGAGGACAACCCGATCGTTTAAAATCACAATCATACAAACGCCTACCATAAACAGGAGCGCGGTTGACCAAAAACCTTACAAGTTTACATTTTACACTTAAGCGCTTAACCAGGGTGAATTCGACGGATTTAGCTGTTTGATTGTGATAGATGCACTTTACGTGGAGATGTCAACGTCTTAAATGTGTTGAACAGAGAAGCGGCAATCGAAAACCCAAAAAAATCAACATTCCTAGCATGTTCCGGTTTTTTGTTTTCGGCGAATAAAGTATATGGGCCAATAAAACATAATGTATCAGCTAGAGGACAACCCGGTTGCTCATTGTCACAATCATACACCCGCCTACCATAAACAGGAGCGCGGCAATTGACCAAAAACATTTCAAGTTTACATTTTACAATTTAGCGCCTAACCAGGGTGAATTAGAAGGATTAAACTATTTGATTGCGATCGCCGCACATGTGCACTTTACGAAGAGATGTCATCGTCTTATATGTGTTGAACAGAGGAGCGGCAATCGAAAACAAAAAAAATTCAGAATTCCTAGCATGTTCCGGTTTTTTGTTTTCGGCGAATAAAGTATATGGGCCAATAAAACATAATGTATCAATTAGAGGACAACCCGATTGTTCATAATCACAATCATACACCCGCCTACCATAAACAGGAGCGCGGCAATTGACCAAAAACATTTCCATTTTACATTTTACAATTTAGCGCCTAACCAGGGTGAAATAGAAGCATCAAACTATTTGATTGCGGTCGCCGCACATGTGCACTTTACGTAGAGATGTCAATGTCTTATATGTGTTGAACAGAGGAGCGGCAATCGAAAACCCAAAAAATTCAAAATTCCTAGCATGTTCCGGTTTTTTGTTTACGGCAAATAAAGTATATGGGCCAATATAACATAATGTATCACCTAGAGGACAACCTGATTGTTCATAATCACAATCATACAAACGCCTACCATAAACATTAGCGCGGCAATTGACCAAAAACATTTCAATTTTACATTTTACACTTTAGCGCCTAACCAGGGTGAATTAGAATGATTAAACCATTTGATTGCGGTCGCCGCACATGTGCACTTTACGTAGAGATGTCATCGTCTTATATGTGTTGAACAGAGGAGCGGCAATCGAAAACAAAAAAAATTCAGAATTCCTAGCATGTTCCGGTTTTTTGTTTTCGGCGAATAAAGTATATGGGCCAATAAAACATAATGTATCACCTAGAGGACAACCCGATTGTTCATAATCACAATCATACACCCGCCTACCATAAACAGGAGCGCGGCAATTGACCAAAAACATTACAAGTTTACATTTTACACTTTAGCGCCTAACCAGGGTGAAATAGAAGGATCAAACTATTTGATTGCGGTCGCCGCACATGTGCACTTTACGTAGAGATGTCAATGTCTTATATGTGTTAAACAGAGGAGCAGCAATCGAAAACCCAAAAAATTCAAAATTCCTAGCACGTTCCGGTTTTTTGTTTACGGCGAATAAAGTATATGGGCCAATAAAAAATAATGTATCATCTCGAGGACAACCCGATCGTTTAAAATCACAATCATACAAACGCCTACCATAAACAGGAGCGCGGTTGACCAAAAACCTTACAACTTTACATTTTACACTTAAGCGCTTAACCAGGGTGAATTCGACGGATTTAGCTGTTTGATTGTGATAGATGCACTTTACGTGGAGATGTCAATGTCTTATATGTGTTGAACAGAGGAGCGGCAATCGAAAACCCAAAAAATTCAAAATTCCTAGCATGTTCCGGTTTTTTGTTTACGGCAAATAAAGTATATGGGCCAATATAACATAATGTATCACCTAGAGGACAACCTGATTGTTCATAATCACAATCATACACCCGCCTACCATAAACATTAGCGCGGCAATTGACCAAAAACATTTCAATTTTACATTTTACACTTTAGCGCCTAACCAGGGTGAATTAGAAGGATTAAACTATCTGATTACGGTCGCCGCACATGTGCACTTTACGTAGAGATGTCAATGGCTTATATGTGTTGAACAGAGGAGCGGCAATCGAAAACAAAAAAAATTCAGAATTCCTAGCATGTTCCGGTTTTTTGTTTTCGGCGAATAAAGTATATGGGCCAATAAAACATAATGTATCAATTAGAGGACAACCCGATTGTTCATAATCACAATCATACACCCGCCTACCATAAACATTAGCGCGGCAATTGACCAAAAACATTTCAATTTTACATTTTACACTTTAGCGCCTAACCAGGGTGAATTAGAAGGATTAAACTATCTGATTACGGTCGCCGCACATGTGCACTTTACGTAGAGATGTCAATGGCTTATATGTGTTGAACAGAGAAGCGGCAATCGAAAACCCAAAAAAATCAACATTCCTAGCATGTTCCGGTTTTTTGTTTTCGGCGAATAAAGTATATGGGCCAATATAACATAATGTATCACCTAGAGGACAACCTGATTGTTCATAATCACAATCATACACCCGCCTACCATAAACATTAGCGCGGCAATTGGCCAAAAACATTTCAATTTTACATTTTACACTTTAGCGCCTAACCAGGGTGAATTAGAATGATTAAACCATTTGATTGCGGTCGCCGCACATGTGCACTTTACGTAGAGATGTCATCGTCTTATATGTGTTGAACAGAGGAGCGGCAATCGAAAACAAAAAAAATTCAGAATTCCTAGCATGTTCCGGTTTTTTGTTTTCGGCGAATAAAGTATATGGGCCAAAAAAACATAATGTATCATCTCGAGGACAACCCGATCGTTTAAAATCACAATCATACACCCGCCTACCATAAACAGGACCCCGGCAATTGACCAAAAGCATTTCAATTTCACATTTTACACTTTAGCGCCTAACCAGGGTGAAATAGAAGGATTAAACTATTTGATTGCGATCGCCGCACATGTGCACTTTACGAAGAGATGTCATCGTCTTATATGTGTTGAACAGAGGAGCGGCAATCGAAAACAAAAAAAATTCAGAATTCCTAGCATGTTCCGGTTTTTTGTTTACGGCGAATAAAGTATATGGGCCAAAAAAACATAATGTATCATCTCGAGGACAACCCGATCGTTTAAAATCACAATCATACACCCGCCTACCATAAACAGGAGTGCGGCAATTGACCAAAAACATTTCAAGTTCCATTTTACAATTTAGCGCCTAACCAGGGTGAATTAGAAGGATTAAACTATCTGATTACGGTCGCCGCACATGTGCCTTTTACGTAGAGATGTCAATGGCTTATATGTGTTGAACAGAGGAGCGGCAATCGAAAACCCAAAAAATTCAAAATTCCTAGCATGTTCCGGTTTTTTGTTTACGGCAAATAAAGTATATGGGCCAAAAAAACATAATGTATCATCTCGAGGACAACCCGATCGTTCATAATCACAATCATACACCCGCCTACCATAAACATTAGCGCGGCAATTGACCAAAAACATTTCAATTTTACATTTTACACTTTAGCGCCTAACCAGGGTGAATTAGAATGATTAAACCATTTGATTGCGGTCGCCGCACATGTGCACTTTACGTAGAGATGTCAATGGCTTATATGTGTTGAACAGAGAAGCGGCAATCGAAAACCCAAAAAAATCAACACTCCTAGCATGTTCCGGATTTTTGTTTTCGGCGAATAAAGTATATGGGCCAATAAAACATATTGTATCACCTAGAGGACAACCTGATTGTTCATAATCACAATCATACACCCGCCTACCATAAACATTAGCGCGGCAATTGACCAAAAACATTTCAATTTTACATTTTACACTTTAGCGCCTAACCAGGGTGAATTAGAATGATTAAACCATTTGATTGCGGTCGCCGCACATGTGCACTTTACGTAGAGATGTCAATGGCTTATATGTGTTGAACAGAGAAGCGGCAATCGAAAACCCAAAAAAATCAACACTCCTAGCATGTTCCGGATTTTTGTTTTCGGCGAATAAAGTATATGGGCCAATAAAACATATTGTATCACCTAGGGGACAACCCGATCGTTTATAATCACAATCATACACCCGTCTACCATAAACAGGACCCCGGCAATTGACCAAAAGCATTTCAATTTCACATTTTACACTTTAGCGCCTAACCAGGGTGAAATAGAAGGATTAAACTATTTGATTGCGATCGCCGCACATGTGCACTTTACGAAGAGATGTCATCGTCTTATATGTGTTGAACAGAGGAGCGGCAATCGAAAACCCAAAAAATTCAAAATTCCTAGCATGTTCCGGTTTTTTGTTTACGGCGAATAAAGTATATGGGCCAAAAAAACATAATGTATCATCTCGAGGACAACCCGATCGTTTAAAATCACAATCATACACCCGCCTACCATAAACAGGAGTGCGGCAATTGACCAAAAACATTTCAAGTTCCATTTTACAATTTAGCGCCTAACCAGGGTGAATTAGAAGGATTAAACTATCTGATTACGGTCGCCGCACATGTGCCTTTTACGTAGAGATGTCAATGGCTTATATGTGTTGAACAGAGGAGCGGCAATCGAAAACCCAAAAAATTCAAAATTCCTAGCATGTTCCGGTTTTTTGTTTACGGCGAATAAAGTATATGGGCCAAAAAAACATAATGTATCATCTCGAAGACAACCCGATCGTTTAAAATCACAATCATACACCCGCCTACCATGAACAGGAGCGCGGCAATTGACCAAAAACATTTCTATTTTACACTTTAGCGCCTAACCAGGAAGAAATAGAAAGATTAAACTATCTGATTACGGTCGCCGCACATGTGCACTTTACGTAGAGATGTCAATGGCTTATATGTGTTGAACAGAGGAGCGGCAATCGAAAACCCAAAAAATTCAAAATTCCTAGCATGTTCCGGTTTTTTGTTTTCGGCGAATAAAGTATATGGGCCAATAAAACCTAATGTATCACCTAGAGGACAACCCGATTGTTCATAATCACAATCATACACCCACCTACCATAAACAGGAACACGGCAATTGACCAAAAACCTTTCAAGTTTACATTTTATAATTTAGCGCCTAACCAGGGTGAAATAGAAGCATCAAACTATCTGATTACGGTCGCCGCACATGTGCACTTTACGTAGAGATGTCAATGGCTTATATGTGTTGAACAGAGGAGCGGCAATCGAAAACCCAAAAAATTCAAAATTCCTAGCATGTTCCGGTTTTTTGTTTACGGCGAATAAAGTATATGGGCCAAAAAAACATAATGTATCATCTCGAAGACAACCCGATCGTTTAAAATCACAATCATACACCCGCCTACCATACACAGGAGCGCGGCAATTGACCAAAAACATTTCAAGTTCCATTTTACACTTTAGCGCCTAACCAGGGTGAAATAGAAGCATCAAACTATTTGATTGCGGTCGCCGCACATGTGCACTTTACGTAGAGATGTCAATGTCTTATATGTGTTGAACAGAGGAGCGGCAATCGAAAACCCAAAAAATTCAAAATTCCTAGCATGTTCCGGTTTTTTGTTTTCGGCGAATAAAGTATATGGGCCAATAAAACATAATGTATCACCTAGAGGACAACCCGATTGTTCATAATCACAATCATACACCCGCCTACCATAAACAGGAGCGCGGCAATTGACCAAAAACATTACAAGTTTACATTTTACACTTTAGCGCCTAACCAGGGTGAAATAGAAGGATCAAACTATTTGATTGCGGTCGCCGCACATGTGCACTTTACGTAGAGATGTCAATGTCTTATATGTGTTAAACAGAGGAGCAGCAATCGAAAACCCAAAAAATTCAAAATTCCTAGCACGTTCCGGTTTTTTGTTTACGGCGAATAAAGTATATGGGCCAATAAAAAATAATGTATCATCTCGAGGACAACCCGATCGTTTAAAATCACAATCATACAAACGCCTACCATAAACAGGAGCGCGGTTGACCAAAAACCTTACAACTTTACATTTTACACTTAAGCGCTTAACCAGGGTGAATTCGACGGATTTAGCTGTTTGATTGTGATAGATGCACTTTACGTGGAGATGTCAATGTCTTATATGTGTTGAACAGAGGAGCGGCAATCGAAAACCCAAAAAATTCAAAATTCCTAGCATGTTCCGGTTTTTTGTTTACGGCAAATAAAGTATATGGGCCAATATAACATAATGTATCACCTAGAGGACAACCTGATTGTTCATAATCACAATCATACACCCGCCTACCATAAACATTAGCGCGGCAATTGACCAAAAACATTTCAATTTTACATTTTACACTTTAGCGCCTAACCAGGGTGAATTAGAAGGATTAAACTATCTGATTACGGTCGCCGCACATGTGCACTTTACGTAGAGATGTCAATGGCTTATATGTGTTGAACAGAGGAGCGGCAATCGAAAACAAAAAAAATTCAGAATTCCTAGCATGTTCCGGTTTTTTGTTTTCGGCGAATAAAGTATATGGGCCAATAAAACATAATGTATCAATTAGAGGACAACCCGATTGTTCATAATCACAATCATACACCCGCCTACCATAAACATTAGCGCGGCAATTGACCAAAAACATTTCAATTTTACATTTTACACTTTAGCGCCTAACCAGGGTGAATTAGAAGGATTAAACTATCTGATTACGGTCGCCGCACATGTGCACTTTACGTAGAGATGTCAATGGCTTATATGTGTTGAACAGAGAAGCGGCAATCGAAAACCCAAAAAAATCAACATTCCTAGCATGTTCCGGTTTTTTGTTTTCGGCGAATAAAGTATATGGGCCAATATAACATAATGTATCACCTAGAGGACAACCTGATTGTTCATAATCACAATCATACACCCGCCTACCATAAACATTAGCGCGGCAATTGACCAAAAACATTTCAATTTTACATTTTACACTTTAGCGCCTAACCAGGGTGAATTAGAATGATTAAACCATTTGATTGCGGTCGCCGCACATGTGCACTTTACGTAGAGATGTCATCGTCTTATATGTGTTGAACAGAGGAGCGGCAATCGAAAACAAAAAAAATTCAGAATTCCTAGCATGTTCCGGTTTTTTGTTTTCGGCGAATAAAGTATATGGGCCAAAAAAACATAATGTATCATCTCGAGGACAACCCGATCGTTTAAAATCACAATCATACACCCGCCTACCATAAACAGGACCCCGGCAATTGACCAAAAGCATTTCAATTTCACATTTTACACTTTAGCGCCTAACCAGGGTGAAATAGAAGGATTAAACTATTTGATTGCGATCGCCGCACATGTGCACTTTACGAAGAGATGTCATCGTCTTATATGTGTTGAACAGAGGAGCGGCAATCGAAAACAAAAAAAATTCAGAATTCCTAGCATGTTCCGGTTTTTTGTTTACGGCGAATAAAGTATATGGGCCAAAAAAACATAATGTATCATCTCGAGGACAACCCGATCGTTTAAAATCACAATCATACACCCGCCTACCATAAACAGGAGTGCGGCAATTGACCAAAAACATTTCAAGTTCCATTTTACAATTTAGCGCCTAACCAGGGTGAATTAGAAGGATTAAACTATCTGATTACGGTCGCCGCACAAGTGCCTTTTACGTAGAGATGTCAATGGCTTATATGTGTTGAACAGAGGAGCGGCAATCGAAAACCCAAAAAATTCAAAATTCCTAGCATGTTCCGGTTTTTTGTTTACGGCAAATAAAGTATATGGGCCAAAAAAACATAATGTATCATCTCGAGGACAACCCGATCGTTCATAATCACAATCATACACCCGCCTACCATAAACATTAGCGCGGCAATTGACCGAAAACATTTCAATTTTACATTTTACACTTTAGCGCCTAACCAGGGTGAATAAGAATGATTAAACCATTTGATTGCGGTCGCCGCACATGTGCACCTTACGTAGAGATGTCAATGGCTTATATGTGTTGAACAGAGAAGCGGCAATCGAAAACCCAAAAAAATCAACACTCCTAGCATGTTCCGGATTTTTGTTTTCGGCGAATAAAGTATATGGGCCAATAAAACATATTGTATCACCTAGAGGACAACCTGATTGTTCATAATCACAATCATACACCCGCCTACCATAAACATTAGCGCGGCAATTGACCAAAAACATTTCAATTTTACATTTTACACTTTAGCGCCTAACCAGGGTGAATTAGAATGATTAAACCATTTGATTGCGGTCGCCGCACATGTGCACTTTACGTAGAGATGTCAATGGCTTATATGTGTTGAACAGAGAAGCGGCAATCGAAAACCCAAAAAAATCAACACTCCTAGCATGTTCCGGATTTTTGTTTTCGGCGAATAAAGTATATGGGCCAATAAAACATATTGTATCACCTAGGGGACAACCCGATCGTTTATAATCACAATCATACACCCGTCTACCATAAACAGGACCCCGGCAATTGACCAAAAGCATTTCAATTTCACATTTTACACTTTAGCGCCTAACCAGGGTGAAATAGAAGGATTAAACTATTTGATTGCGATCGCCGCACATGTGCACTTTACGAAGAGATGTCATCGTCTTATGTGTGTTGAACAGAGGAGCGGCAATCGAAAACAAAAAAAATTCAGAATTCCTAGCATGTTCCGGTTTTTTGTTTTCGGCGAAAAAAATATATGGGCCAATAAAACATAATGTATCACCTAGAGGACAACCCGATTGTTCATAATCACAATCATACACCCGCCTACCATAAACAGGAGCGCGGAAATTGACCAAAAACATTACAAGTTTACATTTTACACTTTAGCGCCTAACCAGGGTGAAATAGAAGCATCAAACTATTTGATTGCGGTCGCCGCACATGTGCACTTTTCGTAGAGATGTCAATGTCTTATATGTGTTGAACAGAGGAGCGGCAATCGAAAACCCAAAAAATTCAAAATTCCTAGCATGTTCCGGTTTTTTGTTTACGGCGAATAAAGTATATGGGCCAAAAAAACATAATGTATCATCTCGAGGACAACCCGATCGTTTAAAATCACAATCATACACCCGCCTACCATAAACAGGAGTGCGGCAATTGACCAAAAACATTTCAAGTTCCATTTTACAATTTAGCGCCTAACCATGGTGAATTAGAAGGATTAAACTATCTGATTACGGTCGCCGCACATGTGCATTTTACGTAGAGATGTCAATGGCTTATATGTGTTGAACAGAGGAGCGGCAATCGAAAACCCAAAAAATTCAAAATTCCTAGCATGTTCCGGTTTTTTGTTTACGGCGAATAAAGTATATGGGCCAAAAAAACATAATGTATCATCTCAAAGACAACCCGATCGTTTAAAATCACAATCATACACCCGCCTACCATGAACAGGAGCGCGGCAATTGACCAAAAACATTTCCATTTTACACTTTAGCGCCTAACCAGGAAGAAATAGAAAGATTAAACTATCTGATTACGGTCGCCGCACATGTGCACTTTACGTAGAGATGTCAATGGCTTATATGTGTTGAACAGAGGAGCGGCAATCGAAAACCCAAAAAATTCAAAATTCCTAGCATGTTCCGGTTTTTTGTTTTCGGCGAATAAAGTATATGGGCCAATAAAACCTAATGTATCACCTAGAGGACAACCCGATTGTTCATAATCACAATCATACACCCACCTACCATAAACAGGAACACGGCAATTGACCAAAAACCTTTCAAGTTTACATTTTATAATTTAGCGCCTAACCAGGGTGAAATAGAAGCATCAAACTATCTGATTACGGTCGCCGCACATGTGCACTTTACGTAGAGATGTCAATGGCTTATATGTGTTGAACAGAGGAGCGGCAATCGAAAACCCAAAAAATTCAAAATTCCTAGCATGTTCCGGTTTTTTGTTTACGGCGAATAAAGTATATGGGCCAAAAAAACATAATGTATCATCTCGAAGACAACCCGATCGTTTAAAATCACAATCATACACCCGCCTACCATAAACAGGAGCGTGGCAATTGACCAAAAACATTTCAAGTTCCATTTTACACTTTAGCGCCTAACCAGGGTGAAATAGAAGCATCAAACTATTTGATTGCGGTCGCCGCACATGTGCACTTTACGTAGAGATGTCAATGTCTTATATGTGTTGAACAGAGGAGCGGCAATCGAAAACCCAAAAAATTCAAAATTCCTAGCATGTTCCGGTTTTTTGTTTTCGGCGAATAAAGTATATGGGCCAATAAAACATAATGTATCACCTAGAGGACAACCCGATTGTTCATAATCACAATCATACACCCGCCTACCATAAACAGGAGCGCGGCAAATGACCAAAAACATTTCCATTTTACATTTTACACTTTAGCGCCTAACCAGGGTGAATTAGAATGATTAAACTATTTGATTGCGATCGCCGCGCATGTGCAATTTACGTAGAGATGTCAATGGCTTATATGTGTTGAACAGAGAAGCGGCAAACGAAAACCCAAAAAAATCAAAATTCCTAGCATGTTCCGGTTTTTTGTTTTCGGCGAATAAAGTATATGGGCCAATAAAACATAATTTCTCACCTAGAGAACAACCCGATCGTTTATAATCACAATCATACACCCGCCTACCATAAACAGGAGCGCGGCAAATGACCACAAACATTTCAATTTTACACTTTAGCGCTTAACCAGGGTGAATTGGAATGATTAAACTATTTGGTTGCGATCGCCGCGCATGTGCAATTTACGTAGAGATGTTAATGTCTTATTTGTGTTAAACAGAGGAGCGGCAATCATAAACCCAAAAAATTCAAAATTCCCAGCAACTTCCGTTTTTTTGTTTTCGGCGAATAAAGTATGTGGGCCAATAAAACATAATGTATCAATTAGAGAACAACCTGATCGTTCATAATCACAACCAAACACGCGCCTACCATAAACAGGAGCGCGGCAATTGACCAAAAACATTTCAAGTTTACATTTTACACTTTAGCGCCTTACCAGGGTAGCAGGAAAACCCAAAAAATTCAGAATTCCTAGCATGTTCCGGTTTTTTGTTTTCGGCGAATAAAGTATATGGGCCAATAAAACATAATGTATCACCTAGAGGACAACCCGATTGTTCATAATCACAATCATACACCCGCCTACCATAAACAGGACCCTGGCAATTGACCAAAAACATTACAAGTTTACATTTTACACTTTAGCGCCTAACCAGGGTGAAATAGAAGCATCAAACTATTTGATTGCGGTCGCCGCACATGTGCACTTTACGTAGAGATGTCAATGTCTTATATGTGTTGAACAGAGGAGCGGCAATCGAAAACCCAAAAAATTCAAAATTCCTAGCATGTTCCGGTTTTTTGTTTACGGCGAATAAAGTATATGGGCCAAAAAAACATAATGTATCATCTCGAGGACAACCCGATCGTTTAAAATCACAATCATACACCCGCCTACCATAAACAGGAGCGCGGCAATTGACCAAAAACATTTCAAGTTCCATTTTACACTTTAGCGCCTAACCAGGGTGAAATAGAAGCATCAAACTATTTGATTGCGGTCGCCGCACATGTGCACTTTACGTAGAGATGTCAATGTCTTATATGTGTTGAACAGAGGAGCGGCAATCAAAAACCCAAAAAATTCAAAATTCCTAGCATGTTCCGGTTTTTTGTTTTCGGCGAATAAAGTATATGGGCCAATAAAACATAATGTATCACCTAGAGGACAACCCGATTGTTCATAATCACAATCATACACCCGCCTACCATAAACAGGAGCGCGGCAAATGACCAAAAACATTTCCATTTTACATTTTACACTTTAGCGCCTAACCAGGGTGAATCAGAAGGATTAAACTATCTGATTACGGTCGCCGCACATGTGCCTTTTACGTAGAGATGTCAATGGCTTATATGTGTTGAACAGAGAAGCGGCAAACGAAAACCCAAAAAAATCAACATTCCTAGCATGTTCCGGTTTTTTGTTTTCGGCGAATAAAGTATATGGGCCAATATAACATAACGTATCACCTAGAGGACAACCCGATCGTTTATAATCACAATCATACACCCGCCTACCATAAACAGGAGCGCGGCAAATGACCAAAAACATTTCAATTTTACACTTTAGCGCTTAACCAGGGTGAATTGGAATGATTAAACTATTTGGTTGCGATCGCCGCGCATGTGCAATTTACGTAGAGATGTTAATGTCTTATTTGTGTTAAACAGAGGAGCGGCAATCGAAAACCCAAAAAATTCAAAATTCCCAGCAACTTCCGTTTTTTTGTTTTCGGCGAATAAAGTATGTGGGCCAATAAAACATAATGTATCAATTAGAGGACAACCTGATCGTTCATAATCACAATCAGACACGCGCCTACCATAAACAGGAGCGCGGCAATTGACCAAAAACATTTCAAGTTTACATTTTACACTTTAGCGCCTAACCAGGGTACCAGGAAAACCCAAAAAATTCAGAATTCCTAGCATGTTCCGGTTTTTTGTTTTCGGCGAATAAAGTATATGGGCCAATAAAACATAATGTATCACCTAGAGGACAACCCGATTGTTCATAATCACAATCATACACCCGCCTACCATAAACAGGACCCCGGCAATTGACCAAAAACATTACAAGTTTGCATTTTACACTTTAGCGCCTAACCAGGGTGAAATAGAATGATTAAACCATTTGATTGCGGTCGCCGCACATGTGCACTTTACGTAGAGATGTCAATGTCTTATATGTGTTGAACAGAGGAGCGGCAATCGAAAACCCAAAAAATTCAAAATTCCTAGCACGTTCCGGTTTTCTGTTTACGGCGAATAAAGTATATGGGCCAATAAAACATAATGTATCATCTCGAGGACAACCCGATCGTTTAATATCACAATCATACAAACGCCTACCATAAACAGGAGCGCGGTTGACCAAAAACATTACAAGTTTACATTTTACACTTTAGCGCCTAACCAGGGTGAAATAGAAGCATCAAACTATTTGATTGCGGTCGCCGCACATGTGCACTTTACGTAGAGATGTCAATGTCTTATATGTGTTGAACAGAGGAGCGGCAATCGAAAACCCAAAAAATTCAAAATTCCTAGCATGTTCCGGTTTTTTGTTTACGGCGAATAAAGTATATGGGCCAAAAAAACATAATGTATCATCTCGAGGACAACCCGATCGTTCATAATCACAATCATACACCCGCCTACCATAAACATTAGCGCGGCAATTGACCAAAAACATTTCAATTTTACATTTTACACTTTAGCGCCTAACCAGGGTGAATTAGAAGGATTAAACTATCTGATTACGGTCGCCGCACATGTGCACTTTACGAAGAGATGTCATCGTCTTATATGTGTTGAACAGAGAAGCGGCAATCGAAAACCCAAAAAAATCAACATTCCTAGCATGTTCCGGTTTTTTGTTTTCGGCGAATAAAGTATATGGGCCAATATAACATAATGTATCACCTAGAAGACAACCCGATTGTTCATAATCACAATCATACACCCGCCTACCATAAACATTAGCGCGGCAATTGACCAAAAACATTTTAATTTTACATTTTACACTTTAGCGCCTAACCAGGGTGAATAAGAATGATTAAACCATTTGATTGCGGTCGCCGCACATGTGCACTTTACGTAGAGATGTCAATGGCTTATATGTGTTGAACAGAGAAGCGGCAATCGAAAACCCAAAAAAATTAACACTCCTAGCATGTTCCGGATTTTTGTTTTCGGCGAATAAAGTATATGGGCCAATAAAACATAATGTATCACCTAGGGGACAACCCGATCGTTTATAATCACAATCATACACCCGCCTACCATAAACAGGACCCCGGCAATTGACCAAAAACATTTCAATTTCACATTTTACACTTTAGCGCCTAACCAGGGTGATTAGAAGGATTAAACTATTTGATTGCGATCGCCGCACATGTGCACTTTACGAAGAGATGTCATCGTCTTATATGTGTTGAACAGAGGAGCGGCAATCGAAAACAAAAAAACTTCAGAATTCCTAGCATGTTCCGGTTTTTTGTTTTCGGCGAAAAAAGTATATGGGCCAATAAAACATAATGTATCACCTAGAGGACAACCCGATTGTTCATAATCACAATCATACACCCGCCTACCATAAACAGGAGCGCGGCAATTGACCAAAAACATTACAAGTTTACATTTTACACTTTAGCGCCTAACCAGAGTGAAATAGAAGCATCAAACTATTTGATTGCGGTCGCCGCACATGTGCACTTTTCGTAGAGATGTCAATGTCTTATATGTGTTGAACAGAGGAGCGGTTTTTGTTTACGGCGAATAAAGTATATGGGCCAAAAAAACATAATGTATCATCTCGAGGACAACCCGATCGTTTAAAATCACAATCATACACCCGCCTACCATAAACAGGAGTGCGGCAATTGACCAAAAACATTTCAAGTTCCATTTTACAATTTAGCGCCTAACCAGGGTGAATTAGAAGGATTAAACTATCTGATTACGGTCGCCGCACATGTGCCTTTTACGTAGAGATGTCAATGGCTTATATGTGTTGAACAGAGGAGCGGCAATCGAAAACCCAAAAAATTCAAAATTCCTAGCATGTTCCGGTTTTTTGTTTACGGCGAATAAATTATATGGGCCAAAAAAACATAATGTATCATCTCGAGGACAACCCGATCGTTTAAAATCACAATCATACACCCGCCTACCATAAACAGGAGCGCGGCAATTGACCAAAAACATTTCAAGTTCCATTTTACACTTTAGCGCCTAACCAGGGTGAAATAGAAGCATCAAACTATTTGATTGCGGTCGCCGCACATGTGCACTTTACGTAGAGATGTCAATGTCTTATATGTGTTGAACAGAGGAGCGGCAATCGAAAACCCAAAAAATTCAAAATTCCTAGCATGTTCCGGTTTTTTGTTTTCGGCGAATAAAGTATATGGGCCAATAAAACATAATGTATCACCTAGAGGACAACCCGATTGTTCATAATCACAATCATACACCCGCCTACCATAAACAGGAGCGCGGCAAATGACCAAAAACATTTCCATTTTACATTTTACACTTTAGCGCCTAACCAGGGTGAATCAGAAGGATTAAACTATCTGATTACGGTCGCCGCACATGTGCCTTTTACGTAGAGATGTCAATGGCTTATATGTGTTGAACAGAGAAGCGGCAAACGAAAACCCAAAAAAATCAACATTCCTAGCATGTTCCGGTTTTTTGTTTTCGGCGAATAAAGTATATGGGCCAATATAACATAACGTATCACCTAGAGGACAACCCGATCGTTTATAATCACAATCATACACCCGCCTACCATAAACAGGAGCGCGGCAAATGACCAAAAACATTTCAATTTTACACTTTAGCGCTTAACCAGGGTGAATTGGAATGATTAAACTATTTGGTTGCGATCGCCGCGCATGTGCAATTTACGTAGAGATGTTAATGTCTTATTTGTGTTAAACAGAGGAGCGGCAATCGAAAACCCAAAAAATTCAAAATTCCTAGCACGTTCCGGTTTTCTGTTTACGGCGAATAAAGTATATGGGCCAATAAAACATAATGTATCATCTCGAGGACAACCCGATCGTTTAATATCACAATCATACAAACGCCTACCATAAACAGGAGCGCGGCAATTGACCAAAAACATTTCAAGTTCCATTTTACACTTTAGCGCCTAACCAGGGTGAAATAGAAGCATCAAACTATTTGATTGCGGTCGCCGCACATGTGCACTTTACGTAGAGATGTCAATGTCTTATATGTGTTGAACAGAGGAGCGGCAATCGAAAACCCAAAAAATTCAAAATTCCTAGCATGTTCCGGTTTTTTGTTTTCGGCGAATAAAGTATATGGGCCAATAAAACATAATGTATCACCTAGAGGACAACCCGATTGTTCATAATCACAATCATACACCCGCCTACCATAAACAGGAGCGCGGCAAATGACCAAAAACATTTCCATTTTACATTTTACACTTTAGCGCCTAACCAGGGTGAATCAGAAGGATTAAACTATCTGATTACGGTCGCCGCACATGTGCCTTTTACGTAGAGATGTCAATGGCTTATATGTGTTGAACAGAGAAGCGGCAAACGAAAACCCAAAAAAATCAACATTCCTAGCATGTTCCGGTTTTTTGTTTTCGGCGAATAAAGTATATGGGCCAATATAACATAACGTATCACCTAGAGGACAACCCGATCGTTTATAATCACAATCATACACCCGCCTACCATAAACAGGAGCGCGGCAAATGACCAAAAACATTTCAATTTTACACTTTAGCGCTTAACCAGGGTGAATTGGAATGATTAAACTATTTGGTTGCGATCGCCGCGCATGTGCAATTTACGTAGAGATGTTAATGTCTTATTTGTGTTAAACAGAGGAGCGGCAATCGAAAACCCAAAAAATTCAAAATTCCTAGCACGTTCCGGTTTTCTGTTTACGGCGAATAAAGTATATGGGCCAATAAAACATAATGTATCATCTCGAGGACAACCCGATCGTTTAATATCACAATCATACAAACGCCTACCATAAACAGGAGCGCGGCAATTGACCAAAAACATTTCAAGTTCCATTTTACACTTTAGCGCCTAACCAGGGTGAAATAGAAGCATCAAACTATTTGATTGCGGTCGCCGCACATGTGCACTTTACGTAGAGATGTCAATGTCTTATATGTGTTGAACAGAGGAGCGGCAATCGAAAACCCAAAAAATTCAAAATTCCTAGCATGTTCCGGTTTTTTGTTTTCGGCGAATAAAGTATATGGGCCAATAAAACATAATGTATCACCTAGAGGACAACCCGATTGTTCATAATCACAATCATACACCCGCCTACCATAAACAGGAGCGCGGCAAATGACCAAAAACATTTCCATTTTACATTTTACACTTTAGCGCCTAACCAGGGTGAATCAGAAGGATTAAACTATCTGATTACGGTCGCCGCACATGTGCCTTTTACGTAGAGATGTCAATGGCTTATATGTGTTGAACAGAGAAGCGGCAAACGAAAACCCAAAAAAATCAACATTCCTAGCATGTTCCGGTTTTTTGTTTTCGGCGAATAAAGTATATGGGCCAATATAACATAATGTATCACCTAGGGGACAACCCGATCGTTTATAATCACAATCATACACCCGCCTACCATAAACAGGACCCCGGCAATTGACCAAAAACATTTCAATTTCACATTTTACATTTTAGCGCCTAACCAGGGTGAAATAGAAGGATTAAACTATTTGATTGCGATCGCCGCACATGTGCACTTTACGAAGAGATGTCATCGTCTTATATGTGTTGAACAGAGGAGCGGCAATCGAAAACAAAAAAACTTCAGAATTCCTAGCATGTTCCGGTTTTTTGTTTTCGGCGAAAAAAGTATATGGGCCAATAAAACATAATGTATCACCTAGAGGACAACCCGATTGTTCATAATCACAATCATACACCCGCCTACCATAAACAGGAGCGCGGCAATTGACCAAAAACATTACAAGTTTACATTTTACACTTTAGCGCCTAACCAGAGTGAAATAGAAGCATCAAACTATTTGAGTGCGGTCGCCGCACATGTGCACTTTTCGTAGAGATGTCAATGTCTTATATGTGTTGAACAGAGGAGCGGCAATCGAAAACCCAAAAAATTCAAAATTCCTAGCATGTTCCGGTTTTTTGTTTACGGCGAATAAAGTATATGGGCCAAAAAAACATAATGTATCATCTCGAGGACAACCCGATCGTTTAAAATCACAATCATACACCCGCCTACCATAAACAGGAGTGCGGCAATTGACCAAAAACATTTCAAGTTCCATTTTACAATTTAGCGCCTAACCAGGGTGAATTAGAAGGATTAAACTATCTGATTACGGTCGCCGCACATGTGCCTTTTACGTAGAGATGTCAATGGCTTATATGTGTTGAACAGAGGAGCGGCAATCGAAAACCCAAAAAATTCAAAATTCCTAGCATGTTCCGGTTTTTTGTTTACGGCGAATAAATTATATGGGCCAAAAAAACATAATGTATCATCTCGAGGACAACCCGATCGTTTAAAATCACAATCATACACCCGCCTACCATAAACAGGAGCGCGGCAATTGACCAAAAACATTTCAAGTTCCATTTTACACTTTAGCGCCTAACCAGGGTGAAATAGAAGCATCAAACTATTTGATTGCGGTCGCCGCACATGTGCACTTTACGTAGAGATGTCAATGTCTTATATGTGTTGAACAGAGGAGCGGCAATCGAAAACCCAAAAAATTCAAAATTCCTAGCATGTTCCGGTTTTTTGTTTTCGGCGAATAAAGTATATGGGCCAATAAAACATAATGTATCACCTAGAGGACAACCCGATTGTTCATAATCACAATCATACACCCGCCTACCATAAACAGGAGCGCGGCAAATGACCAAAAACATTTCCATTTTACATTTTACACTTTAGCGCCTAACCAGGGTGAATCAGAAGGATTAAACTATCTGATTACGGTCGCCGCACATGTGCCTTTTACGTAGAGATGTCAATGGCTTATATGTGTTGAACAGAGAAGCGGCAAACGAAAACCCAAAAAAATCAACATTCCTAGCATGTTCCGGTTTTTTGTTTTCGGCGAATAAAGTATATGGGCCAATATAACATAACGTATCACCTAGAGGACAACCCGATCGTTTATAATCACAATCATACACCCGCCTACCATAAACAGGAGCGCGGCAAATGACCAAAAACATTTCAATTTTACACTTTAGCGCTTAACCAGGGTGAATTGGAATGATTAAACTATTTGGTTGCGATCGCCGCGCATGTGCAATTTACGTAGAGATGTTAATGTCTTATTTGTGTTAAACAGAGGAGCGGCAATCGAAAACCCAAAAAATTCAAAATTCCTAGCATGTTCCGGTTTTTTGTTTACGGCGAATAAAGTATATGGGCCAAAAAAACATAATGTATCATCTCGAGGACAACCCGATCGTTTAAAATCACAATCATACACCCGCCTACCATAAACAGGAGTGCGGCAATTGACCAAAAACATTTCAAGTTCCATTTTACAATTTAGCGCCTAACCAGGGTGAATTAGAAGGATTAAACTATCTGATTACGGTCGCCGCACATGTGCCTTTTACGTAGAGATGTCAATGGCTTATATGTGTTGAACAGAGGAGCGGCAATCGAAAACCCAAAAAATTCAAAATTCCTAGCATGTTCCGGTTTTTTGTTTACGGCGAATAAATTATATGGGCCAAAAAAACATAATGTATCATCTCGAGGACAACCCGATCGTTTAAAATCACAATCATACACCCGCCTACCATAAACAGGAGCGCGGCAATTGACCAAAAACATTTCAAGTTCCATTTTACACTTTAGCGCCTAACCAGGGTGAAATAGAAGCATCAAACTATTTGATTGCGGTCGCCGCACATGTGCACTTTACGTAGAGATGTCAATGTCTTATATGTGTTGAACAGAGGAGCGGCAATCGAAAACCCAAAAAATTCAAAATTCCTAGCATGTTCCGGTTTTTTGTTTACGGCGAATAAATTATATGGGCCAAAAAAAAATAATGTATCATCTCGAGGACAACCCGATCGTTTAAAATCACAATCATACACCCGCCTACCATAAACAGGAGCGCGGCAATTGACCAAAAACATTTCAAGTTCCATTTTACACTTTAGCGCCTAACCAGGGTGAAATAGAAGCATCAAACTATTTGATTGCGGTCGCCGCACATGTGCACTTTACGTAGAGATGTCAATGTCTTATATGTGTTGAACAGAGGAGCGGCAATCGAAAACCCAAAAAATTCAAAATTCCTAGCATGTTCCGGTTTTTTGTTTTCGGCGAATAAAGTATATGGGCCAATAAAACATAATGTATCACCTAGAGGACAACCCGATTGTTCATAATCACAATCATACACCCGCCTACCATAAACAGGAGCGCGGCAAATGACCAAAAACATTTCCATTTTACATTTTACACTTTAGCGCCTAACCAGGGTGAATCAGAAGGATTAAACTATCTGATTACGGTCGCCGCACATGTGCCTTTTACGTAGAGATGTCAATGGCTTATATGTGTTGAACAGAGAAGCGGCAATCAAAAACCCAAAAAAATCAACATTCCTAGCATGTTCCGGTTTTTTGTTTTCGGCGAATAAAGTATATGGGCCAATAAAACATAATGTATCACCTAGAGGACAACCCGATTGTTCATAATCACAATCATACACACGCCTACCATAAACAGGACCCCGGCAATTGACCAAAAACATTACAAGTTTACATTTTACACTTTAGCGCCTAACCAGGGTGAAATAGAATGATTAAACCATTTGATTGCGGTCGCCGCACATGTGCACTTTACGTAGAGATGTCAATGTCTTATATGTGTTGAGCAGAGGAGCGGCAATCGAAAACCCAAAAAATTCAAAATTCCTAGCACGTTCCGGTTTTCTGTTTACGGCGAATAAAGTATATGGGCCAATAAAACATAATGTATCATCTCGAGGACAACCCGATCGTTTAATATCACAATCATACAAACGCCTACCATAAACAGGAGCGCGGTTGACCAAAAACCTTACAAGTTTACATTTTACACTTAAGCGCTTAACCAGGGTGAATTCGACGGATTTAGCTGTTTGATTGTGATAGATGCACTTGCGCACTTTACGAAGAGATGTCATCGTCTTATATGTGTTGAACAGAGGAGCGGCAATCGAAAACAAAAAAAATTCAGAATTCCTAGCATGTTCCGGTTTTTTGTTTTCGGCGAAAAAAGTATATGGGCCAATAAAACATAATGTATCACCTAGAGGACAACCCGATTGTTCAAAATCACAATCATACACCCGCCTACCATAAACAGGAGCGCGGCAATTGACCAAAAACATTACAAGTTTACATTTTACACTTTAGCGCCTAACCAGGGTGAAATAGAAGCATCAAACTATCTGATTACGGTCGCCGCACATGTGCCTTTTACGTAGAGATGTCAATGGCTTATATGTGTTGAACAGAGAAGCGGCAATCGAAAACCCAAAAAAATCAACACTCCTAGCATGTTCCGGATTTTTGTTTTCGGCGAATAAAGTATATGGGCCAATAAAACATAATGTATCACCTAGGGGACAACCCGATCGTTTATAATCACAATCATACACCCGCCTACCATAAACAGGACCCCGGCAATTGACCAAAAACATTTCAATTTCACATTTTACATTTTAGCGCCTAACCAGGGTGAAATAGAAGGATTAAACTATTTGATTGCGATCGCCGCACATGTGCACTTTACGAAGAGATGTCATCGTCTTATATGTGTTGAACAGAGGAGCGGCAATCGAAAACAAAAAAACTTCAGAGTTCCTAGCATGTTCCGGTTTTTTGTTTTCGGCGAAAAAAGTATATGGGCCAATAAAACATAATGTATCACCTAGAGGACAACCCGATTGTTCATAATCACAATCATACACCCGCCTACCATAAACAGGAGCGCGGCAATTGACCAAAAACATTACAAGTTTACATTTTACACTTTAGCGCCTAACCAGAGTGAAATAGAAGCATCAAACTATTTGATTGCGGTCGCCGCACATGTGCACTTTTCGTAGAGATGTCAATGTCTTATATGTGTTGAACAGAGGAGCGGCAATCGAAAACCCAAAAAATTCAAAATTCCTAGCATGTTCCGGTTTTTTGTTTACGGCGAATAAAGTATATGGGCCAAAAAAACATAATGTATCATCTCGAGGACAACCCGATCGTTTAAAATCACAATCATACACCCGCCTACCATAAACAGGAGTGCGGCAATTGACCAAAAACATTTCAAGTTCCATTTTACAATTTAGCGCCTAACCAGGGTGAATTAGAAGGATTAAACTATCTGATTACGGTCGCCGCACATGTGCCTTTTACGTAGAGATGTCAATGGCTTATATGTGTTGAACAGAGGAGCGGCAATCGAAAACCCAAAAAATTCAAAATTCCTAGCATGTTCCGGTTTTTTGTTTACGGCGAATAAATTATATGGGCCAAAAAAACATAATGTATCATCTCGAGGACAACCCGATCGTTTAAAATCACAATCATACACCCGCCTACCATAAACAGGAGCGCGGCAATTGACCAAAAACATTTCAAGTTCCATTTTACACTTTAGCGCCTAACCAGGGTGAAATAGAAGCATCAAACTATTTGATTGCGGTCGCCGCACATGTGCACTTTTCGTAGAGATGTCAATGTCTTATATGTGTTGAACAGAGGAGCGGCAATCGAAAACCCAAAAAATTCAAAATTCCTAGCATGTTCCGGTTTTTTGTTTACGGCGAATAAAGTATATGGGCCAAAAAAACATAATGTATCATCTCGAGGACAACCCGATCGTTTAAAATCACAATCATACACCCGCCTACCATAAACAGGAGTGCGGCAATTGACCAAAAACATTTCAAGTTCCATTTTACAATTTAGCGCCTAACCAGGGTGAATTAGAAGGATTAAACTATCTGATTACGGTCGCCGCACATGTGCCTTTTACGTAGAGATGTCAATGGCTTATATGTGTTGAACAGAGGAGCGGCAATCGAAAACCCAAAAAATTCAAAATTCCTAGCATGTTCCGGTTTTTTGTTTACGGCGAATAAATTATATGGGCCAATAAAACATAATGTATCACCTAGAGGACAACCCGATTGTTCATAATCACAATCATACACCCGCCTACCATAAACAGGAGCGCGGCAATTGACCAAAAACATTACAAGTTTACATTTTACACTTTAGCGCCTAACCAGAGTGAAATAGAAGCATCAAACTATTTGATTGCGGTCGCCGCACATGTGCACTTTTCGTAGAGATGTCAATGTCTTATATGTGTTGAACAGAGGAGCGGCAATCGAAAACCCAAAAAATTCAAAATTCCTAGCATGTTCCGGTTTTTTGTTTACGGCGAATAAAGTATATGGGCCAAAAAAACATAATGTATCATCTCGAGGACAACCCGATCGTTTAAAATCACAATCATACACCCGCCTACCATAAACAGGAGTGCGGCAATTGACCAAAAACATTTCAAGTTCCATTTTACAATTTAGCGCCTAACCAGGGTGAATTAGAAGGATTAAACTATCTGATTACGGTCGCCGCACATGTGCCTTTTACGTAGAGATGTCAATGGCTTATATGTGTTGAACAGAGGAGCGGCAATCGAAAACCCAAAAAATTCAAAATTCCTAGCATGTTCCGGTTTTTTGTTTACGGCGAATAAATTATATGGGCCAATAAAACATAATGTATCACCTAGAGGACAACCCGATTGTTCATAATCACAATCATACACCCGCCTACCATAAACAGGAGCGCGGCAATTGACCAAAAACATTACAAGTTTACATTTTACACTTTAGCGCCTAACCAGAGTGAAATAGAAGCATCAAACTATTTGATTGCGGTCGCCGCACATGTGCACTTTTCGTAGAGATGTCAATGTCTTATATGTGTTGAACAGAGGAGCGGCAATCGAAAACCCAAAAAATTCAAAATTCCTAGCATGTTCCGGTTTTTTGTTTACGGCGAATAAAGTATATGGGCCAAAAAAACATAATGTATCATCTCGAGGACAACGCGATCGTTTAAAATCACAATCATACACCCGCCTACCATAACCAGGAGTGCGGCAATTGACCAAAAACATTTCAAGTTCCATTTTACAATTTAGCGCCTAACCAGGGTGAATTAGAAGGATTAAACTATCTGATTACGGTCGCCGCACATGTGCCTTTTACGTAGAGATGTCAATGTCTTATATGTGTTGAACAGAGGAGCGGCAATCGAAAACCCAAAAAATTCAAAATTCCTAGCATGTTCCGGTTTTTTGTTTACGGCGAATAAAGTATATGGGCCAAAAAAACATAATGTATCATCTCGAGGACAACCCGATCGTTTAAAATCACAATCATACACCCGCCTACCATAAACAGGAGTGCGGCAATTGACCAAAAACATTTCAAGTTCCATTTTACAATTTAGCGCCTAACCAGGGTGAATTAGAAGGATTAAACTATCTGATTACGGTCGCCGCACATGTGCCTTTTACGTAGAGATGTCAATGGCTTATATGTGTTGAACAGAGGAGCGGCAATCGAAAACCCAAAAAATTCAAAATTCCTAGCATGTTCCGGTTTTTTGTTTACGGCGAAAAAAGTATATGGGCCAATAAAACATAATGTATCACCTAGAGGACAACCCGATTGTTCATAATCACAATCATACACCCGCCTACCATAAACAGGAGCGCGGCAAATGACCAAAAACATTTCCATTTTACATTTTACACTTTAGCGCCTAACCAGGGTGAATCAGAAGGATTAAACTATCTGATTACGGTCGCCGCACATGTGCCTTTTACGTAGAGATGTCAATGGCTTATATGTGTTGAACAGAGAAGCGGCAAACGAAAACCTAAAAAAATCAACATTCCTAGCATGTTCCGGTTTTTTGTTTTCGGCGAATAAAGTATATGGGCCAATATAACATAACGTATCACCTAGAGGACAACCCGATCGTTTATAATCACAATCATACACCCGCCTACCATAAACAGGAGCGCGGCAAATGACCAAAAACATTTCAATTTTACACTTTAGCGCTTAACCAGGGTGAATTGGAATGATTAAACTATTTGGTTGCGATCGCCGCGCATGTGCAATTTACGTAGAGATGTTAATGTCTTATTTGTGTTAAACAGAGGAGCGGCAATCGAAAACCCAAAAAATTCAAAATTCCCAGCAACTTCCGTTTTTTTGTTTTCGGCGAATAAAGTATGTGGGCCAATAAAACATAATGTATCAATTAGAGGACAACCTGATCGTTCATAATCACAATCAGACACGCGCCTACCATAAACAGGAGCGCGGCAATTGACCAAAAACATTTCAAGTTTACATTTTACACTTTAGCGCCTAACCAGGGTACCAGGAAAACCCAAAAAATTCAGAATTCCTAGCATGTTCCGGTTTTTTTGTCTTCGGCGAATAAAGTATATGGGCCAATAAAACATAATGTATCACCTAGAGGACAACCCGATTGTTCATAATCACAATCATACACCCGCCTACCATAAACAGGACCCCGGCAATTGACCAAAAACATTACAAAATTACATTTTACACTTTAGCGCCTAACCAGGGTGAAATAGAAGGATCAAACTATTTGATTGCGGTCGCCGCACATGTGCACTTTACGTAGAGATGTCAACGTCTTATATGTGTTGAACAGAGAAGCGGCAATCGAAAACCCAAAAAAGTCAACATTCCTAGCATGTTCCGGTTTTTTGTTTTCGGCGAATAAAGTATATGGGCCAATAAAACATAATGTATCAGCTAGAGGACAACCCGGTTGCTCATTGTCACAATCATACACCCGCCTACCATAAACAGGAGCGCGGCAATTGACCAAAAACATTTCAAGTTTACATTTTACAATTTAGCGCCTAACCAGGGTGAATTAGAAGGATTAAACTATTTGATTGCGATCGCCGCATATGTGCACTTTACGAAGAGATGTCAATGGCTTATATGTGTTGCACAGAGAAGCGGCAATCGAAAACCCAAAAAATTCAGAATTCCTAGCATGTTCCGGGTTTTTGTTTTCGGCGAAAAAAGTATATGGGCCAATAAAACATAATGTATCACCTAGAGGACAACCCGATTGTTCATAATCACAATCATACACCCACCTACCATAAACAGGAGCGCGGCAATTGACCAAAAACATTACAAGTTTACATTTTACACTTTAGCGCCTAACCAGGGTGAATTAGAAGGATTAAACTATTTGATTGCGATCGCCGCACATGTGCACTTTACGAAGAGATGTCAATGGCTTATATGTGTTGCACAGAGAAGCGGCAATCGAAAACCCAAAAAATTCAGAATTCCTAGCATGTTCCGGGTTTTTGTTTTCGGCGAAAAAAGTATATGGGCCAATAAAACATAATGTATCACCTAGAGGACAACCCGGTTGCTCATTGTCACAATCATACACCCGCCTACCATAAACAGGAGCGCGGCAATTGACCAAAAACATTTCAATTTTACATTTTACAATTTAGCGCCTAACCAGGGTGAATTAGACGGATTAAACTATTTGATTGCGATCGCCGCACATGTGCACTTTACGAAGAGATGTCATCGTCTTATATGTGTTGAACAGAGGAGCGGCAATCGAAAACAAAAAAAATTCAGAATTCCTAGCATGTTCCGGGTTTTTGTTTTCGGCGAAAAAAGTATATGGGCCAATAAAACATAATGTATCACCTAGAGGACAACCCGATTGTTCATAATCACAATCATACACCCACCTACCATAAACAGGAGCGCGGCAATTGACCAAAAACATTACAAGTTTACATTTTACACTTTAGCGCCTAACCAGGGTGAAATAGAAGCATCAAACTATTTGATTGCGGTCGCCGCACATGTGCACTTTACGTAGAGATGTCAATGTCTTATATGTGTTGAACAGAGGAGCGGCAATCGAAAACCCAAAAAATTCAAAATTCCTAGCATGTTCCGGTTTTTTGTTTACGGCGAATAAAGTATATGGGCCAATAAAACATAATGTATCACCCAGAGGACAACCTGATCGTTCATAATCACAACCACACTCCCGCCTACCATAAACAGGAGCGCAGCAATTGACCAAAAACATTTAAATTTTTCATTTTACACTTTAGCGCCTAACCAGGGTGAATTATAATGATTAAACTATTTGATTGCGATCGCCGCACATGTGCACTTTACGAAGAGATGTCAACGTCTTATATGTGTTGAACGAGGAGCGGCAATCGAAAACCCAAAAAATTGAAAGTTCCTAGCATGTTCCGGTTTTTTGTGTTCGCCGAATAAAGTATATGGGACAATAAAACATAATGTATCACCTAGAGGACAACCCGATCGTTTATAATCACAACCATACACCCGCCTACCATAAACATTAGCGCGGCAATTGACCAAAAACATTTCAATTTTACACTTTAGCGCCTAACCAGGGTGAACTAGAATGATTAAACTATTTGATTGCGGTCGCCGCACATGTGCACTTTACGTAGAGATGTCAATGGCTTATATGTGTTGACCAGAGAAGCGGTTTTTTTGTTTTCGGCGAATAAAGTATATGGGCCAATAACAAATAATGTATCACCTAGAGGACAACCTGATCGTTTATAATCACAATCATACACCCGCCTACCATAAACAGGAGCGCGGCAATTGACCAAAAACATTACAAGTTTACATTTTACACTTTAGCGCCTAACCAGGGTGAAATAGAAGCATCAAACTATTTGATTGCGATCGCCGCACATGTGCACTTTACGAAGAGATGTCATCGTCTTATATGTGTTGAACAGAGGAGCGGCAATCGAAAACAAAAAAAATTCAGAATTCCTAGCATGTTCCGGGTTTTTGTTTTCGGCGAAAAAAGTATATGGGCCAAAAAAACATAATGTATCATCTCGAGGACAACCCGATCGTTTAAAATCACAATCATACACCCGCCTACCATAAACATTAGCGCGGCAATTGACCAAAAACATTTCAATTTTACACTTTAGCGCCTAACCAGGGTGAACTAGAATGATTAAACTATTTGATTGCGGTCGCCGCACATGTGCACTTTACGTAGAGATGTCAATGGCTTATATGTGTTGAACAGAGAAGCGGCAATCAAAAACCCAAAAAAATCAACACTCCTAGCATGTTCCGGTTTTTTGTTTTCGGCGAATAAAGTATATGGGCCAATAAAACATAATGTATCACCCAGAGGACAACCTGATCGTTCATAATCACAACCACACTCCCGCCTACCATAAACAGGAGCGCGGCAATTGACCAAAAACATTTAAATTTTTCATTTTACACTTTAGCGCCTAACCAGGGTGAATTATAATGATTAAACTATTTGATTGCGATCGCCGCACATGTGCACTTTACGAAGAGATGTCAACGTCTTATATGTGTTGAACGAGGAGCGGCAATCGAAAACCCAAAAAATTGAAAGTTCCTAGCATGTTCCGGTTTTTTGTGTTCGCCGAATAAAGTATATGGGACAATAAAACATAATGTATCACCTAGAGGACAACCCGATCGTTTATAATCACAACCATACACCCGCCTACCATAAACAGGAGCGCGGCAAATGACCAAAAACATTTCAAGTTTACATTTTACACTTTAGCGCCTAACCAGGGTGAATTATAATGATTAAACTATTTGATTGCGATCGCCGCACATGTGCACTTTACGAAGAGATGTCAATGGCTTATATGTGTTGAACAGAGAAGCGGCAATCGAAAACCCAAAAAAATCAACATTCCTAGCATGTTCCGGTTTTTTGTTTTCGGCGAATAAAGTATATGGACCAATAAAACATAATGTATCATCTCGAGGACAACCTGATCGTTCATAATCACAATCATACACCCGCCTACCATAAACAGGAGCGCGTCAATTGACCAAAAACATTACAAGTTTACATTTTACACTTTAGCGCCTAACCAGGGTGAAATAGAAGGATCAAACAATTTGATGGCGATCGCCGCACATGTGCACTTTTCGCAGAGATGTCAATGTCTTATATGTGTTGAACAGAGGAACGGCAATCGAAAACCCAAAAAATTCAAAATTCCTAGCATGTTCCAAATTTTTGTTTTCGGCGAATAAAATATATGGGCCAATAAAACATAATGTATAACCTAGGGGACAACCCGATTGTTCATAATCACAATCATACACCCGCCTACCATAAACAGGAGCGCCGCAATTGACCAAAAACACTTCAAGTTTACATTTTACAATTTAGCGCCTAACCAGGGTGAAATAGAAGCATCAAACTATTTGATTGCGATCGCCGCACATGTGCACTTTACGAAGAGATGTCATCGTCTTATATGTGTTGAACAGAGGAGCGGCAATCGAAAACAAAAAAAATTCAGAATTCCTAGCATGTTCCGGGTTTTTGTTTTCGGCGAAAAAAGTATATGGGCCAAAAAAACATAATGTATCATCTCGAGGACAACCCGATCGTTTAAAATCACAATCATACACCCGCCTACCATAAACATTAGCGCGGCAATTGACCAAAAACATTTCAATTTTACACTTTAGCGCCTAACCAGGGTGAACTAGAATGATTAAACTATTTGATTGCGGTCGCCGCACATGTGCACTTTACGTAGAGATGTCAATGGCTTATATGTGTTGAACAGAGAAGCGGCAATCAAAAACCCAAAAAAATCAACACTCCTAGCATGTTCCGGTTTTTTGTTTTCGGCGAATAAAGTATATGGGCCAATAAAACATAATGTATCACCCAGAGGACAACCTGATCGTTCATAATCACAACCACACTCCCGCCTACCATAAACAGGAGCGCGGCAATTGACCAAAAACATTTAAATTTTTCATTTTACACTTTAGCGCCTAACCAGGGTGAATTATAATGATTAAACTATTTGATTGCGATCGCCGCACATGTGCACTTTACGAAGAGATGTCAACGTCTTATATGTGTTGAACGAGGAGCGGCAATCGAAAACCCAAAAAATTGAAAGTTCCTAGCATGTTCCGGTTTTTTGTGTTCGCCGAATAAAGTATATGGGACAATAAAACATAATGTATCACCTAGAGGACAACCCGATCGTTTATAATCACAACCATACACCCGCCTACCATAAACAGGAGCGCGGCAAATGACCAAAAACATTTCAAGTTTACATTTTACACTTTAGCGCCTAACCAGGGTGAATTATAATGATTAAACTATTTGATTGCGATCGCCGCACATGTGCACTTTACGAAGAGATGTCAATGGCTTATATGTGTTGAACAGAGAAGCGGCAATCGAAAACCCAAAAAAATCAACATTCCTAGCATGTTCCGGTTTTTTGTTTTCGGCGAATAAAGTATATGGACCAATAAAACATAATGTATCATCTCGAGGACAACCTGATCGTTCATAATCACAATCATACACCCGCCTACCATAAACAGGAGCGCGTCAATTGACCAAAAACATTACAAGTTTACATTTTACACTTTAGCGCCTAACCAGGGTGAAATAGAAGGATCAAACAATTTGATGGCGATCGCCGCACATGTGCACTTTTCGCAGAGATGTCAATGTCTTATATGTGTTGAACAGAGGAACGGCAATCGAAAACCCAAAAAATTCAAAATTCCTAGCATGTTCCAAATTTTTGTTTTCGGCGAATAAAATATATGGGCCAATAAAACATAATGTATAACCTAGGGGACAACCCGATTGTTCATAATCACAATCATACACCCGCCTACCATAAACAGGAGCGCCGCAATTGACCAAAAACACTTCAAGTTTACATTTTACAATTTAGCGCCTAACCAGGGTGAATTAGAAGGATTAAACTATTTGATTGCGATCGCCGCACATGTGCACTTTACGAAGAGATGTCATCGTCTTATATGTCTTGAGCAGAGGAGCGGCAATCGAAAACAAAAAAAATTCAGAATTCCTAGCATGTTCCGGTTTTTTGTTTTCGCCGAATAAAGTATATGGGACAATAAAACATAATGTATCACCTAGAGGACAACCCGATCGTTTATAATCACAACCATACACCCGCCTACCATAAACAGGAGCGCGGCAAATGACCAAAAACATTTCAAGTTTACATTTTACACTTTAGCGCCTAACCAGGGTGAATTATAATGATTAAACTATTTGATTGCGATCGCCGCACATGTGCACTTTACGAAGAGATGTCAATGGCTTATATGTGTTGAACAGAGAAGCGGCAATCGAAAACCCAAAAAAATCAACACTCCTAGCATGTTCCGGTTTTTTGTTTTCGGCGAATAAAGTATATGGGCCAATAAAACATAATGTATCACCCAGAGGACAACCTGATCGTTCATAATCACAACCACACTCCCGCCTACCATAAACAGGAGCGCGGCAATTGACCAAAAACATTTCAAGTTTACATTTTACACTTTAGCGCCTAACCAGGGTACCAGGAAAACCCAAAAAATTCAGAATTCCTAGCATGTTCCGGTTTTTTTGTTTTCGGCGAATAAAGTATATGGGCCAATAAAACATAATGTATCACCTAGAGGACAACCCGATTGTTCATAATCACAATCATACACCCGCCTACCATAAACAGGACCCCGGCAATTGACCAAAAACATTACAAAATTACATTTTACACTTTAGCGCCTAACCAGGGTGAAATAGAAGGATCAAACTATTTGATTGCGGTCGCCGCACATGTGCACTTTACGTAGAGATGTCAACGTCTTATATGTGTTGAACAGAGAAGCGGCAATCGAAAACCCAAAAAAGTCAACATTCCTAGCATGTTCCGGTTTTTTGTTTTCGGCGAATAAAGTATATGGGCCAATAAAACATAATGTATCAGCTAGAGGACAACCCGGTTGCTCATTGTCACAATCATACACCCGCCTACCATAAACAGGAGCGCGGCAATTGACCAAAAACATTTCAAGTTTACATTTTACAATTTAGCGCCTAACCAGGGTGAATTAGAAGGATTAAACTATTTGATTGCGATCGCCGCATATGTGCACTTTACGAAGAGATGTCAATGGCTTATATGTGTTGCACAGAGAAGCGGCAATCGAAAACCCAAAAAATTCAGAATTCCTAGCATGTTCCGGGTTTTTGTTTTCGGCGAAAAAAGTATATGGGCCAATAAAACATAATGTATCACCTAGAGGACAACCCGATTGTTCATAATCACAATCATACACCCACCTACCATAAACAGGAGCGCGGCAATTGACCAAAAACATTACAAGTTTACATTTTACACTTTAGCGCCTAACCAGGGTGAATTAGAAGGATTAAACTATTTGATTGCGATCGCCGCACATGTGCACTTTACGAAGAGATGTCAATGGCTTATATGTGTTGCACAGAGAAGCGGCAATCGAAAACCCAAAAAATTCAGAATTCCTAGCATGTTCCGGGTTTTTGTTTTCGGCGAAAAAAGTATATGGGCCAATAAAACATAATGTATCACCTAGAGGACAACCCGGTTGCTCATTGTCACAATCATACACCCGCCTACCATAAACAGGAGCGCGGCAATTGACCAAAAACATTTCAATTTTACATTTTACAATTTAGCGCCTAACCAGGGTGAATTAGACGGATTAAACTATTTGATTGCGATCGCCGCACATGTGCACTTTACGAAGAGATGTCATCGTCTTATATGTGTTGAACAGAGGAGCGGCAATCGAAAACAAAAAAAATTCAGAATTCCTAGCATGTTCCGGGTTTTTGTTTTCGGCGAAAAAAGTATATGGGCCAATAAAACATAATGTATCACCTAGAGGACAACCCGATTGTTCATAATCACAATCATACACCCACCTACCATAAACAGGAGCGCGGCAATTGACCAAAAACATTACAAGTTTACATTTTACACTTTAGCGCCTAACCAGGGTGAAATAGAAGCATCAAACTATTTGATTGCGGTCGCCGCACATGTGCACTTTACGTAGAGATGTCAATGTCTTATATGTGTTGAACAGAGGAGCGGCAATCGAAAACCCAAAAAATTCAAAATTCCTAGCATGTTCCGGTTTTTTGTTTACGGCGAATAAAGTATATGGGCCAATAAAACATAATGTATCACCCAGAGGACAACCTGATCGTTCATAATCACAACCACACTCCCGCCTACCATAAACAGGAGCGCAGCAATTGACCAAAAACATTTAAATTTTTCATTTTACACTTTAGCGCCTAACCAGGGTGAATTATAATGATTAAACTATTTGATTGCGATCGCCGCACATGTGCACTTTACGAAGAGATGTCAACGTCTTATATGTGTTGAACGAGGAGCGGCAATCGAAAACCCAAAAAATTGAAAGTTCCTAGCATGTTCCGGTTTTTTGTGTTCGCCGAATAAAGTATATGGGACAATAAAACATAATGTATCACCTAGAGGACAACCCGATCGTTTATAATCACAACCATACACCCGCCTACCATAAACATTAGCGCGGCAATTGACCAAAAACATTTCAATTTTACACTTTAGCGCCTAACCAGGGTGAACTAGAATGATTAAACTATTTGATTGCGGTCGCCGCACATGTGCACTTTACGTAGAGATGTCAATGGCTTATATGTGTTGACCAGAGAAGCGGTTTTTTTGTTTTCGGCGAATAAAGTATATGGGCCAATAACAAATAATGTATCACCTAGAGGACAACCTGATCGTTTATAATCACAATCATACACCCGCCTACCATAAACAGGAGCGCGGCAATTGACCAAAAACATTACAAGTTTACATTTTACACTTTAGCGCCTAACCAGGGTGAAATAGAAGCATCAAACTATTTGATTGCGATCGCCGCACATGTGCACTTTACGAAGAGATGTCATCGTCTTATATGTGTTGAACAGAGGAGCGGCAATCGAAAACAAAAAAAATTCAGAATTCCTAGCATGTTCCGGGTTTTTGTTTTCGGCGAAAAAAGTATATGGGCCAAAAAAACATAATGTATCATCTCGAGGACAACCCGATCGTTTAAAATCACAATCATACACCCGCCTACCATAAACATTAGCGCGGCAATTGACCAAAAACATTTCAATTTTACACTTTAGCGCCTAACCAGGGTGAACTAGAATGATTAAACTATTTGATTGCGGTCGCCGCACATGTGCACTTTACGTAGAGATGTCAATGGCTTATATGTGTTGAACAGAGAAGCGGCAATCAAAAACCCAAAAAAATCAACACTCCTAGCATGTTCCGGTTTTTTGTTTTCGGCGAATAAAGTATATGGGCCAATAAAACATAATGTATCACCCAGAGGACAACCTGATCGTTCATAATCACAACCACACTCCCGCCTACCATAAACAGGAGCGCGGCAATTGACCAAAAACATTTAAATTTTTCATTTTACACTTTAGCGCCTAACCAGGGTGAATTATAATGATTAAACTATTTGATTGCGATCGCCGCACATGTGCACTTTACGAAGAGATGTCAACGTCTTATATGTGTTGAACGAGGAGCGGCAATCGAAAACCCAAAAAATTGAAAGTTCCTAGCATGTTCCGGTTTTTTGTGTTCGCCGAATAAAGTATATGGGACAATAAAACATAATGTATCACCTAGAGGACAACCCGATCGTTTATAATCACAACCATACACCCGCCTACCATAAACAGGAGCGCGGCAAATGACCAAAAACATTTCAAGTTTACATTTTACACTTTAGCGCCTAACCAGGGTGAATTATAATGATTAAACTATTTGATTGCGATCGCCGCACATGTGCACTTTACGAAGAGATGTCAATGGCTTATATGTGTTGAACAGAGAAGCGGCAATCGAAAACCCAAAAAAATCAACATTCCTAGCATGTTCCGGTTTTTTGTTTTCGGCGAATAAAGTATATGGACCAATAAAACATAATGTATCATCTCGAGGACAACCTGATCGTTCATAATCACAATCATACACCCGCCTACCATAAACAGGAGCGCGTCAATTGACCAAAAACATTACAAGTTTACATTTTACACTTTAGCGCCTAACCAGGGTGAAATAGAAGGATCAAACAATTTGATGGCGATCGCCGCACATGTGCACTTTTCGCAGAGATGTCAATGTCTTATATGTGTTGAACAGAGGAACGGCAATCGAAAACCCAAAAAATTCAAAATTCCTAGCATGTTCCAAATTTTTGTTTTCGGCGAATAAAATATATGGGCCAATAAAACATAATGTATAACCTAGGGGACAACCCGATTGTTCATAATCACAATCATACACCCGCCTACCATAAACAGGAGCGCCGCAATTGACCAAAAACACTTCAAGTTTACATTTTACAATTTAGCGCCTAACCAGGGTGAAATAGAAGCATCAAACTATTTGATTGCGATCGCCGCACATGTGCACTTTACGAAGAGATGTCATCGTCTTATATGTGTTGAACAGAGGAGCGGCAATCGAAAACAAAAAAAATTCAGAATTCCTAGCATGTTCCGGGTTTTTGTTTTCGGCGAAAAAAGTATATGGGCCAAAAAAACATAATGTATCATCTCGAGGACAACCCGATCGTTTAAAATCACAATCATACACCCGCCTACCATAAACATTAGCGCGGCAATTGACCAAAAACATTTCAATTTTACACTTTAGCGCCTAACCAGGGTGAACTAGAATGATTAAACTATTTGATTGCGGTCGCCGCACATGTGCACTTTACGTAGAGATGTCAATGGCTTATATGTGTTGAACAGAGAAGCGGCAATCAAAAACCCAAAAAAATCAACACTCCTAGCATGTTCCGGTTTTTTGTTTTCGGCGAATAAAGTATATGGGCCAATAAAACATAATGTATCACCCAGAGGACAACCTGATCGTTCATAATCACAACCACACTCCCGCCTACCATAAACAGGAGCGCGGCAATTGACCAAAAACATTTAAATTTTTCATTTTACACTTTAGCGCCTAACCAGGGTGAATTATAATGATTAAACTATTTGATTGCGATCGCCGCACATGTGCACTTTACGAAGAGATGTCAACGTCTTATATGTGTTGAACGAGGAGCGGCAATCGAAAACCCAAAAAATTGAAAGTTCCTAGCATGTTCCGGTTTTTTGTGTTCGCCGAATAAAGTATATGGGACAATAAAACATAATGTATCACCTAGAGGACAACCCGATCGTTTATAATCACAACCATACACCCGCCTACCATAAACAGGAGCGCGGCAAATGACCAAAAACATTTCAAGTTTACATTTTACACTTTAGCGCCTAACCAGGGTGAATTATAATGATTAAACTATTTGATTGCGATCGCCGCACATGTGCACTTTACGAAGAGATGTCAATGGCTTATATGTGTTGAACAGAGAAGCGGCAATCGAAAACCCAAAAAAATCAACATTCCTAGCATGTTCCGGTTTTTTGTTTTCGGCGAATAAAGTATATGGACCAATAAAACATAATGTATCATCTCGAGGACAACCTGATCGTTCATAATCACAATCATACACCCGCCTACCATAAACAGGAGCGCGTCAATTGACCAAAAACATTACAAGTTTACATTTTACACTTTAGCGCCTAACCAGGGTGAAATAGAAGGATCAAACAATTTGATGGCGATCGCCGCACATGTGCACTTTTCGCAGAGATGTCAATGTCTTATATGTGTTGAACAGAGGAACGGCAATCGAAAACCCAAAAAATTCAAAATTCCTAGCATGTTCCAAATTTTTGTTTTCGGCGAATAAAATATATGGGCCAATAAAACATAATGTATAACCTAGGGGACAACCCGATTGTTCATAATCACAATCATACACCCGCCTACCATAAACAGGAGCGCCGCAATTGACCAAAAACACTTCAAGTTTACATTTTACAATTTAGCGCCTAACCAGGGTGAATTAGAAGGATTAAACTATTTGATTGCGATCGCCGCACATGTGCACTTTACGAAGAGATGTCATCGTCTTATATGTCTTGAGCAGAGGAGCGGCAATCGAAAACAAAAAAAATTCAGAATTCCTAGCATGTTCCGGTTTTTTGTTTTCGCCGAATAAAGTATATGGGACAATAAAACATAATGTATCACCTAGAGGACAACCCGATCGTTTATAATCACAACCATACACCCGCCTACCATAAACAGGAGCGCGGCAAATGACCAAAAACATTTCAAGTTTACATTTTACACTTTAGCGCCTAACCAGGGTGAATTATAATGATTAAACTATTTGATTGCGATCGCCGCACATGTGCACTTTACGAAGAGATGTCAATGGCTTATATGTGTTGAACAGAGAAGCGGCAATCGAAAACCCAAAAAAATCAACACTCCTAGCATGTTCCGGTTTTTTGTTTTCGGCGAATAAAGTATATGGGCCAATAAAACATAATGTATCACCCAGAGGACAACCTGATCGTTCATAATCACAACCACACTCCCGCCTACCATAAACAGGAGCGCGGCAATTGACCAAAAACATTTCAAGTTTACATTTTACACTTTAGCGCCTAACCAGGGTACCAGGAAAACCCAAAAAATTCAGAATTCCTAGCATGTTCCGGTTTTTTTGTTTTCGGCGAATAAAGTATATGGGCCAATAAAACATAATGTATCACCTAGAGGACAACCCGATTGTTCATAATCACAATCATACACCCGCCTACCATAAACAGGACCCCGGCAATTGACCAAAAACATTACAAAATTACATTTTACACTTTAGCGCCTAACCAGGGTGAAATAGAAGGATCAAACTATTTGATTGCGGTCGCCGCACATGTGCACTTTACGTAGAGATGTCAACGTCTTATATGTGTTGAACAGAGAAGCGGCAATCGAAAACCCAAAAAAGTCAACATTCCTAGCATGTTCCGGTTTTTTGTTTTCGGCGAATAAAGTATATGGGCCAATAAAACATAATGTATCAGCTAGAGGACAACCCGGTTGCTCATTGTCACAATCATACACCCGCCTACCATAAACAGGAGCGCGGCAATTGACCAAAAACATTTCAAGTTTACATTTTACAATTTAGCGCCTAACCAGGGTGAATTAGAAGGATTAAACTATTTGATTGCGATCGCCGCATATGTGCACTTTACGAAGAGATGTCAATGGCTTATATGTGTTGCACAGAGAAGCGGCAATCGAAAACCCAAAAAATTCAGAATTCCTAGCATGTTCCGGGTTTTTGTTTTCGGCGAAAAAAGTATATGGGCCAATAAAACATAATGTATCACCTAGAGGACAACCCGATTGTTCATAATCACAATCATACACCCACCTACCATAAACAGGAGCGCGGCAATTGACCAAAAACATTACAAGTTTACATTTTACACTTTAGCGCCTAACCAGGGTGAATTAGAAGGATTAAACTATTTGATTGCGATCGCCGCACATGTGCACTTTACGAAGAGATGTCAATGGCTTATATGTGTTGCACAGAGAAGCGGCAATCGAAAACCCAAAAAATTCAGAATTCCTAGCATGTTCCGGGTTTTTGTTTTCGGCGAAAAAAGTATATGGGCCAATAAAACATAATGTATCACCTAGAGGACAACCCGGTTGCTCATTGTCACAATCATACACCCGCCTACCATAAACAGGAGCGCGGCAATTGACCAAAAACATTTCAATTTTACATTTTACAATTTAGCGCCTAACCAGGGTGAATTAGACGGATTAAACTATTTGATTGCGATCGCCGCACATGTGCACTTTACGAAGAGATGTCATCGTCTTATATGTGTTGAACAGAGGAGCGGCAATCGAAAACAAAAAAAATTCAGAATTCCTAGCATGTTCCGGGTTTTTGTTTTCGGCGAAAAAAGTATATGGGCCAATAAAACATAATGTATCACCTAGAGGACAACCCGATTGTTCATAATCACAATCATACACCCACCTACCATAAACAGGAGCGCGGCAATTGACCAAAAACATTACAAGTTTACATTTTACACTTTAGCGCCTAACCAGGGTGAAATAGAAGCATCAAACTATTTGATTGCGGTCGCCGCACATGTGCACTTTACGTAGAGATGTCAATGTCTTATATGTGTTGAACAGAGGAGCGGCAATCGAAAACCCAAAAAATTCAAAATTCCTAGCATGTTCCGGTTTTTTGTTTACGGCGAATAAAGTATATGGGCCAATAAAACATAATGTATCACCCAGAGGACAACCTGATCGTTCATAATCACAACCACACTCCCGCCTACCATAAACAGGAGCGCAGCAATTGACCAAAAACATTTAAATTTTTCATTTTACACTTTAGCGCCTAACCAGGGTGAATTATAATGATTAAACTATTTGATTGCGATCGCCGCACATGTGCACTTTACGAAGAGATGTCAACGTCTTATATGTGTTGAACGAGGAGCGGCAATCGAAAACCCAAAAAATTGAAAGTTCCTAGCATGTTCCGGTTTTTTGTGTTCGCCGAATAAAGTATATGGGACAATAAAACATAATGTATCACCTAGAGGACAACCCGATCGTTTATAATCACAACCATACACCCGCCTACCATAAACATTAGCGCGGCAATTGACCAAAAACATTTCAATTTTACACTTTAGCGCCTAACCAGGGTGAACTAGAATGATTAAACTATTTGATTGCGGTCGCCGCACATGTGCACTTTACGTAGAGATGTCAATGGCTTATATGTGTTGACCAGAGAAGCGGTTTTTTTGTTTTCGGCGAATAAAGTATATGGGCCAATAACAAATAATGTATCACCTAGAGGACAACCTGATCGTTTATAATCACAATCATACACCCGCCTACCATAAACAGGAGCGCGGCAATTGACCAAAAACATTACAAGTTTACATTTTACACTTTAGCGCCTAACCAGGGTGAAATAGAAGCATCAAACTATTTGATTGCGATCGCCGCACATGTGCACTTTACGAAGAGATGTCATCGTCTTATATGTGTTGAACAGAGGAGCGGCAATCGAAAACAAAAAAAATTCAGAATTCCTAGCATGTTCCGGGTTTTTGTTTTCGGCGAAAAAAGTATATGGGCCAAAAAAACATAATGTATCATCTCGAGGACAACCCGATCGTTTAAAATCACAATCATACACCCGCCTACCATAAACATTAGCGCGGCAATTGACCAAAAACATTTCAATTTTACACTTTAGCGCCTAACCAGGGTGAACTAGAATGATTAAACTATTTGATTGCGGTCGCCGCACATGTGCACTTTACGTAGAGATGTCAATGGCTTATATGTGTTGAACAGAGAAGCGGCAATCAAAAACCCAAAAAAATCAACACTCCTAGCATGTTCCGGTTTTTTGTTTTCGGCGAATAAAGTATATGGGCCAATAAAACATAATGTATCACCCAGAGGACAACCTGATCGTTCATAATCACAACCACACTCCCGCCTACCATAAACAGGAGCGCGGCAATTGACCAAAAACATTTAAATTTTTCATTTTACACTTTAGCGCCTAACCAGGGTGAATTATAATGATTAAACTATTTGATTGCGATCGCCGCACATGTGCACTTTACGAAGAGATGTCAACGTCTTATATGTGTTGAACGAGGAGCGGCAATCGAAAACCCAAAAAATTGAAAGTTCCTAGCATGTTCCGGTTTTTTGTGTTCGCCGAATAAAGTATATGGGACAATAAAACATAATGTATCACCTAGAGGACAACCCGATCGTTTATAATCACAACCATACACCCGCCTACCATAAACAGGAGCGCGGCAAATGACCAAAAACATTTCAAGTTTACATTTTACACTTTAGCGCCTAACCAGGGTGAATTATAATGATTAAACTATTTGATTGCGATCGCCGCACATGTGCACTTTACGAAGAGATGTCAATGGCTTATATGTGTTGAACAGAGAAGCGGCAATCGAAAACCCAAAAAAATCAACATTCCTAGCATGTTCCGGTTTTTTGTTTTCGGCGAATAAAGTATATGGACCAATAAAACATAATGTATCATCTCGAGGACAACCTGATCGTTCATAATCACAATCATACACCCGCCTACCATAAACAGGAGCGCGTCAATTGACCAAAAACATTACAAGTTTACATTTTACACTTTAGCGCCTAACCAGGGTGAAATAGAAGGATCAAACAATTTGATGGCGATCGCCGCACATGTGCACTTTTCGCAGAGATGTCAATGTCTTATATGTGTTGAACAGAGGAACGGCAATCGAAAACCCAAAAAATTCAAAATTCCTAGCATGTTCCAAATTTTTGTTTTCGGCGAATAAAATATATGGGCCAATAAAACATAATGTATAACCTAGGGGACAACCCGATTGTTCATAATCACAATCATACACCCGCCTACCATAAACAGGAGCGCCGCAATTGACCAAAAACACTTCAAGTTTACATTTTACAATTTAGCGCCTAACCAGGGTGAAATAGAAGCATCAAACTATTTGATTGCGATCGCCGCACATGTGCACTTTACGAAGAGATGTCATCGTCTTATATGTGTTGAACAGAGGAGCGGCAATCGAAAACAAAAAAAATTCAGAATTCCTAGCATGTTCCGGGTTTTTGTTTTCGGCGAAAAAAGTATATGGGCCAAAAAAACATAATGTATCATCTCGAGGACAACCCGATCGTTTAAAATCACAATCATACACCCGCCTACCATAAACATTAGCGCGGCAATTGACCAAAAACATTTCAATTTTACACTTTAGCGCCTAACCAGGGTGAACTAGAATGATTAAACTATTTGATTGCGGTCGCCGCACATGTGCACTTTACGTAGAGATGTCAATGGCTTATATGTGTTGAACAGAGAAGCGGCAATCAAAAACCCAAAAAAATCAACACTCCTAGCATGTTCCGGTTTTTTGTTTTCGGCGAATAAAGTATATGGGCCAATAAAACATAATGTATCACCCAGAGGACAACCTGATCGTTCATAATCACAACCACACTCCCGCCTACCATAAACAGGAGCGCGGCAATTGACCAAAAACATTTAAATTTTTCATTTTACACTTTAGCGCCTAACCAGGGTGAATTATAATGATTAAACTATTTGATTGCGATCGCCGCACATGTGCACTTTACGAAGAGATGTCAACGTCTTATATGTGTTGAACGAGGAGCGGCAATCGAAAACCCAAAAAATTGAAAGTTCCTAGCATGTTCCGGTTTTTTGTGTTCGCCGAATAAAGTATATGGGACAATAAAACATAATGTATCACCTAGAGGACAACCCGATCGTTTATAATCACAACCATACACCCGCCTACCATAAACAGGAGCGCGGCAAATGACCAAAAACATTTCAAGTTTACATTTTACACTTTAGCGCCTAACCAGGGTGAATTATAATGATTAAACTATTTGATTGCGATCGCCGCACATGTGCACTTTACGAAGAGATGTCAATGGCTTATATGTGTTGAACAGAGAAGCGGCAATCGAAAACCCAAAAAAATCAACATTCCTAGCATGTTCCGGTTTTTTGTTTTCGGCGAATAAAGTATATGGACCAATAAAACATAATGTATCATCTCGAGGACAACCTGATCGTTCATAATCACAATCATACACCCGCCTACCATAAACAGGAGCGCGTCAATTGACCAAAAACATTACAAGTTTACATTTTACACTTTAGCGCCTAACCAGGGTGAAATAGAAGGATCAAACAATTTGATGGCGATCGCCGCACATGTGCACTTTTCGCAGAGATGTCAATGTCTTATATGTGTTGAACAGAGGAACGGCAATCGAAAACCCAAAAAATTCAAAATTCCTAGCATGTTCCAAATTTTTGTTTTCGGCGAATAAAATATATGGGCCAATAAAACATAATGTATAACCTAGGGGACAACCCGATTGTTCATAATCACAATCATACACCCGCCTACCATAAACAGGAGCGCCGCAATTGACCAAAAACACTTCAAGTTTACATTTTACAATTTAGCGCCTAACCAGGGTGAATTAGAAGGATTAAACTATTTGATTGCGATCGCCGCACATGTGCACTTTACGAAGAGATGTCATCGTCTTATATGTCTTGAGCAGAGGAGCGGCAATCGAAAACAAAAAAAATTCAGAATTCCTAGCATGTTCCGGTTTTTTGTTTTCGCCGAATAAAGTATATGGGACAATAAAACATAATGTATCACCTAGAGGACAACCCGATCGTTTATAATCACAACCATACACCCGCCTACCATAAACAGGAGCGCGGCAAATGACCAAAAACATTTCAAGTTTACATTTTACACTTTAGCGCCTAACCAGGGTGAATTATAATGATTAAACTATTTGATTGCGATCGCCGCACATGTGCACTTTACGAAGAGATGTCAATGGCTTATATGTGTTGAACAGAGAAGCGGCAATCGAAAACCCAAAAAAATCAACACTCCTAGCATGTTCCGGTTTTTTGTTTTCGGCGAATAAAGTATATGGGCCAATAAAACATAATGTATCACCCAGAGGACAACCTGATCGTTCATAATCACAACCACACTCCCGCCTACCATAAACAGGAGCGCGGCAATTGACCAAAAACATTTAAATTTTTCATTTTACACTTTAGCGCCTAACCAGGGTGAATTATAATGATTAAACTATTTGATTGCGATCGCCGCACATGTGCACTTTACGAAGAGATGTCAACGTCTTATATGTGTTGAACGAGGAGCGGCAATCGAAAACCCAAAAAATTGAAAGTTCCTAGCATGTTCCGGTTTTTTGTGTTCGCCGAATAAAGTATATGGGACAATAAAACATAATGTATCACCTAGAGGACAACCCGATCGTTTATAATCACAACCAAACACCCGCCTACCATAAACAGGAGCGCGGCAAATGACCAAAAACATTTCAAGTTTACATTTTACACTTTAGCGCCTAACCAGGGTGAATTATAATGATTAAACTATTTGATTGCGATCGCCGCACATGTGCACTTTACGAAGAGATGTCAATGGCTTATATGTGTTGAACAGAGAAGCGGCAATCGAAAACCCAAAAAAATCAACATTCCTAGCATGTTCCGGTTTTTTGTTTTCGGCGAATAAAGTATATGGGCCAATAAAACATAATGTATAACCTAGGGGACAACCCGATTGTTCATAATCACAATCATACACCCGCCTACCATAAACAGGAGCGCGGCAATTGACCAAAAACATTACAAGTTTACATTTTACACTTTAGCGCCTAACCAGGGTGAATTAGAAGGATTAAACTATTTGATTGCGATCGCCGCACATGTGCACTTTACGAAGAGATGTCAAGGTCTTATATGTGTTGAACAGAGGAGCGGCAATCGAAAACCCAAAAAATGCAGAATTCCTAGCATGTTCCGGTTTTTTGTTTTCGGCGAATAAAGTATATGGGCCAGTAAAACATAATGTATCACCTAGAGGACAACCCGATTGTTCATAATCACATCCATACCCCCGCCTACCATAAACAGGAGCGCGGCAAATGACCAAAAACATTTCCATTTTACATTTTACACTTTAGCGCCTAACCCGGGTGAATTAGAATTATTAAACTATTTGATTGCGATCGCCGCGCATGTGCAATTTACATAGAGATGTTAATGTCTTAATTGTGTTAAACAGAATAGCGGCAATCGAAAACCCAAAAAATTCAAAATTCCTAGCAACTTCCGTTTTTTTGTTTTCGGTTTTTTGTTTTCGGCGAATAAAGTATATGGGCCAATAAAACATAATATCTCACCTAGCGGACAACTCGATCGTTCATAATCACAATCATACACCCACCTACCATAAACAGGAACGCGGCAATTGACCAAAAACATTTCAAGTTTACATTTTATAATTTAGCGCCTAACCAGGGTGAATTAGAAGGATTAAACTATCTGATTACGGTCGCCGCACATGTGCAATTTACGTAGAGATGTTAATGTCTTATTTGTGTTAAACAGTGGAGCGGCAATCGAAAACCCAAAAAATTCAAAATTCCTAGCAACTTCCGTTTTTTTGTTTTCGGCGAATAAAGTATATGGGCCAATAAAACATAATGTATCAATTTGAGGACAACCTGATCGTTCATTTTCACAATCAGACACGCGCCTACCATAAACAGGAGCGTGGCAATTGACCAAAAACATTTCAATTTCACATTTTACACTTTAGCGCCTAACCAGGGTGAAATAGAAGGATTAAACTATCTGATTACGGTCGCCGCACATGTGCACTTTACGTAGAGATGTCAATGGCTTATATGTGTTGAACAGAGAAGCGGCAATCGAAAACCCAAAAAAATCAACATTCCTAGCATGTTCCGGTTTTTTGTTTTCGGCGAATAAAGTATATGGGCCAATAAAACATAATGTATAACCTAGGGGACAACCCGATTGTTCATAATCACAATCATACACCCGCCTACCATAAACAGGAGCGCGGCAATTGACCAAAAACATTACAAGTTTACATTTTACACTTTAGCGCCTAACCAGGGTGAATTAGAAGGATTAAACTATTTGATTGCGATCGCCGCACATGTGCACTTTACGAAGAGATGTCATCGTCTTATATGTGTTGAGCAGAGGAGCGGCAATCGAAAACCCAAAAAATTCAAAATTCCTAGCACATTCCGGTTTTTTGTTTACGGCGAATAAAGTATATGGGCCAATAAAACATAATGTCTCAATGACAACTCGATCGTTCATAATCACAATCATACACCCGCCTACCATAAACAGGAGCGCCGCAATTGACCAAAAACATTTCAAGTTTACATTTTACAATTTAGCGCCTAACCAGGGTGAATTAGAAGGATTAAACTATTTGATTGCGATCGCCGCACATGTGCACTTTACGAAGAGATGTCATCGTCTTATATGTGTTGAGCAGAGGAGCGGCAATCGAAAACCCAAAAAATTCAAAATTCCTAGCATGTTCCAAATTTTTGTTTTCGGCGAATAAAGTATATGGGCCAATAAAACATAATGTATAACCTAGGGGACAACCCGATTGTTCATAATCACAATCATACACCCGCCTACCATAAACAGGAGCGCGGCAATTGACCAAAAACATTACAAGTTTACATTTTACACTTTAGCGCCTAACCAGGGTGAATTAGAAGGATTAAACTATTTGATTGCGATCGCCGCACATGTGCACTTTACGAAGAGATGTCATCGTCTTATATGTGTTGAGCAGAGGAGCGGCAATCGAAAACCCAAAAAATTCAAAATTCCTAGCACGTTCCGGTTTTTTGTTTACGGCGAATAAAGTATATGGGCCAATAAAACATAATGTCTCAATGACAACTCGATCGTTCATAATCACAATCATACACCCGCCTACCACAAACAGGAGCGCCGCAATTGACCAAAAACATTTCAAGTTTACATTTTACAATTTAGCGCCTAACCAGGGTGAATTAGAAGGATTAAACTATTTGATTGCGATCGCCGCACATGTGCACTTTACGAAGAGATGTCATCGTCTTATATGTGTTGAGCAGAGGAGCGGCAATCGAAAACCCAAAAAATTCAAAATTCCTAGCATGTTCCAAATTTTTGTTTTCGGCGAATAAAGTATATGGGCCAATAAAACATAATGTATCATCTCGAAGACAACCCGATTGTTCATAATCACAATCATACACCCGCCTACCATAAACAGGAGCGTGGCAATTGACCAAAAACATTTCAAGTTTACATTTTACACTTTAGCGCCTAACCAGGGTACCAGGAAACCCCAAAAAATTCAGAATTCCTAGCATGTTCCGGTTTTTTGTTTTCGGCGAATAAAGTATATGGGCCAATAAAACATAATGTATCACCTAGAGGACAACCCGATTGTTCATAATCACAATCATACACCCGCCTACTATAAACAGGAGCGTGGCAATTGACCAAAAACATTACAAGTTTACATTTTACACTTTAGCGCCTAACCAGGGTGAAATAGAAGAATCAAACTATTTGATTGCGGTCGCCGCACATGTGCACTTTACGTAGAGATGTCAATGTCTTATATGTGTTGAACAGAGGAGCGGCAATCGAAAACCCAAAAAATTCAAAATTCCTAGCACGTTCCGGTTTTTTGTTTACGGGGAATAAAGTATATGGGCCAATAAAACATAATGTATCATCTCGAGGACAACCCGATCGTGTAAAATCACAATCATACAAACGCCTACCATAAACAGGAGCGCGGTTGACCAAAAACCTTACAAGTTTACATTTTACACTTAAGCGCCTAACCAGGGTGAATTCGACGGATAAAGCTGTTTGATTGTGATAGATGCGCTTGTGCACTTTACGTGGAGATGTCAACGTCTTATATGTGTTGAACAGAGAAGCGGCAATCGAAAACCCAAAAAAATCAACATTCCCAGCATGTTCCGGTTTTTTGTTTTCGGCGAATAAAGTATATGGGCCAATAAAACATAATGTATCACCTAGAGGACAACCCGATTGCTCATTGTCACAATCATACACCCGCCTACCATAAACAGGAGCGCGGCAATTGACCAAAAACATTTCAAGTTTACATTTTACAATTTAGCGCCTAACCAGGGTGAATTAGAAGGATTTAACTATTTGATTGCGATCGCCGCACATGTGCACTTTACGAAGAGATGTCAATGTCTTATATGTGTTGAACAGAGGAGCGGCAATCGAAAACCCAAAAAATTCAAAATTCCTAGCACGTTCCGGTTTTTTGTTTACGGCGAATAAAGTATATGGGCCAATAAAACATTATGTATCATCTCGAGGACAACCCGATCGTTTAAAATCACAATCATACAAACGCCTACCATAAACAGGAGCGCGGTTGACCAAAAACCTTACAAGTTTACATTTTACACTTAAGCGCTTAACCAGGGTGAATTCGACGGATTTAGCTGTTTGATTGTGATAGATGCACTTGTGCACTTTACGTGGAGATGTCAACGTCTTATATGTGTTGAACAGAGAAGCGGCAATCGAAAACCCAAAAAAATCAACATTCCTAGCATGTTCCGGTTTTTTGTTTTCGGCGAATAAAGTATATGGGCCAATAAACATAATGTATCAGCTAGAGGACAACCCGGTTGCTCATTGTCACAATCATACACCCGCCTACCATAAACAGGAGCGCGGCAATTGACCAAAAACATTTCAAGTTTACATTTTACAATTTAGCGCCTAACCAGGGTGAATTAGAAGGATTAAACTATTTGATTGCGATCGCCGCACATGTGCACTTTACGAAGAGATGTCATCGTCTTATATGTGTTGAACAGAGGAGCGGCAATCGAAAACAAAAAAAATTCAGAATTCCTAGCATGTTCCGGTTTTTTGTTTTCGGCGAAAAAAGTATATGGGCCAATAAAACATAATGTATCACCTAGAGGACAACCCGATTGTTCATAATCACAATCATACACCCGCCTACCATAAACAGGAGCGCGGCAATTGACCAAAAACATTACAAGTTTACATTTTACACTTTAGCGCCTAACCAGGGTGAAATAGAAGCATCAAACTATGTGATTGCGGTCGCCGCACATGTGCACTTTACGTAGAGATGTCAATGTCTTATATGTGTTGAACAGAGGAGCGGCAATCGAAAACCCAAAAAATTCAAAATTCCTAGCATGTTCCGGTTTTTTGTTTACGGCGAATATAGTATATGGGCAAAAAAACATAATGTATCATCTCGAGGACAACCCGATCGTTTAAAATCACAATCGTACACCCGCCTACCATAAACATTAGCGCGGCAATTGACCAAAAACATTTCAATTTTACATTTTACACTTTAGCGCCTAACCAGGGTGAACTAGAATGATTAAACTATTTGATTGCGGTCGCCGCACATGTGCACTTTACGTAGAGATGTCAATGGCTTATATGTGTTGAACAGAGAAGCGGCAATCGAAAACCCAAAAAAATCAACACTCCTAGCATGTTCCGGATTTTTGTTTTCGGCGAATAAAGTATATGGGCCAATAAAACATAATGTATCATCTAGGGGACAACCCGATCGTTTATAATCACAATCATACACCCGCCTACCATAAACAGGACCCCGGCAATTGACCAAAAACATTTCAATTTCACATTTTACACTTTAGCGCCTAACCAGGATGAAATAGAAGGATTAAACTATCTGATTACGGTCGCCGCACATGTGCACTTTACGTAGAGATGTCAATGTCTTATATGTGTTGAACAGAGGAACGGCAATCGAAAACCCAAAAAATTCAAAATTCCTAGCATGTTCCAAATTTTTGTTTTCGGCGAATAAAGTATATGGGCTAATAAAACATAATGTATAACCTAGGGGACAACCCGATTGTTCATAATCACAATCATACACCCGCCTACCATAAACAGGAGCGCGGCAATTGACCAAAAACATTACAAGTTTACATTTTACACTTTAGCGCCTAACCAGGGTGAAATAGAAGGATCAAACAATTTGATGGCGATCGCCGCACATGTGCACTTTTCGTAGAGATGTCAATGTCTTATATGTGTTGAACAGAGGAACGGCAATCGAAAACCCAAAAAATTCAAAATTCCTGGCATGTTCCAAATTTTTGTTTTCGGCGAATAAAGTATATGGGCCAATAAAACATAATGTATAACCTAGGGGACAACCCGATTGTTCATAATCACAATCATACACCCGCCTACCATAAACAGGAGCGCCGCAATTGACCAAAAACATTTCAAGTTTACATTTTACAATTTAGCGCCTAACCAGGGTGAATTAGAAGGATTAAACTATTTGATTGCGATCGCCGCACATGTGCACTTTACGAAGAGATGTCATCGTCTTATATGTGTTGAGCAGAGGAGCGGCAATCGAAAACAAAAAAAATTCAGAATTCCTAGCATGTTCCGGTTTTTTGTTTTCGGCGAATAAAGTATATGGGCCAATAAAACATAATGTATCACTTAGAGGACAACCCGATTGTTCATAATCACAATCATACACCCGCCTACCATAAACAGGAGCGCCGCAATTGACCAAAAACATTTCAAGTTTACATTTTACAATTTAGCGCCTAACCAGGGTGAATTAGAAGGATTAAACTATTTGATTGCGATCGCCGCACATGTGCACTTTACGAAGAGATGTCATCGTCTTATATGTGTTGAGCAGAGGAGCGGCAATCGAAAACAAAAAAAATTCAGAATTCCTAGCATGTTCCGGTTTTTTTGTTTTCGGCGAATAAAGTATATGGGCCAATAAAACATAATGTATCACCTAGAGGACAACCCGATTGTTCATAAGCACAATCATACACCCGCCTACCATAAACAGGAGCGCGGCAATTGACCAAAAACATTTCCATTTTACATTTTACAATTTAGCGCCTAACCAGGGTGAATTAGAAGGATTAAACTATTTGATTGCGATCGCCGCACATGTGCACTTTACGAAGAGATGTCAAGGTCTTATATGTATTGAACAGAGGAGCGGCAATCAAAACCCCAAAAAATTCAGAATTCCTAGCATGTTCCGGTTTTTTGTTTTCGGCGAATAAAGTATTTGGGCCAATAAAACATAATGTATCACCTAGAGGACAACCCGATTGTTCATAATCACATCCATACACCCGCCTACCATAAACAGGAGCGCGGCAAATGACCAAAAACATTTCCATTTTACATTTTACACTTTAGCGCCTAACCAGGGTGAATTAGAATTATTAAACTATTTGATTGCGATCACCGCGCATGTGCAATTTACGTAGAGATGTTAATGTCTTAATTGTGTTAAACAGAATAGCGGCAATCGAAAACCCAAAAAAATCAAAATTCCTAGCAACTTCCGTTTTTTTGTTTTCGGTTTTTTGTTTTCGGCGAATAAAGTATATGGGCCAATAAAACATAATGTCTCACCTAGAGGACAACTCGATCGTTCATAATCACAATCATACACCCACCTACCATAAACAGGAACGCGGCAATTGCCCAAAAACATTTCAAGTTTACATTTTATAATTTAGCGCCTAACCAGGGTGAATTAGAAGGATTAAACTATCTGATTACGGTCGCCGCACATGTGCAATTTACGTAGAGATGTTAATGTCTTATTTGTGTTAAACAGAGGAGCGGCAATCGAAAACCCAAAAAATTCAAAATTCCTAGCAACTGCCGTTTTTTTGTTTTCGGCGAATAAAGTATATGGGCCAATAAAACATAATGTATCAATTTGAGGACAACCTGATCGTTCATTTTCACAATCAGACACGCGCCTACCATAAACAGGAGCGCGGCAATTGACCAAAAACATTTCAAGTTTACATTTTACACTTTAGCGCCTAACCAGGGTACCAGGAAACCCCAAAAAATTCAGAATTCCTAGCATGTTCCGGTTTTTTGTTTTCGGCGAATAAAGTATATGGGCCAATAAAACATAATGTATCACCTAGAGGACAACCCGATTGTTCATAATCACAATCATACACCCGCCTACCATAAACAGGAGCGTGGCAATTGACCAAAAACATTACAAGTTTACATTTTACACTTTAGCGCCTAACCAGGGTGAAATAGAAGGATCAAACTATTTGATTGCGGTCGCCGCAAATGTGCACTTTACGTAGAGATGTCAATGTCTTATATGTGTTGAACAGAGGAGCGGCAATCGAAAACCCAAAAAATTCAAAATTCCTAGCACGTTCCGGTTTTTTGTTTACGGCGAATAAAGTATATGGGCCAATAAAACATAATGTATCATCTCGAAGACAACCCGATCGTTTAAAATCACAATCATACAAACGCCTACCATAAACAGGAGCGCGGTTGACCAAAAACCTTACAAGTTTACATTTTACACTTAAGCGTCTAACCAGGGTGAATTCGACGGATTAAGCTGTTTGATTGTGATAGATGCACTTGTGCACTTTACGTGGAGATGTCAACGTCCTATATGTGTTGAACAGAGAAGCGGCGATCGAAAACCCAAAAAAATCAACATTCCCAGCATGTTCCGGTTTTTTGTTTTCGGCGAATAAAGTATATGGGCCAATAAAACATAATGTATCACCTAGAGGACAACCCGATTGTTCATAATCACAATCATACACCCGCCTACCATAAACAGGAGCGTGGCAATTGACCAAAAACATTACAAGTTTACATTTTACACTTTAGCGCCTAACCAGGGTGAAATAGAAGGATCAAACTATTTGATTGCGGTCGCCGCAAATGTGCACTTTACGTAGAGATGTCAATGTCTTATATGTGTTGAACAGAGGAGCGGCAATCGAAAACCCAAAAAATTCAAAATTCCTAGCACGTTCCTGTTTTTTGTTTACGGCGAATAAAGTATATGGGCCAATAAAACATAATGTATCATCTCGAAGACAACCCGATCGTTTAAAATCACAATCATACAAACGCCTACCATAAACAGGAGCGCGGTTGACCAAAAACCTTACAAGTTTACATTTTACACTTAAGCGCCTAACCAGGGTGAATTCGACGGATTAAGCTGTTTGATTGTGATAGATGCACTTGTGCACTTTACGTGGAGATGTCAACGTCTTATATGTGTTGAACAGAGAAGCGGCGATCGAAAACCCAAAAAAATCAACATTCCCAGCATGTTCCGGTTTTTTGTTTTCGGCGAATAAAGTATATGGGCCAATAAAACATAATGTATCACCTAGAGGACAACCCGATTGCTCATTGTCACAATCATACACCCGCCTACCATAAACAGGAGCGCGGCAATTGACCAAAAACATTTCAAGTTTACATTTTACAATTTAGCGCCTAACCAGGGTGAATTAGAAGTATTAAACTATTTGATTGCGATCGCCGCACATGTGCACTTTACGAAGAGATGTCATCGTCTTATATGTGTTGAACAGAGGAGCGGCAATCGAAAACAAAAAAAACTCAGAATTCCTAGCATGTTCCGGTTTTTTGTTTTCGGCGAAAAAAGTATATGGGCCAATAAAACATAATGTATCACCTAGAGGACAACCCGATTGTTCATAATCACAATCATACACCCGCCTACCATAAACAGGAGCGCGGCAATTGACCAAAAACATTACAAGTTTACATTTTACACTTTAGCGCCTAACCAGGGTGAAATAGAAGCATCAAACTATTTGATTGCGGTCGCCGCACATGTGCACTTTACGTAGAGATGTCAATGTCTTATATGTGTTGAACAGAGGAGCGGCAATCGAAAACCCAAAAAATTCAAAATTCCTAGCATGTTCCGGTTTTTTGTTTACGGCGAATAAAGTATATGGGCCAAAAAAACATAATGTATCATCTCGAGGACAACCCGATCGTTTAAAATCACAGTCATACTCCCGCCTACCATAAACAGGAGAGCGGCAATTGACCAAAAACATTACAAGTTTGAATTTTACACTTTAGCGCCTAACCAGGGTGAAATAGAAGCATCAAACTATTTGATTGCGGTCGCCGCACATGTGCACTTTACGTAGAGATGTCAATGTCTTATATGTATTGAACAGAGGAGCGGCAATCGAAAACCCAAAAAAATCAACATTCCTAGCATGTTCCGGTTTTTGTTGTCGGCGAATAAAGAATATGGACCAATAAAACATAATGTATCACCTAGAGGACAACCCAATTGTTCATAATCACAATCATACACCCGCCTACCATAAACAGGAGCGCGGCAATTGACCAAAAACATTACAAGTTTACATTTTACACTTTAGCGCCTAACCAGGGTGAAATAAAAGCATCAAACTATTTGATTGCGGTCACCGCACATGTGCACTTTACGTAGTGATGTCAATGTCTTATATGTATTGAACAGAGGAGCGGCAATCGAAAACCCAAAAAAATCAACATTCCTAGCAACTTCCGTTTTTTTGTTTTCGGTTTTTTGTTTTCGGCGAATAAAGTATATGGGCCAATAAAACATAATGTCTCACCTAGAGGACAACTCGATCGTTCATAATCACAATCATACACCCACCTACCATAAACAGGAACGCGGCAATTGACCAAAAACATTTCAAGTTTACATTTTATAATTTAGCGCCTAACCAGGGTGAATTAGAAGGATTAAACTATCTGATTACGGTCGCCGCACATGTGCAATTTACGTAGAGATGTTAATGTCTTATTTGTGTTAAACAGAGGAGTGGCAATCGAAAACCCAAAAAATTCAAAATTCCTAGCAACTTCCGTTTTTTTGTTTTTGGCGAATAAAGTATATGGCCCAATAAAACATAATGTATCAATTTGAGGACAACCTGATCGTTCATTTTCACAATCAGACACGCGCCTACCATAAACAGGAGCGCGGCAATTGACCAAAAACATTTCAAGTTTACATTTTACACTTTAGCGCCTAACCAGGGTACCAGGAAACCCCAAAAAATTCAGAATTCCTAGCATGTTCCGGTTTTTTGTTTTCGGCGAATAAAGTATATGGGCCAATAAAACATAATGTATCACCTAGAGGACAACCCGATTGTTCATAATCACAATCATACACCCGCCTACCATAAACAGGAGCGTGGCAATTGACCAAAAACATTACAAGTTTACATTTTACACTTTAGCGCCTAACCAGGGTGAAATAGCAGGATCAAACTATTTGATTGCGGTCGCCGCAAATGTGCACTTTACGTAGAGATGTCAATGTCTTATATGTGTTGAACAGAGGAGCGGCAATCGAAAACCCAAAAAATTCAAAATTCCTAGCACGTTCCGGTTTTTTGTTTACGGCGAATAAAGTATATGGGCCAATAAAACATAATGTATCATCTCGAAGACAACCCGATCGTTTAAAATCACAATCATACAAACGCCTACCATAAACAGGAGCGCGGTTGACCAAAAACCTTACAAGTTTACATTTTACACTTAAGCGCCTAACCAGGGTTAATTCGACGGATTAAGCTGTTTGATTGCGGTCGCCGCACATGTGCACTTTACGTGGAGATGTCAACGTCTTATATGTGTTGAACAGAGAAGCGGCAATCGAAAACCCAAAAAAATCAACATTCCCAGCATGTTCCGGTTTTTTGTTTTCGGCGAATAAAGTATATTTGGCCAATAAAACATAATGTATCACCTAGAGGACAACCCGATTGCTCATTGTCACAATCATACACCCGCCTACCATAAACAGGAGCGCGGCAATTGACCAAAAACATTTCAAGTTTACATTTTACACTTTAGCGCCTAACCAGGGTGAAATAGAAGCATCAAACTATTTGATTGCGGTCACCGCACATGTGCACTTTACGTAGAGATGTCAATGTCTTATATGTATTGAACAGAGGAGCGGCAATCGAAAACCCAAAAAAATCAACATTCCTAGCAACTTCCGTTTTTTTGTTTTCGGTTTTTTGTTTTCGGCGAATAAAGTATATGGGCCAATAAAACATAATGTCTCACCTAGAGGACAACTCGATCGTTCATAATCACAATCATACACCCACCTACCATAAACAGGAACGCGGCAATTGACCAAAAACTTTACAAGTTTACATTTTACACTTTAGCGCCTAACCAGGGTGAAATAGAAGCATCAAACTATTTGATTGCGGTCACCGCACATGTGCACTTTACGTAGAGATGTCAATGTCTTATATGTATTGAACAGAGGAGCGGCAATCGAAAACCCAAAAAAATCAACATTCCTAGCAACTTCCGTTTTTTTGTTTTCGGTTTTTTGTTTTCGGCGAATAAAGTATATGGGCCAATAAAACATAATGTCTCACCTAGAGGACAACTCGATCGTTCATAATCACAATCATACACCCACCTACCATAAACAGGAACGCGGCAATTGACCAAAAACATTTCAAGTTTACATTTTATAATTTAGCGCCTAACCAGGGTGAATTAGAAGGATTAAACTATCTGATTACGGTCGCCGCACATGTGCAATTTACGTAGAGATGTTAATGTCTTATTTGTGTTAAACAGAGGAGTGGCAATCGAAAACCCAAAAAATTCAAAATTCCTAGCAACTTCCGTTTTTTTGTTTTCGGCGAATAAAGTATATGGGCCAATAAAACATAATGTATCAATTTGAGGACAACCTGATCGTTCATTTTCACAATCAGACACGCGCCTACCATAAACAGGAGCGCGGCAATTGACCAAAAACATTTCAAGTTTACATTTTACACTTTAGCGCCTAACCAGGGTGAAATAGAAGCATCAAACTATTTGATTGCGGTCACCGCACATGTGCACTTTACGTAGAGATGTCAATGTCTTATATGTATTGAACAGAGGAGCGGCAATCGAAAACCCAAAAAAATCAACATTCCTAGCAACTTCCGTTTTTTTGTTTTCGGTTTTTTGTTTTCGGCGAATAAAGTATATGGGCCAATAAAACATAATGTATCACCTAGAGGACAACCCGATTGTTCATAATCACAATCATACACCCGCCTACCATAAACAGGAGCGTGGCAATTGACCAAAAACATTACAAGTTTACATTTTACACTTTAGCGCCTAACCAGGGTGAAATAGAAGGATCAAACTATTTAATTGCGGTCGCCGCAAATGTGCACTTTACGTAGAGATGTCAATGTCTTATATGTGTTGAACAGAGGAGCGGCAATCGAAAACCCAAAAAATTCAAAATTCCTAGCACGTTCCGGTTTTTTGTTTACGGCGAATAAAGTATATGGGCCAATAAAACATAATGTATCATCTCGAAGACAACCCGATCGTTTAAAATCACAATCATACAAACGCCTACCATAAACAGGAGCGCGGTTGACCAAAAACCTTACAAGTTTACATTTTACACTTAAGCGCCTAACCAGGGTTAATTCGACGGATTAAGCTGTTTGATTGTGATAGATGCACTTGTGCACTTTACGTGGAGATGTCAACGTCTTATATGTGTTGAACAGAGAAGCGGCAATCGAAAACCCAAAAAAATCAACATTCCCAGCATGTTCCGGTTTTTTGTTTTCGGCGAATAAAGTATATGGGCCAATAAAACATAATGTATCATCTCGAAGACAACCCGATCGTTTAAAATCACAATCATACAAACGCCTACCATAAACAGGAGAGCGGCAATTGACCAAAAACATTACAAGTTTACATTTTACACTTTAGCGCCTAACCAGGGTGAAATAGAAGCATCAAACTATTTGATTGCGGTCACCGCACATGTGCACTTTACGTAGAGATGTCAATGTCTTATATGTATTGAACAGAGGAGCGGCAATCGAAAACCCAAAAAAATCAACATTCCTAGCATGTTCCGGTTTTTTGTTTTCGGCGAATAAAGTATATGGGCCAATAAAACATAATGTATCATCTCGAAGACAACCCGATCGTTTAAAATCACAATCATACAAACGCCTACCATAAACAGGAGCGCGGTTGACCAAAAACCTTACAAGTTTACATCTTACACTTAAGCGCCTAACCAGGGTTAATTCGACGGATTAAGCTGTTTGATTGTGATAGATGCACTTGTGCACTTTACGTGGAGATGTCAACGTCTTATATGTGTTGAACAGAGAAGCGGCAATCGAAAACCCAAAAAAATCAACATTCCCAGCATGTTCCGGTTTTTTGTTTTCGGCGAATAAAGTATATGGGCCAATAAAACATAATGTATCATCTCGAAGACAACCCGATCGTTTAAAATCACAATCATACAAACGCCTACCATAAACAGGAGCGCGGCAATTGACCAAAAACATTTCAAGTTTACATTTTACACTTTAGCGCCTAACCAGGGTGAAATAGAAGCATCAAACTATTTGATTGCGGTCACCGCACATGTGCACTTTACGTAGAGATGTCAATGTCTTATATGTATTGAACAGAGGAGCGGCAATCGAAAACCCAAAAAAATCAACATTCCTAGCAACTTCCGTTTTTTTGTTTTCGGTTTTTTGTTTTCGGCGAATAAAGTATATGGGCCAATAAAACATAATGTATCACCTAGAGGACAACCCGATTGTTCATAATCACAATCATACACCCGCCTACCATAAACAGGAGCGTGGCAATTGACCAAAAACATTACAAGTTTACATTTTACACTTTAGCGCCTAACCAGGGTGAAATAGAAGGATCAAACTATTTGATTGCGGTCGCCGCAAATGTGCACTTTACGTAGAGATGTCAATGTCTTATATGTGTTGAACAGAGGAGCGGCAATCGAAAACCCAAAAAATTCAAAATTCCTAGCACGTTCCGGTTTTTTGTTTACGGCGAATAAAGTATATGGGCCAATAAAACATAATGTATCATCTCGAAGACAACCCGATCGTTTAAAATCACAATCATACAAACGCCTACCATAAACAGGAGCGCGGCAATTGACCAAAAACATTACAAGTTTACATTTTACACTTTAGCGCCTAACCAGGGTGAAATAGAAGCATCAAACTATTTGATTGCGGTCGCCGCACATGTGCACTTTACGTAGAGATGTCAATGTCTTATATGTGTTGAACAGAGGAGCGGCAATCGAAAACCCAAAAAATTCAAAATTCCTAGCATGTTCCGGTTTTTTGTTTACGGCGAATAAAGTATATGGGCCAAAAAAACATAATGTATCATCTCGAGGACAACCCGATCGTTTAAAATCACAATCATACACCCGCCTACCATAAACAGGAGAGCGGCAATCGACCAAAAACATTACAAGTTTACATTTTACACTTTAGCGCCTAACCAGGGTGAAATAGAAGCATCAAACTATTTGATTGCGGTTGCCGCACATGTGCACTTTACGTAGAGATGTCAATGTCTTATATGTATTGAACAGAGGAGCGGCAATCGAAAACCCAAAAAAATCAACATTCCTAGCATGTTCCGGGTTTTGTTTTCGGCGAATAAAGTATATGGGCCAAAAAAACATAATGTATCATCTCGAGGACAACCCGATCGTTTAAAATCACAATCATACACCCGCCTACCATAAACAGGAGAGCGGCAATTGACCAAAAACATTTCAAGTTCCATTTTACACTTTAGCGCCTAACCAGGGTGAATTAGAAGGATTAAACTATCTGATTGCGGTCGCCGCACATGTGCACTTTACGTAGAGATGTCAATGGCTTATATGTGTTGAACAGAGAAGCGGCAATCGAAAACCCAAAAAAATCAACATTCCTAGCATGTTCCGGTTTTTTGTTTTCGGCGAATAAAGTATATGGGCCAATATAACATAATGTATCACCTGGAGGACAACCCGATTGTTCATAATCACAATCATACACCCGCCTACCATAAACATTAGCGCGGCAATTGACCAAAAACATTTCAATTTTACATTTTACACTCTAGCGCCTAACCAGGGTGATTTAGAATGATTAAACTATTTGATTGCGGTCGCCGCACATGTGCACTTTACGTAGAGATGTCAATGGCTTATATGTGTTGAACAGAGAAGCGGCAATCGAAAACAAAAAAAAATCAGAATTCCTAGCATGTTCCGGTTTTTTGTTCTCGGCGAATAAAGTATATGGGCCAATAAAACATAATGTATCACCTAGGGGACAACCCGATCGCTTATAATCACAATCATACACCCGCCTACCATAAACAGGAGCGCGGCAATTGACCAAAAACATTTCAAGTTTACATTTTACAATTTAGCGCCTAACCAGGGTGAATTAGAAGGATTAAACTATTTGATTGCGATCGCCGCACATGTGCACTTTACGAAGAGATGTCAAGGTCTTATATGTGTTGAACAGAGGAGCGGCAATCGAAAACCCAAAAAATTCCAAATTCCTAGCATGTTCCGGATTTTTGTTTTCGGCGAATAAAGTATATGGGCCAATAAAACATAACGTATCACCTAGGGGACAACCCGATCGCTTATAATCACAATCATACACCCGCCTACCATAAACAGGAGCGCGGCAATTGACCAAAAACATTTCAAGTTTACATTTTACAATTTAGCGCCTAACCAGGGTGAATTAGAAGGATTAAACTATCTGATTACGGTCGCCGCACATGTGCACTTTACGTAGAGATGTCAATGGCTTATATGTGTTGAACAGAGAAGCGGCAATCGAAAACCCAAAAAAATCAACATTCCTAGCATGTTCCGGTTTTTTGTTTTCGGCGAATAAAGTATATGGGCCAATAAAACATAATGTATCACTTAGGGGACAACCCGATCGCTTATAATCACAATCATACACCCGCCTACCATATACAGGAGCGCGGCAATTGACCAAAAACATTTCAATTTTACATTTTACACTTTAGCGCCTAACCAGGGTGAATTAGAATGATTAAACTATTTGATTGCGGTCGCCGCACATGTGCACTTTACGTAGAGATGTCAATGGCTTATATGTGTTGAACAGAGAAGCGGCAATCGAAAACAAAAAAAAATCAGAATTCCTAGCATGTTCCGGTTTTTTGTTTTCGGCGAATAAAGTATATGGGCCAATAAAACATAATGTATCACCTAGGGGACAACCCGATCGCTTATAATCACAATCATACACCCGCCTACCATAAACAGGAGCGCGGCAATTGACCAAAAACATTTCAAGTTTACATTTTACAATTTAGCGCCTAACCAGGGTGAATTAGAAGGATTAAACTATCTGATTACGGTCGCCGCACATGTGCACTTTACGTAGAGATGTCAATGGCTTATATGTGTTGAACAGAGAAGCGGCAATCGAAAACAAAAAAAAATCAGAATTCCTAGCATGTTCCGGTTTTTTGTTTTCGGCGAATAAAGTATATGGGCCAATAAAACATAATGTATCACCTAGGGGACAACCCGATCGCTTATAATCACAATCATACACCCGCCTACCATAAACAGGAGCGCGGCAATTGACCAAAAACATTTCAAGTTTACATTTTACAATTTAGCGCCTAACCAGGGTGAATTAGAAGGATTAAACTATCTGATTACGGTCGCCGCACATGTGCACTTTACGTAGAGATGTCAATGGCTTATATGTGTTGAACAGAGAAGCGGCAATCGAAAACCCAAAAAAATCAACATTCCTAGCATGTTCCGGTTTTTTGTTTTCGGCGAATAAAGTATATGGGCCAATATAACATAATGTATCACCTGGAGGACAACCCGATTGTTCATAATCACAATCATACACCCGCCTACCATAAACATTAGCGCGGCAATTGACCAAAAACATTTCAATTTTACATTTTACACTTTAGCGCCTAACCAGGGTGAATTAGAATGATTAAACTATTTGATTGCGGTCGCCGCACATGTGCACTTTACGTAGAGATGTCAATGGCTTATATGTGTTGAACAGAGAAGCGGCAATCGAAAACCGAAAAAAATCAACACTCCTAGCATGTTCCGGATTTTTGTTTTCGGCGAATAAAGTATATGGGCCAATAAAACATAATGTATCACCTAGGGGACAACCCGATCGTTTATAATCACAATCATACACCCGCCTACCATAAACAGGACCCCGGCAATTGACCAAAAACATTTCAATTTCACATTTTACACTTTAGCGCCTAACCAGGGTGAAATAGAAGGATTAAACTATCTGATTACGGTCGCCGCACATGTGCACTTTACGTAGAGATGTCAATGGCTTATATGTGTTGAACAGAGAAGCGGCAATCGAAAACAAAAAAAAATCAGAATTCCTAGCATGTTCCGGTTTTTTGTTTTCGGCGAATAAAGTATATGGGCCAATAAAACATAATGTATCACCTAGGGGACAACCCGATCGCTTATAATCACAATCATACACCCGCCTACCATAAACAGGAGCGCGGCAATTGACCAAAAACATTTCAAGTTTACATTTTACAATTTAGCGCCTAACCAGGGTAAATTAGAAGGATTCAACTATTTGATTGCGATCGCCGCACATGTGCACTTTACGAAGAGATGTCAAGGTCTTATATGTGTTGAACAGAGGAGCGGCAATCGAAAACCCAAAAAATTCCAAATTCCTAGCATGTTCCGGATTTTTGTTTTCGGCGAATAAAGTATATGGGCCAATAAAACATAATGTATCACCTAGGGGACAACCCGATCGCTTATAATCACAATCATACACCCGCCTACCATAAACAGGAGCGCGGCAATTGACCAAAAACATTTCAAGTTCACATTTTACAATTTAGCGCCTAACCAGGGTGAATTAGAAGGATTAAACTATTTGATTGCGATCGCCGCACATGTGCACTTTACGAAGAGATGTCAAGGTCTTATATGTGTTGAGCAGAGGAGCGGCAATCGAAAACAAAAAAAAATCAGAATTCCTAGCATGTTCCGGTTTTTTGTTTTCGGCGAATAAAGTATATGGGCCGATAAAACATAATGTATCACCTAGAGGACAACCCGATTGTTCATAATCACAATCATACACCCGCCTACCATAAACAGGAGCGCGGCAATTGACCAAAAACATTACAAGCTTACATTTTACACTTTAGCGCCTAACCAGGGTGAATTAAAAGGATTAAACTATTTGATTGCGATCGCCGCACATGTGCACTTTACGAAGAGATGTCAAGGTCTTAATGTGTTGAACAGAGGAGCGGCAATCGAAAACCCAAAAAATTCAGAATTCCTAGCATGTTCCGGTTTTTTGTTTTCGGCGAATAAAGTATATGGGCCAATAAAACATAATGTATCACCTAGAGGACAACCCGATTGTTCATAATCACATCCATACACCCGCTGCCATAAACAGGAGCGCGGCAAATGACCAAAAACATTTCCATTTTACATTTTACACTTTAGCGCCTAACCAGGGTGAATTAGAATTATTAAACTATTTGATTGCGATCGCCGCGCATGTGCAATTTACGTAGAGATGTTAATGTCTTATTTGTGTTAAACAGAGGAGCGGCAATCGAAAACCCAAAAAATTCAAAATTCCTGGCAACTTCCGTTTTTTTGTTTTCGGCGAATAAAGTATATGGGCCAATAAAACATAATGTATCAATTTGAGGACAACCTGATCGTTCATTTTCACAATCAGACACGCGCCTACCATAAACAGGAGCGCGGCAATTGACCAAAAACATTTCAAGTTTACATTTTACACTTTAGCGCCTAACCAGGGTACCAGGAAACCCCAAAAAATTCAGAATTCCTAGCATGTTCCGGTTTTTTCTTTTCGGCGAATAAAGTATATGGGCCAATAAAACATAATGTATCACCTAAAGGACAACTCGATCGTTCATAATCACAATCATATACCCGCCTACCATAAACAGGAGCGCGGCAATTGACCAAAAACATTACAAGTTTACATTTTACACTTTAGCGCCTAACCAGGGTGAATTAGAAGGATTAAACTATTTGATTGCGATCGCCGCACATGTGCACTTTACGAAGAGATGTCAAGGTCTTATATGTGTTGAACAGAGGAGCGGCAATCGAAAACCCAAAAAATTCAGAATTCCTAGCATGTTCCGGTTTTTTGTTTTCGGCGAATAAAGTATATGGGCCAATAAAACATAATGTCTCACCTAAAGCACAACTCGATCGTTCATAATCACAATCATACACCCACCTACCATAAACAGGAACGCGGCAATTGACCAAAAACATTTCAAGTTTACATTTTATAATTTAGCGCCTAACCAGGGTGAATTAGAAGGATTAAACTATCTGATTACGGTCGCCGCACATGTGCAAATTACGTAGAGATGTTAATGTCTTATTTGTGTTAAACAGAGGAGCGGCAATCGAAAACCCAAAAAATTCAAAATTCCTAGCAACTTCCGTTTTTTTGTTTTCGGCGAATAAAGTATATGGGCCAATAAAACATAATGTATCAATTTGAGGACAACCTGATCGTTCATTTTCACAATCAGACACGCGCCTACCATAAACAGGAGCGTGGCAATTGACCAAAAATATTTCAAGTTTACATTTTACACTTTAGCGCCTAACCAGGGTACCAGGAAACCCCAAAAAATTCAGAATTCCTAGCATATTCCGGTTTTTTGTTTTCGGCGAATAAAGTATATGGGCCAATAAAACGTAATGTATCACCTAGAGGACAACCCGATTGTTCATAATCACAATCATACACCCGCCTACCATAAACAGGAGCGTGGCAATTGACCAAAAACATTACAAGTTTACATTTTACACTTTAGCGCCTAACCAGGGTGAAATAGAAGGATTAAACTATTTGATTGCGATCGCCGCACATGTGCACTTTACGTAGAGATATCAATGTCTTATATGTGTTGAACAATGGAGCGGCAATCGAAAACCCAAAAAATTCAAAATTCCTAGCACGTTCCGGTTTTTTGTTTACGGCGAATAAAGCATATGGGCCAATAAAACATAATGTATCTTCTCGAGGACAACCCGATCGTTTAAAATCACAATCATACAAACGCCTACCATAAACAGGAGCGCGGTTGACCAAAAACCTTACAAGTTTACATTTTACACTTAAGCGCCTAACCAGGGTGAATTCGACGGATTAAGCTGTTTGATGGTGATAGATGCACTTGTGCACTTTACGTGGAGATGTCAACGTCTTATATGTGTTGAACAGAGAAGCGGCAATCGAAAACCCAAAAAAATCAACATTCCTAGCATGTTCCGGTTTTTTGTTTTCGGCGAATAAAGTATATGGGCCAATAAAACATAATGTATCACCTAGAGGACAACCCGATTGCTCATTGTCACAATCATACACCCGCCTACCATAAACAGGAGCGCGGCAATTGACCAAAAACATTTCAAGTTTACATTTTATAATTTAGCGCCTAACCAGGGTGAATTAGAAGGATTAAACTATTTGATTGCGATCGCCGCACATGTGCACATTACGAAGAGATGTCATCGTCTTATATGTGTTGAACAGAGGAGCGGCAATCGAAAACAAAAAAAATTCAGAATTCCTAGCATGTTCCGGTTTTTTGTTTTCGGCGAAAAAAGTATATGGGCCAATATAACATAATGTATCACATAGAGGACAACCCGATTGTTCATAATCACAATCATACACCCGCCTACCATAAACAGGAGCGCGGCAATTGACCAAAAACATTACAAGTTTACATTTTACACTTTAGCGCCTAACCAGGGTGAAATAGAAGCATCAAACTATTTGATTGCGGTCGCCGCACATGTGCACTTTACGTAGAGATGTCAATGTCTTATATGTGTTGAACAGAGGAGCGGCAATCGAAAACCCAAAAAATTCAAAATTCCTAGCATGTTCCGGTTTTTTGTTTACGGCGAATAAAGTATATGGGCCAAAAAAACATAATGTATCATCTCGAAGACAACCCGATCGTTTAAAATCACAATCATACACCCGCCTACCATAAACAGGAGCGCGGCAATTGACCAAAAACATTTCAAGTTCCATTTTACAATTTAGCGCCTAACCAGGGTGAATTAGAAGGATTAAACTATCTGATTACGGTCGCCGCACATGTGCACTTTACGAAGAGATGTCAAGGTCTTATATGTGTTGAACAGAGGAGCGGCAAACGAAAACCCAAAAAAATCAGAATTCCTAGCATGTTCCGGTTTTTTGTTTTCGGCGAATAAAGTATATGGGCCAATAAAACATAATGTATCACCTAGAGGACAACCCGATTGTTCATAATCACAATCATACACCCGCCTACCATAAACAGGAGCGCGGCAAATGACCAAAAACATTTCCATTTTACATTTTACAATTTAGCGCCTAACCAGGGTGAATTAGAATGATTAAACTATCTGATTACGGTCGCCGCACATGTGCACTTTACGTAGAGATGTCAATGGCTTATAGGTGTTGAACAGAGAAGCGGCAATCGAAAACAAAAAAAAATCAGAATTCCTAGCATGTTCCGGTTTTTTGTTTTCGGCGAATAAAGTATATGGGCCAATAAAACATAATGTATCACCTAGGGGACAACCCGATCGCTTATAATCACAATCATACACCCGCCTACCATAAACAGGAGCGCGGCAATTGACCAAAAACATTTCAAGTTTACATTTTACAATTTAGCGCCTAACCAGGGTGAATTAGAATGATTAAACTATCTGATTACGGTCGCCGCACATGTGCACTTTACGAAGAGATGTCAAGGTCTTATATGTGTTGAACAGAGGAGCGGCAAACGAAAACCCAAAAAAATCAGAATTCCTAGCATGTTCCGGTTTTTTGTTTTCGGCGAAAAAAGTATATGGGCCAATGAAACATAATGTATCACATAGAGGACAACCCGATTGTTCATAATCACAATCATACACCCGCCTACCATAAACAGGACCCCGGCAATTGACCAAAAACATTTCAATTTCACATTTTACACTTTAGCGCCTAACCAGGGTGAAATAGAAGGATTAAACTATCTGATTACGGTCGCCGCACATGTGCACTTTACGTAGAGATGTCAATGGCTTATATGTGTTGAACAGAGAAGCGGCAATCGAAAACAAAAAAAAATCAGAATTTCTAGCATGTTCCGGTTTTTTGTTTTCGGCGAATAAAGTATATGGGCCAATAAAACATAATGTATCACCTAGGGGACAACCCGATCGCTTATAATCACAATCATACACCCGCCTACCATAAACAGGAGCGCGGCAATTGACCAAAAACATTTCAAGTTTACATTTTACAATTTAGCGCCTAACCAGGGTGAATTAGAAGGATTAAACTATTTGATTGCGATCGCCGCACATGTGCACTTTACGAAGAGATGTCAAGGTCTTATATGTGTTGAGCAGAGGAGCGGCAATCGAAAACAAAAAAAAATCAGAATTCCTAGCATGTTCCGGTTTTTTGTTTTCGGCGAATAAAGTATATGGGCCGATAAAACATAATGTATCACCTAGAGGACAACCCGATTGTTCATAATCACAATCATACACCCGCCTACCATAAACAGGAGCGCGGCAATTGACCAAAAACATTACAAGCTTACATTTTACACTTTAGCGCCTAACCAGGGTGAATTAAAAGGATTAAACTATTTGATTGCGATCGCCGCACATGTGCACTTTACGAAGAGATGTCAGGGTCTTAATGTGTTGAACAGAGGGGCGGCAATCGAAAACCCAAAAAATTCAGAATTCCTAGCATGTTCCGGTTTTTTGTTTTCGGCGAATAAAGTATATGGGCCAATAAAACATAATGTATCACCTAGAGGACAACCCGATTGTTCATAATCACATCCATACACCCGCTGCCATAAACAGGAGCGCGGCAAATGACCAAAAACATTTCCATTTTACATTTTACACTTTAGCGCCTAACCAGGGTGAATTAGAATTATTAAACTATTTGATTGCGATCGCCGCGCATGTGCAATTTACGTAGAGATGTTAATGTCTTATTTGTGTTAAACAGAGGAGCGGCAATCGAAAACCCAAAAAATTCAAAATTCCTAGCAACTTCCGTTTTTTTGTTTTCGGCGAATAAAGTATATGGGCCAATAAAACATAATGTATCAATTTGACGACAACCTGATCGTTCATTTTCACAATCAGACACGCGCCTACCATAAACAGGAGCGCGGCAATTGACCAAAAACATTTCAAGTTTACATTTTACACTTTAGCGCCTAACCAGGGTACCAGGAAACCCCAAAAAATTCAGAATTCCTAGCATGTTCCGGTTTTTTCTTTTCGGCGAATAAAGTATATGGGCCAATAAAACATAATGTATCACCTAAAGGACAACTCGATCGTTCATAATCACAATCATATACCCGCCTACGATAAACAGGAGCGCGGCAATTGACCAAAAACATTACAAGTTTACATTTTACACTTTAGCGCCTAACCAGGGTGAATTAGAAGGATTAAACTATTTGATTGCGATCGCCGCACATGTGCACTTTACGAAGAGATGTCAAGGTCTTATATGTGTTGAACAGAGGAGCGGCAATCGAAAACCCAAAAAATTCAGAATTCCTAGCATGTTCCGGTTTTTTGTTTTCGGCGAATAAAGTATATGGGCCAATAAAACATAATGTCTCACCTAAATTACAACTCGATCGTTCATAATCACAATCATACACCCACCTACCATAAACAGGAACGCGGCAATTGACCAAAAACATTTCAAGTTTACATTTTATAATTTAGCGCCTAACCAGGGTGAATTAGAAGGATTAAACTATCTGATTACGGTCGCCGCACATGTGCAAATTACGTAGAGATGTTAATGTCTTATTTGTGTTAAACAGAGGAGCGGCAATCGAAAACCCAAAAAATTCAAAATTCCTAGCAACTTCCGTTTTTTTGTTTTCGGCGAATAAAGTATATGGGCCAATAAAACATAATGTATCAATTTGAGGACAACCTGATCGTTCAGTTTCACAATCAGACACGCGCCTACCATAAACAGGAGCGTGGCAATTGACCAAAAATATTTCAAGTTTACATTTTACACTTTAGCGCCTAACCAGGGTACCAGGAAACCCCAAAAAATTCAGAATTCCTAGCATGTTCCGGTTTTTTGTTTTCGGCGAATAAAGTATATGGGCCAATAAAACATAATGTATCACCTAGAGGACAACCCGATTGTTCATAATCACAATCATACACCCGCCTACCATAAACAGGAGCGTGGCAATTGACCAAAAACATTACAAGTTTACATTTTACACTTTAGCGCCTAACCAGGGTGAAATAGAAGGATCAAACTATTTGATTGCGGTCGCCGCACATGTGCACTTTACGTAGAGATGTCAATGTCTTATATGTGTTGAACAGAGGAGCGGCAATCGAAAACCCAAAAAATTCAAAATTCCTAGCACGTTCCGGTTTTTTGTTTACGGCGAATAAAGTATATGGGCCAATAAAACATAATGTATCTTCTCGAGGACAACCTGATCGTTTAAAATCGCAATCATACAAACGCCTACCATAAACAGGAGCGCGGTTGACCAAAAACCTTACAAGTTTACATTTTACACTTTAGCGCCTAACCAGGGTACCAGGAAACCCCAAAAAATTCAGAATTCTTAGCATGTTCCGGTTTTTTGTTTTCGGCGAATAAAGTATATGGGCCAATAAAACATAATGTATCATCTAGAGGACAACCCGATTGTTCATAATCACAATCATACACCCGCCTACCATAAACAGGAGCGTGGCAATTGACCAAAAACATTACAAGTTTACATTTTACACTTTAGCGCCTAACCAGGGTGAAATAGAAGGATCAAACTATTTGATTGCGGTCGCCGCACATGTGCACTTTACGTAGAGATGTTAATGTCTTATATGTGTTGAACAGAGGAGCGGCAATCGAAAACCCAAAAAATTCAAAATTCCTAGCACGTTCCGGTTTTTTGTTTACGGCGAATAAAGTATATGGGCCAATAAAACATAATGTATCTTCTCGAGGACAACCCGATCGTTTAAAATCGCAATCATACACCCGCCTACCATAAACAGGAGCGTGGCAATTGACCAAAAACATTACAAGTTTACATTTTACACTTTAGCGCCTAACCAGGGTGAAATAGAAGGATCAAACTATTTGATTGCGGTCGCCGCACATGTGCACTTTACGTAGAGATGTCAATGTCTTATATGTGTTGAACAGAGGAGCGGCAATCGAAAACCCAAAAAATTCAAAATTCCTAGCATGTTCCGGTTTTTTGTTTACGGCGAATAAAGTATATGGGCCAAAAAAACATAATGTATCATCTCGAAGACAACCCGATCGTTTAAAATCACAATCATACACCCGCCTACCATAAACAGGAGCGCGGCAATTGACCAAAAACATTTCAAGTTCCATTTTACAATTTAGCGCCTAACCAGGGTGAATTAGAAGGATTAAACTATCTGATTACGGTCGCCGCACATGTGCACTTTACGAAGAGATGTCAAGGTCTTATATGTGTTGAACAGAGGAGCGGCAAACGAAAACCCAAAAAAATCAGAATTCCTAGCATGTTCCGGTTTTTTGTTTTCGGCGAATAAAGTATATGGGCCAATAAAACATAATGTATCACCTAGAGGACAACCCGATTGTTCATAATCACAATCATACACCCGCCTACCATAAACAGGAGCGCGGCAAATGACCAAAAACATTTCCATTTTACATTTTACAATTTAGCGCCTAACCAGGGTGAATTAGAATGATTAAACTATTTGATTGCGATCGCCGCGCATGTGCAATTTACGTAGAGATGTCAATGGCTTATATGTGTTGAACAGAGAAGCGGCAAACGAAAACCCAAAAAAATCAGAATTCCTAGCATGTTCCGGTTTTTTGTTTTCGGCGAATAAAGTATATGGGCCAATAAAACATAATGTCTCACCTAGAGGACAACTCGATCGTTCATAATCACAATCATACACCCACATACCATAAACAGAAACGCGGCAATTGACCAAAAACATTTCAAGTTTACATTTTATAATTTAGCGCCTAACCAGGGTGAATAAGAAGGATTAAACTATCTGATTACGGTCGCCGCACATGTGCACTTTACGTAGAGATGTCAATGTCTTATATGTGTTGAACAGAGGAGCGGCAATCGAAAACCCAAAAAATTCAAAATTCCTAGCATGTTCCGGTTTTTTGTTTACGGCGAATAAAGTATATGGGCCAAAAAAACATAATGTATCATCTCGAAGACAACCCGATCGTTTAAAATCACAATCATACACCCGCCTACCATAAACAGGAGCGCGGCAATTGACCAAAAACATTTCAAGTTCCATTTTACAATTTAGCGCCTAACCAGGGTGAATTAGAAGGATTAAATTATCTGATTACGGTCGCCGCACATGTGCACTTTACGTAGAGATGTCAAGGTCTTATATGTGTTGAACAGAGGAGCGGCAAACGAAAACCCAAAAAAATCAGAATTCCTAGCATGTTCCGGTTTTTTGTTTTCGGCGAATAAAGTATATGGGCCAATAAAACATACTGTATCACCGAGAGGACAACTCGATCGTTCATAATCACAATCATACACCCGCCTACCATAAACAGGAGCGCGGCAAATGACCAAAAACATTTCCATTTTACATTTTACACTTTAGCGCCTAACCAGGGTGAATTAGAATGATTAAACTATTTGATTGCGATCGCCGCGCATGTGCAATTTACGTAGAGATGTCAATGGCTTATATGTGTTGAACAGAGAAGCGGCAAACGAAAACCCAAAAAAATCAGAATTCCTAGCATGTTCCGGTTTTTTGTTTTCGGCGAATAAAGTATATGGGCCAATAAAACATAATGTCTCACCTAGAGGACAACTCGATCGTTCATAATCACAATCATACACCCACCTACCATAAACAGGAACGCGGCAAATGACCAAAAACATTTCAATTTTACACTTTAGCGCTTAACCAGGGTGAATTAGAATGATTAAACTATTTGGTTGCGATCGCCGCACATGTGCACTTTACGAAGAGATGTCAATGGCTTATATGTGTTGAACAGAGAAGCGGCAAACGAAAACCCAAAAAAATCAACATTCCTAGCATGTTCCGGTTTTTTGTTTTCGGCGAATAAAGTATATGGGCCAATATAACATAACGTATCACCCAGAGGACAACCCGATCGTTTATAATCACAATCATACACCCGCCTACCATAAACAGGAGCGCGGCAAATGACCAAAAACATTTCAATTTTACACTTTAGCGCTTAACCAGGGTGAATTAGAATGATTAAACTATTTGGTTGCGATCGCCGCACATGTGCACTTTACGAAGAGATGTCATCGTCTTATATGTGTTGAACATAGGAGCGGCAATCGAAAACAAAAAAAATTCAGAATTCCTAGCATGTTCCGGTTTTTTGTTTACGGCGAATAAAGTATATGGTCCAATAAAACATAATGTATCACCTAGAGGACAACCCGATTGTTCATAATCACAATCATACACCCGCCTACCATAAACAGGAGCGCGGCAAATGACCAAAAACATTTCCATTTTACATTTTACACTTTAGCGCCTAACCAGGGTGAATTAGAATGATTAAACTATTTGATTGCGATCGCCGCGCATGTGCAATTTACGTAGAGATGTCAATGGCTTATATGTGTTGAACAGAGAAGCGGCAAACGAAAACCCAAAAAAATCAACATTCCTAGCATGTTCCGGTTTTTTGTTTTCGGCGAATAAAGTATATGGGCCAATATAACATAACGTATCACCCAGAGGACAACCCGATCGTTTATAATCACAATCATACACCCGCCTACCATAAACAGGAGCGCGGCAAATGACCAAAAACATTTCAATTTTACACTTTAGCGCTTAACCAGGGTGAATTAGAATGATTAAACTATTTGGTTGCGATCGCCGCACATGTGCCCTTTACGAAGAGATGTCATCGTCTTATATGTGTTGAACATAGGAGCGGCAATCGAAAACAAAAAAAATTCAGAATTCCTAGCATGTTCCGGTTTTTTGTTTACGGCGAATAAAGTATATGGTCCAATAAAACATAATGTATCACCTAGAGGACAACCCGATTGTTCATAATCACAATCATACACCCGCCTACCATAAACAGGAGCGCGGCAAATGACCAAAAACATTTCCATTTTACATTTTACACTTTAGCGCCTAACCAGGGTGAATTAGAATGATTAAACTATTTGATTGCGATCGCCGCGCATGTGCAATTTACGTAGAGATGTTAATGTCTTATTTGTGTTAAACAGAGGAGCGGCAATCGAAAACCCAAAAAATTCAAAATTCCTAGCAACTTCCGTTTTTTTGTTTTCGGCGAATAAAGTATATGGGCCAATAAAACATAATGTATCAATTAGAGGACAACCTGATCGTTCATAATCACAATCAGACACGCGCCTACCATAAACAGGAGCGCGGCAATTGACCAAAAACATTTCAAGTTTACATTTTACACTTTAGCGCCTAACCAGGGTACCAGGAAAATCCAAAAAATTCAGAATTCCTAGCATGTTCCGGTTTTTTGTTTTCGGCGAATAAAGTATATGGGCCAATAAAACATAATGTATCACCTAGAGGAAAACCCGATTGTTCATAATCACAATCATACACCCGCCTACCATAAACAGGAGCGCGGCAATTGACCAAAAACATTACAAGTTTACATTTTACACTTTAGCGCCTAACCAGGGTGAAATAGAAGCATCAAACTATTTGATTGCGGTCGCCGCACATGTGCACTTTTCGTAGAGATATCAATGTCTTATATGTGTTGAACAGAGGAGCGGCAATCGAAAACCCAAAAAATTCAAAATTCCTAGCATGTTCCGGTTTTTTGTTTACGGCGAATAAAGTATATGGGCCAATAAAACATAATGTATCATCTCGAGGACAACCCGATCGTTTAAAATCACAATCATACAAACGCCTACCATAAACAGGAGCGCGGTTGACCAAAAACCTTACAAGTTTACATTTTACACTTAAGCGCTTAACCAGGGTGAATTCGACGGATTTAGCTGTTTGATTGTGATAGATGCACTTGTGCACTTTACGTGGAGATGTCAACGTCTTATATGTGTTGAACAGAGAAGCGGCAATCGAAAACCCAAAAAAATCAACATTCCTAGCAACTTCCGTTTTTTTGTTTTCGGCGAATAAAGTATATGGGCCAATAAAACATAATGTATCACCTAGAGGACAACCCGATTGTTCATAATCACAATCATACACCCGCCTACCATAAACAGGAGCGCGGCAATTGACCAAAAACATTACAAGTTTACATTTTACACTTTAGCGCCTAACCAGGGTGAAATAGAAGCATCAAACTATTTGATTGCGGTCGCCGCACATGTGCACTTTTCGTAGAGATGTCAATGTCTTATATGTGTTGAACAGAGGAGCGGCAATCGAAAACCCAAAAAATTCAAAATTCCTAGCATGTTCCGGTTTTTTGTTTACGGCAAATAAAGTATATGGGCCAAAAAAACATAATGTATCATCTCGAGGACAACCCGATCTTTCATAATCACAATCATACACCCGCCTACCATAAACAGGAGCGCGGCAAATGACCAAAAACATTTCAATTTTACACTTTAGCGCTTAACCAGGGAGAATTAGAATGATTAAACTATTTGGTTGCGATCGCCGCACATGTGCACTTTACGAAAAGATGTCATCGTCTTATATGTGTTGAACAGAGGAGCGGCAATCGAAAACAAAAAAAATTCAGAATTCCTAGCATGTTCCGGTTTTTTGTTTTCGGCGAATAAAGTATATGGGCCAATAAAACATAATGTATCACCTAGAGGACAACCCGATTGTTCATAATCACAATCATACACCCGCCTACCATAAACAGGAGCGCGGCAAATGACCAAAAACATTTCCATTTTACATTTTACAATTTAGCGCCTAACCAGGGTGAATTAGAATGATTAAACTATTTGATTGCGATCGCCGCGCATGTGCAATTTACGTAGAGATGTCAATGGCTTATATGTGTTGAACAGAGAAGCGGCAAACGAAAACCCAAAAAAATCAGAATTCCTAGCATGTTCCGGTTTTTTGTTTTCGGCGAATAAAGTATATGGGCCAATAAAACATAATGTATCACCTAGAGGACAACCCGATTGTTCATAATCACAATCATACACCCGCCTACCATAAACAGGAGCGCGGCAAATGACCAAAAACATTTCAATTTTACATTTTACAATTTAGCGCCTAACCAGGGTGAATTAGAATGATTAAACTATTTGATTGCGATCGCCGCGCATGTGCACTTTACGAAGAGATGTCAAGGTCTTATATGTGTTGAACAGAGGAGCGGCAAACGAAAACCCAAAAAAATCAGAATTCCTAGCATGTTCCGGCTTTTTGTTTTCGGCGAATAAAGTATATGGGCCAATAAAACATAATGTCTCACCTAGAGGACAACTCGATCGTTCATAATCACAATCATACACCCACCTACCATAAACAGAAACGCGGCAATTGACCAAAAACATTTCAAGTTTACACTTTATAATTTAGCGCCTAACCAGGGTGAATAAGAAGGATTAAACTATCTGATTACGGTCGCCGCACATGTGCACTTTACGTAGAGATGTCAATGTCTTATATGTGTTGAACAGAGGAGCGGCAATCGAAAACCCAAAAAATTCAAAATTCCTAGCATGTTCCGGTTTTTTGTTTACGGCAAATAAAGTATATGGGCCAAAAAAACATAATGTATCATCTCGAGGACAACCCGATCTTTCATAATCACAATCATACACCCGCCTACCATAAACAGGAGCGCGGCAAATGACCAAAAACATTTCAATTTTACACTTTAGCGCTTAACCAGGGAGAATTAGAATGATTAAACTATTTGGTTGCGATCGCCGCACATGTGCACTTTACGAAAAGATGTCATCGTCTTATATGTGTTGAACAGAGGAGCGGCAATCGAAAACAAAAAAAAATTCAGAATTCCTAGCATGTTCCGGTTTTTTGTTTTCGGCGAATAAAGTATATGGGCCAATAAAACATAATGTATCACCTAGAGGACAACCCGATTGTTCATAATCACAATCATACACCCGCCTACCATAAACAGGAGCGCGGCAAATGACCAAAAACATTTCCATTTTACATTTTACAATTTAGCGCCTAACCAGGGTGAATTAGAATGATTAAACTATTTGATTGCGATCGCCGCGCATGTGCAATTTACGTAGAGATGTCAATGGCTTATATGTGTTGAACAGAGAAGCGGCAAACGAAAACCCAAAAAAATCAGAATTCCTAGCATGTTCCGGTTTTTTGTTTTCGGCGAATAAAGTATATGGGCCAATAAAACATAATGTATCACCTAGAGGACAACCCGATTGTTCATAATCACAATCATACACCCGCCTACCATAAACAGGAGCGCGGCAAATGACCAAAAACATTTCAATTTTACATTTTACAATTTAGCGCCTAACCAGGGTGAATTAGAATGATTAAACTATTTGATTGCGATCGCCGCGCATGTGCACTTTACGAAGAGATGTCAAGGTCTTATATGTGTTGAACAGAGGAGCGGCAAACGAAAACCCAAAAAAATCAGAATTCCTAGCATGTTCCGGCTTTTTGTTTTCGGCGAATAAAGTATATGGGCCAATAAAACATAATGTATCACCTAGAGGACAACCCGATTGTTCATAATCACAATCATACACCCGCCTACCATAAACAGGAGCGCGGCAAATGACCAAAAACATTTCCATTTTAGATTTTACAATTTAGCGCCTAACCAGGGTGAATTAGAATGATTAAACTATTTGATTGCGATCGCCGCGCATGTGCAATTTACGTAGAGATGTCAATGGCTTATATGTGTTGAACAGAGAAGCGGCAAACGAAAACCCAAAAAAATCAGAATTCCTAGCATGTTCCGGTTTTTTGTTTTCGGCGAATAAAGTATATGGGCCAATAAAACATAATGTCTCACCTAGAGGACAACTCGATCGTTCATAATCACAATCATACACCCACCTACCATAAACAGAAACGCGGCAATTGACCAAAAACATTTCAAGTTTACACTTTATAATTTAGCGCCTAACCAGGGTGAATAAGAAGGATTAAACTATCTGATTACGGTCGCCGCACATGTGCACTTTACGTAGAGATGTCAATGTCTTATATGTGTTGAACAGAGGAGCGGCAATCGAAAACCCAAAAAATTCAAAATTCCTAGCATGTTCCGGTTTTTTGTTTACGGCGAATAAAGTATATGGGCCAAAAAAACATAATGTATCATCTCGAAGACAACCCGATCGTTTAAAATCACAATCATACACCCGCCTACCATAAACAGGAGCGCGGCAATTGACCAAAAACATTTCAAGTTCCATTTTACAATTTAGCGCCTAACCAGGGTGAATTAGAAGGATTAAACTATCTGATTACGGTCGCCGCACATGTGCACTTTACGAAGAGATGTCAAGGTCTTATATGTGTTGAACAGAGGAGCGGCAAACGAAAACCCAAAAAAATCAGAATTCCTAGCATGTTCCGGTTTTTTGTTTTCGGCGAATAAAGTATATGGGCCAATAAAACATAATGTATCACCTAGAGGACAACTCGATCGTTCATAATCACAATCATACACCCGCCTACCATAAACAGGAGCGCGGCAAATGACCAAAAACATTTCCATTTTACATTTTACACTTTAGCGCCTAACCAGGGTGAATTAGAATGATTAAACTATTTGATTGCGATCGCCGCGCATGTGCAATTTACGTAGAGATGTCAATGGCTTATATGTGTTGAACAGAGAAGCGGCAAACGAAAACCCAAAAAAATCAGAATTCCTAGCATGTTCCGGTTTTTTGTTTTCGGCGAATAAAGTATATGGGCCAATAAAACGTAATGTCTCACCTAGAGGACAACTCGATCGTTCATAATCACAATCATACACCCACCTACCATAAACAGGAACGCGGCAATTGACCAAAAACATTTCAAGTTTACATTTTATAATTTAGCGCCTAACCAGGGTGAATTAGAAGGATTAAACTATCTGATTACGGTCGCCGCACATGTGCCTTTTACGTAGAGATGTCAATGGCTTATATGTGTTGAACAGAGAAGCGGCAAACGAAAACCCAAAAAAATCAACATTCCTAGCATGTTCCGGTTTTTTGTTTTCGGCGAATAAAGTATATGGGCCCATATAACATAACGTATCACCCAGAGGACAACCCGATCGTTTATAATCACAATCATACACCCGCCTACCATAAACAGGAGCGCGGCAAATGACCAAAAACATTTCAATTTTACACTTTAGCGCTTAACCAGGGTGAATTAGAATGATTAAACTATTTGGTTGCGATCGCCGCACATGTGCACTTTACGAAGAGATGTCATCGTCTTATATGTGTTGAACAGAGGAGCGGCAATCGAAAACAAAAAAAATTCAGAATTCCTAGCATGTTCCGGTTTTTTGTTTACGGCGAATAAAGTATATGGGCCAATAAAACATAATGTATCACCTAGAGGACAACCCGATTGTTCATAATCACAATCATACACCCGCCTACCATAAACAGGAGCGCGGCAAATGACCAAAAACATTTCCATTTTACATTTTACAATTTAGCGCCTAACCAGGGTGAATTAGAATGATTAAACTATTTGATTGCGATCGCCGCGCATGTGCAATTTACGTAGAGATGTCAATGGCTTATAGGTGTTGAACAGAGAAGCGGCAAACGAAAACCCAAAAAAATCAGAATTCCTAGCATGTTCCGGTTTTTTGTTTTCGGCGAATAAAGTATATGGGCCAATAAAACATAATGTCTCACCTAGAGGACAACTCGATCGTTCATAATCACAATCATACACCCACCTACCATAAACAGAAACGCGGCAATTGACCAAAAACATTTCAAGTTTACATTTTATAATTTAGCGCCTAACCAGGGTGAATAAGAAGGATTAAACTATCTGATTACGGTCGCCGCACATGTGCACTTTACGTAGAGATGTCAATGTCTTATATGTGTTGAACAGAGGAGCGGCAATCGAAAACCCAAAAAATTCAAAATTCCTAGCATGTTCCGGTTTTTTGTTTACGGCGAATAAAGTATATGGGCCAAAAAAACATAATGTATCATCTCGAAGACAACCCGATCGTTTAAAATCACAATCATACACCCGCCTACCATAAACAGGAGCGCGGCAATTGACCAAAAACATTTCAAGTTCCATTTTACAATTTAGCGCCTAACCAGGGTGAATTAGAAGGATTAAACTATCTGATTACGGTCGCCGCACATGTGCACTTTACGAAGAGATGTCAAGGTCTTATATGTGTTGAACAGAGGAGCGGCAAACGAAAACCCAAAAAAATCAGAATTCCTAGCATGTTCCGGTTTTTTGTTTTCGGCGAATAAAGTATATGGGCCAATAAAACATAATGTATCACCTAGAGGACAACTCGATCGTTCATAATCACAATCATACACCCGCCTACCATAAACAGGAGCGCGGCAAATGACCAAAAACATTTCCATTTTACATTTTACACTTTAGCGCCTAACCAGGGTGAATTAGAATGATTAAACTATTTGATTGCGATCGCCGCGCATGTGCAATTTACGTAGAGATGTCAATGGCTTATATGTGTTGAACAGAGAAGCGGCAAACGAAAACCCAAAAAAATCAGAATTCCTAGCATGTTCCGGTTTTTTGTTTTCGGCGAATAAAGTATATGGGCCAATAAAACGTAATGTCTCACCTAGAGGACAACTCGATCGTTCATAATCACAATCATACACCCACCTACCATAAACAGGAACGCGGCAATTGACCAAAAACATTTCAAGTTTACATTTTATAATTTAGCGCCTAACCAGGGTGAATTAGAAGGATTAAACTATCTGATTACGGTCGCCGCACATGTGCCTTTTACGTAGAGATGTCAATGGCTTATATGTGTTGAACAGAGAAGCGGCAAACGAAAACCCAAAAAAATCAACATTCCTAGCATGTTCCGGTTTTTTGTTTTCGGCGAATAAAGTATATGGGCCCATATAACATAACGTATCACCCAGAGGACAACCCGATCGTTTATAATCACAATCATACACCCGCCTACCATAAACAGGAGCGCGGCAAATGACCAAAAACATTTCAATTTTACACTTTAGCGCTTAACCAGGGTGAATTAGAATGATTAAACTATTTGGTTGCGATCGCCGCACATGTGCACTTTACGAAGAGATGTCATCGTCTTATATGTGTTGAACAGAGGAGCGGCAATCGAAAACAAAAAAAATTCAGAATTCCTAGCATGTTTCGGTTTTTTGTTTACGGCGAATAAAGTATATGGTCCAATAAAACATAATGTATCACCTAGAGGACAACCCGATTGTTCATAATCATAATCATACACCCGCCTACCATAAACAGGAGCGCGGCAAATGACCAAAAACATTTCCATTTTACATTTTACACTTTAGCGCCTAACCAGGGTGAATTAGAATGATTAAACTATTTGATTGCGATCGCCGCGCATGTGCAATTTACGTAGAGATGTTAATGTCTTATTTGTGTTAAACAGAGGAGCGGCAATCGAAAACCCAAAAAATTCAAAATTCCTAGCAACTTCCGTTTTTTTGTTTTCGGCGAATAAAGTATATGGGCCAATAAAACATAATGTATCAATTAGAGGACAACCTGATCGTTCATAATCACAATCAGACACGCGCCTACCATAAACAGGAGCGCGGCAATTGACCAAAAACATTTCAAGTTTACATTTTACACTTTAGCGCCTAACCAGGGTACCAGGAAAACCCAAAAAATTCAGAATTCCTAGCATGTTCCGGTTTTTTGTTTTCGGCGAATAAAGTATATGGGCCAATAAAACATAATGTATCACCTAGAGGACAACCCGATTGTTCATAATCACAATCATACACCCGCCTACCATAAACAGGAGCGCGGCAATTGACCAAAAACATTACAAGTTTACATTTTACACTTTAGCGCCTAACCAGGGTGAAATAAAAGCATCAAACTATTTGATTGCGGTCGCCGCACATGTGCACTTTTCGTAGAGATATCAATGTCTTATATGTGTTGAACAGAGGAGCGGCAATCGAAAACCCAAAAAATTCAAAATTCCTAGCATGTTCCGGTTTTTTGTTTACGGCGAATAAAGTATATGGGCCAATAAAACATAATGTATCATCTCGAGGACAACCCGATCGTTTAAAATCACAATCATACAAACGCCTACCATAAACAGGAGCGCGGTTGACCAAAAACCTTACAAGTTTACATTTTACACTTAAGCGCTTAACCAGGGTGAATTCGACGGATTTAGCTGTTTGATTGTGATAGATGCACTTGTGCACTTTACGTGGAGATGTCAACGTCTTATATGTGTTGAACAGAGAAGCGGCAATCGAAAACCCAAAAAAATCAACATTCCTAGCAACTTCCGTTTTTTTGTTTTCGGCGAATAAAGTATATGAGCCAATAAAACATAATGTATCACCTAGAGGACAACCCGATTGTTCATAATCACAATCATACACCCGCCTACCATAAACAGGAGCGCGGCAATTGACCAAAAACATTACAAGTTTACATTTTACACTTTAGCGCCTAACCAGGGTGAAATAGAAGCATCAAACTATTTGATTGCGGTCGCCGCACATGTGCACTTTTCGTAGAGATGTCAATGTCTTATATGTGTTGAACAGAGGAGCGGCAATCGAAAACCCAAAAAATTCAAAATTCCTAGCATGTTCCGGTTTTTTGTTTACGGCAAATAAAGTATATGGGCCAAAAAAACATAATGTATCATCTCGAGGACAACCCGATCGTTCATAATCACAATCATACACCCGCCTACCATAAACAGGAGCGCGGCAAATGACCAAAAACATTTCAATTTTACACTTTAGCGCTTAACCAGGGTGAATTAGAATGATTAAACTATTTGGTTGCGATCGCCGCACATGTGCACTTTACGAAGAGATGTCATCGTCTTATATGTGTTGAACAGAGGAGCGGCAATCGAAAACAAAAAAAATTCAGAATTCCTAGCATGTTCCGGTTTTTTGTTTTCGGCGAATAAAGTATATGGGCCAATAAAACATAATGTATCACCTAGAGGACAACCCGATTGTTCATAATCACAATCATACACCCGCCTACCATAAACAGGAGCGCGGCAATTGACCAAAAACATTACAAGTTTACATTTTACACTTTAGCGCCTAACCAGGGTGAAATAGAAGGATCAAACTATTTGATTGCGGTCGCCGCACATGTGCACTTTACGTAGAGATGTCAATGTCTTATATGTGTTAAACAGAGGAGCAGCAATCGAAAACCCAAAAAATTCAAAATTCCTAGCACGTTCCGGTTTTTTGTTTACGGCGAATAAAGTATATGGGCCAATAAAAAATAATGTATCATCTCGAGGACAACCCGATCGTTTAAAATCACAATCATACAAACGCCTACCATAAACAGGAGCGCGGTTGACCAAAAACCTTACAAGTTTACATTTTACACTTAAGCGCTTAACCAGGGTGAATTCGACGGATTTAGCTGTTTGATTGTGATAGATGCACTTGTGCACTTTACGTGGAGATGTCAACGTCTTAAATGTGTAGAACAGAGAAGCGGCAATCGAAAACCCAAAAAAATCAACATTCCTAGCATGTTCCGGTTTTTTGTTTTCGGCGAATAAAGTATATGGGCCAATAAAACATAATGTATCAGCTAGAGGACAACCCGGTTGCTCATTGTCACAATCATACACCCGCCTACCATAAACAGGAGCGCGGCAATTGACCAAAAACATTTCAAGTTTACATTTTACAATTTAGCGCCTAACCAGGGTGAATTAGAAGGATTAAACTATTTGATTGCGATCGCCGCACATGTGCACTTTACGAAGAGATGTCATCGTCTTATATGTGTTGAACAGAGGAGCGGCAATCGAAAACAAAAAAAATTCAGAATTCCTAGCATGTTCCGGTTTTTTGTTTTCGGCGAATAAAGTATATGGGCCAATAAAACATAATGTATCAATTAGAGGACAACCCGATTGTTCATAATCACAATCATACACCCGCCTACCATAAACAGGAGCGCGGCAATTGACCAAAAACATTACAAGTTTACATTTTACACTTTAGCGCCTAACCAGGGTGAAATAGAAGCATCAAACTATTTGATTGCGGTCGCCGCACATGTGCACTTTACGTAGAGATGTCAATGTCTTATATGTGTTGAACAGAGGAGCGGCAATCGAAAACCCAAAAAATTCAAAATTCCTAGCATGTTCCGGTTTTTTGTTTACGGCAAATAAAGTATATGGGCCAATATAACATAATGTATCACCTAGAGGACAACCTGATTGTTCATAATCACAATCATACAAACGCCTACCATAAACATTAGCGCGGCAATTGACCAAAAACATTTCAATTTTACATTTTACACTTTAGCGCCTAACCAGGGTGAATTAGAATGATTAAACCATTTGATTGCGGTCGCCGCACATGTGCACTTTACGTAGAGATGTCATCGTCTTATATGTGTTGAACAGAGGAGCGGCAATCGAAAACAAAAAAAATTCAGAATTCCTAGCATGTTCCGGTTTTTTGTTTTCGGCGAATAAAGTATATGGGCCAATAAAACATAATGTATCACCTAGAGGACAACCCGATTGTTCATAATCACAATCATACACCCGCCTACCATAAACAGGAGCGCGGCAATTGACCAAAAACATTACAAGTTTACATTTTACACTTTAGCGCCTAACCAGGGTGAAATAGAAGGATCAAACTATTTGATTGCGGTCGCCGCACATGTGCACTTTACGTAGAGATGTCAATGTCTTATATGTGTTAAACAGAGGAGCAGCAATCGAAAACCCAAAAAATTCAAAATTCCTAGCACGTTCCGGTTTTTTGTTTACGGCGAATAAAGTATATGGGCCAATAAAAAATAATGTATCATCTCGAGGACAACCCGATCGTTTAAAATCACAATCGTACAAACGCCTACCATAAACAGGAGCGCGGTTGACCAAAAACCTTACAAGTTTACATTTTACACTTAAGCGCTTAACCAGGGTGAATTCGACGGATTTAGCTGTTTGATTGTGATAGATGCACTTTACGTGGAGATGTCAATGTCTTATATGTGTTGAACAGAGGAGCGGCAATCGAAAACCCAAAAAATTCAAAATTCCTAGCATGTTCCGGTTTTTTGTTTACGGCAAATAAAGTATATGGGCCAATATAACATAATGTATCACCTAGAGGACAACCTGATTGTTCATAATCACAATCATACACCCGCCTACCATAAACATTAGCGCGGCAATTGACCAAAAACATTTCAATTTTACATTTTACACTTTAGCGCCTAACCAGGGTGAATTAGAAGGATTAAACTATCTGATTACGGTCGCCGCACATGTGCACTTTACGTAGAGATGTCAATGGCTTATATGTGTTGAACAGAGGAGCGGCAATCGAAAACAAAAAAAATTCAGAATTCCTAGCATGTTCCGGTTTTTTGTTTTCGGCGAATAAAGTATATGGGCCAATAAAACATAATGTATCAATTAGAGGACAACCCGATTGTTCATAATCACAATCATACACCCGCCTACCATAAACATTAGCGCGGCAATTGACCAAAAACATTTCAATTTTACATTTTACACTTTAGCGCCTAACCAGGGTGAATTAGAAGGATTAAACTATCTGATTACGGTCGCCGCACATGTGCACTTTACGTAGAGATGTCAATGGCTTATATGTGTTGAACAGAGAAGCGGCAATCGAAAACCCAAAAAAATCAACATTCCTAGCATGTTCCGGTTTTTTGTTTTCGGCGAATAAAGTATATGGGCCAATATAACATAATGTATCACCTAGAGGACAACTCGATCGTTCATAATCACAATCATACACCCGCCTACCATAAACAGGAGGGCGGCAAATGACCAAAAACATTTCCATTTTACATTTTACACTTTAGCGCCTAACCAGGGTGAATTAGAATGATTAAACTATTTGATTGCGATCGCCGCGCATGTGCAATTTACGTAGAGATGTCAATGGCTTATATGTGTTGAACAGAGAAGCGGCAAACGAAAACCCAAAAAAATCAGAATTCCTAGCATGTTCCGGTTTTTTGTTTTCGGCGAATAAAGTATATGGGCCAATAAAACGTAATGTCTCACCTAGAGGACAACTCGATCGTTCATAATCACAATCATACACCCACCTACCATAAACAGGAACGCGGCAATTGACCAAAAACATTTCAAGTTTACATTTTATAATTTAGCGCCTAACGAGGGTGAATTAGAAGGATTAAACTATCTGATTACGGTCGCCGCACATGTGCCTTTTACGTAGAGATGTCAATGGCTTATATGTGTTGAACAGAGAAGCGGCAAACGAAAACCCAAAAAAATCAACATTCCTAGCATGTTCCGGTTTTTTGTTTTCGGCGAATAAAGTATATGGGCCCATATAACATAACGTATCACCCAGAGGACAACCCGATCGTTTATAATCACAATCATACACCCGCCTACCATAAACAGGAGCGCGGCAAATGACCAAAAACATTTCAATTTTACACTTTAGCGCTTAACCAGGGTGAATTAGAATGATTAAACTATTTGGTTGCGATCGCCGCACATGTGCACTTTACGAAGAGATGTCATCGTCTTATATGTGTTGAACAGAGGAGCGGCAATCGAAAACAAAAAAAATTCAGAATTCCTAGCATGTTCCGGTTTTTTGTTTACGGCGAATAAAGTATATGGTCCAATAAAACATAATGTATCACCTAGAGGACAACCCGATTGTTCATAATCATAATCATACACCCGCCTACCATAAACAGGAGCGCGGCAAATGACCAAAAACATTTCCATTTTACATTTTACACTTTAGCGCCTAACCAGGGTGAATTAGAATGATTAAACTATTTGATTGCGATCGCCGCGCATGTGCAATTTACGTAGAGATGTTAATGTCTTATTTGTGTTAAACAGAGGAGCGGCAATCGAAAACCCAAAAAATTCAAAATTCCTAGCAACTTCCGTTTTTTTGTTTTCGGCGAATAAAGTATATGGGCCAATAAAACATAATGTATCAATTAGAGGACAACCTGATCGTTCATAATCACAATCAGACACGCGCTTACCATAAACAGGAGCGCGGCAATTGACCAAAAACATTTCAAGTTTACATTTTACACTTTAGCGCCTAACCAGGGTACCAGGAAAACCCAAAAAATTCAGAATTCCTAGCATGTTCCGGTTTTTTGTTTTCGGCGAATAAAGTATATGGGCCAATAAAACATAATGTATCACCTAGAGGACAACCCGATTGTTCATAATCACAATCATACACCCGCCTACCATAAACAGGAGCGCGGCAATTGACCAAAAACATTACAAGTTTACATTTTACACTTTAGCGCCTAACCAGGGTGAAATAAAAGCATCAAACTATTTGATTGCGGTCGCCGCACATGTGCACTTTTCGTAGAGATATCAATGTCTTATATGTGTTGAACAGAGGAGCGGCAATCGAAAACCCAAAAAATTCAAAATTCCTAGCATGTTCCGGTTTTTTGTTTACGGCGAATAAAGTATATGGGCCAATAAAACATAATGTATCATCTCGAGGACAACCCGATCGTTTAAAATCACAATCATACAAACGCCTACCATAAACAGGAGCGCGGTTGACCAAAAACCTTACAAGTTTACATTTTACACTTAAGCGCTTAACCAGGGTGAATTCGACGGATTTAGCTGTTTGATTGTGATAGATGCACTTGTGCACTTTACGTGGAGATGTCAACGTCTTATATGTGTTGAACAGAGAAGCGGCAATCGAAAACCCAAAAAAATCAACATTCCTAGCAACTTCCGTTTTTTTGTTTTCGGCGAATAAAGTATATGAGCCAATAAAACATAATGTATCACCTAGAGGACAACCCGATTGTTCATAATCACAATCATACACCCGCCTACCATAAACAGGAGCGCGGCAATTGACCAAAAACATTACAAGTTTACATTTTACACTTTAGCGCCTAACCAGGGTGAAATAGAAGCATCAAACTATTTGATTGCGGTCGCCGCACATGTGCACTTTTCGTAGAGATGTCAATGTCTTATATGTGTTGAACAGAGGAGCGGCAATCGAAAACAAAAAAAATTCAGAATTCCTAGCATGTTCCGGTTTTTTGTTTACGGCGAATAAAGTATATGGTCCAATAAAACATAATGTATCACCTAGAGGACAACCCGATTGTTCATAATCATAATCATACACCCGCCTACCATAAACAGGAGCGCGGCAAATGACCAAAAACATTTCAATTTTACACTTTAGCGCTTAACCAGGGTGAATTAGAATGATTAAACTATTTGGTTGCGATCGCCGCACATGTGCACTTTACGAAGAGATGTCATCGTCTTATATGTGTTGAACAGAGGAGCGGCAATCGAAAACAAAAAAAATTCAGAATTCCTAGCATGTTCCGGTTTTTTGTTTACGGCGAATAAAGTATATGGTCCAATAAAACATAATGTATCACCTAGAGGACAACCCGATTGTTCATAATCATAATCATACACCCGCCTACCATAAACAGGAGCGCGGCAAATGACCAAAAACATTTCCATTTTACATTTTACAATTTAGCGCCTAACCAGGGTGAATTAGAATGATTAAACTATTTGATTGCGATCGCCGCGCATGTGCAATTTACGTAGAGATGTTAATGTCTTATTTGTGTTAAACAGAGGAGCGGCAATCGAAAACCCAAAAAATTCAAAATTCCTAGCAACTTCCGTTTTTTTGTTTTCGGCGAATAAAGTATATGGGCCAATAAAACATAATGTATCAATTAGAGGACAACCTGATCGTTCATAATCACAATCAGACACGCGCTTACCATAAACAGGAGCGCGGCAATTGACCAAAAACATTTCAAGTTTACATTTTACACTTTAGCGCCTAACCAGGGTACCAGGAAAACCCAAAAAATTCAGAATTCCTAGCATGTTCCGGTTTTTTGTTTTCGGCGAATAAAGTATATGGGCCAATAAAACATAATGTATCACCTAGAGGACAACCCGATTGTTCATAATCACAATCATACACCCGCCTACCATAAACAGGAGCGCGGCAATTGACCAAAAACATTACAAGTTTACATTTTACACTTTAGCGCCTAACCAGGGTGAAATAGAAGCATCAAACTATTTGATTGCGGTCGCCGCACATGTGCACTTTTCGTAGAGATGTCAATGTCTTATATGTGTTGAACAGAGGAGCGGCAATCGAAAACCCAAAAAATTCAAAATTCCTAGCATGTTCCGGTTTTTTGTTTACGGCGAATAAAGTATATGAGCCAATAAAACATAATGTATCACCTAGAGGACAACCCGATTGTTCATAATCACAATCATACACCCGCCTACCATAAACAGGAGCGCGGCAATTGACCAAAAACATTACAAGTTTACATTTTACACTTTAGCGCCTAACCAGGGTGAAATAGAAGCATCAAACTATTTGATTGCGGTCGCCGCACATGTGCACTTTACGTAGAGATGTCAATGTCTTATATGTGTTAAACAGAGGAGCGGCAATCGAAAACCCAAAAAATTCAAAATTCCTAGCATGTTCCGGTTTTTTGTTTACGGCGAATAAAGTATATGGGCCAATAAAACATAATGTATCATCTCGAGGACAACCCGATCGTTTAAAATCACAATCATACAAACGCCTACCATAAACAGGAGCGCGGTTGACCAAAAACCTTACAAGTTTACATTTTACACTTAAGCGCTTAACCAGGGTGAATTCGACGGATTTAGCTGTTTGATTGTGATAGATGCACTTGTGCACTTTACGTGGAGATGTCAACGTCTTATATGTGTTGAACAGAGAAGCGGCAATCGAAAACCCAAAAAAATCAACATTCCTAGCAACTTCCGTTTTTTTGTTTTCGGCGAATAAAGTATATGAGCCAATAAAACATAATGTATCACCTAGAGGACAACCCGATTGTTCATAATCACAATCATACACCCGCCTACCATAAACAGGAGCGCGGCAATTGACCAAAAACATTACAAGTTTACATTTTACACTTTAGCGCCTAACCAGGGTGAAATAGAAGCATCAAACTATTTGATTGCGGTCGCCGCACATGTGCACTTTTCGTAGAGATGTCAATGTCTTATATGTGTTGAACAGAGGAGCGGCAATCGAAAACCCAAAAAATTCAAAATTCCTAGCATGTTCCGGTTTTTTGTTTACGGCAAATAAAGTATATGGGCCAAAAAAACATAATGTATCATCTCGAGGACAACCCGATCGTTCATAATCACAATCATACACCCGCCTACCATAAACAGGAGCGCGGCAAATGACCAAAAACATTTCAATTTTACACTTTAGCGCTTAACCAGGGTGAATTAGAATGATTAAACTATTTGGTTGCGATCGCCGCACATGTGCACTTTACGAAGAGATGTCATCGTCTTATATGTGTTGAACAGAGGAGCGGCAATCGAAAACAAAAAAAATTCAGAATTCCTAGCATGTTCCGGTTTTTTGTTTTCGGCGAATAAAGTATATGGGCCAATAAAACATAATGTATCACCTAGAGGACAACCCGATTGTTCATAATCACAATCATACACCCGCCTACCATAAACAGGAGCGCGGCAATTGACCAAAAACATTACAAGTTTACATTTTACACTTTAGCGCCTAACCAGGGTGAAATAGAAGGATCAAACTATTTGATTGCGGTCGCCGCACATGTGCACTTTACGTAGAGATGTCAATGTCTTATATGTGTTAAACAGAGGAGCAGCAATCGAAAACCCAAAAAATTCAAAATTCCTAGCACGTTCCGGTTTTTTGTTTACGGCGAATAAAGTATATGGGCCAATAAAAAATAATGTATCATCTCGAGGACAACCCGATCGTTTAAAATCACAATCATACAAACGCCTACCATAAACAGGAGCGCGGTTGACCAAAAACCTTACAAGTTTACATTTTACACTTAAGCGCTTAACCAGGGTGAATTCGACGGATTTAGCTGTTTGATTGTGATAGATGCACTTTACGTGGAGATGTCAACGTCTTAAATGTGTTGAACAGAGAAGCGGCAATCGAAAACCCAAAAAAATCAACATTCCTAGCATGTTCCGGTTTTTTGTTTTCGGCGAATAAAGTATATGGGCCAATAAAACATAATGTATCAGCTAGAGGACAACCCGGTTGCTCATTGTCACAATCATACACCCGCCTACCATAAACAGGAGCGCGGCAATTGACCAAAAACATTTCAAGTTTACATTTTACAATTTAGCGCCTAACCAGGGTGAATTAGAAGGATTAAACTATTTGATTGCGATCGCCGCACATGTGCACTTTACGAAGAGATGTCATCGTCTTATATGTGTTGAACAGAGGAGCGGCAATCGAAAACAAAAAAAATTCAGAATTCCTAGCATGTTCCGGTTTTTTGTTTTCGGCGAATAAAGTATATGGGCCAATAAAACATAATGTATCAATTAGAGGACAACCCGATTGTTCATAATCACAATCATACACCCGCCTACCATAAACAGGAGCGCGGCAATTGACCAAAAACATTACAAGTTTACATTTTACACTTTAGCGCCTAACCAGGGTGAAATAGAAGCATCAAACTATTTGATTGCGGTCGCCGCACATGTGCACTTTACGTAGAGATGTCAATGTCTTATATGTGTTGAACAGAGGAGCGGCAATCGAAAACCCAAAAAATTCAAAATTCCTAGCATGTTCCGGTTTTTTGTTTACGGCAAATAAAGTATATGGGCCAATATAACATAATGTATCACCTAGAGGACAACCTGATTGTTCATAATCACAATCATACAAACGCCTACCATAAACATTAGCGCGGCAATTGACCAAAAACATTTCAATTTTACATTTTACACTTTAGCGCCTAACCAGGGTGAATTAGAAAGATTAAACCATTTGATTGCGGTCGCCGCACATGTGCACTTTACGTAGAGATGTCATCGTCTTATATGTGTTGAACAGAGGAGCGGCAATCGAAAACAAAAAAAATTCAGAATTCCTAGCATGTTCCGGTTTTTTGTTTTCGGCGAATAAAGTATATGGGCCAATAAAACATAATGTATCACCTAGAGGACAACCCGATTGTTCATAATCACAATCATACACCCGCCTACCATAAACAGGAGCGCGGCAATTGACCAAAAACATTACAAGTTTACATTTTACACTTTAGCGCCTAACCAGGGTGAAATAGAAGGATCAAACTATTTGATTGCGGTCGCCGCACATGTGCACTTTACGTAGAGATGTCAATGTCTTATATGTGTTAAACAGAGGAGCAGCAATCGAAAACCCAAAAAATTCAAAATTCCTAGCACGTTCCGGTTTTTTGTTTACGGCGAATAAAGTATATGGGCCAATAAAAAATAATGTATCATCTCGAGGACAACCCGATCGTTTAAAATCACAATCGTACAAACGCCTACCATAAACAGGAGCGCGGTTGACCAAAAACCTTACAAGTTTACATTTTACACTTAAGCGCTTAACCAGGGTGAATTCGACGGATTTAGCTGTTTGATTGTGATAGATGCACTTTACGTGGAGATGTCAATGTCTTATATGTGTTGAACAGAGGAGCGGCAATCGAAAACCCAAAAAATTCAAAATTCCTAGCATGTTCCGGTTTTTTGTTTACGGCAAATAAAGTATATGGGCCAATATAACATAATGTATCACCTAGAGGACAACCTGATTGTTCATAATCACAATCATACACCCGCCTACCATAAACATTAGCGCGGCAATTGACCAAAAACATTTCAATTTTACATTTTACACTTTAGCGCCTAACCAGGGTGAATTAGAAGGATTAAACTATCTGATTACGGTCGCCGCACATGTGCACTTTACGTAGAGATGTCAATGGCTTATATGTGTTGAACAGAGGAGCGGCAATCGAAAACAAAAAAAATTCAGAATTCCTAGCATGTTCCGGTTTTTTGTTTTCGGCGAATAAAGTATATGGGCCAATAAAACATAATGTATCAATTAGAGGACAACCCGATTGTTCATAATCACAATCATACACCCGCCTACCATAAACATTAGCGCGGCAATTGACCAAAAACATTTCAATTTTACATTTTACACTTTAGCGCCTAACCAGGGTGAATTAGAAGGATTAAACTATCTGATTACGGTCGCCGCACATGTGCACTTTACGTAGAGATGTCAATGGCTTATATGTGTTGAACAGAGAAGCGGCAATCGAAAACCCAAAAAAATCAACATTCCTAGCATGTTCCGGTTTTTTGTTTTCGGCGAATAAAGTATATGGGCCAATATAACATAATGTATCACCTAGAGGACAACCTGATTGTTCATAATCACAATCATACACCCGCCTACCATAAACATTAGCGCGGCAATTGACCAAAAACATTTCAATTTTACATTTTACACTTTAGCGCCTAACCGGGGTGAATTAGAATGATTAAACCATTTGATTGCGGTCGCCGCACATGTGCACTTTACGTAGAGATGTCATCGTCTTATATGTGTTGAACAGAGGAGCGGCAATCGAAAACAAAAAAAATTCAGAATTCCTAGCATGTTCCGGTTTTTTGTTTTCGGCGAATAAAGTATATGGGCCAAAAAAACATAATGTATCATCTCGAGGACAACCCGATCGTTTAAAATCACAATCATACACCCGCCTACCATAAACAGGACCCCGGCAATTGACCAAAAGCATTTCAATTTCACATTTTACACTTTAGCGCCTAACCAGGGTGAAATAGAAGGATTAAACTATTTGATTGCGATCGCCGCACATGTGCACTTTACGAAGAGATGTCATCGTCTTATATGTGTTGAACAGAGGAGCGGCAATCGAAAACAAAAAAAATTCAGAATTCCTAGCATGTTCCGGTTTTTTGTTTACGGCGAATAAAGTATATGGGCCAAAAAAACATAATGTATCATCTCGAGGACAACCCGATCGTTTAAAATCACAATCATACACCCGCCTACCATAAACAGGAGTGCGGCAATTGACCAAAAACATTTCAAGTTCCATTTTACAATTTAGCGCCTAACCAGGGTGAATTAGAAGGATTAAACTATCTGATTACGGTCGCCGCACATGTGCCTTTTACGTAGAGATGTCAATGGCTTATATGTGTTGAACAGAGGAGCGGCAATCGAAAACCCAAAAAATTCAAAATTCCTAGCATGTTCCGGTTTTTTGTTTACGGCAAATAAAGTATATGGGCCAAAAAAACATAATGTATCATCTCGAGGACAACCCGATCGTTCATAATCACAATCATACACCCGCCTACCATAAACATTAGCGCGGCAATTGACCAAAAACATTTCAATTTTACATTTTACACTTTAGCGCCTAACCAGGGTGAATTAGAATGATTAAACCATTTGATTGCGGTCGCCGCACATGTGCACTTTACGTAGAGATGTCAATGGCTTATATGTGTTGAACAGAGAAGCGGCAATCGAAAACCCAAAAAAATCAACACTCCTAGCATGTTCCGGATTTTTGTTTTCGGCGAATAAAGTATATGGGCCAATAAAACATATTGTATCACCTAGAGGACAACCTGATTGTTCATAATCACAATCATACACCCGCCTACCATAAACATTAGCGCGGCAATTGACCAAAAACATTTCAATTTTACATTTTACACTTTAGCGCCTAACCAGGGTGAATTAGAATGATTAAACCATTTGATTGCGGTCGCCGCACATGTGCACTTTACGTAGAGATGTCAATGGCTTATATGTGTTGAACAGAGAAGCGGCAATCGAAAACCCAAAAAAATCAACACTCCTAGCATGTTCCGGATTTTTGTTTTCGGCGAATAAAGTATATGGGCCAATAAAACATATTGTATCACCTAGGGGACAACCCGATCGTTTATAATCACAATCATACACCCGTCTACCATAAACAGGACCCCGGCAATTGACCAAAAGCATTTCAATTTCACATTTTACACTTTAGCGCCTAACCAGGGTGAAATAGAAGGATTAAACTATTTGATTGCGATCGCCGCACATGTGCACTTTACGAAGAGATGTCATCGTCTTATATGTGTTGAACAGAGGAGCGGCAATCGAAAACAAAAAAAATTCAGAATTCCTAGCATGTTCCGGTTTTTTGTTTTCGGCGAAAAAAATATATGGGCCAATAAAACATAATGTATCACCTAGAGGACAACCCGATTGTTCATAATCACAATCATACACCCGCCTACCATAAACAGGAGCGCGGAAATTGACCAAAAACATTACAAGTTTACATTTTACACTTTAGCGCCTAACCAGGGTGAAATAGAAGCATCAAACTATTTGATTGCGGTCGCCGCACATGTGCACTTTTCGTAGAGATGTCAATGTCTTATATGTGTTGAACAGAGGAGCGGCAATCGAAAACCCAAAAAATTCAAAATTCCTAGCATGTTCCGGTTTTTTGTTTACGGCGAATAAAGTATATGGGCCAAAAAAACATAATGTATCATCTCGAGGACAACCCGATCGTTTAAAATCACAATCATACACCCGCCTACCATAAACAGGAGTGCGGCAATTGACCAAAAACATTTCAAGTTCCATTTTACAATTTAGCGCCTAACCAGGGTGAATTAGAAGGATTAAACTATCTGATTACGGTCGCCGCACATGTGCCTTTTACGTAGAGATGTCAATGGCTTATATGTGTTGAACAGAGGAGCGGCAATCGAAAACCCAAAAAATTCAAAATTCCTAGCATGTTCCGGTTTTTTGTTTACGGCGAATAAAGTATATGGGCCAAAAAAACATAATGTATCATCTCGAAGACAACCCGATCGTTTAAAATCACAATCATACACCCGCCTACCATGAACAGGAGCGCGGCAATTGACCAAAAACATTTCCATTTTACACTTTAGCGCCTAACCAGGAAGAAATAGAAAGATTAAACTATCTGATTACGGTCGCCGCACATGTGCACTTTACGTAGAGATGTCAATGGCTTATATGTGTTGCACAGAGGAGCGGCAATCGAAAACCCAAAAAATTCAAAATTCCTAGCATGTTCCGGTTTTTTGTTTTCGGCGAATAAAGTATATGGGCCAATAAAACATAATGTATCACCTAGAGGACAACCCGATTGTTCATAATCACAATCATACACCCACCTACCATAAACAGGAACACGGCAATTGACCAAAAACCTTTCAAGTTTACATTTTATAATTTAGCGCCTAACCAGGGTGAAATAGAAGCATCAAACTATCTGATTACGGTCGCCGCACATGTGCACTTTACGTAGAGATGTCAATGGCTTATATGTGTTGAACAGAGGAGCGGCAATCGAAAACCCAAAAAATTCAAAATTCCTAGCATGTTCCGGTTTTTTGTTTACGGCGAATAAAGTATATGGGCCAAAAAAACATAATGTATCATCTCGAAGACAACCCGATCGTTTAAAATCACAATCATACACCCGCCTACCATAAACAGGAGCGCGGCAATTGACCAAAAACATTTCAAGTTCCATTTTACACTTTAGCGCCTAACCAGGGTGAAATAGAAGCATCAAACTATTTGATTGCGGTCGCCGCACATGTGCACTTTACGTAGAGATGTCAATGTCTTATATGTGTTGAACAGAGGAGCGGCAATCGAAAACCCAAAAAATTCAAAATTCCTAGCATGTTCCGGTTTTTTGTTTTCGGCGAATAAAGTATATGGGCCAATAAAACATAATGTATCACCTAGAGGACAACCCGATTGTTCATAATCACAATCATACACCCGCCTACCATAAACAGGAGCGCGGCAAATGACCAAAAACATTTCCATTTTACATTTTACACTTTAGCGCCTAACCAGGGTGAATTAGAATGATTAAACTATTTGATTGCGATCGCCGCGCATGTGCAATTTACGTAGAGATGTCAATGGCTTATATGTGTTGAACAGAGAAGCGGCAAACGAAAACCCAAAAAAATCAAAATTCCTAGCATGTTCCGGTTTTTTGTTTTCGGCGAATAAAGTATATGGGCCAATAAAACATAATTTCTCACCTAGAGGACAACCCGATCGTTTATAATCACAATCATACACCCGCCTACCATAAACAGGAGCGCGGCAAATGACCACAAACATTTCAATTTTACACTTTAGCGCTTAACCAGGGTGAATTGGAATGATTAAACTATTTGGTTGCGATCGCCGCGCATGTGCAATTTACGTAGAGATGTTAATGTCTTATTTGTGTTAAACAGAGGAGCGGCAATCATAAACCCAAAAAATTCAAAATTCCCAGCAACTTCCGTTTTTTTGTTTTCGGCGAATAAAGTATGTGGGCCAATAAAACATAATGTATCAATTAGAGAACAACCTGATCGTTCATAATCACAACCAGACACGCGCCTACCATAAACAGGAGCGCGGCAATTGACCAAAAACATTTCAAGTTTACATTTTACACTTTAGCGCCTAACCAGGGTAGCAGGAAAACCCAAAAAATTCAGAATTCCTAGCATGTTCCGGTTTTTTGTTTTCGGCGAATAAAGTATATGGGCCAATAAAACATAATGTATCACCTAGAGGACAACCCGATTGTTCATAATCACAATCATACACCCGCCTACCATAAACAGGACCCCGGCAATTGACCAAAAACATTACAAGTTTACATTTTACACTTTAGCGCCTAACCAGGGTGAAATAGAAGCATCAAACTATTTGATTGCGGTCGCCGCACATGTGCACTTTACGTAGAGATGTCAATGTCTTATATGTGTTGAACAGAGGAGCGGCAATCGAAAACCCAAAAAATTCAAAATTCCTAGCATGTTCCGGTTTTTTGTTTACGGCGAATAAAGTATATGGGCCAAAAAAACATAATGTATCATCTCGAGGACAACCCGATCGTTTAAAATCACAATCATACACCCGCCTACCATAAACAGGAGCGCGGCAATTGACCAAAAACATTTCAAGTTCCATTTTACACTTTAGCGCCTAACCAGGGTGAAATAGAAGCATCAAACTATTTGATTGCGGTCGCCGCACATGTGCACTTTACGTAGAGATGTCAATGTCTTATATGTGTTGAACAGAGGAGCCGCAATCGAAAACCCAAAAAATTCAAAATTCCTAGCATGTTCCGGTTTTTTGTTTTCGGCGAATAAAGTATATGGGCCAATAAAACATAATGTATCACCTAGAGGACAACCCGATTGTTCATAATCACAATCATACACCCGCCTACCATAAACAGGAGCGCGGCAAATGACCAAAAACATTTCCATTTTACATTTTACACTTTAGCGCCTAACCAGGGTGAATCAGAAGGATTAAACTATCTGATTACGGTCGCCGCACATGTGCCTTTTACGTAGAGATGTCAATGGCTTATATGTGTTGAACAGAGAAGCGGCAAACGAAAACCCAAAAAAATCAACATTCCTAGCATGTTCCGGTTTTTTGTTTTCGGCGAATAAAGTATATGGGCCAATATAACATAACGTATCACCTAGAGGACAACCCGATCGTTTATAATCACAATCATACACCCGCCTACCATAAACAGGAGCGCGGCAAATGACCAAAAACATTTCAATTTTACACTTTAGCGCTTAACCAGGGTGAATTGGAATGATTAAACTATTTGGTTGCGATCGCCGCGCATGTGCAATTTACGTAGAGATGTTAATGTCTTATTTGTGTTAAACAGAGGAGCGGCAATCGAAAACCCAAAAAATTCAAAATTCCCAGCAACTTCCGTTTTTTTGTTTTCGGCGAATAAAGTATGTGGGCCAATAAAACATAATGTATCAATTAGAGGACAACCTGATCGTTCATAATCACAATCAGACACGCGCCTACCATAAACAGGAGCGCGGCAATTGACCAAAAACATTTCAAGTTTACATTTTACACTTTAGCGCCTAACCAGGGTACCAGGAAAACCCAAAAAATTCAGAATTCCTAGCATGTTCCGGTTTTTTGTTTTCGGCGAATAAAGTATATGGGCCAATAAAACATAATGTATCACCTAGAGGACAACCCGATTGTTCATAATCACAATCATACTCCCGCCTACCATAAACAGGACCCCGGCAATTGACCAAAAACATTACAAGTTTGCATTTTACACTTTAGCGCCTAACCAGGGTGAAATAGAATGATTAAACCATTTGATTGCGGTCGCCGCACATGTGCACTTTACGTAGAGATGTCAATGTCTTATATGTGTTGAACAGAGGAGCGGCAATCGAAAACCCAAAAAATTCAAAATTCCTAGCACGTTCCGGTTTTCTGTTTACGGCGAATAAAGTATATGGGCCAATAAAACATAATGTATCATGTCGAGGACAACCCGATCGTTTAATATCACAATCATACAAACGCCTACCATAAACAGGAGCGCGGTTGACCAAAAACATTACAAGTTTACATTTTACACTTTAGCGCCTAACCAGGGTGAAATAGAAGCATCAAACTATTTGATTGCGGTCGCCGCACATGTGCACTTTACGCAGAGATGTCAATGTCTTATATGTGTTGAACAGAGGAGCGGCAATCGAAAACCCAAAAAATTCAAAATTCCTAGCATGTTCCGGTTTTTTGTTTACGGCGAATAAAGTATATGGGCCAAAAAAACATAATGTATCATCTCGAGGACAACCCGATCGTTCATAATCACAATCATACACCCGCCTACCATAAACATTAGCGCGGCAATTGACCAAAAACATTTCAATTTTACATTTTACACTTTAGCGCCTAACCAGGGTGAATTAGAAGGATTAAACTATCTGATTACGGTCGCCGCACATGTGCACTTTACGAAGAGATGTCATCGTCTTATATGTGTTGAACAGAGAAGCGGCAATCGAAAACCCAAAAAAATCAACATTCCTAGCATGTTCCGGTTTTTTGTTTTCGGCGAATAAAGTATATGGGCCAATATAACATAATGTATCACCTAGAAGACAACCCGAATGTTCATAATCACAATCATATACCCGCCTACCATAAACATTAGCGCGGCAATTGACCAAAAACATTTTAATTTTACATTTTACACTTTAGCGCCTAACCAGGGTGAATTAGAATGATTAAACCATTTGATTGCGGTCGCCGCACATGTGCACTTTACGTAGAGATGTCAATGGCTTATATGTGTTGAACAGAGAAGCGGCAATCGAAAACCCAAAAAAATCAACACTCCTAGCATGTTCCGGATTTTTGTTTTCGGCGAATAAAGTATATGGGCCAATAAAACATAATGTATCACCTAGGGGACAACCCGATCGTTTATAATCACAATCATACACCCGCCTACCATAAACAGGACCCCGGCAATTGACCAAAAACATTTCAATTTCACATTTTACACTTTAGCGCCTAACCAGGGTGAAATAGAAGGATTAAACTATTTGATTGCGATCGCCGCACATGTGCACTTTACGAAGAGATGTCATCGTCTTATATGTGTTGAACAGAGGAGCGGCAATCGAAAACAAAAAAACTTCAGAATTCCTAGCATGTTCGGGTTTTTTGTTTTCGGCGAAAAAAGTATATGGGCCAATAAAACATAATGTATCACCTAGAGGACAACCCGATTGTTCATAATCACAATCATACACCCGCCTACCATAAACAGGAGCGCGGCAATTGACCAAAAACATTACAAGTTTACATTTTACACTTTAGCGCCTAACCAGGGTGAAATAGAAGCATCAAACTATTTGATTGCGGTCGCCGCACATGTGCACTTTACGTAGAGATGTCAATGTCTTATATGTGTTGAACAGAGGAGCCGCAATCGAAAACCCAAAAAATTCAAAATTCCTAGCATGTTCCGGTTTTTTGTTTTCGGCGAATAAAGTATATGGGCCAATAAAACATAATGTATCACCTAGAGGACAACCCGATTGTTCATAATCACAATCATACACCCGCCTACCATAAACAGGAGCGCGGCAAATGACCAAAAACATTTCCATTTTACATTTTACACTTTAGCGCCTAACCAGGGTGAATCAGAAGGATTAAACTATCTGATTACGGTCGCCGCACATGTGCCTTTTACGTAGAGATGTCAATGGCTTATATGTGTTGAACAGAGAAGCGGCAAACGAAAACCCAAAAAAATCAACATTCCTAGCATGTTCCGGTTTTTTGTTTTCGGCGAATAAAGTATATGGGCCAAAAAAACATAATGTATCATCTCGAGGACAACCCGATCGTTCATAATCACAATCATACACCCGCCTACCATAAACATTAGCGCGGCAATTGACCAAAAACATTTCAATTTTACATTTTACACTTTAGCGCCTAACCAGGGTGAATTAGAAGGATTAAACTATCTGATTACGGTCGCCGCACATGTGCACTTTACGAAGAGATGTCATCGTCTTATATGTGTTGAACAGAGGAGCGGCAATCGAAAACAAAAAAACTTCAGAATTCCTAGCATGTTCGGGTTTTTTGTTTTCGGCGAAAAAAGTATATGGGCCAATAAAACATAATGTATCACCTAGAGGACAACCCGATTGTTCATAATCACAATCATACACCCGCCTACCATAAACAGGAGCGCGGCAATTGACCAAAAACATTACAAGTTTACATTTTACACTTTAGCGCCTAACCAGGGTGAAATAGAAGCATCAAACTATTTGATTGCGGTCGCCGCACATGTGCACTTTACGTAGAGATGTCAATGTCTTATATGTGTTGAACAGAGGAGCCGCAATCGAAAACCCAAAAAATTCAAAATTCCTAGCATGTTCCGGTTTTTTGTTTTCGGCGAATAAAGTATATGGGCCAATATAACATAACGTATCACCTAGAGGACAACCCGATCGTTTATAATCACAATCATACACCCGCCTACCATAAACAGGAGCGCGGCAAATGACCAAAAACATTTCAATTTTACACTTTAGCGCTTAACCAGGGTGAATTGGAATGATTAAACTATTTGGTTGCGATCGCCGCGCATGTGCAATTTACGTAGAGATGTTAATGTCTTATTTGTGTTAAACAGAGGAGCGGCAATCGAAAACCCAAAAAATTCAAAATTCCCAGCAACTTCCGTTTTTTTGTTTTCGGCGAATAAAGTATGTGGGCCAATAAAACATAATGTATCAATTAGAGGACAACCTGATCGTTCATAATCACAATCAGACACGCGCCTACCATAAACAGGAGCGCGGCAATTGACCAAAAACATTTCAAGTTTACATTTTACACTTTAGCGCCTAACCAGGGTACCAGGAAAACCCAAAAAATTCAGAATTCCTAGCATGTTCCGGTTTTTTGTTTTCGGCGAATAAAGTATATGGGCCAATAAAACATAATGTATCACCTAGAGGACAACCCGATTGTTCATAATCACAATCATACACCCGCCTACCATAAACAGGACCCCGGCAATTGACCAAAAACATTACAAGTTTGCATTTTACACTTTAGCGCCTAACCAGGGTGAAATAGAATGATTAAACCATTTGATTGCGGTCGCCGCACATGTGCACTTTACGTAGAGATGTCAATGTCTTATATGTGTTGAACAGAGGAGCGGCAATCGAAAACCCAAAAAATTCAAAATTCCTAGCACGTTCCGGTTTTCTGTTTACGGCGAATAAAGTATATGGGCCAATAAAACATAATGTATCATCTCGAGGACAACCCGATCGTTTAATATCACAATCATACAAACGCCTACCATAAACAGGAGCGCGGTTGACCAAAAACATTACAAGTTTACATTTTACACTTTAGCGCCTAACCAGGGTGAAATAGAAGCATCAAACTATTTGATTGCGGTCGCCGCACATGTGCACTTTACGCAGAGATGTCAATGTCTTATATGTGTTGAACAGAGGAGCGGCAATCGAAAACCCAAAAAATTCAAAATTCCTAGCATGTTCCGGTTTTTTGTTTACGGCGAATAAAGTATATGGGCCAAAAAAACATAATGTATCATCTCGAGGACAACCCGATCGTTCATAATCACAATCATACACCCGCCTACCATAAACATTAGCGCGGCAATTGACCAAAAACATTTCAATTTTACATTTTACACTTTAGCGCCTAACCAGGGTGAATTAGAAGGATTAAACTATCTGATTACGGTCGCCGCACATGTGCACTTTACGAAGAGATGTCATCGTCTTATATGTGTTGAACAGAGAAGCGGCAATCGAAAACCCAAAAAAATCAACATTCCTAGCATGTTCCGGTTTTTTGTTTTCGGCGAATAAAGTATATGGGCCAATATAACATAATGTATCACCTAGAAGACAACCCGATTGTTCATAATCACAATCATATACCCGCCTACCATAAACATTAGCGCGGCAATTGACCAAAAACATTTTAATTTTACATTTTACACTTTAGCGCCTAACCAGGGTGAATTAGAATGATTAAACCATTTGATTGCGGTCGCCGCACATGTGCACTTTACGTAGAGATGTCAATGGCTTATATGTGTTGAACAGAGAAGCGGCAATCGAAAACCCAAAAAAATCAACACTCCTAGCATGTTCCGGATTTTTGTTTTCGGCGAATAAAGTATATGGGCCAATAAAACATAATGTATCACCTAGGGGACAACCCGATCGTTTATAATCACAATCATACACCCGCCTACCATAAACAGGACCCCGGCAATTGACCAAAAACATTTCAATTTCACATTTTACACTTTAGCGCCTAACCAGGGTGAAATAGAAGGATTAAACTATTTGATTGCGATCGCCGCACATGTGCACTTTACGAAGAGATGTCATCGTCTTATATGTGTTGAACAGAGGAGCGGCAATCGAAAACAAAAAAACTTCAGAATTCCTAGCATGTTCGGGTTTTTTGTTTTCGGCGAAAAAAGTATATGGGCCAATAAAACATAATGTATCACCTAGAGGACAACCCGATTGTTCATAATCACAATCATACACCCGCCTACCATAAACAGGAGCGCGGCAATTGACCAAAAACATTACAAGTTTACATTTTACACTTTAGCGCCTAACCAGAGTGAAATAGAAGCATCAAACTATTTGATTGCGGTCGCCGCACATGTGCACTTTTCGTAGAGATGTCAATGTCTTATATGTGTTGAACAGAGGAGCGGCAATCGAAAACCCAAAAAATTCAAAATTCCTAGCATGTTCCGGTTTTTTGTTTACGGCGAATAAAGTATATGGGCCAAAAAAACATAATGTATCATCTCGAGGACAACCCGATCGTTTAAAATCACAATCATACACCCGCCTACCATAAACAGGAGTGCGGCAATTGACCAAAAACATTTCAAGTTCCATTTTACAATTTAGCGCCTAACCAGGGTGAATTAGAAGGATTAAACTATCTGATTACGGTCGCCGCACATGTGCCTTTTACGTAGAGATGTCAATGGCTTATATGTGTTGAACAGAGGAGCGGCAATCGAAAACCCAAAAAATTCAAAATTCCTAGCATGTTCCGGTTTTTTGTTTACGGCGAATAAATTATATGGGCCAAAAAAACATAATGTATCATCTCGAGGACAACCCGATCGTTTAAAATCACAATCATACACCCGCCTACCATAAACAGGAGCGCGGCAATTGACCAAAAACATTTCAAGTTCCATTTTACACTTTAGCGCCTAACCAGGGTGAAATAGAAGCATCAAACTATTTGATTGCGGTCGCCGCACATGTGCACTTTACGTAGAGATGTCAATGTCTTATATGTGTTGAACAGAGGAGCGGCAATCGAAAACCCAAAAAATTCAAAATTCCTAGCATGTTCCGGTTTTTTGTTTTCGGCGAATAAAGTATATGGGCCAATAAAACATAATGTATCACCTAGAGGACAACCCGATTGTTCATAATCACAATCATACACCCGCCTACCATAAACAGGAGCGCGGCAAATGACCAAAAACATTTCCATTTTACATTTTACACTTTAGCGCCTAACCAGGGTGAATCAGAAGGATTAAACTATCTGATTACGGTCGCCGCACATGTGCCTTTTACGTAGAGATGTCAATGGCTTATATGTGTTGAACAGAGAAGCGGCAAACGAAAACCCAAAAAAATCAACATTCCTAGCATGTTCCGGTTTTTTGTTTTCGGCGAATAAAGTATATGGGCCAATATAACATAACGTATCACCTAGAGGACAACCCGATCGTTTATAATCACAATCATTCACCCGCCTACCATAAACAGGAGCGCGGCAAATGACCAAAAACATTTCAATTTTACACTTTAGCGCTTAACCAGGGTGAATTGGAATGATTAAACTATTTGGTTGCGATCGCCGCGCATGTGCAATTTACGTAGAGATGTTTATGTCTTATTTGTGTTAAACAGAGGAGCGGCAATCGAAAACCCAAAAAATTCAAAATTCCCAGCAACTTCCGTTTTTTTGTTTTCGGCGAATAAAGTATGTGGGCCAATAAAACATAATGTATCAATTAGAGGACAACCTGATCGTTCATAATCACAATCAGACACGCGCCTACCATAAACAGGAGCGCGGCAATTGACCAAAAACATTTCAAGTTTACATTTTACACTTTAGCGCCTAACCAGGGTACCAGGAAAACCCAAAAAATTCAGAATTCCTAGCATGTTCCGGTTTTTTGTTTTCGGCGAATAAAGTATATGGGCCAATAAAACATAATGTATCACCTAGAGGACAACCCGATTGTTCATAATCACAATCATACACCCGCCTACCATAAACAGGACCCCGGCAATTGACCAAAAACATTACAAAATTACATTTTACACTTTAGCGCCTAACCAGGGTGAAATAGAAGGATCAAACTATTTGATTGCGGTCGCCGCACATGTGCACTTTACGTAGAGATGTCAACGTCTTATATGTGTTGAACAGAGAAGCGGCAATCGAAAACCCAAAAAAGTCAACATTCCTAGCATGTTCCGGTTTTTTGTTTTCGGCGAATAAAGTATATGGGCCAATAAAACATAATGTATCAGCTAGAGGACAACCCGGTTGCTCATTGTCACAATCATACACCCGCCTGCCATAAACAGGAGCGCGGCAATTGACCAAAAACATTTCAAGTTTACATTTTACAATTTAGCGCCTAACCAGGGTGAATTAGAAGGATTAAACTATTTGATTGCGATCGCCGCACATGTGCACTTTACGTAGAGATGTCAATGGCTTATATGTGTTGAACAGAGGAGCGGCAATCGAAAACCCAAAAAATTCAAAATTCCTAGCATGTTCCGGTTTTTTGTTTACGGCGAATAAAGTATATGGGCCAAAAAAACATAATGTATCATCTCGAAGACAACCCGATCGTTTAAAATCACAATCATACACCCGCCTACCATAAACAGGAGCGCGGCAAATGACCAAAAACATTTCAATTTTACACTTTAGCGCTTAACCAGGGTGAATTGGAATGATTAAACTATTTGGTTGCGATCGCCGCGCATGTGCAATTTACGTAGAGATGTTTATGTCTTATTTGTGTTAAACAGAGAAGCGGCAATCGAAAACCCAAAAAATTCAGAATTCCTAGCATGTTCCGGGTTTTTGTTTTCGGCGAAAAAAGTATATGGGCCAATAAAACATAATGTATCACCTAGAGGACAACCCGATTGTTCATAATCACAATCATACACCCGCCTACCATAAACAGGAGCGCGGCAAATGACCAAAAACATTTCCATTTTACATTTTACAATTTAGCGCCTAACCAGGGTGAATTAGAATGATTAAACTATTTGATTACGGTCGCCGCACATGTGCACTTTACGTAGAGATGTCAATGGCTTATATGTGTTGAACAGAGGAGCGGCAATCGAAAACCCAAAAAATTCAAAATTCCTAGCATGTTCCGGTTTTTTGTTTTCGGCGAATAAAGTATATGGGCCAATAAAACATAATGTATCACCTAGAGGACAACCCGATTGTTCATAATCACAATCATACACCCACCTACCATAAACAGGAACACGGCAATTGACCAAAAACCTTTCAAATTTACATTTTATAATTTAGCGCCTAACCAGGGTGAAATAGAAGCATCAAACTATCTGATTACGGTCGCCGCACATGTGCACTTTACGTAGAGATGTCAATGGCTTATATGTTTTGAACAGAGGAGCGGCAATCGAAAACCCAAAAAATTCAAAATTCCTAGCATGTTCCGGTTTTTTGTTTACGGCGAATAAAGTATATGGGCCAAAAAAACATAATGTATCATCTCGAAGACAACCCGATCGTTTAAAATCACAATCATACACCCGCCTACCATAAACAGGAGCGCGGCAATTGACCAAAAACATTTCAAGTTCCATTTTACACTTTAGCGCCTAACCAGGGTGAAATAGAAGCATCAAACTATTTGATTGCGGTCGCCGCACATGTGCACTTTACGTAGAGATGTCAATGTCTTATATGTGTTGAACAGAGAAGCGGCAATCGAAAACCCAAAAAATTCAAAATTCCTAGCATGTTCCGGTTTTTTGTTTTCGGCGAATAAATTATATGGGCCAATAAAACATAATGTATCACCTAGAGGACAACCCGATTGTTCATAATCACAATCATACACCCGCCTACCATAAACGGGAGCGCGGCAAATGACCAAAAACATTTCCATTTTACATTTTACACTTTAGCGCCTAACCAGGGTGAATTAGAATGATTAAACTATTTGATTGCGATCGCCGCGCATGTGCAATTTACGTAGAGATGTCAATGGCTTATATGTGTTGAACAGAAAAGCGGCAAACGAAAACCCAAAAAAATCAAAATTCCTAGCATGTTCCGGTTTTTTGTTTTCGGCGAATAAAGTATATGGGCCAATAAAACATAATGTATCACCTAGAGGACAACCCGATTGTTCATAATCACAATCATACACCCGCCTACCATAAACAGGAGCGCGGCAAATGACCAAAAACATTTCCATTTTACATTTTACACTTTAGCGCCTAACCAGGGTGAATCAGAAGGATTAAACTATTTGGTTGCGATCGCCGCGCATGTGCAATTTACGTAGAGATGTTAATGTCTTATTTGTGTTAAACAGAGGAGCGGCAATCGAAAACCCAAAAAATTCAAAATTCCCAGCAACTTCCGTTTTTTTGTTTTCGGCGAATAAAGTATGTGGGCCAATAAAACATAATGTATCAATTAGAGAACAACCTGATCGTTCATAATCACAATCAGACACGCGCCTACCATAAACAGGAGCGCGGCAATTGACCAAAAACATTTCAAGTTTACATTTTACACTTTAGCGCCTAACCAGGGTAGCAGGAAAACCCAAAAAATTCAGAATTCCTAGCATGTTCCGGTTTTTTGTTTTCGGCGAATAAAGTATATGGGCCAATAAAACATAATGTATCACCTAGAGGACAAACCGATTGTTCATAATCACAATCATACACCCGCCTACCATAAACAGGACCCCGGCAATTGACCAAAAACATTACAAGTTTACATTTTACACTTTAGCGCCTAACCAGGGTGAAATAGAAGCATCAAACTATTTGATTGCGGTCGCCGCACATGTGCACTTTACGTAGAGATGTCAATGTCTTATATGTGTTGAACAGAGGAGCGGCAATCGAAAACCCAAAAAATTCAAAATTCCCAGCATGTTCCGGTTTTTTGTTTACGGCGAATAAAGTATATGGGCCAAAAAAACATAATGTATCATCTCGAGGACAACCCGATCGTTTAAAATCACAATCATACACCCGCCTACCATAAACAGGAGCGCGGCAATTGACCAAAAACATTTCAAGTTCCATTTTACACTTTAGCGCCTAACCAGGGTGAAATAGAAGCATCAAACTATTTGATTGCGGTCGCCGCACATGTGCACTTTACGTAGAGATGTCAATGTCTTATATGTGTTGAACAGAGGAGCGGCAATCGAAAACCCAAAAAATTCAAAATTCCTAGCATGTTCCGGTTTTTTGTTTTCGGCGAATAAAGTATATGGGCCAATAAAACATAATGTATCACCTAGAGGACAACCCGATTGTTCATAATCACAATCATACACCCGCCTACCATAAACAGGAGCGCGGCAAATGACCAAAAACATTTCCATTTTACATTTTACACTTTAGCGCCTAACCAGGGTGAATCAGAAGGATTAAACTATCTGATTACGGTCGCCGCACATGTGCCTTTTACGTAGAGATGTCAATGGCTTATATGTGTTGAACAGAGAAGCGGCAAACGAAAACCCAAAAAAATCAACATTCCTAGCATGTTCCGGTTTTTTGTTTTCGGCGAATAAAGTATATGGGCCAATATAACATAACGTATCACCTAGAGGACAACCCGATCGTTTATAATCACAATCATACACCCGCCTACCATAAACAGGAGCGCGGCAATTGACCAAAAACATTACAAGTTTACATTTTACACTTTAGCGCCTAACCAGAGTGAAATAGAAGCATCAAACTATTTGATTGCGGTCGCCGCACATGTGCACTTTTCGTAGAGATGTCAATGTCTTATATGTGTTGAACAGAGGAGCGGCAATCGAAAACCCAAAAAATTCAAAATTCCTAGCATGTTCCGGTTTTTTGTTTACGGCGAATAAAGTATATGGGCCAAAAAAACATAATGTATCATCTCGAGGACAACCCGATCGTTTAAAATCACAATCATACACCCGCCTATCATAAACAGGAGTGCGGCAATTGACCAAAAACATTACAAGTTTACATTTTACACTTTAGCGCCTAACCAGAGTGAAATAGAAGCATCAAACTATTTGATTGCGGTCGCCGCACATGTGCACTTTTCGTAGAGATGTCAATGTCTTATATGTGTTGAACAGAGGAGCGGCAATCGAAAACCCAAAAAATTCAAAATTCCTAGCATGTTCCGGTTTTTTGTTTTCGGCGAATAAAGTATATGGGCCAATAAAACATAATGTATCACCTAGAGGACAACCCGATTGTTCATAATCACAATCATACACCCGCCTACCATAAACAGGAGCGCGGCAAATGACCAAAAACATTTCCATTTTACATTTTACACTTTAGCGCCTAACCAGGGTGAATCAGAAGGATTAAACTATCTGATTACGGTCGCCGCACATGTGCCTTTTACGTAGAGATGTCAATGGCTTATATGTGTTGAACAGAGAAGCGGCAAACGAAAACCCAAAAAAATCAACATTCCTAGCATGTTCCGGTTTTTTGTTTTCGGCGAATAAAGTATATGGGCCAATATAACATAATGTATCACCTAGGGGACAACCCGATCGTTTATAATCACAATCATACACCCGCCTACCATAAACAGGACCCCGGCAATTGACCAAAAACATTTCAATTTCACATTTTACATTTTAGCGCCTAACCAGGGTGAAATAGAAGGATTAAACTATTTGATTGCGATCGCCGCACATGTGCACTTTACGAAGAGATGTCATCGTCTTATATGTGTTGAACAGAGGAGCGGCAATCGAAAACAAAAAAACTTCAGAATTCCTAGCATGTTCCGGTTTTTTGTTTTCGGCGAAAAAAGTATATGGGCCAATAAAACATAATGTATCACCTAGAGGACAACCCGATTGTTCATAATCACAATCATACACCCGCCTACCATAAACAGGAGCGCGGCAATTGACCAAAAACATTACAAGTTTACATTTTACACTTTAGCGCCTAACCAGAGTGAAATAGAAGCATCAAACTATTTGATTGCGGTCGCCGCACATGTGCACTTTTCGTAGAGATGTCAATGTCTTATATGTGTTGAACAGAGGAGCGGCAATCGAAAACCCAAAAAATTCAAAATTCCTAGCATGTTCCGGTTTTTTGTTTACGGCGAATAAAGTATATGGGCCAAAAAAACATAATGTATCATCTCGAGGACAACCCGATCGTTTAAAATCACAATCATACACCCGCCTACCATAAACAGGAGTGCGGCAATTGACCAAAAACATTTCAAGTTCCATTTTACAATTTAGCGCCTAACCAGGGTGAATTAGAAGGATTAAACTATCTGATTACGGTCGCCGCACATGTGCCTTTTACGTAGAGATGTCAATGGCTTATATGTGTTGAACAGAGGAGCGGCAATCGAAAACCCAAAAAATTCAAAATTCCTAGCATGTTCCGGTTTTTTGTTTACGGCGAATAAATTATATGGGCCAAAAAAACATAATGTATCATCTCGAGGACAACCCGATCGTTTAAAATCACAATCATACACCCGCCTACCATAAACAGGAGCGCGGCAATTGACCAAAAACATTTCAAGTTCCATTTTACACTTTAGCGCCTAACCAGGGTGAAATAGAAGCATCAAACTATTTGATTGCGGTCGCCGCACATGTGCACTTTACGTAGAGATGTCAATGTCTTATATGTGTTGAACAGAGGAGCGGCAATCGAAAACCCAAAAAATTCAAAATTCCTAGCATGTTCCGGTTTTTTGTTTTCGGCGAATAAAGTATATGGGCCAATAAAACATAATGTATCACCTAGAGGACAACCCGATTGTTCATAATCACAATCATACACCCGCCTACCATAAACAGGAGCGCGGCAAATGACCAAAAACATTTCCATTTTACATTTTACACTTTAGCGCCTAACCAGGGTGAATCAGAAGGATTAAACTATCTGATTACGGTCGCCGCACATGTGCCTTTTACGTAGAGATGTCAATGGCTTATATGTGTTGAACAGAGAAGCGGCAATCAAAAACCCAAAAAAATCAACATTCCTAGCATGTTCCGGTTTTTTGTTTTCGGCGAATAAAGTATATGGGCCAATAAAACATAATGTATCACCTAGAGGACAACCCGATTGTTCATAATCACAATCATACACCCGCCTACCATAAACAGGACCCCGGCAATTGACCAAAAACATTACAAGTTTACATTTTACACTTTAGCGCCTAACCAGGGTGAAATAGAATGATTAAACCATTTGATTGCGGTCGCCGCACATGTGCACTTTACGTAGAGATGTCAATGTCTTATATGTGTTGAACAGAGGAGCGGCAATCGAAAACCCAAAAAATTCAAAATTCCTAGCACGTTCCGGTTTTCTGTTTACGGCGAATAAAGTATATGGGCCAATAAAACATAATGTATCATCTCGAGGACAACCCGATCGTTTAATATCACAATCATACAAACGCCTACCATAAACAGGAGCGCGGTTGACCAAAAACCTTACAAGTTTACATTTTACACTTAAGCGCTTAACCAGGGTGAATTCGACGGATTTAGCTGTTTGATTGTGATAGATGCACTTGCGCACTTTACGAAGAGATGTCATCGTCTTATATGTGTTGAACAGAGGAGCGGCAATCGAAAACAAAAAAAATTCAGAATTCCTAGCATGTTCCGGTTTTTTTTTTTCGGCGAAAAAAGTATATGGGCCAATAAAACATAATGTATCACCTAGAGGACAACCCGATTGTTCAAAATCACAATCATACACCCGCCTACCATAAACAGGAGCGCGGCAATTGACCAAAAACATTACAAGTTTACATTTTACACTTTAGCGCCTAACCAGGGTGAAATAGAAGCATCAAACTATTTGATTGCGGTCGCCGCACATGTGCACTTCACGTAGAGATGTCAATGTCTTATATGTGTTGAACAGAGGAGCGGCAATCGAAAACCCAAAAAATTCAAAATTCCTAGCATGTTCCGGTTTTTTGTTTACGGCGAATAAAGTATATGGGCCAAAAAAACATAATGTATCATCTCGAGGACAACCCGATCGTTCATAATCACAATCATACACCCGCCTACCATAAACATTAGCGCGGCAATTGACCAAAAACATTTCAATTTTACATTTTACACTTTAGCGCCTAACCAGGGTGAATTAGAAGGATTAAACTATCTGATTACGGTCGCCGCACATGTGCCTTTTACGTAGAGATGTCAATGGCTTATATGTGTTGAACAGAGAAGCGGCAATCGAAAACCCAAAAAAATCAACACTCCTAGCATGTTCCGGATTTTTGTTTTCGGCGAATAAAGTATATGGGCCAATAAAACATAATGTATCACCTAGGGGACAACCCGATCGTTTATAATCACAATCATACACCCGCCTACCATAAACAGGACCCCGGCAATTGACCAAAAACATTTCAATTTCACATTTTACATTTTAGCGCCTAACCAGGGTGAAATAGAAGGATTAAACTATTTGATTGCGATCGCCGCACATGTGCACTTTACGAAGAGATGTCATCGTCTTATATGTGTTGAACAGAGGAGCGGCAATCGAAAACAAAAAAACTTCAGAATTCCTAGCATGTTCCGGTTTTTTGTTTTCGGCGAAAAAAGTATATGGGCCAATAAAACATAATGTATCACCTAGAGGACAACCTGATCGTTCATAATCACAATCATACACCCGCCTACCATAAACAGGACCCCGGCAATTGACCAAAAACATTACAAGTTTGCATTTTACACTTTAGCGCCTAACCAGGGTGAAATAGAATGATTAAACCATTTGATTGCGGTCGCCGCACATGTGCACTTTACGTAGAGATGTCAATGTCTTATATGTGTTGAACAGAGGAGCGGCAATCGAAAACCCAAAAAATTCAAAATTCCTAGCACGTTCCGGTTTTCTGTTTACGGCGAATAAAGTATATGGGCCAATAAAACATAATGTATCATCTCGAGGACAACCCGATCGTTTAATATCACAATCATACAAACGCCTACCATAAACAGGAGCGCGGTTGACCAAAAACATTACAAGTTTACATTTTACACTTTAGCGCCTAACCAGGGTGAAATAGAAGCATCAAACTATTTGATTGCGGTCGCCGCACATGTGCACTTTACGCAGAGATGTCAATGTCTTATATGTGTTGAACAGAGGAGCGGCAATCGAAAACCCAAAAAATTCAAAATTCCTAGCATGTTCCGGTTTTTTGTTTACGGCGAATAAAGTATATGGGCCAAAAAAACATAATGTATCATCTCGAGGACAACCCGATCGTTCATAATCACAATCATACACCCGCCTACCATAAACATTAGCGCGGCAATTGACCAAAAACATTTCAATTTTACATTTTACACTTTAGCGCCTAACCAGGGTGAATTAGAAGGATTAAACTATCTGATTACGGTCGCCGCACATGTGCACTTTACGAAGAGATGTCATCGTCTTATATGTGTTGAACAGAGAAGCGGCAATCGAAAACCCAAAAAAATCAACATTCCTAGCATGTTCCGGTTTTTTGTTTTCGGCGAATAAAGTATATGGGCCAATATAACATAATGTATCACCTAGAAGACAACCCGATTGTTCATAATCACAATCATATACCCGCCTACCATAAACATTAGCGCGGCAATTGACCAAAAACATTTTAATTTTACATTTTACACTTTAGCGCCTAACCAGGGTGAATTAGAATGATTAAACCATTTGATTGCGGTCGCCGCACATGTGCACTTTACGTAGAGATGTCAATGGCTTATATGTGTTGAACAGAGAAGCGGCAATCGAAAACCCAAAAAAATCAACACTCCTAGCATGTTCCGTATTTTTGTTTTCGGCGAATAAAGTATATGGGCCAATAAAACATAATGTATCACCTAGGGGACAACCCGATCGTTTATAATCACAATCATACACCCGCCTACCATAAACAGGACCCCGGCAATTGACCAAAAACATTTCAATTTCACATTTTACACTTTAGCGCCTAACCAGGGTGAAATAGAAGGATTAAACTATTTGATTGCGATCGCCGCACATGTGCACTTTACGAAGAGATGTCATCGTCTTATATGTGTTGAACAGAGGAGCGGCAATCGAAAACAAAAAAACTTCAGAATTCCTAGCATGTTCGGGTTTTTTGTTTTCGGCGAAAAAAGTATATGGGCCAATAAAACATAATGTATCACCTAGAGGACAACCCGATTGTTCATAATCACAATCATACACCCGCCTACCATAAACAGGAGCGCGGCAATTGACCAAAAACATTACAAGTTTACATTTTACACTTTAGCGCCTAACCAGAGTGAAATAGAAGCATCAAACTATTTGATTGCGGTCGCCGCACATGTGCACTTTTCGTAGAGATGTCAATGTCTTATATGTGTTGAACAGAGGAGCGGCAATCGAAAACCCAAAAAATTCAAAATTCCTAGCATGTTCCGGTTTTTTGTTTACGGCGAATAAAGTATATGGGCCAAAAAAACATAATGTATCATCTCGAGGACAACCCGATCGTTTAAAATCACAATCATACACCCGCCTACCATAAACAGGAGTGCGGCAATTGACCAAAAACATTTCAAGTTCCATTTTACAATTTAGCGCCTAACCAGGGTGAATTAGAAGGATTAAACTATCTGATTACGGTCGCCGCACATGTGCCTTTTACGTAGAGATGTCAATGGCTTATATGTGTTGAACAGAGGAGCGGCAATCGAAAACCCAAAAAATTCAAAATTCCTAGCATGTTCCGGTTTTTTGTTTACGGCGAATAAATTATATGGGCCAAAAAAACATAATGTATCATCTCGAGGACAACCCGATCGTTTAAAATCACAATCATACACCCGCCTACCATAAACAGGAGCGCGGCAATTGACCAAAAACATTTCAAGTTCCATTTTACACTTTAGCGCCTAACCAGGGTGAAATAGAAGCATCAAACTATTTGATTGCGGTCGCCGCACATGTGCACTTTACGTAGAGATGTCAATGTCTTATATGTGTTGAACAGAGGAGCGGCAATCGAAAACCCAAAAAATTCAAAATTCCTAGCATGTTCCGGTTTTTTGTTTTCGGCGAATAAAGTATATGGGCCAATAAAACATAATGTATCACCTAGAGGACAACCCGATTGTTCATAATCACAATCATACACCCGCCTACCATAAACAGGAGCGCGGCAAATGACCAAAAACATTTCCATTTTACATTTTACACTTTAGCGCCTAACCAGGGTGAATCAGAAGGATTAAACTATCTGATTACGGTCGCCGCACATGTGCCTTTTACGTAGAGATGTCAATGGCTTATATGTGTTGAACAGAGAAGCGGCAAACGAAAACCCAAAAAAATCAACATTCCTAGCATGTTCCGGTTTTTTGTTTTCGGCGAATAAAGTATATGGGCCAATATAACATAACGTATCACCTAGAGGACAACCCGATCGTTTATAATCACAATCATTCACCCGCCTACCATAAACAGGAGCGCGGCAAATGACCAAAAACATTTCAATTTTACACTTTAGCGCTTAACCAGGGTGAATTGGAATGATTAAACTATTTGGTTGCGATCGCCGCGCATGTGCAATTTACGTAGAGATGTTTATGTCTTATTTGTGTTAAACAGAGGAGCGGCAATCGAAAACCCAAAAAATTCAAAATTCCCAGCAACTTCCGTTTTTTTGTTTTCGGCGAATAAAGTATGTGGGCCAATAAAACATAATGTATCAATTAGAGGACAACCTGATCGTTCATAATCACAATCAGACACGCGCCTACCATAAACAGGAGCGCGGCAATTGACCAAAAACATTTCAAGTTTACATTTTACACTTTAGCGCCTAACCAGGGTACCAGGAAAACCCAAAAAATTCAGAATTCCTAGCATGTTCCGGTTTTTTGTTTTCGGCGAATAAAGTATATGGGCCAATAAAACATAATGTATCACCTAGAGGACAACCCGATTGTTCATAATCACAATCATACACCCGCCTACCATAAACAGGACCCCGGCAATTGACCAAAAACATTACAAAATTACATTTTACACTTTAGCGCCTAACCAGGGTGAAATAGAAGGATCAAACTATTTGATTGCGGTCGCCGCACATGTGCACTTTACGTAGAGATGTCAACGTCTTATATGTGTTGAACAGAGAAGCGGCAATCGAAAACCCAAAAAAGTCAACATTCCTAGCATGTTCCGGTTTTTTGTTTTCGGCGAATAAAGTATATGGGCCAATAAAACATAATGTATCAGCTAGAGGACAACCCGGTTGCTCATTGTCACAATCATACACCCGCCTGCCATAAACAGGAGCGCGGCAATTGACCAAAAACATTTCAAGTTTACATTTTACAATTTAGCGCCTAACCAGGGTGAATTAGAAGGATTAAACTATTTGATTGCGATCGCCGCACATGTGCACTTTACGTAGAGATGTCAATGGCTTATATGTGTTGAACAGAGGAGCGGCAATCGAAAACCCAAAAAATTCAAAATTCCTAGCATGTTCCGGTTTTTTGTTTACGGCGAATAAAGTATATGGGCCAAAAAAACATAATGTATCATCTCGAAGACAACCCGATCGTTTAAAATCACAATCATACACCCGCCTACCATAAACAGGAGCGCGGCAAATGACCAAAAACATTTCAATTTTACACTTTAGCGCTTAACCAGGGTGAATTGGAATGATTAAACTATTTGGTTGCGATCGCCGCGCATGTGCAATTTACGTAGAGATGTTTATGTCTTATTTGTGTTAAACAGAGAAGCGGCAATCGAAAACCCAAAAAATTCAGAATTCCTAGCATGTTCCGGGTTTTTGTTTTCGGCGAAAAAAGTATATGGGCCAATAAAACATAATGTATCACCTAGAGGACAACCCGATTGTTCATAATCACAATCATACACCCGCCTACCATAAACAGGAGCGCGGCAAATGACCAAAAACATTTCCATTTTACATTTTACAATTTAGCGCCTAACCAGGGTGAATTAGAATGATTAAACTATTTGATTACGGTCGCCGCACATGTGCACTTTACGTAGAGATGTCAATGGCTTATATGTGTTGAACAGAGGAGCGGCAATCGAAAACCCAAAAAATTCAAAATTCCTAGCATGTTCCGGTTTTTTGTTTTCGGCGAATAAAGTATATGGGCCAATAAAACATAATGTATCACCTAGAGGACAACCCGATTGTTCATAATCACAATCATACACCCACCTACCATAAACAGGAACACGGCAATTGACCAAAAACCTTTCAAATTTACATTTTATAATTTAGCGCCTAACCAGGGTGAAATAGAAGCATCAAACTATCTGATTACGGTCGCCGCACATGTGCACTTTACGTAGAGATGTCAATGGCTTATATGTTTTGAACAGAGGAGCGGCAATCGAAAACCCAAAAAATTCAAAATTCCTAGCATGTTCCGGTTTTTTGTTTACGGCGAATAAAGTATATGGGCCAAAAAAACATAATGTATCATCTCGAAGACAACCCGATCGTTTAAAATCACAATCATACACCCGCCTACCATAAACAGGAGCGCGGCAATTGACCAAAAACATTTCAAGTTCCATTTTACACTTTAGCGCCTAACCAGGGTGAAATAGAAGCATCAAACTATTTGATTGCGGTCGCCGCACATGTGCACTTTACGTAGAGATGTCAATGTCTTATATGTGTTGAACAGAGAAGCGGCAATCGAAAACCCAAAAAATTCAAAATTCCTAGCATGTTCCGGTTTTTTGTTTTCGGCGAATAAATTATATGGGCCAATAAAACATAATGTATCACCTAGAGGACAACCCGATTGTTCATAATCACAATCATACACCCGCCTACCATAAACGGGAGCGCGGCAAATGACCAAAAACATTTCCATTTTACATTTTACACTTTAGCGCCTAACCAGGGTGAATTAGAATGATTAAACTATTTGATTGCGATCGCCGCGCATGTGCAATTTACGTAGAGATGTCAATGGCTTATATGTGTTGAACAGAGAAGCGGCAAACGAAAACCCAAAAAAATCAAAATTCCTAGCATGTTCCGGTTTTTTGTTTTCGGCGAATAAAGTATATGGGCCAATAAAACATAATGTATCACCTAGAGGACAACCCGATTGTTCATAATCACAATCATACACCCGCCTACCATAAACAGGAGCGCGGCAAATGACCAAAAACATTTCCATTTTACATTTTACACTTTAGCGCCTAACCAGGGTGAATCAGAAGGATTAAACTATTTGGTTGCGATCGCCGCGCATGTGCAATTTACGTAGAGATGTTAATGTCTTATTTGTGTTAAACAGAGGAGCGGCAATCGAAAACCCAAAAAATTCAAAATTCCCAGCAACTTCCGTTTTTTTGTTTTCGGCGAATAAAGTATGTGGGCCAATAAAACATAATGTATCAATTAGAGAACAACCTGATCGTTCATAATCACAATCAGACACGCGCCTACCATAAACAGGAGCGCGGCAATTGACCAAAAACATTTCAAGTTTACATTTTACACTTTAGCGCCTAACCAGGGTAGCAGGAAAACCCAAAAAATTCAGAATTCCTAGCATGTTCCGGTTTTTTGTTTTCGGCGAATAAAGTATATGGGCCAATAAAACATAATGTATCACCTAGAGGACAAACCGATTGTTCATAATCACAATCATACACCCGCCTACCATAAACAGGACCCCGGCAATTGACCAAAAACATTACAAGTTTACATTTTACACTTTAGCGCCTAACCAGGGTGAAATAGAAGCATCAAACTATTTGATTGCGGTCGCCGCACATGTGCACTTTACGTAGAGATGTCAATGTCTTATATGTGTTGAACAGAGGAGCGGCAATCGAAAACCCAAAAAATTCAAAATTCCCAGCATGTTCCGGTTTTTTGTTTACGGCGAATAAAGTATATGGGCCAAAAAAACATAATGTATCATCTCGAGGACAACCCGATCGTTTAAAATCACAATCATACACCCGCCTACCATAAACAGGAGCGCGGCAATTGACCAAAAACATTTCAAGTTCCATTTTACACTTTAGCGCCTAACCAGGGTGAAATAGAAGCATCAAACTATTTGATTGCGGTCGCCGCACATGTGCACTTTACGTAGAGATGTCAATGTCTTATATGTGTTGAACAGAGGAGCGGCAATCGAAAACCCAAAAAATTCAAAATTCCTAGCATGTTCCGGTTTTTTGTTTTCGGCGAATAAAGTATATGGGCCAATAAAACATAATGTATCACCTAGAGGACAACCCGATTGTTCATAATCACAATCATACACCCGCCTACCATAAACAGGAGCGCGGCAAATGACCAAAAACATTTCCATTTTACATTTTACACTTTAGCGCCTAACCAGGGTGAATCAGAAGGATTAAACTATCTGATTACGGTCGCCGCACATGTGCCTTTTACGTAGAGATGTCAATGGCTTATATGTGTTGAACAGAGAAGCGGCAAACGAAAACCCAAAAAAATCAACATTCCTAGCATGTTCCGGTTTTTTGTTTTCGGCGAATAAAGTATATGGGCCAATATAACATAACGTATCACCTAGAGGACAACCCGATCGTTTATAATCACAATCATACACCCGCCTACCATAAACAGGAGCGCGGCAATTGACCAAAAACATTACAAGTTTACATTTTACACTTTAGCGCCTAACCAGAGTGAAATAGAAGCATCAAACTATTTGATTGCGGTCGCCGCACATGTGCACTTTTCGTAGAGATGTCAATGTCTTATATGTGTTGAACAGAGGAGCGGCAATCGAAAACCCAAAAAATTCAAAATTCCTAGCATGTTCCGGTTTTTTGTTTACGGCGAATAAAGTATATGGGCCAAAAAAACATAATGTATCATCTCGAGGACAACCCGATCGTTTAAAATCACAATCATACACCCGCCTATCATAAACAGGAGTGCGGCAATTGACCAAAAACATTACAAGTTTACATTTTACACTTTAGCGCCTAACCAGAGTGAAATAGAAGCATCAAACTATTTGATTGCGGTCGCCGCACATGTGCACTTTTCGTAGAGATGTCAATGTCTTATATGTGTTGAACAGAGGAGCGGCAATCGAAAACCCAAAAAATTCAAAATTCCTAGCATGTTCCGGTTTTTTGTTTTCGGCGAATAAAGTATATGGGCCAATAAAACATAATGTATCACCTAGAGGACAACCCGATTGTTCATAATCACAATCATACACCCGCCTACCATAAACAGGAGCGCGGCAAATGACCAAAAACATTTCCATTTTACATTTTACACTTTAGCGCCTAACCAGGGTGAATCAGAAGGATTAAACTATCTGATTACGGTCGCCGCACATGTGCCTTTTACGTAGAGATGTCAATGGCTTATATGTGTTGAACAGAGAAGCGGCAAACGAAAACCCAAAAAAATCAACATTCCTAGCATGTTCCGGTTTTTTGTTTTCGGCGAATAAAGTATATGGGCCAATATAACATAATGTATCACCTAGGGGACAACCCGATCGTTTATAATCACAATCATACACCCGCCTACCATAAACAGGACCCCGGCAATTGACCAAAAACATTTCAATTTCACATTTTACATTTTAGCGCCTAACCAGGGTGAAATAGAAGGATTAAACTATTTGATTGCGATCGCCGCACATGTGCACTTTACGAAGAGATGTCATCGTCTTATATGTGTTGAACAGAGGAGCGGCAATCGAAAACAAAAAAACTTCAGAATTCCTAGCATGTTCCGGTTTTTTGTTTTCGGCGAAAAAAGTATATGGGCCAATAAAACATAATGTATCACCTAGAGGACAACCCGATTGTTCATAATCACAATCATACACCCGCCTACCATAAACAGGAGCGCGGCAATTGACCAAAAACATTACAAGTTTACATTTTACACTTTAGCGCCTAACCAGAGTGAAATAGAAGCATCAAACTATTTGATTGCGGTCGCCGCACATGTGCACTTTTCGTAGAGATGTCAATGTCTTATATGTGTTGAACAGAGGAGCGGCAATCGAAAACCCAAAAAATTCAAAATTCCTAGCATGTTCCGGTTTTTTGTTTACGGCGAATAAAGTATATGGGCCAAAAAAACATAATGTATCATCTCGAGGACAACCCGATCGTTTAAAATCACAATCATACACCCGCCTACCATAAACAGGAGTGCGGCAATTGACCAAAAACATTTCAAGTTCCATTTTACAATTTAGCGCCTAACCAGGGTGAATTAGAAGGATTAAACTATCTGATTACGGTCGCCGCACATGTGCCTTTTACGTAGAGATGTCAATGGCTTATATGTGTTGAACAGAGGAGCGGCAATCGAAAACCCAAAAAATTCAAAATTCCTAGCATGTTCCGGTTTTTTGTTTACGGCGAATAAATTATATGGGCCAAAAAAACATAATGTATCATCTCGAGGACAACCCGATCGTTTAAAATCACAATCATACACCCGCCTACCATAAACAGGAGCGCGGCAATTGACCAAAAACATTTCAAGTTCCATTTTACACTTTAGCGCCTAACCAGGGTGAAATAGAAGCATCAAACTATTTGATTGCGGTCGCCGCACATGTGCACTTTACGTAGAGATGTCAATGTCTTATATGTGTTGAACAGAGGAGCGGCAATCGAAAACCCAAAAAATTCAAAATTCCTAGCATGTTCCGGTTTTTTGTTTTCGGCGAATAAAGTATATGGGCCAATAAAACATAATGTATCACCTAGAGGACAACCCGATTGTTCATAATCACAATCATACACCCGCCTACCATAAACAGGAGCGCGGCAAATGACCAAAAACATTTCCATTTTACATTTTACACTTTAGCGCCTAACCAGGGTGAATCAGAAGGATTAAACTATCTGATTACGGTCGCCGCACATGTGCCTTTTACGTAGAGATGTCAATGGCTTATATGTGTTGAACAGAGAAGCGGCAATCAAAAACCCAAAAAAATCAACATTCCTAGCATGTTCCGGTTTTTTGTTTTCGGCGAATAAAGTATATGGGCCAATAAAACATAATGTATCACCTAGAGGACAACCCGATTGTTCATAATCACAATCATACACCCGCCTACCATAAACAGGACCCCGGCAATTGACCAAAAACATTACAAGTTTACATTTTACACTTTAGCGCCTAACCAGGGTGAAATAGAATGATTAAACCATTTGATTGCGGTCGCCGCACATGTGCACTTTACGTAGAGATGTCAATGTCTTATATGTGTTGAACAGAGGAGCGGCAATCGAAAACCCAAAAAATTCAAAATTCCTAGCACGTTCCGGTTTTCTGTTTACGGCGAATAAAGTATATGGGCCAATAAAACATAATGTATCATCTCGAGGACAACCCGATCGTTTAATATCACAATCATACAAACGCCTACCATAAACAGGAGCGCGGTTGACCAAAAACCTTACAAGTTTACATTTTACACTTAAGCGCTTAACCAGGGTGAATTCGACGGATTTAGCTGTTTGATTGTGATAGATGCACTTGCGCACTTTACGAAGAGATGTCATCGTCTTATATGTGTTGAACAGAGGAGCGGCAATCGAAAACAAAAAAACTTCAGAATTCCTAGCATGTTCCGGTTTTTTGTTTTCGGCGAAAAAAGTATATGGGCCAATAAAACATAATGTATCACCTAGAGGACAACCTGATCGTTCATAATCACAATCAGACACGCGCCTACAATAAACAGGAGCGCGGCAATTGACCAAAAACATTACAAGTTTACATTTTACACTTTAGCGCCTAACCAGGGTACCAGGAAAACCCAAAAAATTCAGAATTCCTAGCATGTTCCGGTTTTTTGTTTTCGGCGAATAAAGTATATGGGCCAATAAAACATAATGTATCACCTAGAGGACAACCCGATTGTTCATAATCACAATCATACACCCGCCTACCATAAACAGGACCCCGGCAATTGACCAAAAACATTACAAAATTACATTTTACACTTTAGCGCCTAACCAGGGTGAAATAGAAGGATCAAACTATTTGATTGCGGTCGCCGCACATGTGCACTTTACGTAGAGATGTCAACGTCTTATATGTGTTGAACAGAGAAGCGGCAATCGAAAACCCAAAAAAGTCAACATTCCTAGCATGTTCCGGTTTTTTGTTTTCGGCGAATAAAGTATATGGGCCAATAAAACATAATGTATCAGCTAGAGGACAACCCGGTTGCTCATTGTCACAATCATACACCCGCCTACCATAAACAGGAGCGCGGCAATTGACCAAAAACATTTCAAGTTTACATTTTACAATTTAGCGCCTAACCAGGGTGAATTAGAAGGATTAAACTATTTGATTGCGATCGCCGCACATGTGCACTTTACGAAGAGATGTCAATGGCTTATATGTGTTGCACAGAGAAGCGGCAATCGAAAACCCAAAAAATTCAGAATTCCTAGCATGTTCCGGGTTTTTGTTTTCGGCGAAAAAAGTATATGGGCCAATAAAACATAATGTATCACCTAGAGGACAACCCGATTGTTCATTGTCACAATCATACACCCGCCTACCATAAACAGGAGCGCGGCAATTGACCAAAAACATTTCAAGTTTACATTTTACAATTTAGCGCCTAACCAGGGTGAATTAGAAGGATTAAACTATTTGATTGCGATCGCCGCACATGTGCACTTTACGAAGAGATGTCAATGGCTTATATGTGTTGCACAGAGAAGCGGCAATCGAAAACCCAAAAAATTCAGAATTCCTAGCATGTTCCGGGTTTTTGTTTTCGGCGAAAAAAGTATATGGGCCAATAAAACATAATGTATCATCTCGAGGACAACCTGATCGTTTATAATCACAACCATACACCCGCCTACCATAAACAGGAGCGCGGCAAATGACCAAAAACATTTCAAGTTTACATTTTACACTTTAGCGCCTAACCAGGGTGAATTAGAAGGATTAAACTATTTGATTGCGATCGCCGCACATGTGCACTTTACGAAGAGATGTCAATGGCTTATATGTGTTGCACAGAGAAGCGGCAATCGAAAACCCAAAAAATTCAGAATTCCTAGCATGTTCCGGGTTTTTTGTGTTCGCCGAATAAAGTATATGGGACAATAAAACATAATGTATCACCTAGAGGACAACCCGATCGTTTATAATCACAACCATACACCCGCCTACCATAAACAGGAGCGCGGCAAATGACCAAAAACATTTCAAGTTTACATTTTACACTTTAGCGCCTAACCAGGGTGAATTATAATGATTAAACTATTTGATTGCGATCGCCGCACATGTGCACTTTACGTAGAGATGTCAACGTCTTATATGTGTTGAACAGAGAAGCGGCAATCGAAAACCCAAAAAAGTCAACATTCCTAGCATGTTCCGGTTTTTTGTTTTCGGCGAATAAAGTATATGGGCCAATAAAACATAATGTATCATCTCGAGGACAACCTGATCGTTCATAATCACAATCATACACCCGCCTACCATAAACAGGAGCGCGTCAATTGACCAAAAACATTACAAGTTTACATTTTACACTTTAGCGCCAAACCAGGGTGAAATAGAAGGATCAAACAATTTGATGGCGATCGCCGCACATGTGCACTTTTCGCAGAGATGTCAATGTCTTATATGTGTTGAACAGAGGAACGGCAATCGAAAACCCAAAAAATTCAAAATTCCTAGCATGTTCCAAATTTTTGTTTTCGGCGAATAAAATATATGGGCCAATAAAACATAATGTATAACCTAGGGGACAACCCGATTGTTCATAATCACAATCATACACCCGCCTACCATAAACAGGAGCGCCGCAATTGACCAAAAACACTTCAAGTTTACATTTTACAATTTAGCGCCTAACCAGGGTGAATTAGAAGGATTAAACTATTTGATTGCGATCGCCGCACATGTGCACTTTACGAAGAGATGTCATCGTCTTATATGTCTTGAGCAGAAGAGCGGCAATCGAAAACAAAAAAAATTCAGAATTCCTAGCATGTTCCGGTTTTTTGTTTTCGCCGAATAAAGTATATGGGACAATAAAACATAATGTATCACCTAGAGGACAACCCGATCGTTTATAATCACAACCATACACCCGCCTACCATAAACAGGAGCGCGGCAAATGACCAAAAACATTTCAAGTTTACATTTTACACTTTAGCGCCTAACCAGGGTGAATTATAATGATTAAACTATTTGATTGCGATCGCCGCACATGTGCACTTTACGAAGAGATGTCAATGGCTTATATGTGTTGAACAGAGAAGCGGCAATCGAAAACCCAAAAAAATCAACACTCCTAGCATGTTCCGATTTTTTGTTTTCGGCGAATAAAGTATATGGGCCAATAAAACATAATGTATCACCCAGAGGACAACCTGATCGTTCATAATCACAACCACACTCCCGCCTACCATAAACAGGAGCGCGGCAATTGACCAAAAACATTTAAATTTTTCATTTTACACTTTAGCGCCTAACCAGGGTGAATTATAATGATTAAACTATTTGATTGCGATCGCCGCACATGTGCACTTTACGAAGAGATGTCAACGTCTTATATGTGTTGAACGAGGAGCGGCAATCGAAAACCCAAAAAATTGAAAGTTCCTAGCATGTTCCGGTTTTTTGTGTTCGCCGAATAAAGTATATGGGACAATAAAACATAATGTATCAATTTGAGGACAACCTGATCGTTCATTTTCACAATCAGACACGCGCCTACCATAAACAGGAGCGCGGCAATTGACCAAAAACATTTCAAGTTTACATTTTACACTTTAGCGCCTAACCAGGGTACCAGGAAACCCCAAAAAATTCAGAATTCCTAGCATGTTCCGGTTTTTTGTTTTCGGCGAATAAAGTATATGGGCCAATAAAACATAATGTATCACCTAGAGGACAACCCGATTGTTCATAATCACAATCATACACCCGCCTACCATAAACAGGAGCGTGGCAATTGACCAAAAACATTTCAATTTCACATTTTACACTTTAGCGCCTAACCAGGGTGAAATAGAAGGATTAAACTATCTGATTACGGTCGCCGCACATGTGCACTTTACGTAGAGATGTCAATGGCTTATATGTGTTGAACAGAGAAGCGGCAATCGAAAACCCAAAAAAATCAACATTCCTAGCATGTTCCGGTTTTTTGTTTTCGGCGAATAAAGTATATGGGCCAATAAAACATAATGTATCACCTAGAGGATAACCCGATTGTTCATAATCACAATTATACACCCGCCTACCATAAACAGGAGCGCGGCAATTGACCAAAAACATTACAAGTTTACATTTTACACTTTAGCGCCTAACCAGGGTGAAATAGAAGGATCAAACAATGTGATGGCGATCGCCGCACATGTGCACTTTTCGTAGAGATGTCAATGTCTTATATGTTTTGAACAGAGGAACGGCAATCGAAAACCCAAAAAATTCAAAATTCCTAGCATGTTCCAAATTTTTGTTTTCGGCGAATAAAGTATATGGGCCAATAAAACATAATGTATAACCTAGGGGACAACCCGATTGTTCATAATCACAATCATACACCCGCCTACCATAAACAGGAGCGCGGCAATTGACCAAAAACATTACAAGTTTACATTTTACACTTTAGCGCCTAACCAGGGTGAATTAGAAGGATTAAACTATTTGATTGCGATCGCCGCACATGTGCACTTTACGAAGAGATGTCATCGTCTTATATGTGTTGAGCAGAGGAGCGGCAATCGAAAACCCAAAAAATTCAAAATTCCTAGCACGTTCCGGTTTTTTGTTTACGGCGAATAAAGTATATGGGCCAATAAAACATAATGTCTCAATGACAACTCGATCGTTCATAATCACAATCATACACCCGCCTACCATAAACAGGAGCGCCGCAATTGACCAAAAACATTTCAAGTTTACATTTTACAATTTAGCGCCTAACCAGGGTGAATTAGAAGGATTAAACTATTTGATTGCGATCGCCGCACATGTGCACTTTACGAAGAGATGTCATCGTCTTATATGTGTTGAGCAGAGGAGCGGCAATCGAAAACCCAAAAAATTCAAAATCCCTAGCATGTTCCAAATTTTTGTTTTCGGCGAATAAAGTATATGGGCCAATAAAACATAATGTATCATCTCGAGGACAACCCGATTGTTCATAATCACAATCATACACCCGCCTACCATAAACAGGAGCGTGGCAATTGACCAAAAACATTTCAAGTTTACATTTTACACTTTAGCGCCTAACCAGGGTACCAGGAAACCCCAAAAAATTCAGAATTCCTAGCATGTTCCGGTTTTTTGTTTTCGGCGAATAAAGTATATGGGCCAATAAAACATAATGTATCACCTAGAGGACAACCCGATTGTTCATAATCACAATCATACACCCGCCTACCATAAACAGGAGCGTGGCAATTGACCAAAAACATTACAAGTTTACATTTTACACTTTAGCGCCTAACCAGGGTGAAATAGAAGAATCAAACTATTTGATTGCGGTCGCCGCACATGTGCACTTTACGTAGAGATGTCAATGTCTTATATGTGTTGAACAGAGGAGCGGCAATCGAAAACCCAAAAAATTCAAAATTCCTAGCACGTTCCGGTTTTTTGTTTACGGGGAATAAAGTATATGGGCCAATAAAACATAATGTATCATCTCGAGGACAACCCGATCGTTTAAAATCACAATCATACAAACGCCTACCATAAACAGGAGCGCGGTTGACCAAAAACCTTACAAGTTTACATTTTACACTTAAGCGCCTAACCAGGGTGAATTCGACGGATAAAGCTGTTTGATTGTGATAGATGCGCTTGTGCACTTTACGTGGAGATGTCAACGTCTTATATGTGTTGAACAGAGAAGCGGCAATCGAAAACCCAAAAAAATCAACATTCCCAGCATGTTCCGGTTTTTTGTTTTCGGCGAATAAAGTATATGGGCCAATAAAACATAATGTATCACCTAGAGGACAACCCGATTGCTCATTGTCACAATCATACACCCGCCTACCATAAACGGGAGCGCGGCAATTGACCAAAAACATTTCAAGTTTACATTTTACAATTTAGCGCCTAACCAGGGTGAATTAGAAGGATTTAACTATTTGATTGCGATCGCCGCACATGTGCACTTTACGAAGAGATGTCAATGTCTTATATGTGTTGAACAGAGGAGCGGCAATCGAAAACCCAAAAAATTCAAAATTCCTAGCACGTTCCGGTTTTTTGTTTACGGCGAATAAAGTATATGGGCCAATAAAACATAATGTATCATCTCGAGGACAACCCGATCGTTTAAACTCACAATCATACAAACGCCTACCATAAACAGGAGCGCGGTTGACCAAAAACCTTACAAGTTTACATTTTACACTTAAGCGCTTAACCAGGGTGAATTCGACGGATTTAGCTGTTTGATTGTGATAGATGCACTTGTGCACTTTACGTGGAGATGTCAACGTCTTATATGTGTTGAACAGAGAAGCGGCAATCGAAAACCCAAAAAAATCAACATTCCTAGCATGTTCCGGTTTTTTGTTTTCGGCGAATAAAGTATATGGGCCAATAAACATAATGTATCAGCTAGAGGACAACCCGGTTGCTCATTGTCACAATCATACACCCGCCTACCATAAACAGGAGCGCGGCAATTGACCAAAAACATTTCAAGTTTACATTTTACAATTTAGCGCCTAACCAGGGTGAATTAGAAGGATTAAACTATTTGATTGCGATCGCCGCACATGTGCACTTTACGAAGAGATGTCATCGTCTTATATGTGTTGAACAGAGGAGCGGCAATCGAAAACAAAAAAAATTCAGAATTCCTAGCATGTTCCGGTTTTTTGTTTTCGGCGAAAAAAGTATATGGGCCAATAAAACATAATTTATCACCTAGAGGACAACCCGATTGTTCATAATCACAATCATACACCCGCCTACCATAAACAGGAGCGCGGCAATTGACCAAAAACATTACAAGTTTACATTTTACACTTTAGCGCCTAACCAGGGTGAAATAGAAGCATCAAACTATGTGATTGCGGTCGCCGCACATGTGCACTTTACGTAGAGATGTCAATGTCTTATATGTGTTGAACAGAGGAGCGGCAATCGAAAACCCAAAAAATTCAAAATTCCTAGCATGTTCCGGTTTTTTGTTTACGGCGAATATAGTATATGGGCAAAAAAACATAATGTATCATCTCGAGGACAACCCGATCGTTTAAAATCACAATCATACACCCGCCTACCATAAACATTAGCGCGGCAATTGACCAAAAACATTTCAATTTTACATTTTACACTTTAGCGCCTAACCAGGGTGAACTAGAATGATTAAACTATTTGATTGCGGTCGCCGCACATGTGCACTTTACGTAGAGATGTCAATGGCTTATATGTGTTGAACAGAGAAGCGGCAATCGAAAACCCAAAAAAATCAACACTCCTAGCATGTTCCGGATTTTTGTTTTCGGCGAATAAAGTATATGGGCCAATAAAACATAATGTATCATCTAGGGGACAACCCGATCGTTTATAATCACAATCATACACCCGCCTACCATAAACAGGACCCCGGCAATTGACCAAAAACATTTCAATTTCACATTTTACACTTTAGCGCCTAACCAGGATGAAATAGAAGGATTAAACTATCTGATTACGGTCGCCGCACATGTGCACTTTACGTAGAGATGTCAATGTCTTATATGTGTTGAACAGAGGAACGGCAATCGAAAACCCAAAAAATTCAAAATTCCTAGCATGTTCCAAATTTTTGTTTTCGGCGAATAAAGTACATGGGCTAATAAAACATAATGTATAACCTAAGGGACAACCCGATTGTTCATAATCACAATCATACACCCGCCTACCATAAACAGGAGCGCGGCAATTGACCAAAAACATTACAAGTTTACATTTTACACTTTAGCGCCTAACCAGGGTGAAATAGAAGGATCAAACAATTTGATGGCGATCGCCGCACATGTGCACTTTTCGTAGAGATGTCAATGTCTTATATGTGTTGAACAGAGGAACGGCAATCGAAAACCCAAAAAATTCAAAATTCCTGGCATGTTCCAAATTTTTGTTTTCGGCGAATAAAGTATATGGGCCAATAAAACATAATGTATAACCTAGGGGACAACCCGATTGTTCATAATCACAATCATACACCCACCTACCATAAACAGGAGCGCCGCAATTGACCAAAAACATTTCAAGTTTACATTTTACAATTTAGCGCCTGACCAGGGTGAATTAGAAGGATTAAACTATTTGATTGCGATCGCCGCACATGTGCACTTTACGAAGAGATGTCATCGTCTTATATGTGTTGAGCAGAGGAGCGGCAATCGAAAACCCAAAAAATTCAAAATTCCTAGCATGTTCCAAATTTTTGTTTTCGGCGAATAAAGTACATGGGCTAATAAAACATAATGTATAACCTAAGGGACAACCCGATTGTTCATAATCACAATCATACACCCGCCTACCATAAACAGGACCCCGGCAATTGACCAAAAACATTTCAATTTCACATTTTACACTTTAGCGCCTAACCAGGATGAAATAGAAGGATTAAACTATCTGATTACGGTCGCCGCACATGTGCACTTTACGTAGAGATGTCAATGTCTTATATGTGTTGAACAGAGGAACGGCAATCGAAAACCCAAAAAATTCAAAATTCCTGGCATGTTCCAAATTTTTGTTTTCGGCGAATAAAGTATATGGGCCAATAAAACATAATGTATAACCTAGGGGACAACCCGATTGTTCATAATCACAATCATACACCCACCTACCATAAACAGGAGCGCCGCAATTGACCAAAAACATTTCAAGTTTACATTTTACAATTTAGCGCCTAACCAGGGTGAATTAGAAGGATTAAACTATTTGATTGCGATCGCCGCACATGTGCACTTTACGAAGAGATGTCATCGTCTTATATGTGTTGAGCAGAGGAGCGGCAATCGAAAACCCAAAAAATTCAAAATTCCTAGCATGTTCCAAATTTTTGTTTTCGGCGAATAAAGTATATGGGCCAATAAAACATAATGTATAACCTAGGGGACAACCCGATTGTTCATAATCACAATCATACACCCACCTACCATAAACAGGAGCGCCGCAATTGACCAAAAACATTTCAAGTTTACATTTTACAATTTAGCGCCTAACCAGGGTGAATTAGAAGGATTAAACTATTTGATTGCGATCGCCGCACATGTGCACTTTACGAAGAGATGTCATCGTCTTATATGTGTTGAGCAGAGGAGCGGCAATCGAAAACCCAAAAAATTCAAAATTCCTAGCATGTTCCGGATTTTTGTTTTCGGCGAATAAAGTATATGGGCCAATAAAACATAATGTATCATCTAGGGGACAACCCGATCGTTTATAATCACAATCATACACCCGCCTACCATAAACAGGACCCCGGCAATTGACCAAAAACATTTCAATTTCACATTTTACACTTTAGCGCCTAACCAGGATGAAATAGAAGGATTAAACTATCTGATTACGGTCGCCGCACATGTGCACTTTACGTAGAGATGTCAATGTCTTATATGTGTTGAACAGAGGAACGGCAATCGAAAACCCAAAAAATTCAAAATTCCTAGCATGTTCCAAATTTTTGTTTTCGGCGAATAAAGTACATGGGCTAATAAAACATAATGTATAACCTAAGGGACAACCCGATTGTTCATAATCACAATCATACACCCGCCTACCATAAACAGGAGCGCGGCAATTGACCAAAAACATTACAAGTTTACATTTTACACTTTAGCGCCTAACCAGGGTGAAATAGAAGGATCAAACAATTTGATGGCGATCGCCGCACATGTGCACTTTTCGTAGAGATGTCAATGTCTTATATGTGTTGAACAGAGGAACGGCAATCGAAAACCCAAAAAATTCAAAATTCCTGGCATGTTCCAAATTTTTGTTTTCGGCGAATAAAGTATATGGGCCAATAAAACATAATGTATAACCTAGGGGACAACCCGATTGTTCATAATCACAATCATACACCCACCTACCATAAACAGGAGCGCCGCAATTGACCAAAAACATTTCAAGTTTACATTTTACAATTTAGCGCCTAACCAGGGTGAATTAGAAGGATTAAACTATTTGATTGCGATCGCCGCACATGTGCACTTTACGAAGAGATGTCATCGTCTTATATGTGTTGAGCAGAGGAGCGGCAATCGAAAACAAAAAAAATTCAGAATTCCTAGCATGTTCCGGTTTTTTGTTTTCGGCGAATAAAGTATATGGGCCAATAAAACATAATGTATCACTTAGAGGACAACCCGATTGTTCATAATCACAATCATACACCCGCCTACCATAAACAGGAGCGCCGCAATTGACCAAAAACATTTCAAGTTTACATTTTACAATTTAGCGCCTAACCAGGGTGAATTAGAAGGATTAAACTATTTGATTGTGATCGCCGCACATGTGCACTTTACGAAGAGATGTCATCGTCTTATATGTGTTGAGCAGAGGAGCGGCAATCGAAAACAAAAAAAATTCAGAATTCCTAGCATGTTCCGGTTTTTTGTTTTCGGCGAATAAAGTATATGGGCCAATAAAACATAATGTATCACCTAGAGGACAACCCGATTGTTCATAAGCACAATCATACACCCGCCTACCATAAACAGGAGCGCGGCAATTGACCAAAAACATTTCCATTTTACATTTTACAATTTAGCGCCTAACCAGGGTGAATTAGAAGGATTAAACTATTTGATTGCGATCGCCGCACATGTGCACTTTACGAAGAGATGTCAAGGTCTTATATGTGTTGAACAGAGGAGCGGCAATCGAAACCCCAAAAAATTCAGAATTGCTAGCATGTTCCGGTTTTTTGTTTTCGGCGAATAAAGTATTTGGGCCAATAAAACATAATGTATCACCTAGAGGACAACCCGATTGTTCATAATCACATCCATACACCCGCCTACCATAAACAGGAGCGCGGCAAATGACCAAAAACATTTCCATTTTACATTTTACACTTTAGCGCCTAACCAGGGTGAATTAGAATTATTAAACTATTTGATTGCGATCACCGCGCATGTGCAATTTACGTAGAGATGTTAATGTCTTAATTGTGTTAAACAGAATAGCGGCAATCGAAAACCCAAAAAAATCAAAATTCCTTGCAACTTCCGTTTTTTTGTTTTCGGTTTTTTGTTTTCGGCGAATAAAGTATATGGGCCAATAAAACATAATGTCTCACCTAGAGGACAACTCGATCGTTCATAATCACAATCATACACCCACCTACCATAAACAGGAACGCGGCAATTGCCCAAAAACATTTCAAGTTTACATTTTATAATTTAGCGCCTAACCAGGGTGAATTAGAAGGATTAAACTATCTGATTACGGTCGCCGCACATGTGCAATTTACGTAGAGATGTTAATGTCTTATTTGTGTTAAACAGAGGAGCGGCAATCGAAAACCCAAAAAATTCAAAATTCCTAGCAACTGCCGTTTTTTTGTTTTCGGCGAATAAAGTATATGGGCCAATAAAACATAATGTATCAATTTGAGGACAACCTGATCGTTCATTTTCACAATCAGACACGCGCCTACCATAAACAGGAGCGCGGCAATTGACCAAAAACATTTCAAGTTTACATTTTACACTTTAGCGCCTAACCAGGGTACCAGGAAACCCCAAAAAATTCAGAATTCCTAGCATGTTCCGGTTTTTTGTTTTCGGCGAATAAAGTATATGGGCCAATAAAACATAATGTATCACCTAGAGGACAACCCGATTGTTCATAATCACAATCATACACCCGCCTACCATAAACAGGAGCGTGGCAATTGACCAAAAACATTACAAGTTTACATTTTACACTTTAGCGCCTAACCAGGGTGAAATAGAAGGATCAAACTATTTGATTGCGGTCGCCGCAAATGTGCACTTTACGTAGAGATGTCAATGTCTTATATGTGTTGAACAGAGGAGCGGCAATCGAAAACCCAAAAAATTCAAAATTCCTAGCACGTTCCGGTTTTTTGTTTACGGCGAATAAAGTATATGGGCCAATAAAACATAATGTATCATCTCGAAGACAACCCGATCGTTTAAAATCACAATCATACAAACGCCTACCATAAACAGGAGCGCGGTTGACCAAAAACCTTACAAGTTTACATTTTACACTTAAGCGTCTAACCAGGGTGAATTCGACGGATTAAGCTGTTTGATTGTGATAGATGCACTTGTGCACTTTACGTGGAGATGTCAACGTCCTATATGTGTTGAACAGAGAAGCGGCGATCGAAAACCCAAAAAAATCAACATTCCCAGCATGTTCCGGTTTTTTGTTTTCGGCGAATAAAGTATATGGGCCAATAAAACATAATGTATCACCTAGAGGACAACCCGATTGCTCATTGTCACAATCATACACCCGCCTACCATAAACAGGAGCGCGGCAATTGACCAAAAACATTTCAAGTTTACATTTTACAATTTAGCGCCTAACCAGGGTGAATTAGAAGGATTAAACTATTTGATTGCGATCGCCGCACATGTGCACTTTACGAAGAGATGTCATCGTCTTATATGTGTTGAACAGAGGAGCGGCAATCGAAAACAAAAAAAACTCAGAATTCCTAGCATGTTCCGGTTTTTTGTTTTCGGCGAAAAAAGTATATGGGCCAATAAAACATAATGTATCACCTAGAGGACAACCCGATTGTTCATAATCACAATCATACACCCGCCTACCATAAACAGGAGCGCGGCAATTGACCAAAAACATTACAAGTTTACATTTTACACTTTAGCGCCTAACCAGGGTGAAATAGAAGCATCAAACTATTTGATTGCGGTCGCCGCACATGTGCACTTTACGTAGAGATGTCAATGTCTTATATGTGTTGAACAGAGGAGCGGCAATCGAAAACCAAAAAAATTCAAAATTCCTAGCATGTTCCGGTTTTTTGTTTACGGCGAATAAAGTATATGGGCCAAAAAAACATAATGTATCATCTCGAGGACAACCCGATCGTTTAAAATCACAGTCATACACCCGCCTACCATAAACAGGAGAGCGGCAATTGACCAAAAACATTACAAGTTTGAATTTTACACTTTAGCGCCTAACCAGGGTGAAATAGAAGCATCAAACTATTTGATTGCGGTCGCCGCACATGTGCACTTTACGTAGAGATGTCAATGTCTTATATGTATTGAACAGAGGAGCGGCAATCGAAAACCCAAAAAAATCAACATTCCTAGCATGTTCCGGTTTTTGTTTTCGGCGAATAAAGAATATGGACCAATAAAACATAATGTATCACCTAGAGGACAACTCGATCGTTCATAATCACAATCATACACCCGCCTACCATAAACAGGAGCGCGGCAATTGACCAAAAACATTACAAGTTTACATTTTACACTTTAGCGCCTAACCAGGGTGAAATAAAAGCATCAAACTATTTGATTGCGGTCACCGCACATGTGCACTTTACGTAGTGATGTCAATGTCTTATATGTATTGAACAGAGGAGCGGCAATCGAAAACCCAAAAAAATCAACATTCCTAGCAACTTCCGTTTTTTTGTTTTCGGTTTTTTGTTTTCGGCGAATAAAGTATATGGGCCAATAAAACATAATGTCTCACCTAGAGGACAACTCGATCGTTCATAATCACAATCATACACCCACCTACCATAAACAGGAACGCGGCAATTGACCAAAAACATTTCAAGTTTACTTTTTATAATTTAGCGCCTAACCAGGGTGAATTAGAAGGATTAAACTATCTGATTACGGTCGCCGCACATGTGCAATTTACGTAGAGATGTTAATGTCTTATTTGTGTTAAACAGAGGAGTGGCAATCGAAAACCCAAAAAATTCAAAATTCCTAGCAACTTCCGTTTTTTTGTTTTTGGCGAATAAAGTATATGGCCCAATAAAACATAATGTATCAATTTGAGGACAACCTGATCGTTCATTTTCACAATCAGACACGCGCCTACCATAAACAGGAGCGCGGCAATTGACCAAAAACATTTCAAGTTTACATTTTACACTTTAGCGCCTAACCAGGGTACCAGGAAACCCCAAAAAATTCAGAATTCCTAGCATGTTCCGGTTTTTTGTTTTCGGCGAATAAAGTATATGGGCCAATAAAACCTAATGTATCACCTAGAGGACAACCCGATTGTTCATAATCACAATCATACACCCGCCTACCATAAACAGGAGCGTGGCAATTGACCAAAAACATTACAAGTTTACATTTTACACTTTAGCGCCTAACCAGGGTGAAATAGCAGGATCAAACTATTTGATTGCGGTCACCGCACATGTGCACTTTACGTAGAGATGTCAATGTCTTATATGTATTGAACAGAGGAGCGGCAATCGAAAACCCAAAAAAATCAACATTCCTAGCATGTTCCGGTTTTTGTTTTCGGCGAATAAAGAATATGGACCAATAAAACATAATGTATCACCTAGAGGACAACCCGATTGTTCATAATCACAATCATACACCCGCCTACCATAAACAGGAGCGCGGCAATTGACCAAAAACATTACAAGTTTACATTTTACACTTTAGCGCCTAACCAGGGTGAAATAAAAGCATCAAACTATTTGATTGCGGTCACCGCACATGTGCACTTTACGTAGTGATGTCAATGTCTTATATGTATTGAACAGAGGAGCGGCAATCGAAAACCCAAAAAAATCAACATTCCTAGCAACTTCCGTTTTTTTGTTTTCGGTTTTTTGTTTTCGGCGAATAAAGTATATGGGCCAATAAAACATAATGTCTCACCTAGAGGACAACTCGATCGTTCATAATCACAATCATACACCCACCTACCATAAACAGGAACGCGGCAATTGACCAAAAACATTTCAAGTTTACTTTTTATAATTTAGCGCCTAACCAGGGTGAATTAGAAGGATTAAACTATCTGATTACGGTCGCCGCACATGTGCAATTTACGTAGAGATGTTAATGTCTTATTTGTGTTAAACAGAGGAGTGGCAATCGAAAACCCAAAAAATTCAAAATTCCTAGCAACTTCCGTTTTTTTGTTTTTGGCGAATAAAGTATATGGCCCAATAAAACATAATGTATCAATTTGAGGACAACCTGATCGTTCATTTTCACAATCAGACACGCGCCTACCATAAACAGGAGCGCGGCAATTGACCAAAAACATTTCAAGTTTACATTTTACACTTTAGCGCCTAACCAGGGTACCAGGAAACCCCAAAAAATTCAGAATTCCTAGCATGTTCCGGTTTTTTGTTTTCGGCGAATAAAGTATATGGGCCAATAAAACATAATGTATCACCTAGAGGACAACCCGATTGTTCATAATCACAATCATACACCCGCCTACCATAAACAGGAGCGTGGCAATTGACCAAAAACATTACAAGTTTACATTTTACACTTTAGCGCCTAACCAGGGTGAAATAGAAGGATCAAACTATTTGATTGCGGTCGCCGCAAATGTGCACTTTACGTAGAGATGTCAATGTCTTATATGTGTTGAACAGAGGAGCGGCAATCGAAAACCCAAAAAATTCAAAATTCCTAGCACGTTCCGGTTTTTTGTTTACGGCGAATAAAGTATATGGGCCAATAAAACATAATGTATCATCTCGAAGACAACCCGATCGTTTAAAATCACAATCATACAAACGCCTACCATAAACAGGAGCGCGGTTGACCAAAAACCTTACAAGTTTACATTTTACACTTAAGCGTCTAACCAGGGTGAATTCGACGGATTAAGCTGTTTGATTGTGATAGATGCACTTGTGCACTTTACGTGGAGATGTCAACGTCCTATATGTGTTGAACAGAGAAGCGGCGATCGAAAACCCAAAAAAATCAACATTCCCAGCATGTTCCGGTTTTTTGTTTTCGGCGAATAAAGTATATGGGCCAATAAAACATAATGTATCACCTAGAGGACAACCCGATTGCTCATTGTCACAATCATACACCCGCCTACCATAAACAGGAGCGCGGCAATTGACCAAAAACATTTCAAGTTTACATTTTACAATTTAGCGCCTAACCAGGGTGAATTAGAAGGATTAAACTATTTGATTGCGATCGCCGCACATGTGCACTTTACGAAGAGATGTCATCGTCTTATATGTGTTGAACAGAGGAGCGGCAATCGAAAACAAAAAAAACTCAGAATTCCTAGCATGTTCCGGTTTTTTGTTTTCGGCGAAAAAAGTATATGGGCCAATAAAACATAATGTATCACCTAGAGGACAACCCGATTGTTCATAATCACAATCATACACCCGCCTACCATAAACAGGAGCGCGGCAATTGACCAAAAACATTACAAGTTTACATTTTACACTTTAGCGCCTAACCAGGGTGAAATAGAAGCATCAAACTATTTGATTGCGGTCGCCGCACATGTGCACTTTACGTAGAGATGTCAATGTCTTATATGTGTTGAACAGAGGAGCGGCAATCGAAAACCAAAAAAATTCAAAATTCCTAGCATGTTCCGGTTTTTTGTTTACGGCGAATAAAGTATATGGGCCAAAAAAACATAATGTATCATCTCGAGGACAACCCGATCGTTTAAAATCACAGTCATACACCCGCCTACCATAAACAGGAGAGCGGCAATTGACCAAAAACATTACAAGTTTGAATTTTACACTTTAGCGCCTAACCAGGGTGAAATAGAAGCATCAAACTATTTGATTGCGGTCGCCGCACATGTGCACTTTACGTAGAGATGTCAATGTCTTATATGTATTGAACAGAGGAGCGGCAATCGAAAACCCAAAAAAATCAACATTCCTAGCATGTTCCGGTTTTTGTTTTCGGCGAATAAAGAATATGGACCAATAAAACATAATGTATCACCTAGAGGACAACTCGATCGTTCATAATCACAATCATACACCCGCCTACCATAAACAGGAGCGCGGCAATTGACCAAAAACATTACAAGTTTACATTTTACACTTTAGCGCCTAACCAGGGTGAAATAAAAGCATCAAACTATTTGATTGCGGTCACCGCACATGTGCACTTTACGTAGTGATGTCAATGTCTTATATGTATTGAACAGAGGAGCGGCAATCGAAAACCCAAAAAAATCAACATTCCTAGCAACTTCCGTTTTTTTGTTTTCGGTTTTTTGTTTTCGGCGAATAAAGTATATGGGCCAATAAAACATAATGTCTCACCTAGAGGACAACTCGATCGTTCATAATCACAATCATACACCCACCTACCATAAACAGGAACGCGGCAATTGACCAAAAACATTTCAAGTTTACTTTTTATAATTTAGCGCCTAACCAGGGTGAATTAGAAGGATTAAACTATCTGATTACGGTCGCCGCACATGTGCAATTTACGTAGAGATGTTAATGTCTTATTTGTGTTAAACAGAGGAGTGGCAATCGAAAACCCAAAAAATTCAAAATTCCTAGCAACTTCCGTTTTTTTGTTTTTGGCGAATAAAGTATATGGCCCAATAAAACATAATGTATCAATTTGAGGACAACCTGATCGTTCATTTTCACAATCAGACACGCGCCTACCATAAACAGGAGCGCGGCAATTGACCAAAAACATTTCAAGTTTACATTTTACACTTTAGCGCCTAACCAGGGTACCAGGAAACCCCAAAAAATTCAGAATTCCTAGCATGTTCCGGTTTTTTGTTTTCGGCGAATAAAGTATATGGGCCAATAAAACCTAATGTATCACCTAGAGGACAACCCGATTGTTCATAATCACAATCATACACCCGCCTACCATAAACAGGAGCGTGGCAATTGACCAAAAACATTACAAGTTTACATTTTACACTTTAGCGCCTAACCAGGGTGAAATAGCAGGATCAAACTATTTGATTGCGGTCACCGCACATGTGCACTTTACGTAGAGATGTCAATGTCTTATATGTATTGAACAGAGGAGCGGCAATCGAAAACCCAAAAAAATCAACATTCCTAGCATGTTCCGGTTTTTGTTTTCGGCGAATAAAGAATATGGACCAATAAAACATAATGTATCACCTAGAGGACAACCCGATTGTTCATAATCACAATCATACACCCGCCTACCATAAACAGGAGCGCGGCAATTGACCAAAAACATTACAAGTTTACATTTTACACTTTAGCGCCTAACCAGGGTGAAATAAAAGCATCAAACTATTTGATTGCGGTCACCGCACATGTGCACTTTACGTAGTGATGTCAATGTCTTATATGTATTGAACAGAGGAGCGGCAATCGAAAACCCAAAAAAATCAACATTCCTAGCAACTTCCGTTTTTTTGTTTTCGGTTTTTTGTTTTCGGCGAATAAAGTATATGGGCCAATAAAACATAATGTCTCACCTAGAGGACAACTCGATCGTTCATAATCACAATCATACACCCACCTACCATAAACAGGAACGCGGCAATTGACCAAAAACATTTCAAGTTTACTTTTTATAATTTAGCGCCTAACCAGGGTGAATTAGAAGGATTAAACTATCTGATTACGGTCGCCGCACATGTGCAATTTACGTAGAGATGTTAATGTCTTATTTGTGTTAAACAGAGGAGTGGCAATCGAAAACCCAAAAAATTCAAAATTCCTAGCAACTTCCGTTTTTTTGTTTTTGGCGAATAAAGTATATGGCCCAATAAAACATAATGTATCAATTTGAGGACAACCTGATCGTTCATTTTCACAATCAGACACGCGCCTACCATAAACAGGAGCGCGGCAATTGACCAAAAACATTTCAAGTTTACATTTTACACTTTAGCGCCTAACCAGGGTACCAGGAAACCCCAAAAAATTCAGAATTCCTAGCATGTTCCGGTTTTTTGTTTTCGGCGAATAAAGTATATGGGCCAATAAAACATAATGTATCACCTAGAGGACAACCCGATTGTTCATAATCACAATCATACACGCGCCTACCATAAACAGGAGCGCGGCAATTGACCAAAAACATTTCAAGTTTACATTTTACACTTTAGCGCCTAACCAGGGTACCAGGAAACCCCAAAAAATTCAGAATTCCTAGCATGTTCCGGTTTTTTGTTTTCGGCGAATAAAGTATATGGGCCAATAAAACATAATGTCTCACCTAGAGGACAACTCGATCGTTCATAATCACAATCATACACCCACCTACCATAAACAGGAACGCGGCAATTGACCAAAAACATTTCAAGTTTACTTTTTATAATTTAGCGCCTAACCAGGGTGAATTAGAAGGATTAAACTATCTGATTACGGTCGCCGCAAATGTGCACTTTACGTAGAGATGTCAATGTCTTATATGTGTTGAACAGAGGAGCGGCAATCGAAAACCCAAAAAATTCAAAATTCCTAGCACGTTCCGGTTCTTTGTTTACGGCGAATAAAGTATATGGGCCAATAAAACATAATGTATCATCTCGAAGACAACCCGATCGTTTAAAATCACAATCATACAAACGCCTACCATAAACAGGAGCGCGGTTGACCAAAAACCTTACAAGTTTACATTTTACACTTAAGCGCCTAACCAGGGTTAATTCGACGGATTAAGCTGTTTGATTGTGATAGATGCACTTGTGCACTTTACGTGGAGATGTCAACGTCTTATATGTGTTGAACAGAGAAGCGGCAATCGAAAACCCAAAAAAATCAACATTCCCAGCATGTTCCGGTTTTTTGTTTTCGGCGAATAAAGTATATGGGCCAATAAAACATAATGTATCACCTAGAGGACAACCCGATTGCTCATTGTCACAATCATACACCCGCCTACCATAAACAGGAGCGCGGCAATTGACCAAAAACATTTCAAGTTTACATTTTACACTTTAGCGCCTAACCAGGGTGAAATAGAAGCATCAAACTATTTGATTGCGGTCACCGCACATGTGCACTTTACGTAGAGATGTCAATGTCTTATATGTATTGAACAGAGGAGCGGCAATCGAAAACCCAAAAAAATCAACATTCCTAGCAACTTCCGTTTTTTTGTTTTCGGTTTTTTGTTTTCGGCGAATAAAGTATATGGGCCAATAAAACATAATGTCTCACCTAGAGGACAACTCGATCGTTCATAATCACAATCATACACCCACCTACCATAAACAGGAACGCGGCAATTGACCAAAAACTTTACAAGTTTACATTTTACACTTTAGCGCCTAACCAGGGTGAAATAGAAGCATCAAACTATTTGATTGCGGTCACCGCACATGTGCACTTTACGTAGAGATGTCAATGTCTTATATGTATTGAACAGAGGAGCGGCAATCGAAAACCCAAAAAAATCAACATTCCTAGCAACTTCCGTTTTTTTGTTTTCGGTTTTTTGTTTTCGGCGAATAAAGTATATGGGCCAATAAAACATAATGTCTCACCTAGAGGACAACTCGATCGTTCATAATCACAATCATACACCCACCTACCATAAACAGGAACGCGGCAATTGACCAAAAACATTTCAAGTTTACATTTTATAATTTAGCGCCTAACCAGGGTGAATTAGAAGGATTAAACTATCTGATTACGGTCGCCGCACATGTGCAATTTACGTAGAGATGTTAATGTCTTATTTGTGTTAAACAGAGGAGTGGCAATCGAAAACCCAAAAAATTCAAAATTCCTAGCAACTTCCGTTTTTTTGTTTTCGGCGAATAAAGTATATGGGCCAATAAAACATAATGTATCAATTTGAGGACAACCTGATCGTTCATTTTCACAATCAGACACGCGCCTACCATAAACAGGAGCGCAGCAATTGACCAAAAACATTTCAAGTTTACATTTTACACTTTAGCGCCTAACCAGGGTACCAGGAAACCCCAAAAAATTCAGAATTCCTAGCATGTTCCGGTTTTTTGTTTTCGGCGAATAAAGTATATGGGCCAATAAAACATAATGTATCACCTAGAGGACAACCCGATTGTTCATAATCACAATCATACACCCGCCTACCATAAACAGGAGCGTGGCAATTGACCAAAAACATTACAAGTTTACATTTTACACTTTAGCGCCTAACCAGGGTGAAATAGAAGGATCAAACTATTTGATTGCGGTCGCCGCAAATGTGCACTTTACGTAGAGATGTCAATGTCTTATATGTGTTGAACAGAGGAGCGGCAATCGAAAACCCAAAAAATTCAAAATTCCTAGCACGTTCCGGTTTTTTGTTTACGGCGAATAAAGTATATGGGCCAATAAAACATAATGTATCATCTCGAAGACAACCCGATCGTTTAAAATCACAATCATACAAACGCCTACCATAAACAGGAGCGCGGTTGACCAAAAACCTTACAAGTTTACATTTTACACTTAAGCGCCTAACCAGGGTTAATTCGACGGATTAAGCTGTTTGATTGTGATAGATGCACTTGTGCACTTTACGTGGAGATGTCAACGTCTTATATGTGTTAAACAGAAAGCGGCAATCGAAAACCCAAAAAAATCAACATTCCCAGCATGTTCCGGTTTTTTGTTTTCGGCGAATAAAGTATATGGGCCAATAAAACATAATGTATCACCTAGAGGACAACCCGATTGCTCATTGTCACAATCATACACCCGCCTACCATAAACAGGAGCGCGGCAATTGACCAAAAACATTTCAAGTTTACATTTTACAATTTAGCGCCTAACCAGGGTGAATTAGAAGGATTAAACTATTTGATTGCGATCGCCGCACATGTGCACTTTACGAAGAGATGTCATCGTCTTATATGTGTTGAACAGAGGAGCGGCAATCGAAAACAAAAAAAACTCAGAATTCCTAGCATGTTCCGGTTTTTTGTTTTCGGCGAAAAAAGTATATGGGCCAATAAAACATAATGTATCACCTAGAGGACAACCCGATTGTTCATAATCACAATCATACACCCGCCTACCATAAACAGGAGCGCGGCAATTGACCAAAAACATTACAAGTTTACATTTTACACTTTAGCGCCTAACCAGGGTGAAATAGAAGCATCAAACTATTTGATTGCGGTCGCCGCACATGTGCACTTTACGTAGAGATGTCAATGTCTTATATGTGTTGAACAGAGGAGCGGCAATCGAAAACCCAAAAAATTCAAAATTCCTAGCATGTTCCGGTTTTTTGTTTACGGCGAATAAAGTATATGGGCCAAAAAAACATAATGTATCATCTCGAGGACAACCCGATCGTTTAAAATCACAATCATACACCCGCCTACCATAAACAGGAGAGCGGCAATTGACCAAAAACATTACAAGTTTACATTTTACACTTTAGCGCCTAACCAGGGTGAAATAGAAGCATCAAACTATTTGATTGCGGTCGCCGCACATGTGCACTTTACGTAGAGATGTCAATGTCTTATATGTATTGAACAGAGGAGCGGCAATCGAAAACCCAAAAAAATCAACATTCCTAGCATGTTCCGGGTTTTGTTTTCGGCGAATAAAGAATATGGGCCAATAAAACATAATGTATCACCTAGAGGACAACCCGATTGTTCATAATCACAATCATACACCCGCCTACCATAAACAGGAGCGCGGCAATTGACCAAAAACATTACAAGTTTACATTTTACACTTTAGCGCCTAACCAGGGTGAATTAGAAGGATTAAACTATCTCATTACGGTCGCCGCACATGTGCACTTTACGTAGAGATGTCAATGGCTTATATGTATTGAACAGAGGAGCGGCAATCGAAAACCCAAAAAAATCAACATTCCTAGCATGTTCCGGGTTTTGTTTTCGGCGAGTAAAGAATATGGGCCAATAAAACATAATGTATCACCTAGAGGACAACCCGATTGTTCATAATCACAATCATACACCCGCCTACCATAAACAGGAGCGCGGCAATTGACCAAAAACATTTCAATTTCACATTTTACACTTTAGCGCCTAACCAGGGTGAAATAGAAGGATCAAACAATTTGATGGCGATCGCCGCACATGTGCACTTTTCGTAGAGATGTCAATGTCTTATATGTGTTGAACAGAGGAACGGCAATCAAAAACCCAAAAAATTCAAAATTCCTAGCATGTTACGGATTTTTGTTTTCGGCGAATAAAGTATATGGGCCAATAAAACATAATGTATCACCTAGGGGACAACCCGATCGCTTATAATCACAATCATACACCCGCCTACCATAAACAGGAGCGCGGCAATTGACCAAAAACATTTCAAGTTTACATTTTACAATTTAGCGCCTAACCAGGGTGAATTAGAAGGATTAAACTATTTGATTGCGATCGCCGCACATGTGCACTTTACGAAGAGATGTCATCGTCTTATATGTGTTGAACAGAGGAGCGGCAATCGAAAACAAAAAAAATTCAGAATTCCTAGCATGTTCCGGTTTTTTGTTTTCGGCGAATAAAGTATATGGGCCAATAAAACATAATGTCTCAATGACAATTCGATCGTTCATAATCACAATCATACACCCGCCTACCATAAACAGGAGCGCGGCAATTGACCAAAAGCATTTCAATTTTACATTTTACAATTTAGCGCCTAACCAGGGTGAATTAGAAGGATTAAACTATTTGATTACGGTCGCCGCACATGTGCACTTTACGTAGAGATGTCAATGGCTTATATGTGTTGAACAGAGAAGCGTTAATCGAAAACCCAAAAAAATCAACACTCCTAGCATGTTCCGGATTTTTGTTTTCGGCGAATAAAGTATATGGGCCAATAAAACATAATGTATCACCTAGGGGACAACCCGATCGTTTATAATCACAATCATACACCCGCCTACCATAAACAGGACCCCGGCAATTGACCAAAAACATTTCAATTTCACATTTTACACTTTAGCGCCTAACCAGGGTGAAATAGAAGGATTAAACTATCTGATTACGGTCGCCGCACATGTGCACTTTACGTAGAGATGTCAATGGCTTATATGTGTTGAACAGAGAAGCGGCAATCGAAAACTAAAAAAAATCAACATTCCTAGCATGTTCCGGTTTTTTGTTTTCGGCGAATAAAGTATATGGGCCAATAAAACATAATGTCTCAATGACAATTCGATCGTTCATAATCACAATCATACACCCGCCTACCATAAACAGGAGCGCGGCAATTGACCAAAAGCATTTCAATTTTACATTTTACAATTTAGCGCCTAACCAGGGTGAATTAGAAGGATTAAACTATTTGATTACGGTCGCCGCACATGTGCACTTTACGTAGAGATGTCAATGGCTTATATGTGTTGAACAGAGAAGCGTTAATCGAAAACCCAAAAAAATCAACACTCCTAGCATGTTCCGGATTTTTGTTTTCGGCGAATAAAGTATATGGGCCAATAAAACTTAATGTATCACCTAGAGGACAACCCGATTGTTCATAATCACAATCATACACCCGCCTACCATAAACAGGAGCGCGGCAATTGACCAAAAACATTACAAGTTTACATTTTACACTTTAGCGCCTAACCAGGGTGAATTAGAAGGATTAAACTATTTGATTGCGATCGCCGCACATGTGCACTTTACGAAGAGATGTCATCGTCTTATATGTGTTGAACAGAGGAGCGGCAATCGAAAACAAAAAAAGTTCAGAATTCCTAGCATGTTCCGGTTTTTTGTTTTCGGCGAATAAAGTATATGGGCCAATAAAACATAATGTCTCAATGACAACTCCATCGTTCATAATCACAATCATACACCCGCCTACCATAAACAGGAGCGCGGCAATTGACCAAAAACATTTCAAGTTTACATTTTACAATTTAGCGCCTAACCAGGGTGAATTAGAAGGATTAAACTATTTGATTGCGATCGCCGCACATGTGCACTTTACGAAGAGATGTCATCGTCTTATATGTGTTGAACAGAGGAGCGGCAATCGAAAACAAAAAAAATTCAGAATTCCTAGCATGTTCCGGTTTTTTGTTTTCGGCGAATAAAGTATATGGGCCAATAAAACATAATGTATCACCTAGAGGACAACCCGATTGTTCATAATCACAATCATACACCCGCCTACCATAAACAGGAGCGCGGCAATTGACCAAAAACATTACAAGTTTACATTTTACACTTTAGCGCCTAACCAGGGTGAATTAGAAGGATTAAACTATTTGATTGCGATCGCCGCACATGTGCACTTTACGAAGAGATGTCATCGTCTTATATGTGTTGAACAGAGGAGCGGCAATCGAAAACAAAAAAAGTTCAGAATTTCTAGCATGTTCCGGTTTTTTGTTTTCGGCGAATAAAGTATATGGGCCAATAAAACATAATGTCTCAATGACAACTCCATCGTTCATAATCACAATCATACACCCGCCTACCATAAACAGGACCGCGGCAATTGACAAAAAACATTTCAAGTTTACATTTTACAATTTAGCGCCTAACCAGGGTGAATTAGAAGGATTAAACTATTTGATTGCGATCGCCGCACATGTGCACTTTACGAAGAGATGTCATCGTCTTATATGTGTTGAACAGAGGAGCGGCAATCGAAAACAAAAAAAATTCAGAATTCCTAGCATGTTCCGGTTTTTTGTTTTCGGCGAATAAAGTATATGGGCCAATAAAACATAATGTATCACCTAGAGGACAACCCGATTGTTCATAATCACAATCATACACCCGCCTACCATAAACAGGAGCGCGGCAATTGACCAAAAACATTACAAGTTTACGTTTTACACTTTAGCGCCTAACCAGGGTGAATTAGAAGGATTAAACTATTTGATTGCGATCGCCGCACACGTGCACTTTACGAAGAGATGTTAATGTCTTAATTGTGTTAAACAGAATAGCGGCAATCGAAAACCCAAAAAATTCAAAATTCCTAGCAACTTCCGTTTTTTTGTTTTCGGTTTTTTGCTTTCGGCGAATAAAGTATATGGGCCAATAAAACATAATGTCTCAATGACAACTCGATCGTTCATAATCACAATCATACACCCACCTACCATAAACAGGAACGCGGCAATTGACCAAAAACATTTCAAGTTTACATTTTATAATTTAGCGCCTAACCAGGGTGAATTAGAAGGATTAAACTATTTGATTGCGGTCGCCGCACATGTGCACTTTACGTGGAGATGTCAATGTCTTATATGTGTTGAACAGAGGAGCGGCAATCGAAAACCCAAAAAATTCAAAATTCCTAGCACGTTCCGGTTTTTTGTTTACGGCGAATAAAGTATATGGGCCAATAAAACATAATGTCTCACCTAGAGGACAACTCGATCGTTCATAATCACAATCATACACCCACCTACCATAAACAGGAACGCGGCAATTGACCAAAAACATTTCAAGTTTACATTTTATAATTTAGCGCCTAACCAGGGTGAATTAGAAGGATTAAACTATCTGATTGCGGTCGCCGCACATGTGCACTTTACGTAGAGATGTCAATGTCTTATATGTGTTGAACAGAGGAGCGGCAATCGAAAACCCAAAAAATTCAAAACTCCTAGCACGTTCCGGTTTTTTGTTTACGGCGAATAAAGTATATGGGCCAAAAAAACATAATGTATCATCTCGAGGACAACCCGATCGTTTAAAATCACAATCATACACCCACCTAGCATAAACAGGAACGCGGCAATGGACCAAAAACATTTCAAGTTTACATTTCATAATTTAGCGCCTAACCAGGGTGAATTAGAAGGATTAAACTATCTGATTACGGTCGCCGCACATGTGCACTTTACGTAGAGATGTCAATGTCTTATATGTGTTGAACAGAGGAGCGGCAATCGAAAACCCAAAAAATTCAAAATTCCTAGCATGTTCCGGTTTTTTGTTTTCGGCGAATAAAGTATATGGGCCAATAAAACATAATGTATCACCTAAAGGACAACCCGATCGTTCATTTTTACAATCAGACATGCGCCTACCATAAACAGGAGCGCGGCAATTGACCAAAAACATTTCAAGTTTACATTTTACACTTTAGCGCCTAACCAGGGTACCAGGAAACCCCAAAAAAATCAGAATTCCTAGCATGTTCCGGTTTTTTTTTTCGGCGAATAAAGTATATGGGCCAATAAAACATAATGTATCACCTAGAGGACAACCCGATTGTTCGTAATCACAATCATACACCCGCCTACCATAAACAGGAGCGTGGCAATTGACCAAAAACATTACCAGTTTACATTTTACACTTTAGCGCCTAACCAGGGTGAAATAGAAGGATCAAACTATTTAATTGCGGTCGCCGCACATGTGCACTTTACGTAGAGATGTCAATGTCTTATATGTGTTGAACAGAGGAGCGGCAATCGAAATCCAAAAAATTCAAAATTCCTAGCACGTTCCGGTTTTTTGTTTACGGCGAATAAAGTATATGGGCCAATAAAACATAATGTCTCACCTAGAGGACAACTCGATCGTTCATAATCACAATCATACACCCACCTACCATAAACAGGAACGCGGCAATTGACCAAAAACATTTCAAGTTTACATTTTATAATTTAGCGCCTAACCAGGGTGAATTAGAAGGATTAAACTATCTGATTACGGTCGCCGCACATGTGCACTATACGTAGAGATGTCAATGTCTTAATTGTGTTAAACAGAATAGCGGCAATCGAAAACACAAAAAAGTCAAAATTCCTAGCAACTTCCGTTTTTTTGTTTTCGGTTTTTTGCTTTCGGCGAATAAAGTATATGGGCCAATAAAACATAATGTCTCACCTAGAGGACAACTCGATCGTTCATAATCACAATCATACACCCACCAACCATAAACAGGAACGCGGCAATTGACCAAAAACATTTCAAGTTTACATTTTATAATTTAGCGCCTAACCAGGGTACCAGGAAACCCCAAAAAATTCAGAATTTCTAGCATGTTCCGGTTTTTTGTTTTCGGCGAATAAAGTATATGGGCCAAGAAAACATAATGTATCACCTAAAGGACAACCCGATCGTTCATTTTCACAATCAGACATGCGCCTACCATAAACAGGAGCGCGGCAATTGACCAAAAACATTTCAAGTTTACATTTTACACTTTAGCGCCTAACCAGGGTACCAGGAAACCCCAAAAAATTCAGAATTTCTAGCATGTTCCGGTTTTTTGTTTTCGGCGAATAAAGTATATGGGCCAATAAAACATAATGTATCACCTAAAGGACAACCCGATCGTTCATTTTCACAATCAGACATGCGCCTACCATAAACAGGAGCGCGGCAATTGACCAAAAACATTTCAAGTTTACATTTTACACTTTAGCGCCTAACCAGGGTACCAGGAAACCCCAAAAAAATCAGAATTCCTAGCATGTTCCGGTTTTTTTTTTCGGCGAATAAAGTATATGGGCCAATAAAACATAATGTATCACCTAGGGGACAACCCGATCGCTTATGATCACAATCATACACCCGCCTACCATAAACAGGAGCGCGGCAATTGACCAAAAACATTTCAAGTTTACATTTTACACTTTAGCGCCTAACCAGGGTGCCAGGAAACCCCAAAAAATTCAGAATTCCTAGCATGTTCCGGTTTTTTGTTTTCGGCGAATAAAGTATATGGGCCAATAAAACATAATGTATCACCTAGAGGACAACCCGATTGTTCATAATCACAATCATACACCCGCCCACCATAAACAGGAGCGTGGCAATTGACCAAAAACATTACAAGTTTACATTTTACACTTTAGCGCCTAACCAGGGTGAAATAGAAGGATCAAACTATTTGATTGCGGTCGCCGCAAATGTGCACTTTACGTAGAGATGTCAATGTCTTATATGTGTTGAACAGAGGAGCGGCAATCGAAAACCCAAAAAATTCAAAATTCCTAGCACGTTCCGGTTTTTTGTTTACGGCGAATAAAGTATATGGGCCAATAAAACATAATGTATCATCTCGAAGACAACCCGATCGTTTAAAATCACAATCATACAAACGCCTACCATAAACAGGAGCGCGGTTGACCAAAAACCTTACAAGTTTACATTTTACACTTAAGCGCCTAACCAGGGTGAAATAGAAGGATCAAACAATTTGATGGCGATCGCCGCACATGTGCACTTTTCGTAGAGATGTCAATGTCTTATATGTGTTGAACAGAGGAACGGCAATCGAAAACCCACAAAAATCAACATTCCCAGCATGTTCCGGTTTTTTTATTTCGGCGAATAAAGTATATGGGCCAATAAAACATAATGTATCACCTAGAGGACAACCCGATTGCTCATTGTCACAATCATACACCCGCCTACCATAAACAGGAGCGCGGCAATTGACCAAAAACATTTCAAGTTTACATTTTACAATTTAGCGCCTAACCAGGGTGAATTAGAAGGATTAAACTATTTGATTGCGATCGCCGCACATGTGCACTTTACGAAGAGATGTCATCATCTTATATGTGTTGAACAGAGGAGCGGCAATCGAAAACAAAAAAAATTCAGAATTCCTAGCATGTTCCGGTTTTTTGTTTTCGGCGAAAAAAGTATATGGGCCAATAAAACATAATGTATCACCTAGAGGACAACCCGATTGTTCATAATCACAATCATACACCCGCCTACCATAAACAGGAGCGCGGCAATTGACCAAAAACATTACAAGTTTACATTTTACACTTTAGCGCCTAACCAGGGTGAAATAGAAGCATATCAATCATACACCCGTCTACCATAAACAGGAGTGCGGCAATTGACCAAAAACATTACAAGTTTACATTTTACACTATAGCGCCTAACCAGGGTGAAATAGAAGGATCAAACAATTTGATGGCGATCGCCGCACATGTGCACTTTTCGTAGAGATGTCAATGTCTTATATGTGTTGAACAGAGGAACGGCAATCGAAAACCCACAAAATTCAAAATTCCTAGCATGTTCCGGATTTTTGTTTTCGGCGAATAAAGTATATGGGCCAATAAAACATAATGTATCACCTTGGGGACAACCCGATCGCTTATAATCACAATCATACACCCGCCTACCATAAACAGGAGCGCGGCAATTGACCAAAAACATTTCAAGTTTACATTTTACAATTTAGCGCCTAACCAGGGTGAATTAGAAGGATTAAACTATTTGATTGCGATCGCCGCACATGTGCACTTTACGAAGAGATGTCATCGTCTTATATGTGTTGAACAGAGGAGCGGCAATCGAAAACAAAAAAAAAAATAAGAATTCCTAGCATGTTCCGGTTTTTTGTTTTCGGCGAATAAAGTATATGGGCCAATAAAACATAATGTCTCAATGACAACTCGATCGTTCATAATCACAATCATACACCCGCCTACCATAAACAGGAGCGCGGCAATTTACCAAAAACATTTCAAGTTTACATTTTACAATTTAGCGCCTAACCAGGGTGAATTAGAAGGATTAAACTATTTGATTACGGTCGCCGCACATGTGCACTTTACGTGGAGATGTCAATGGCTTATATGTGTTGAACAGAGAAGCGGCAATCGAAAACCCAAAAAAATCAACACTCCTAGCATGTTCCGGATTTTTGTTTTCGGCGAATAAAGTATATGGGCCAATAAAACATAATGTATCACCTAGGGGACAACCCGATCATTTATAATCACAATCATACACCCGCCTACCATAAACAGGACCCCGGCAATTGACCAAAAACATTTCAATTTCACATTTTACACTTTAGCGCCTAACCAGGGTGAAATAGAAGGATTAAACTATCTGATTACGGTCGCCGCACATGTGCACTTTACGTAGAGATGTCAATGGCTTATATGTGTTGAACGGAGAAGCGGCAATCGAAAACCCAAAAAAATCAACATTCCTAGCATGTTCCGGTTTTTTGTTTTCGGCGAATAAAGTATATGGGCCAATAAAACTTAATGTATCACCTAGAGGACAACCCGATTGTTCATAATCACAATCATACACCCGCCTACCATAAACAAGAGCGCGGCAATTGACCAAAAACATTACAAGTTTACATTTACACTTTAGCGCCTAACCAGGGTGAATTAGAAGGATTAAACTATTTGATTGCGATCGCCGCACATGTGCACTTTACGAAGAGATGTCATCGTCTTATATGTGTTGAACAGAGGAGCGGCAATCGAAAACAAAAAAAATTCAGAATTCCTAGCATGTTCCGGTTTTTTGTTTTCGGCGAATAAAGTATATGGGCCAATAAAACTTAATGCCTCAATGACAACTCGATCGTTCATAATCACAATCATACACCCGCCTACCATAAACAGGAGCGCGGCAATTGACCAAAAACGTTTCAAGTTTACAATTTAGCGCCTAACCAGGGTGAATTAGAAGGATTAAACTATTTGATTGCGATCGCCGCACATGTGCACTTTACGAAGAGATGTCATCGTCTTATATGTGTTGAACAGAGGAGCGGCAATCGAAAACAAAAAAAATTCAGAATTCCTAGCATGTTCCGGTTTTTTGTTTTCGGCGAATAAAGTATATGGGCCAATAAAACATAATGTCTCAATGACAACTCGATCGTTCATAATCACAATCATACACCCGCCTACCATAAACAGGAGCGCGGCAATTGACCAAAAACATTTCAAGTTTACATTTTACAATTTAGCGCCTAACCAGGGTGAATTAGAAGGATTAAACTATTTGATTGCGATCGCCGCACATGTGCACTTTACGAAGAGATTTCAACGTCTTATATGTGTTGAACGAGGAGCGGCAATCGAAAACAAAAAAAATTCAGAATTCCTAGCATGTTCCGGTTTTTTGTTTTCGGCGAAAAAAGTATATGGGCCAATAAAACATAATGTATCACCTAGAGGACAACCCGATTGTTCATAATCACAATCATACACCCGCCTACCATAAACAGGAGCGCGGCAATTGACCAAAAACATTACAAGTTTACATTTTACACTTTAGCGCCTAACCAGGGTGAAATAGAAGCATATCAATCATACACCCGTCTACCATAAACAGGAGCGCGGCAATTGACCAAAAACATTACAAGTTTACATTTTACACTTTAGCGCCTAACCAGGGTGAAATAGAAGGATCAAACAATTTGATGGCGATCGCCGCACATGTGCACTTTTCGTAGAGATGTCAATGTCTTATATGTGTTGAACAGAGGAACGGCAATCGAAAACCCACAAAATTCAAAATTCCTAGCATGTTCCGGATTTTTGTTTTCGGCGAATAAAGTATATGGGCCAATAAAACATAATGTATCACCTAGGGGACAACCCGATTGTTCATAATCACAATCATACACCCGCCTACCATAAACAGGAGCGCGGCAATTGACCAAAAACATTACAAGTTTACATTTTACACTTTAGCGCCTAACCAGGGTGAAATAGAAGCATATCAATCATACACCCGTCTACCATAAACAGGAGCGCGGCAATTGACCAAAAACATTACAAGTTTACATTTTACACTTTAGCGCCTAACCAGGGTGAATTAGAAGGATTAAACTATTTGATTGCGATCGCCGCACATGTGCACTTTACGAAGAGATGTCATCGTCTTATATGTGTTGAACAGAGGAGCGGCAATCGAAAACAAAAAAAATTCAGAATTCCTAGCATGTTCCGGTTTTTTGTTTTCGGCGAATAAAATATATGGGCCAATAAAACATAATGTATCACCTAGGGGACAACCCGATTGTTCATAATCACAATCATACACCCGCCTACCATAAACAGGAGCGCGGCAATTGACCAAAAACATTACAAGTTTACATTTTACACTTTAGCGCCTAACCAGGGTGAAATAGAAGCATATCAATCATACACCCGTCTACCATAAACAGGAGCGCGGCAATTGACCAAAAACATTACAAGTTTACATTTTACACTTTAGCGCCTAACCAGGGTGAATTAGAAGGATTAAACTATTTGATTGCGATCGCCGCACATGTGCACTTTACGAAGAGATTTCAACGTCTTATATGTGTTGAACGAGGAGCGGCAATCGAAAACAAAAAAAATTCAGAATTCCTAGCATGTTCCGGTTTTTTGTTTTCGGCGAAAAAAGTATATGGGCCAATAAAACATAATGTATCACCTAGAGGACAACCCGATTGTTCATAATCACAATCATACACCCGCCTACCATAAACAGGAGCGCGGCAATTGACCAAAAACATTACAAGTTTACATTTTACACTTTAGCGCCTAACCAGGGTGAAATAGAAGCATATCAATCATACACCCGTCTACCATAAACAGGAGCGCGGCAATTGACCAAAAACATTACAAGTTTACATTTTACACTTTAGCGCCTAACCAGGGTGAATTAGAAGGATTAAACTATTTGATTGCGATCGCCGCACATGTGCACTTTACGAAGAGATGTCATCGTCTTATATGTGTTGAACAGAGGAGCGGCAATCGAAAACAAAAAAAATTCAGAATTCCTAGCATGTTCCGGTTTTTTGTTTTCGGCGAATAAAGTATATGGGCCAATAAAACATAATGCCTCAATGACAACTCGATCGTTCATAATCACAATCATACACCCGCCTACCATAAACAGGAGCGCGGCAATTGACCAAAAACATTTCAAGTTTACATTTTACAATTTAGCGCCTAACCAGGGTGAATTAGAAGGATTAAACTATTTGATTGCGATCGCCGCACATGTGCACTTTACGAAGAGATGTCATCGTCTTATATGTGTTGAACAGAGGAGCGGCAATCGAAAACAAAAAAAAAATAAGAATTCCTAGCATGTTCCGGTTTTTTGTTTTCGGCGAATAAAGTATATGGGCCAATAAAACATAATGTCTCAATGACAACTCGATCGTTCATAATCACAATCATACACCCGCCTACCATAAACAGGAGCGCGGCAATTTACCAAAAACATTTCAAGTTTACATTTTACAATTTAGCGCCTAACCAGGGTGAATTAGAAGGATTAAACTATTTGATTACGGTCGCCGCACATGTGCACTTTACGTGGAGATGTCAATGGCTTATATGTGTTGAACAGAGAAGCGGCAATCGAAAACCCAAAAAAATCAACACTCCTAGCATGTTCCGGATTTTTGTTTTCGGCGAATAAAGTATATGGGCCAATAAAACATAATGTATCACCTAGGGGACAACCCGATCGTTTATAATCACAATCATACACCCGCCTACCATAAACAGGACCCCGGCAATTGACCAAAAACATTTCAATTTCACATTTTACACTTTAGCGCCTAACCAGGGTGAAATAGAAGGATTAAACTATCTGATTACGGTCGCCGCACATGTGCACTTTACGTAGAGATGTCAATGGCTTATATGTGTTGAACAGAGAAGCGGCAATCGAAAACCCAAAAAAATCAACATTCCTAGCATGTTCCGGTTTTTTGTTTTCGGCGAATAAAGTATATGGGCCAATAAAACTTAATGTATCACCTAGAGGACAACCCGATTGTTCATAATCACAATCATACACCCGCCTACCATAAACAGGAGCGCGGCAATTGACCAAAAACATTACAAGTTTACATTTACACTTTAGCGCCTAACCAGGGTGAATTAGAAGGATTAAACTATTTGATTGCGATCGCCGCACATGTGCACTTTACGAAGAGATGTCATCGTCTTATATGTGTTGAACAGAGGAGCGGCAATCGAAAACAAAAAAAATTCAGAATTCCTAGCATGTTCCGGTTTTTTGTTTTCGGCGAATAAAGTATATGGGCCAATAAAACATAATGCCTCAATGACAACTCGATCGTTCATAATCACAATCATACACCCGCCTACCATAAACAGGAGCGCGGCAATTGACCAAAAACGTTTCAAGTTTACAATTTAGCGCCTAACCAGGGTGAATTAGAAGGATTAAAATATTTGATTGCGATCGCCGCACATGTGCACTTTACGAAGAGATGTCATCGTCTTATATGTGTTGAACAGAGGAGCGGCAATCGAAAACAAAAAAAATTCAGAATTCCTAGCATGTTCCGGTTTTTTGTTTTCGGCGAATAAAGTATATGGGCCAATAAAACATAATGTCTCAATGACAACTCGATCGTTCATAATCACAATCATACACCCGCCTACCATAAACAGGAGCGCGGCAATTGACCAAAAACATTTCAAGTTTACATTTTACAATTTAGCGCCTAACCAGGGTGAATTAGAAGGATTAAACTATATGATTGCGATCGCCGCACATGTGCACTTTACGAAGAGATTTCAACGTCTTATATGTGTTGAACGAGGAGCGGCAATCGGAAACCCAAAAAATTGAAAGTTCCTAGCATGTTCCGTTTTTTTGTTTTCGGCGAATAAAATATATGGGCCAACAAAACATAATGTATCACCTATAGGACAACCTTATCGTTCATAATCATAATTATACAAACGCCTATCATAAGCAGGAGCGCGGCAATTGACCAAAAACATTACAAGTTTACGTTTTACACTTTAGCGCCTAACCAGGGTGAATTAGAAGGATTAAGCCGTTTGATTGTGGTAGATGCACTTGTGCACTTTACGTAGAGATGTCAAATGCTTATATGTGTTGAACAGAGAAGCGGCAATCGAAAACCCAAAAAAATCAACATTCCTAGCATGTTCCGGTTTTATGTTTTCGGCGAATAAAGTATATGGGCCAATAAAACCTAATGTATCACCTAAAGGACAACCCGATCGTTTATAATCACAATCATACACCCGCCTACCATAAACAGGAGCGCGGCAATTGACCAAAAATATTTCAAGTTTACATTTTACACTCTAGCGCCTAACCAGGGTGAATTAGAAGGATTAAGCTGTTTATGGTAGTATATGCACTTGTGCACTTAACGTAGAGATGTCAATGTCTTATATGTGTTGAACAGAAGAGCGGCGATCGAAAGCCCAAAAAATTCAAAATTCCTAGCAACTTCCGGGTTTTTGTTTCTGGTGAATAAAGTATATGGGCCAATAAAACATAATGTATCACCTAGAGGACAACCCGATCGTTTATAATCACAATCATACACCCGCCTACCGTTAACAGGAGCGCGGCAAATGACCAAAAACATTTCAAGTTTACACTTTAGCGTCTAATCAGGGTGAATTATAATGATTAAACTATTTGATTGCGATCGCCGCACATGTGCACTTTACGTAGAGATGTCAACGTCTTCTTTGTGTTAAACAGAGAGTGCCAATCGAAAACCCAAAAAATTCAAAATTCCTAGCAACTTCCGGGTTTTTGTTTCCGGCGAATAAAGTATATGGGCCAATAAAACATAATGAATCACCTAGAGGACAACCCGATCGTTTATAATCACAATCATACACCCGCCTACCATAAACAGGAGCGTGGCAATTGACCAAAAACATTTCAAGTTTACATTTTACACTTTAGCGCCTAACCAGGGTGAATTAAAGGGATTAAGCTGTTTATTGTAGTATATGCACTTGTGCACTTAACGTAGAGATGTCAATGTCTTATATGTGTTGAACAGAAGAGCGGCGATCGAAAGCCCAAAAAATTCAAAATTCCTAGCAACTTCCGGGTTTTTGTTTCTGGTGAATAAAGTATATGGGCCAATAAAACATAATGTATCACCTAGAGGACAACCCGATCGTTTATAATCACAATCATACACCCGCCTACCGTTAACAGGAGCGCGGCAAATGACCAAAAACATTTCAAGTTTACACTTTAGCGTCTAATCAGGGTGAATTATAATGATTAAACTATTTGATTGCGATCGCCGCACATGTGCACTTTACGAAGAGATGTCATCGTCTTATATGTGTTGAACGAGGAGCGGCAATCGAAAACCCAAAAAATTGAAAGTTCCTAGCATGTTCCGGTTTTTTGTTTTCGGCGAATAAAGTATATGGGCCAATAAAACATAATGTATCACCTAGAGGACAACACGATCGATTATAATCACAATCATACACCCGCCTCCCATAAACAGGAGCGCGGCAAATGACCAAAAACATTACAAGTTTACATTTTACACTCTAGCGCTTAACCAGGGTGAATTCGAAGGATTAAACTATTTGATTGCGATCGCCGCACATGTGCACTTTACGAAGAGATGTCATCGTCTTATATGTGTTGAACGAGGAGCGGCAATCGAAAACCCAAAAAATTGAAAGTTCCTAGCATGTTCCGGTTTTTTGTTTTCGGCGAATAAAGTATATGGGCCAATAAAACCTAATGTATCACCTAAAGGACAACCCGATCGTTTATAATCACAATCATACACCCGCCTACCATAAACAGGAGCGCGGCAATTGACCAAAAATATTTCAAGTTTACATTTTACACTCTAGCGCCTAACCAGGGTGAATTAGAAGGATTAAACTATCTGATTACGGTCGCCGCACATGTGCACTTTACGTAGAGATATCAACGTCTTCTTTGTGTTAAACAGAGAGTGGTAATCGAAAACCCAAAAAATTCAAAATTCCTAGCAACTTCCGGGTTTTTGTTTCCGGCGAATAAAGTATATGGGCCAATAAAACATAATGAATCACCTAGAGGACAACCCGATCGTTTATAATCACAATCATACACCCGCCTACCATAAACAGGAGCGTGGCAATTGACCAAAAACATTTCAAGTTTACATTTTACACTTTAGCGCCTAACCAGGGTGAATTAAAGGGATTAAGCTGTTTATTGTAGTATATGCACTTGTGCACTTAACGTAGAGATGTCAATGTCTTATATGTGTTGAACAGAAGAGCGGCGATCGAAAGCCCAAAAAATTCAAAATTCCTAGCAACTTCCGGGTTTTTGTTTTCGGCGAATAAAGTATATGGGCCAATAAAACCTAATGTATCACCTAAAGGACAACCCGATCGTTTATAATCACAATCATACACCCGCCTACCATAAACAGGAGCGCGGCAATTGACCAAAAATATTTCAAGTTTACATTTTACACTCTAGCGCCTAACCAGGGTGAATTAGAAGGATTAAACTATCTGATTACGGTCGCCGCACATGTGCACTTTACGTAGAGATATCAACGTCTTCTTTGTGTTAAACAGAGAGTGGTAATCGAAAACCCAAAAAATTCAAAATTCCTAGCAACTTCCGGGTTTTTGTTTCCGGCGAATAAAGTATATGGGCCAATAAAACATAATGAATCACCTAGAGGACAACCCGATCGTTTATAATCACAATCATACACCCGCCTACCATAAACAGGAGCGTGGCAATTGACCAAAAACATTTCAAGTTTACATTTTACACTTTAGCGCCTAACCAGGGTGAATTAAAGGGATTAAGCTGTTTATTGTAGTATATGCACTTGTGCACTTAACGTAGAGATGTCAATGTCTTATATGTGTTGAACAGAAGAGCGGCGATCGAAAGCCCAAAAAATTCAAAATTCCTAGCAACTTCCGGGTTTTTGTTTCTGGTGAATAAAGTATATGGGCCAATAAAACCTAATGTATCACCTAAAGGACAACCCGATCGTTTATAATCACAATCATACACCCGCCTACCATAAACAGGAGCGCGGCAATTGACCAAAAATATTTCAAGTTTACATTTTACACTCTAGCGCCTAACCAGGGTGAATTAGAAGGATTAAACTATCTGATTACGGTCGCCGCACATGTGCACTTTACGTAGAGATATCAACGTCTTCTTTGTGTTAAACAGAGAGTGGTAATCGAAAACCCAAAAAATTCAAAATTCCTAGCAACTTCCGGGTTTTTGTTTCCGGCGAATAAAGTATATGGGCCAATAAAACATAATGAATCACCTAGAGGACAACCCGATCGTTTATAATCACAATCATACACCCGCCTACCATAAACAGGAGCGTGGCAATTGACCAAAAACATTTCAAGTTTACATTTTACACTTTAGCGCCTAACCAGGGTGAATTAAAGGGATTAAGCTGTTTATTGTAGTATATGCACTTGTGCACTTAACGTAGAGATGTCAATGTCTTATATGTGTTGAACAGAAGAGCGGCGATCGAAAGCCCAAAAAATTCAAAATTCCTAGCAACTTCCGGGTTTTTGTTTTCGGCGAATAAAGTATATGGGCCAATAAAACCTAATGTATCACCTAAAGGACAACCCGATCGTTTATAATCACAATCATACACCCGCCTACCATAAACAGGAGCGCGGCAATTGACCAAAAATATTTCAAGTTTACATTTTACACTCTAGCGCCTAACCAGGGTGAATTAGAAGGATTAAACTATCTGATTACGGTCGCCGCACATGTGCACTTTACGTAGAGATATCAACGTCTTCTTTGTGTTAAACAGAGAGTGGTAATCGAAAACCCAAAAAATTCAAAATTCCTAGCAACTTCCGGGTTTTTGTTTTCGGCGAATAAAGTATATGGGCCAATAAAACCTAATGTATCACCTAAAGGACAACCCGATCGTTTATAATCACAATCATACACCCGCCTACCATAAACAGGAGCGCGGCAATTGACCAAAAATATTTCAAGTTTACATTTTACACTCTAGCGCCTAACCAGGGTGAATTAGAAGGATTAAACTATCTGATTACGGTCGCCGCACATGTGCACTTTACGTAGAGATATCAACGTCTTCTTTGTGTTAAACAGAGAGTGGTAATCGAAAACCCAAAAAATTCAAAATTCCTAGCAACTTCCGGGTTTTTGTTTCCGGCGAATAAAGTATATGGGCCAATAAAACATAATGTATCACCTAGAGGACAACCCGATCGTTTATAATCACAATCATACACCCGCCTACCGTTAACAGGAGCGCGGCAAATGACCAAAAACATTTCAAGTTTACACTTTAGCGTCTAATCAGGGTGAATTATAATGATTAAACTATTTGATTGCGATCGCCGCACATGTGCACTTTACGAAGAGATGTCATCGTCTTATATGTGTTGAACGAGGAGCGGCAATCGAAAACCCAAAAAATTGAAAGTTCCTAGCATGTTCCGGTTTTTTGTTTTCGGCGAATAAAGTATATGGGCCAATAAAACATAATGTATCACCTAGAGGACAACACGATCGATTATAATCACAATCATACACCCGCCTTCCATAAACAGGAGCGCGGCAAATGACCAAAAACATTACAAGTTTACATTTTACACTCTAGCGCTTAACCAGGGTGAATTCGAAGGATTAAACTATTTGATTGCGATCGCCGCACATGTGCACTTTACGAAGAGATGTCATCGTCTTATATGTGTTGAACGAGGAGCGGCAATCGAAAACCCAAAAAATTGAAAGTTCCTAGCATGTTCCGGTTTTTTGTTTTCGGCGAATAAAGTATATGGGCCAATAAAACATAATGTATCACCTAGAGGACAACACGATCGATTATAATCACAATCATACACCCGCCTCCCATAAACAGGAGCGCGGCAAATGACCAAAAACATTACAAGTTTAGATTTTACACTCTAGCGCTTAACCAGGGTGAATTCGAAGGATTAAACTATTTGATTACGGTCGCCGCACATGTGCAATTTACGTAGAGATGTCAGTGGCTTATATGTGTTGAACAGAGAAGCGGCAATCGAAAACCCAAAAAAAACAACATTCCTAGCATGTTCCGGTTTTTCGTTTTTGGCGAATAAAGTATATGGGCCAATAAAACATAAAGTATCACCTAGAGAACAACCTGATCGTTCATAATCACAATCATACAAATGCCTATCCTAAACAGGAGCGCGGCAATTGACCAAAAACATTTCAAGTTTACACTTTAGCGTCTAATCAGGGTGAATTATAATGATTAAACTATCTGATTACGGTCGCCGCACATGTGCACTTTACGAAGAGATGTCAACGTCTTATATGTGTTGAACGAGGAACGGCAATCGAAAACCCAAAAAATTGAAAGTTCCCTGCATGTTCCGGTTTTTGTTTTCGGCGAATAAAGTATATGGGCCAATAAAACATAATGTATCACCTAGAGGACAACACGATCGATTATAATCACAATCATACACCCGCCTCCCATAAACAGGAGCGCGGCAAATGACCAAAAACATTACAAGTTTACATTTTACACTCTAGCGCTTAACCAGGGTGAATTCGAAGGATTAAACTATTTGATTACGGTCGCCGCACATGTGCAATTTACGTAGAGATGTCAATGGCTTATATGTGTTGAACAGAGAAGCGGCAATCGAAAACCCAAAAAAATCAACATTCCTAGCATGTTCCGGTTTTTCGTTTTCGGCGAATAAAGTATATGGGCCAATAAAACATAAAGTATCACCTAGAGAACAACCTGATCGTTCATAATCACAATCATACAAATGCCTATCCTAAACAGGACCGCGGCAATTGACCAAAAACATTTTAATTTTACATTTTACACTTTAGCGTCTAATCAGGGTGAATTATAATGATTAAACTATTTGATTGCGATCGCCGCACATGTGCACTTTACGAAGAGATGTCAACGTCTTATATGTGTTGAACGAGGAGCGGCAATCGAAAACCCAAAAAATTGAAAGTTCCTAGCATGTTCCGGTTTTTTGTTTTCGGCGAATAAAGTATATGGGCCAATAAAACATAAAGTATCACCTAGAGGACAACCCGATCGTTTATAATCACAATCATACACCCGCCTTTATTAAAGTTTTTCATTTTACCCTTTAACGCCTAACCAGGGCGAATTAGAAGGATTAAGCTGTTTGATTGTGGTAGATGCACTTGTGCCCTTTACGCAGAGATGTCAATGGCTTATATGTGTTGAACAGAGGAGCGGCAATCGAAAACCCAAAAAATTCAAAATTCCTAGCATGTTCCGGTTTTATGTTTTCGGCGAATAAAGTATATGGGCCAATAAAACAAAATGTATCACCTAAAGGACAACCCGATCGTTTATAATCACAATCATACACCCGCCTACCATAAACAGGAGCGCGGCAATTGACCAAAAATATTTCAAGTTTACATTTTACACTTTAGCGCCTAACCAGGGTGAATTATAATGATTAAACTATTTGATTGCGATCGCCGCACATGTGCACTTTACGAAGAGATGTCAACGTCTTATATGTGTTGAACGAGGAGCGGCAATCGAAAACCCAAAAAATTGAAAGTTCCTAGCATGTTCCGGTTTTTTGTTTTCGGCGAATAAAGTATATGGGCCAATAAAACATAATGTATCACCTAGAGGACAACACGATCGATTATAATCACAATCATACACCCGCCTCCCATAAACAGGAGCGCGGCAAATGACCAAAAACATTACAAGTTTACATTTTACACTCTAGCGCTTAACCAGGGTGAATTCGAAGGATTAAACTATTTGATTACGGTCGCCGCACATGTGCAATTTACGTAGAGATGTCAATGGCTTATATGTGTTGAACAGAGAAGCGGCAATCGAAAACCCAAAAAAATCAACATTCCTAGCATGTTCCGGTTTTTCGTTTTCGGCGAATAAAGTATATGGGCCAATAAAACATAAAGTATCACCTAGAGAACAACCTGATCGTTCATAATCACAATCATACAAATGCCTATCCTAAACAGGACCGCGGCAATTGACCAAAAACATTTTAATTTTACATTTTACACTTTAGCGTCTAATCAGGGTGAATTATAATGATTAAACTATTTGATTGCGATCGCCGCACATGTGCACTTTACGAAGAGATGTCAACGTCTTATATGTGTTGAAGGAGGAGCGGCAATCGAAAACCCAAAAAATTGAAAGTTCCTAGCATGTTCCGGTTTTTTGTTTTCGGCGAATAAAGTATACTGGCCAATAAAACATAAAGTATCACCTAGAGGACAACCCGATCGTTTATAATCACAATCATACACCCGCCTTTATTAAAGTTTTTCATTTTACCCTTTAACGCCTAACCAGGGCGAATTAGAAGGATTAAGCTGTTTGATTGTGGTAGATGCACTTGTGCCCTTTACGCAGAGATGTCAATGGCTTATATGTGTTGAACAGAGGAGCGGCAATCGAAAACCCAAAAAATTCAAAATTCCTAGCATGTTCCGGTTTTATGTTTTCGGCGAATAAAGTATATGGGCCAATAAAACATAATGTATCACCTAAAGGACAACCCGATCGTTTATAATCACAATCATACACCCGCCTACCATAAACAGGAGCGCGGCAATTGACCAAAAATATTTCAAGTTTACATTTTACACTTTAGCGCCTAACCAGGGTGAATTATAATGATTAAACTATTTGATTGCGATCGCCGCACATGTGCACTTTACGAAGAGATGTCAACGTCTTATATGTGTTGAACGAGGAGCGGCAATCGAAAACCCAAAAAATTGAAAGTTCCTAGCATGTTCCGGTTTTTTGTTTTCGGCGAATAAAGTATATGGGCCAATAAAACATAAAGTATCACCTAGAGGACAACCCGATCGTTTATAATCACAATCATACACCCGCCTTTATTAAAGTTTTTCATTTTACCCTTTAACGCCTAACCAGGGCGAATTAGAAGGATTAAGCTGTTTGATTGTGGTAGATGCACTTGTGCCCTTTACGCAGAGATGTCAATGGCTTATATGTGTTGAACAGAGGAGCGGCAATCGAAAACCCAAAAAATTCAAAATTCCTAGCATGTTCCGGTTTTATGTTTTCGGCGAATAAAGTATATGGGCCAATAAAACATAATGTATCACCTAAAGGACAACCCGATCGTTTATAATCACAATCATACACCCGCCTACCATAAACAGGACCGCGGCAATTGACCAAAAACATTTTAATTTTACACTTTAGCGTCTAATCAGGGTGAATTATAATGATTAAACTATTTGATTGCGATCGCCGCACATGTGCACTTTACGAAGAGATGTCAACGTCTTATATGTGTTGAACGAGGAGCGGCAATCGAAAACCCAAAAAATTGAAAGTTCCTAGCATGTTCCGGTTTTTTGTTTTCGGCGAATAAAGTATATGGGCCAATAAAACATAAAGTATCACCTAGAGGACAACCCGATCGTTTATAATCACAATCATACACCCGCCTTTATTAAAGTTTTTCATTTTACCCTTTAACGCCTAACCAGGGCGAATTAGAAGGATTAAGCTGTTTGATTGTGGTAGATGCACTTGTGCACTTTACGAAGAGATTTCAACGTCTTATATGTGTTGAACGAGGAGCGGCAATCGAAAACCCAAAAAATTGAAAGTTCCTAGCATGTTCCGTTTTTTTGTTTTCGGCGAATAAAGTATATGGGCCAACAAAACATAATGTATCACCTTTAGGACAACCTGATCGTTCATAATCATAATTATACAAACGCCTATCATAAGCAGGAGCGCGGCAATTGACAAAAAACATTTCAATTGTACGTTTTACACTTTAGCGCCTAACCAGGGTGAATTAGAAGGATTAAGCTGTTTGATTGTGGTAGATGCACTTGTGCACTTAACGTAGAGATGTCAATGTCTTATAAGTGTTGAACAGAGGAGCGGCAATCGAAAGCCCAAAAAATTCAAAATTCCTAGCAACTTCCGGGTTTTTGTTTTTGGTGAAAAAAGTATATGGGCCAATAAAACATAATGTATCACCTAGAGGACAACCCGATCGTTTATAATCACAATCATACACCCGCCTTTATTAAAGTTTTTCATTTTACCCTTTAACGCCTAACCAGGGCGAATTAGAAGGATTAAGCTGTTTGATTGTGGTAGATGCACTTGTGCACTTTACGAAGAGATTTCAACGTCTTATATGTGTTGAACGAGGAGCGGCAATCGAAAACCCAAAAAATTGAAAGTTCCTAGCATGTTCCGTTTTTTTGTTTTCGGCGAATAAAGTATATGGGCCAACAAAACATAATGTATCATCTAGAGGACAACCTGATCGTTCATAATCATAATTATACACCCGCCTACCATAAACAGGAGCGCGGCAATTGACCAAAAATATTTCAAGTTTACATTTTACACTCTAGCGCCTAACCAGGGTGAATTAGAAGGATTAAACTATCTGATTACGGTCGCCGCACATGTGCACTTTACGTAGAGATGTCAACGTCTTCTTTGTGTTAAACAGAGAGTGGCAATCGAAAACCCAAAAAATTCAAAATTCCTAGCAACTTCCGGGTTTTTGTTTCCGGCGAATAAAGTATATGGGCCAATAAAACATAATGAATCACCTAGAGGACAACCCGATCGTTTATAATCACAATCATACACCCGCCTACCATAAACAGGAGCGTGGCAATTGACCAAAAACATTTCAAGTTTACATTTTACACTTTAGCGCCTAACCAGGGTGAATTAAAGGGATTAAGCTGTTTATTGTGGTAGATGCACTTGTGCACTTAACGTAGAGATGTCAATGTCTTATATGTGTTGAACAGAGGAGCGGCAATCGAAAGCCCAAAAAATTCAAAATTCCTAGCAACTTCCGGGTTTTTGTTTTTGGTGAAAAAAGTATATGGGCCAATAAAACATAATGTATCACCTAGAGGACAACCCGATCGTTTATAATCACAATCATACACCCGCCTACCGTTAACAGGAGCGCGGCAAATGACCAAAAACATTTCAAGTTTACACTTTACCGCCTAATCAGGGTGAATTATAATGATTAAACTATTTGATTGCGATCGCCGCACATGTGCACTTTACGAAGAGATGTCAACGTCTTATATGTGTTGAACGAGGAACGGCAATCGAAAACCCAAAAAATTCAAAATTCCTAGCAACTTCCGGGTTTTTGTTTCCGGCGAATAAAGTATATGGGCCAATAAAACATAATGAATCACCTAGAGGACAACCCGATCGTTTATAATCACAATCATACACCCGCCTACCATAAACAGGAGCGTGGCAATTGACCAAAAACATTTCAAGTTTACATTTTACACTTTAGCGCCTAACCAGGGTGAATTAAAGGGATTAAGCTGTTTATTGTGGCAGATGCACTTGTGCACTTAACGTAGAGATGTCAACGTCTTCTTTGTGTTAAACAGAGAGTGGCAATCGAAAACCCAAAAAATTCAAAATTCCTAGCAACTTCCGGGTTTTTGTTTTCGGCGAATAAAGTATATGGGCCAATAAAACATAATGTATCACCTAGAGGACAACACGATCGATTATAATCACAATCATACACCCGCCTGCCATAAACAGGAGCGCGGCAAATGACCAAAAACATTACAAGTTTACATTTTACACTCTAGCGCTTAACCAGGGTGAATTCGAAGGATTAAACTATTTGATTACGGTCGCCGCACACGTGCAATTTACGTAGAGATGTCAATGGCTTATATGTGTTGAACAGAGAAGCGGCAATCGAAAACCCAAAAAAATCAACATTCCTAGCATGTTCCGGTTTTTCGTTTTCGGCGAATAAAGTATATGGGCCAATAAAACATAAAGTATCACCTAGAGAACAACCTGATCGTTCATAATCACAATCATACAAATGCCTATCCTAAACAGGACCGCGGCAATTGACCAAAAACATTTTAATTTTACATTTTACACTTTAGCGTCTAATCAGGGTGAATTATAATGATTAAACTATTTGATTGCGATCGCCGCACATGTGCACTTTACGAAGAGATGTCAACGTCTTATATGTGTTAAACGAGGAGCGGCAATCGAAAACCCAAAAAATTGAAAGTTCCTAGTATGTTCCGGTTTTTGTTTTCGGCGAATAAAGTATATGGGCCAATAAAACATAAAGTATCACCTAGAGGACAACCCGATCGTTTATAATCACAATCATACACCCGCCTTTATCTAAGTTTTTCATTTTACCCTTTAACACCTAACCAGGGCGAATTAGAAGGATTAAGCTGTTTGATTGTGGTAGATGCACTTGTGCACTTTACGCAGAGATGTCAATGGCTTATATGTGTTGAACAGAGGAGCGGCAATCGAAAACCCAAAAAATTCAAAATTCCTAGCATGTTCCGGTTTTATGTTTTCGGCGAATAAAGTATATGGGCCAATAAAACATAATGTATCACCTAAAGGACAACCCGATCGTTTATAATCACAATCATACACCCGCCTACCATAAACAGGAGCGCGGCAATTGACCAAAAATATTTCAAGTTTACATTTTACACTTTAGCGCCTAACCAGGGTAAATTAGAAGGATTAAACTATCTGATTACGGTCGCCGCACAAGTGCACTTTACGTAGAGATGTCAACGTCTTCTTTGTGTTAAACAGAGAGTGGCAATCGAAAACCCAAAAAATTCAAAATTCCTAGCAACTTCCGGGTTTTTGTTTCCGGCGAATAAAGTATATGGGCCAATAAAACAAAATGAATCACCTAGAGGACAACCCGATCGTTTATAATCACAATCATACACCCGCCAACCATAAACAGGAGCGCGGCAATTGACCAAAAACATTTCAAGTTTACATTTTACACTTTAGCACCTAAACAGGGTGAATTAAAGGGATTAAGCTGTTTGATTACGGTCGCCGCACAAGTGCACTTAACGTATAGATGTCAATGTGTTATATGTGTTGAACAGAGGAGTGGCAATCGAAAGCCCGAAAAATTCAAAATTCCTAGCAACTTCCGGGTTTTTTTTCCGGTGAATAAAGTATATGGGCCAATAAAACATAATGAATCACCTAGAGGACAACCCGATCGTTCATAATCACAATCATACACCCGCCTACCATAAACAGGAGCGCGGCAATTGACCAAAAATATTTCAAGTTTACATTTTACACTTTAGCGCCTAACCAGGGTGAATTAGAAGGATTAAACTATCTGATTACGGTCGCCGCACATGTGCACTTTACGAAGAGATGTCAATGTCTAATATGTGTTGAACGAGGAGCGGCAATCGAAAACCCAAAAAATTGAAAGTTCCTAGCATGTTCCGGTTTTTTGTTTTCGGCGAATAAAGTATATGGGTCAATAAAATATAATGTATCACCCAGAGGACAACCTGATCGTTCATAATCACAACCACACACCCGCCTCCCATAAACAGGAGCGCGGCAAATGACCAAAAACATTACAAGTTTACATTTTACACTTTAGCGCTTAACCAGGGTGAATTCGAAGGATTAAACTATTTGATTACGGTCGCCGTACATGTGCAATTTACGTAGAGATGTCAATGGCTTATATGTGTTGAACAGAGAAGCGGCAATCGAAAACCCAAAAAAATCAACATTCCTAGCATGTTCCGGTTTTTCGTTTTCGGCGAATAAAGTATATGGGCCAATAAAACATAAAGTATCACCTAGAGAACAACCTGATCGTTCATAATCACAATCATACAAATGCCTATCATAAACAGGACCGCGGCAATTGACCAAAAACATTTTAATTTTACATTTTACACTTTAGCGTCTAATCAGGGTGAATTATAATGATTAAATTATTTGATTGCGATCGCCGCACATGTGCACTTTACGAAGAGATGTCAACGTCTTATATGTGTTGAACGAGGAGCGGCAATCGAAAACCCAAAAAATTGAAAGTTCCTAGCATGTTCCGGTTTTTTGTTTTCGGCGAATAAAGTATATGGGCCAATAAAACATAAAGTATCACCTAGAGGACAACCCGATCGTTTATAATCACAATCATACACCCGCCTTTATTAAAGTTTTTCATTTTACCCTTTAACGCCTAACCAGGGCGAATTAGAAGGATTAAGCTGTTTGATTGTGGTAGATGCACTTGTGCACTTTACGAAGAGATTTCAACGTCTTATATGTGTTGAACGAGGAGCGGCAATCGAAAACCCAAAAAATTGAAAGTTCCTAGCATGTTCCGTTTTTTTGTTTTCGGCGAATAAAGTATATGGGCCAACAAAACATAATGTATCACCTTTAGGACAACCTGATCGTTCATAATCATAATTATACAAACGCCTATCATAAGCAGGAGCACGGCAATTGACAAAAAACATTTCAATTGTACGTTTTACACTTTAGCACCTAAACAGGGTGAATTAAAGGGATTAAGCTGTTTGATTACGGTCGCCGCACAAGTGCACTTAACGAAGAGATGTCAACGTCTTATATGTGTTGAACGAGGAGCGGCAATCGAAAACCCAAAAAAATCAACATTCCTAGCATGTTCCGGTTTTTCGTTTTCGGCGAATAAAGTATATGGGCCAATAAAACATAAAGTATCACCTAGAGAACAACCTGATCGTTCATAATCACAATCATACAAATGCCTATCATAAACAGGACCGCGGCAATTGACCAAAAACATTTTAATTTTACATTTTACACTTTAGCGTCTAATCAGGGTGAATTATAATGATTAAACTATTTGATTGCGATCGCCGCACATGTGCACTTTACGAAGAGATGTCAACGTCTTATATGTGTTGAACGAGGAGCGGCAATAGAAAACTCAAAAAATTGAAAGTTCCTTACAACTTCCGGTTGTTTGTTTTCGGCGAATAAAGTATATGGGCCAATAAAACATAATGTATCACCTAGAGGACAACATGATCGTTCATAATCACAATCATACAAATGCCTATCATAAACAGGACCGCGGCAATTGACCAAAAACATTTTAATTTTACATTTTACACTTTAGCGTCTAATCAGGGTGAATTATAATGATTAAACTATTTGATTGCGATCGCCGAACATGTACACTTTGCGAAGAGATGTCAAAGTCTTATATGTGTTGAACGAGGAGCGGCAATCGAAACCCCAAAAAATTGAAAGTTCCTTACAACTTCCGGTTGTTTGTTTTCGGCGAATAAAGTATATGGGCCAATAAAACATAAAGTATCACCTAGAGGACAACCCGATCGTTTATAATCACAATCATACACCCGCCTACCATAAACAGGAGCGCGGCAATTGACCAAAAACATTTTAATTTTACATTTTACACTTTAGCGCCTAACCAGGGTGAATTAGAAGGATTAAGCAGTTTAATTGTGGTAGATGCAGATGTGCACTTTACGTGGAGATGTCAATGACTTATATGTATTGAACAGAGAAGCGGAAATCGAAAACCCAAAAAAATCAACATGCCTGGCATGTTCCGGTGTTATGTTTTCGGCGAATGAAGTATATGGGTCAATAATACATAAAGTATCACCTAGAGGACAACCTGATCGTTCATAATCACAATCATACACCCGCCTCCCATAAACAGGAGCGCGGCAAATGACCAAAAACTTTACAAGTTTACATTTTACACTTTAGCGCTTAACCAGGGTGAATGCGAAGAATTAAACTATTTGATTACGGTCGCCGCACATGTGAAATTTACGTAGAGATGTCAATGGCTTATATGTGTTGAACAGAGAAGCGGCAATCGAAAGCCCAAAAAATTCAAAATTCCTAGCAACTTCCGGGTTTTCGTTTCCGGCGAATAAAGTATATGGGCCAATAAAACATAATGTATCACCTAGAGGACAACCCGATTGTTCATAATCACAATCATACACCCGCCTACCATAAACAGGAGCGCGGCAATTGACCAAAAATATTTCAAGTTTACATTTTACACTTTAGCGCCTAACCAGGGTGAATTAAAGGGATTAAGCTGTTTGATTGTGGTAGATGCACTTGTGCACTTCACGTGAAGATGTCAATGGCTTATATGTGTTGAACAGAGTAGCGGCAATCGAAAACCCTAAAAAATCAACATTCCTAGCATGTTCCGGTTTTTCGTTTTCGGCGAATAAAGTATATGGGCCAATAAAGCATAAAGTATCACCTAGAGGACAACCTGATCGTTCATAATCACAATCATACAAATGCCTATCATAAACAGGAGCGCGGCAATTGACCAAAAACATTTTAATTTTACATTTTACACTTTAGCGTCTAATCAGGGTGAATTATAATGATTAAACTATTTGATTGCGATCGCCGCACATGTGCACTTTACGAAGAGATGTCAACGTCTTATATGTATTGAACGAGGAGCGGCAATCGAAAACCCAAAAAATTGAAAGTTCCTAGCATGTTCCGGTTTTTTGTTTTCGGCGAATAAAGTATGTGGGTAACTAATACATAAAGTATCACCTAGAGGACAACCTGATCGTTCATAATCACAATCATACAAATGCCTATCATAAATAGGAGCGCGGCAATTGACCAAAGACATTTCAGTTTTACCGGCAATCGAAACCCCAAAAAATTCAAAATTCCTTACAACTTCCGGTTGTTTGTTTTCGGCGAATAAAGTATATGGGCCAATAAAACATAATGTATCACCTAGAGGACAACATGATCGTTTATAATCACAATCATACACCCGCCTACCACAAACGGGAGCGCGGCAATTTACCAAAATATTTTAATTTTACTCTTTAGCGCCTAACCAGGATGAATTAGAAGGATTAAACTATCTGATTACGGTCGCCGCACAAGTGCACTTTACGTAGAGATGTCAACGTCTTCTTTGTGTTAAACAGAGAGTGGCAATCGAAAACCCAAAAAATTCAAAATTCCTAGCAACTTCCGGGGTTTTGTTTCCGGCGAATAAAGTATATGGGCCAATAAAACATAATGAATCACCTAGAGAACAACCCGATCGTTTATAATCACAATCATACACCCGCCTACCATAAACAGGAGCGCGGCAATTGACCAAAAACATTTCAAGTTTACATTTTACACTTTAGCGCCTAACCAGGGTGAATTAAAGGGACTAAGCTGTTTGATTGTGGTAGATGCACTTGTGCACTTAACGTAGAGATGTCAATGTCTTATATGTGTTGAACAGAGGAGCGGCAATCGAAAGCCCAAAAAATTCAAAATTCCTAGCAACTTCCGGGTTTTTGTTTCTGGTGAATAAAGTATATGGCCCAATATAACATAATGTATCACCTAGAGGACAACCCGATCGTTTATAATCACAATCATACACCCGCCTACCGTTAACAGGAGCGCGGCAAATGACCAAAAACATTTCAATTTTACATTTTACACTTTAGCGTCTAATCAGGGTGAATTATAATGATTAAACTATTTGATTGCGATCGCCGAACATGTGCACTTTACGAAGAGATGTCAACGTCTTATATGTGTTGAACGAGGAGCGGCAATCGAAAACCCAAAAAATTGAAAGTTCCTAGCATGTTCCGGTTTTTTGTTTTCGGCGAATAAAGTATATGGGCCAATAAAGCATAATGTATCACCTAGAGGACAACACGATCGTTTATAATCACAATCATACACCCGCCTCCCATAAACAGGAGCGCGGCAATTGACCAAAAACATTACAAGTTTACATTTACACTTTAGCGCCTAACCAGGGTGAATTATAATGATTAAACTATTTGATTGCGATCGCCGAACATGTGCACTTTACGAAGAGATGTCAACGTCTTATATGTGTTGAACAGAGAAGCGGCAATCGAAAACCCAAAAAAATCAACATTCCTAGCATGTTCCGGTTTTTCGTTTTCGGCGAATAAAGTATATGGGCCAATAAAAGATAAAGTATCACCTAGAGGACAACCCGATCGTTTATAATCACAATCATACACCCGCCTTTATTAAAGTTTTTCATTTTACCCTTTAACGCCTAACCAGGGCGAATTAGAAGGATTAAGCTGTTTGATTGTGGTAGATGCACTTGTGCACTTTACGAAGAGATTTCAACGTCTTATATGTGTTGAACGAGGAGCGGCAATCGAAAACCCAAAAAATTGAAAGTTCCTAGCATGTTCCGTTTTTTTGTTTTCGGCGAATAAAGTATATGGGCCAACAAAACATAATGTATCACCTTTAGGACAACCTGATCGTTCATAATCATAATTATACAAACGCCTATCATAAGCAGGAGCGCGGCAATTGACAAAAAACATTTCAATTGTACGTTTTACACTTTAGCACCTAAACAGGGTGAATTAAAGGGATTAAGCTGTTTGATTGTGGTAGATGCACTTGTGCACTTAACGAAGAGATGTCAACGTCTTATATGTGTTGAACGAGGAGCGGCAATCGAAAACCCAAAAAAATCAACATTCCTAGCATGTTCCGGTTTTTCGTTTTCGGCGAATAAAGTATATGGGCCAATAAAACATAAAGTATCACCTAGAGAACAACCTGATCGTTCATAATCACAATCATACAAATGCCTATCATAAACAGGACCGCGGCAATTGACCAAAAACATTTTAATTTTACATTTTACACTTTAGCGTCTAATCAGGGTGAATTATAATGATTAAACTATTTGATTGCGATCGCCGCACATGTGCACTTTACGAAGAGATGTCAACGTCTTATATGTGTTGAACGAGGAGCGGCAATAGAAAACTCAAAAAATTGAAAGTTCCTTACAACTTCCGGTTGTTTGTTTTCGGCGAATAAAGTATATGGGCCAATAAAACATAATGTATCACCTAGAGGACAACATGATCGTTCATAATCACAATCATACAAATGCCTATCATAAACAGGACCGCGGCAATTGACCAAAAACATTTTAATTTTACATTTTACACTTTAGCGTCTAATCAGGGTGAATTATAATGATTAAACTATTTGATTGCGATCGCCGAACATGTACACTTTGCGAAGAGATGTCAAAGTCTTATATGTGTTGAACGAGGAGCGGCAATCGAAACCCCAAAAAATTGAAAGTTCCTTACAACTTCCGGTTGTTTGTTTTCGGCGAATAAAGTATATGGGCCAATAAAACATAAAGTATCACCTAGAGGACAACCCGATCGTTTATAATCACAATCATACACCCGCCTACCATAAACAGGAGCGCGGCAATTGACCAAAAACATTTTAATTTTACATTTTACACTTTAGCGCCTAACCAGGGTGAATTAGAAGGATTAAGCAGTTTGATTGTGGTAGATGCAGATGTGCACTTTACGTGGAGATGTCAATGACTTATATGTATTGAACAGAGAAGCGGAAATCGAAAACCCAAAAAAATCAACATGCCTGGCATGTTCCGGTGTTATGTTTTCGGCGAATGAAGTATATGGGTCAATAATACATAAAGTATCACCTAGAGGACAACCTGATCGTTCATAATCACAATCATACACCCGCCTCCCATAAACAGGAGCGCGGCAAATGACCAAAAACTTTACAAGTTTACATTTTACACTTTAGCGCTTAACCAGGGTGAATGCGAAGAATTAAACTATTTGATTACGGTCGCCGCACATGTGAAATTTACGTAGAGATGTCAATGGCTTATATGTGTTGAACAGAGAAGCGGCAATCGAAAGCCCAAAAAATTCAAAATTCCTAGCAACTTCCGGGTTTTCGTTTCCGGCGAATAAAGTATATGGGCCAATAAAACATAATGTATCACCTAGAGGACAACCCGATTGTTCATAATCACAATCATACACCCGCCTACCATAAACAGGAGCGCGGCAATTGACCAAATATATTTCAAGTTTACATTTTACACTTTAGCGCCTAACCAGGGTGAATTAAAGGGATTAAGCTGTTTGATTGTGGTAGATGCACTTGTGCACTTAACGTGAAGATGTCAATGGCTTATATGTGTTGAACAGAGTAGCGGCAATCGAAAACCCTAAAAAATCAACATTCCTAGCATGTTCCGGTTTTTCGTTTTCGGCGAATAAAGTATATGGGCCAATAAAGCATAAAGTATCACCTAGAGGACAACCTGATCGTTCATAATCACAATCATACAAATGCCTATCATAAACAGGAGCGCGGCAATTGACCAAAAACATTTTAATTTTACATTTTACACTTTAGCGTCTAATCAGGGTGAATTATAATGATTAAACTATTTGATTGCGATCGCCGCACATGTGCACTTTACGAAGAGATGTCAACGTCTTATATGTGTTGAACGAGGAGCGGCAATCGAAAACCCAAAAAATTGAAAGTTCCTAGCATGTTCCGGTTTTTTGTTTTCGGCGAATAAAGTATGTGGGTAACTAATACATAAAGTATCACCTAGAGGACAACCTGATCGTTCATAATCACAATCATACAAATGCCTATCATAAATAGGAGCGCGGCAATTGACCAAAGACATTTCAGTTTTACCGGCAATCGAAACCCCAAAAAATTCAAAATTCCTTACAACTTCCGGTTGTTTGTTTTCGGCGAATAAAGTATATGGGCCAATAAAACATAATGTATCACCTAGAGGACAACATGATCGTTTATAATCACAATCATACACCCGCCTACCACAAACGGGAGCGCGGCAATTTACCAAAATATTTTAATTTTACTCTTTAGCGCCTAACCAGGATGAATTAGAAGGATTAAACTATCTGATTACGGTCGCCGCACAAGTGCACTTTACGTAGAGATGTCAACGTCTTCTTTGTGTTAAACAGAGAGTGGCAATCGAAAACCCAAAAAATTCAAAATTCCTAGCAACTTCCGGGGTTTTGTTTCCGGCGAATAAAGTATATGGGCCAATAAAACATAATGAATCACCTAGAGAACAACCCGATCGTTTATAATCACAATCATACACCCGCCTACCATAAACAGGAGCGCGGCAATTGACCAAAAACATTTCAAGTTTACATTTTACACTTTAGCGCCTAACCAGGGTGAATTAAAGGGATTAAGCTGTTTGATTGTGGTAGATGCACTTGTGCACTTAACGTAGAGATGTCAATGTCTTATATGTGTTGAACAGAGGAGCGGCAATCGAAAGCCCAAAAAATTCAAAATTCCTAGCAACTTCCGGGTTTTTGTTTCTGGTGAATAAAGTATATGGCCCAATATAACATAATGTATCACCTAGAGGACAACCCGATCGTTTATAATCACAATCATACACCCGCCTACCGTTAACAGGAGCGCGGCAAATGACCAAAAACATTTCAATTTTACATTTTACACTTTAGCGTCTAATCAGGGTGAATTATAATGATTAAACTATTTGATTGCGATCGCCGAACATGTGCACTTTACGAAGAGATGTCAACGTCTTATATGTGTTGAACGAGGAGCGGCAATCGAAAACCCAAAAAATTGAAAGTTCCTAGCATGTTCCGGTTTTTTGTTTTCGGCGAATAAAGTATATGGGCCAATAAAGCATAATGTATCACCTAGAGGACAACACGATCGTTTATAATCACAATCATACACCCGCCTCCCATAAACAGGAGCGCGGCAATTGACCAAAAACATTACAAGTTTACATTTACACTTTAGCGCCTAACCAGGGTGAATTATAATGATTAAACTATTTGATTGCGATCGCCGAACATGTGCACTTTACGAAGAGATGTCAACGTCTTATATGTGTTGAACAGAGAAGCGGCAATCGAAAACCCAAAAAAATCAACATTCCTAGCATGTTCCGGTTTTTCGTTTTCGGCGAATAAAGTATATGGGCCAATAAAACATAAAGTATCACCTAGAGGACAACCTGATCGTTCATAATCACAATCATACAAATGGCTATCATAAACAGGAGCGCGGCAATTGACCAAAAACATTTTAATTTTACATTTTACACTATAGCGTCTAATCAGGGTGAATTATAATGATTAAACTATTTGATTGCGATCGCCGCACATGTGCACTTTACGAAGAGATGTCAACGTCTTATATGTGTAGAACGAGGAGCGGCAATCGAAAACACAATAAATTGAAAGTTCCTAGCATGTTCCGGTTTTTGGTTTTCGGCGAATAAAGTATATGGGCCAATAAAACATAAAGATTCACCTAGAGGACAACCCGATCGTTTATAATCACAATCATACACCCGCCTACCATAAACAGGAGCGCGGCAATTGACCAAAAACATTTTAATTTTACATTTTACACTTGAGTGCCTAACCAGGGTGAATTAGAAGGATTAAGCAGTTTGATTGTGGTAGATGCACGTGTGCACTTTACGTGGAGATGTCAATGACTTATATGTATTGAACAGAGAAGCGGCAATCGAAAACCCAAAAAAATCAACATTCCAGGCATGTTCCGGTGTTATGTTTTCGGCGAATGAAGTATATGGGTCAATAATACATAAAGTATCACCTAGAGGACAACCTGATCGTTCATAATCACAATCATACAAATGCCTATCATAAACAGGAGCGCGGCAATTGACCAAAAACATTTTAATTTTACATTTTACACTTTAGCGTCTAATCAGGGTGAATTATAATGATTAAACTATTTGATTGCGATCGCCGAACATGTGCACTTTGCGAAGAGATGTCAAAGTCTTATATGTGTTGAACGAGGAGCGGCAATCGAAACCCCAAAAAATTGAAAGTTCCTAGCATGTTCCGGTTTTTTGTTTTCGGCGAATGAAGTATATGGGCCAATAAAACATAATGTATCACCTAGAGGACAACACGATCGTTTATAATCACAATCATACACCCGCCTCCCATAAACAGGAGCGCGGCAAATGACCAAAAACATTACAAGTTTACATTTTACACTTTAGCGCTTAACCAGGGTGAATTCGAAGGATTAAGCAGTTTGATTGTGGTAGATGCACATGTGCAATTTACGTGGAGATGTCAATGGCTTATATGTGTTGAACAGAGAAGCGGCAATCGAAAACCCAAAAAAATCAACATTCCTAGCATGTTCCGGTTTTTCGTTTTCGGCGAATAAAGTATATGGGCCAATAAAACATAAAGTATCACCTAGAGGACAACCTGATCGTTCATAATCACAATCATACAAATGCCTATCATAAGCAGGAGCGCGGCAATTGACCAAAACATTTTAATTTTACATTTTACACTTTAGCGTCTAATCAGGGTGAATTATAATGATTAAACTATTTGATTGCGATCGCCGCACATGTGCACTTTACGAAGAGATGTCAACGTCTTTTATGTGTTGAACGAGGAGCGGCAATCGAAAACCCAAAAAATTGAAAGTTCCTAGCATGTTCCGGTTTTTTGTTTTCGGCGAATAAAGCATATGGGCCAATAAAACATAAAGATTCACCTAGAGGACGACCCGATCGTTTATAATCACAATCATACACCCGCCTACCATAAACAGGAGCGCGGCAATTGACCAAAAACATTTTAATTTTACATTTTACACTTGAGCGCCTAACCAGGGTGAATTAGAAGGATTAAGCAGTTTGATTGTGGTAGATGCACGTGTGCACTTTACGTGGAGATGTCAATGACTTATATGTATTGAACAGAGAAGCGGCAATCGAAAACCCAAAAAAATCAACATTCCTGGCATGTTCCGGTGTTATGTTTTCGGCGAATGAAGTATATGGGTCAATAATACATAAAGTATCACCTAGAGGACAACCTGGTCGTTCATAATCACAATCATACACCCGCCTACCATAAACGGGAGCGCGGCAATTGACCAAAATATTTTAATTTTACACTTTAGCGCCTAACCAGGGTGAATTGGAATGATTAAACTATTTGATTACGGTCGCCGCACATGTGCAATTTACGTCGAGATGTCAATGTATAAAAGTGTTAAACAGAGGAGCGGCAATCGAAAACCCAAAAAATTGAAAGTTCCTAGCATGTTCCGGTTTTTTGTTTTCGGCGAATAAAGTATATGGGCCAATAAAACATAAAGATTCACCTAGAGGACAACCCGATCGTTTATAATCACAATCATACACCCGCCTACCATAAACAGGAGCGCGGCAATTGACCAAAAACATTTTAATTTTACATTTTACACTTGAGCGCCTAACCAGGGTGAATTAGAAGGATTAAGCAGTTTGATTGTATTAGATGCACGTGTGCACTTTACGTGGAGATGTCAATGGCTTATATGTGTTGAACAGAGAAGCGGCAATCGAAAACCCAAAAAAATCAACATTCCTAGCATGTTCCGGTTTTTCGTTTTCGGCGAATAAAGTATATGGGCCAATAAAACATAATGTATCACCTAGAGGACAACCTGGTCGTTCATAATCACAATCATACAAACGCCTATCATAAACAGGAGCGCGGCAATTGACCAAAAACATTTCAGTTTTACCGGCAATCGAAAACCCAAAAAATTCTAAATTCCTTACAACTTCCGGTTGTTTGTTTTCGGCGAATAAAGTATATGGGCCAATAAAACATAATGTATCACCTAGATCACAACCTGATCGTTCATAATCACAATCATATACCCGCCTACCATAAACAGGAGCGCGGCAATTGACCAAAAACATTTTAATTGTACATTTTACACTTTAGCGCCTAAACGGGGTGAATTAGAAGGATTAAGCAGTTTGATTGTGGTAGATGCACTTGTGCACTTTACGTGGAGATGTCAATGGCTTATATGTGTTGATCAGAGAAGCGGCAATCGAAAACCCAAAAAAATCAACATTCCTAGCATGTTCCGGTTTTTTGTTTTCGGCGAATAAAGTATATGGGCCAATATAACATAATGTATCACCTAGAGGACAACCCGATCGTTTATAATCACAATCATACACCCGCCTCCCATAAACAGGAGCGCGGCAAATGACCAAAAACATTACAAGTTTACATTTTACACTTTAGCGCTTAATCAGGGTGAATTCGAAGGATTAAACTATTTGATTACGGTCGCCGCACATGTGCAATTTACGTAGAGATGTTAATGGCTTATATGTGTTGAACAGAGAAGCGGCAATCGAAAACCCAAAAAAATCAACATTCCTAGCATGTTCCGGTTTTTCGTTTTCGGCGAATAAAGTATATGGGCCAAAAAACATAATGTATCACCTAGAGGACAACCTGGTCGTTCATAATCACAATCATACACCCGCCTACCATAAACAGGAGCGCGGCAATTGACCAAAAACATTTTAATTGTACATTTTACACTTTAGCGCCTAAACGGGGTGAATTAGAAGGATTAAGCAGTTTGATTGTGGTAGATGCACTGGTGCACTTAACGTGGAGATGTCAATGGCTTATATTTGTTGAACAGAGAAACGGCAATCGAAAACCCAAAAAAATCAACATTCCTAGCATGTTCCGGTTTTTTGTTTTCGGCGAATAAAGTATATGGGCCAATAAAACATAATGTATCACCTAGAGGACAACCTGGTCGTTCATCATCACAATCATACAAATGCCTATCATAAACAGGAGCGCGGCAATTGACCAAAAACATTTCAGTTTTACTGGCAATCGAAAACCCAAAAAATTCTAAATTCCTTACAACTTCCGGTTGTTTGTTTTCGGCGAATAAAGTATATGGGCCAATAAAACATAATGTATCACCTAGAGGACAACCTGATCGTTCATAATCACAATCATACACCCGCCTACCATAAACAGGAGCGCGGCAATTGACCAAAAACATTTCAAGTTTACATTTTACACTTTAGCGCCTAACCAGGGTGAATTAAAGGGATTAAGCTGTTTGATTGTGGTAGATGCACTTGTGCACTTAACGTAGAGATGTCAATGTCTTATATGTGTTGAACAGAGGAGCGGCAATCGAAAGCCCAAAAAATTCAAAATTCCTAGCAACTTCCGGGTTTTTGTTTCTGGTGAATAAAGTATATGGCCCAATATAACATAATGTATCACCTAGAGGACAACCCAATCGTTTATAATCACAATCATACACCCGCCTACCGTTAACAGGAGCGCGGCAAACGACCAAAAACATTTCAATTTTACATTTTACACTTTAGCGTCTAATCAGGGTGAATTATAATGATTAAACTATTTGATTGCGATCGCCGAACATGTGCACTTTACGAAGAGATGTCAACGTCTTATATGTGTTGAACGAGGAGCGGCAATCGAAAACCCAAAAAATTGAAAGTTCCTAGCATGTTCCGGTTTTTTGTTTTCGGCGAATAAAGTATATGGGCCAATAAAGCATAATGTATCACCTAGAGGACAACACGATCGTTTATAATCACAATCATACACCCGCCTCCCATAAACAGGAGCGCGGCAATTGACCAAAAACATTACAAGTTTACATTTACACTTTAGCGCCTAACCAGGGTGAATTATAATGATTAAACTATTTGATTGCGATCGCCGAACATGTGCACTTTACGAAGAGATGTCAACGTCTTATATGTGTTGAACAGAGAAGCGGCAATCGAAAACCCAAAAAAATCAACATTCCTAGCATGTTCCGGTTTTTCGTTTTCGGCGAATAAAGTATATGGGCCAATAAAACATAAAGTATCACCTAGAGGACAACCTGATCGTTCATAATCACAATCATACAAATGGCTATCATAAACAGGAGCGCGGCAATTGACCAAAAACATTTTAATTTTACATTTTACACCTTAGCGTCTAATCAGGGTGAATTATAATGATTAAACTATTTGATTGCGATCGCCGCACATGTGCACTTTACGAAGAGATGTCAACGTCTTATATGTGTAGAACGAGGAGCGGCAATCGAAAACACAATAAATTGAAAGTTCCTAGCATGTTCCGGTTTTTGGTTTTCGGCGAATAAAGTATATGGGCCAATAAAACATAAAGATTCACCTAGAGGACAACCCGATCGTTTATAATCACAATCATACACCCGCCTACCATAAACAGGAGCGCGGCAATTGACCAAAAACATTTTAATTTTACATTTTACACTTGAGTGCCTAACCAGGGTGAATTAGAAGGATTAAGCAGTTTTATTGTGGTAGATGCACGTGTGCACTTTACGTGGAGATGTCAATGACTTATATGTATTGAACAGAGAAGCGGCAATCGAAAACCCAAAAAAATCAACATTCCAGGCATGTTCCGGTGTTATGTTTTCGGCGAATGAAGTATATGGGTCAATAATACATAAAGTATCACCTAGAGGACAACCTGATCGTTCATAATCACAATCATACAAATGCCTATCATAAACAGGAGCGCGGCAATTGACCAAAAACATTTTAATTTTACATTTTACACTTTAGCGTCTAATCAGGGTGAATTATAATGATTAAACTATTTGATTGCGATCGCCGAACATGTGCACTTTGCGAAGAGATGTCAAAGTCTTATATGTGTTGAACGAGGAGCGGCAATCGAAACCCCAAAAAATTGAAAGTTCCTAGCATGTTCCGGTTTTTTGTTTTCGGCGAATGAAGTATATGGGCCAATAAAACATAATGTATCACCTAGAGGACAACACGATCGTTTATAATCACAATCATACACCCGCCTCCCATAAACAGGAGCGCGGCAAATGACCAAAAACATTACAAGTTTACATTTTACACTTTAGCGCTTAACCAGGGTGAATTCGAAGGATTAAGCAGTTTGATTGTGGTAGATGCACATGTGCAATTTACGTGGAGATGTCAATTACTTATATGTGTTGAACAGAGAAGCGGCAATCGAAAACCCAAAAAAATCAACATTCCTAGCATGTTCCGGTTTTTCGTTTTCGGCGAATAAAGTATATGGGCCAATAAAACATAAAGTATCACCTAGAGGACAACCTGATCGTTCATAATCACAATCATACAAATGCCTATCATAAGCAGGAGCGCGGCAATTGACCAAAACATTTTAATTTTACATTTTACACTTTAGCGTCTAATCAGGGTGAATTATAATGATTAAACTATTTGATTGCGATCGCCGCACATGTGCACTTTACGAAGAGATGTCAACGTCTTTTATGTGTTGAACGAGGAGCGGCAATCGAAAACCCAAAAAATTGAAAGTTCCTAGCATGTTCCGGTTTTTTGTTTTCGGCGAATAAAGTATATGGGCCAATAAAACATAAAGATTCACCTAGAGGACAACCCGATCGTTTATAATCACAATCATACACCCGCCTACCATAAACAGGAGCGCGGCAATTGACCAAAAACATTTTAATTTTACATTTTACACTTGAGCGCCTAACCAGGGTGAATTAGAAGGATTAAGCAGTTTGATTGTGGTAGATGCACGTGTGCACTTTACGTGGAGATGTCAATGACTTATATGTATTGAACAGAGAAGCGGCAATCGAAAACCCAAAAAAATCAACATTCCTGGCATGTTCCGGTGTTATGTTTTCGGCGAATGAAGTATATGGGTCAATAATACATAAAGTATCACCTAGAGGACAACCTGATCGTTCATAATCACAATCATACACCCGCCTACCATAAACGGGAGCGCGGCAATTGACCAAAATATTTTAATTTTACACTTTAGCGCCTAACCAGGGTGAATTGGAATGATTAAACTATTTGATTACGATCGCCGCACATGTGCAATTTACGTCGAGATGTCAATGTATAAAAGTGTTAAACAGAGGAGCGGCAATCGAAAACCCAAAAAAATCAAAATTCCTAGCATAATCCGGTTTTTTGTTTTCGGCGAATAAACTTATATGGGCCAATAAAACATAAAGTATCACCTAGAGGACAACCTGATCGTTCATAATCACAATCATACAAATGCCTACCATAAACAGGAGCGCGGCAATTGAGCAAAAACATTGCAGTTTTACCGGCAATCGAAAACCCAAAAAATTCAAAATTCCTTACAACTTCCGGTTGTTTGTTTTCGGCGAATAAAGTATATGGGCCAATAAAACATAATGTATCACCTAGAGGACAACATATATTTGTTGAACAGAGAAACGGCAATCGAAAACCCAAAAAAATCAACATTCCTAGCATGTTCCGGTTTTTTGTTTTCGGCGAATAAAGTATATGGGCCAATAAAACATAATGTATCACCTAGAGGACAACCTGGTCGTTTATAATCACAATCATACAAACGCCTATCATAAACAGGAGCGCGGCAATTGACCAAAAACATTTCAGTTTTACCGGCAATCGAAAACCCAAAAAATTCTAAATTCCTTACAACTTCCGGTTGTTTGTTTTCGGCGAATAAAGTATATGGGCCAATAAAACATAATGTATCACCTAGATCACAACCTGATCGTTCATAATCACAATCATACACCCGCCTACCATAAACAGGAGCGCGGCAATTGACCAAAAACATTTTAATTGTACATTTTACACTTTAGCGCCTAAACGGGGTGAATTAGAAGGATTAAGCAGTTTGATTGTGGTAGATGCACTTGTGCACTTTACGTGGAGATGTCAATGGCTTATATGTGTTGATCAGAGAAGCGGGAATCGAAAACCCAAAAAAATCAACATTCCTAGCATGTTCCGGTTTTTTGTTTTCGGCGAATAAAGTATATGGGCCAATATAACATAATTTATCACCTAGAGGACAACCCGATCGTTTATAATCACAATCATACACCCGCCTCCCATAAACAGGAGCGCGGCAAATGACCAAAAACATTACAAGTTTACATTTTACACTTTAGCGCTTAATCAGGGTGAATTCGAAGGATTAAACTATTTGATTACGGTCGCCGCACATGTGCAATTTACGTAGAGATGTTAATGGCTTATATGTGTTGAACAGAGAAGCGGCAATCGAAAACCCAAAAAAATCAACATTCCTAGCATGTTCCGGTTTTTCGTTTTCGGCGAATAAAGTATATGGGCCAAAAAACATAATGTATCACCTAGAGGACAACCTGGTCGTTCATAATCACAATCATACACCCGCCTACCATAAACAGGAGCGCGGCAATTGACCAAAAACATTTTAATTGTACATTTTACACTTTAGCGCCTAAACGGGGTGAATTAGAAGGATTAAGCAGTTTGATTGTGGTAGATGCACTGGTGCACTTAACGTGGAGATGTCAATGGCTTATATTTGTTGAACAGAGAAACGGCAATCGAAAACCCAAAAAAATCAACATTCCTAGCATGTTCCGGTTTTTTGTTTTCGGCGAATAAAGTATATGGGCCAATAAAACATAATGTATCACCTAGAGGACAACCTGGTCGTTCATCATCACAATCATACAAACGCCTATCATAAACAGGAGCGCGGCAATTGACCAAAAACATTTCAAGTTTACATTTTACACTTTAGCGCCTAACCAGGGTGAATTAAAGGGATTAAGCTGTTTGATTGTGGTAGATGCACTTGTGCACTTAACGTAGAGATGTCAATGTCTTATATGTGTTGAACAGAGGAGCGGCAATCGAAAGCCCAAAAAATTCAAAATTCCTAGCAACTTCCGGGTTTTTGTTTCTGGTGTATAAAGTATATGGGCCAATATAACATAATGTATCACCTAGAGGACAACCCGATCGTTTATAATCACAATCATACACCCGCCTACCGTTAACAGGAGCGCGGCAAATGACCAAAAACATTTCAATTTTACATTTTACACTTTAGCGTCTAATCAGGGTGAATTATAATGATTAAACTATTTGATTACGATCGCCGAACATGTGCACTTTACGAAGAGATGTCAACGTCTTATATGTGTTGAACGAGGAGCGGCAATCGAAAATCCAAAAAATTGAAAGTTCCTAGCATGTTCCGGTTTTTTGTTTTCGGCGAATAAAGTATATGGGCCAATAAAGCATAATGTATCACCTAGAGGACAACACGATCGTTTATAATCACAATCATACACCCGCCTCCCATAAACAGGAGCGCGGCAAATGACCAAAAACATTACAAGTTTACATTTTACACTTTAGCGCTTAACCAGGGTGAATTCGAAGGATTAAACTATTTGATTACGGTCGCCGCACATGTGCAATTTACGTAGAGATGTCAATGGCTTATATGTGTTGAACAGAGAAGCGGCAATCGAAAACCCAAAAAAATCAACATTCCTAGCATGTTCCGGTTTTCCGTTTTCGGCGAATAAAGTATATGGGCCAATAAAACATAAAGTATCACCTAGAGGACAACCTGATCGTTCATAATCACAATCATACAAATGCCTATCATAAACAGGAGCGCGGCAATTGACCAAAAACATTACAAGTTTACATTTTACACTTTAGCGCTTAACCAGGGTGAATTCGAAGGATTAAACTATTTGATTACGGACGCCGCACATGTGCAATTTACGTAGAGATGCCAATGGCTTATATGTGTTGAACAGAGAAGCGGCAATCGAAAACCCAAAAAAATCAACATTCCTAGCATGTTCCGGTTTTTCGTTTTCGGCGAATAAAGTATATGGGCCAATAAAACATAAAGTATCACCCAGAGGACAACCCGATCGTTTATAATCACAATCATACACCCGCCTACCGTTAACAGGAGCGCGGCAAATGACCAAAAACATTTCAATTTTACATTTTACACTTTAGCGTCTAATCAGGGTGAATTATAATGATTAAACTATTTGATTGCGATCGCCGAACATGTGCACTTTGCGAAGAGATGTCAAAGTCTTATATGTGTTGAACGAGGAGCGGCAATCGAAAACCCAAAAAATTGAAAGTTCTTAGCATGTTCCGGTTTTTTGTTTTCGGCGAATAAAGTATATGTTCCAATAAAGCATAATGTATCACCTAGAGGACAACACGATCGTTTATAATCACAATCATACACCCGCCTCCCATAAACAAGAGCGCGGCAATTGACCAAAAACATTACAAGTTTACATTTTACACTTTAGCGTCTAATCAGGGTGAATTATAATGATTAAACTATTTGATTGCGATCGCCGCACATGTGCACTTTACGAAGAGATGTCAACGTCTTATATGTGTAGAACGAGGAGCGGCAATCGAAAACACAAAAAATTGAAAGTTCCTAGTATGTTCCGGTTTTTTGTTTTCGGCGAATAAAGTATATGGGCCAATAAAACATAAAGATTCACCTAGAGGACAACCCGATCGTTTATAATCACAATCATACACCCGCCTACCATAAACAGGAGCGCGGCAATTGACCAAAAACATTTTAATTTTACATTTTACACTTGAGCGCCTAACCAGGGTGAATTAGAAGGATTAAGCAGTTTGATTGTGGTAGATGCACGTGTGCACTTTACGTGGAGATGTCAATGACTTATATGTATTGAACAGAGAAGCGGCAATCGAAAACCCAAAAAAATCAACATTCCTGGCATGTTCCGGTGTTATGTTTTCGGCGAATGAAGTATATGGGTCAATAATACATAAAGTATCACCTAGAGGACAACCTGATCGTTCATAATCACAATCATACAAATGCCTATCATAAACAGGAGCGCGGCAATTGACCAAAAACATTTCAGTTTTACCGGCTATCGAAAACCCAAAAAATTCAAAATTCCTAGCAACTTCCGGGTTTTTGTTTCTGGTGAATAAAGTATATGGGCCAATAAAATATAAGGTATCACCTAGAGGACAACCCGATCGTTTATAATCACAATCATACACCCGCCTACCGTTAACAGGAGCGCGGCAAATGACCAAAAACATTTAAATTTTACATTTTACACTTTAGCGTCTAATCAGGGTGAATTATAATGATTAAACTATTTGATTGCGATCGCCGAACATGTGCACTTTGCGAAGAGATGTCAACGTCTTATATGTGTTGAACGAGGAGCGGCAATCGAAAACCCAAAAAATTGAAAGTTCCTAGCATGTTCCGGTTTTTTGTTTTCGGCGAATGAAGTATATGGGCCAATAAAACATAATGTATCACCTAGAGGACAACACGATCGTTTATAATCACAATCATACACCCGCCTCCCATAAACAGGAGCGCGGCAAATGACCAAAAACATTACAAGTTTACATTTTACACTTTAGCGCTTAACCAGGGTGAATTCGAAGGATTAAGCAGTTTGATTGTGGTAGATGCACGTGTGCACTTTACGTGGAGATGTCAATGACTTATATGTATTGAACAGAGAAGCGGCAATCGAAAACCCAAAAAAATCAACATTCCTGGCATGTTCCGGTGTTATGTTTTCGGCGAATGAAGTATATGGGTCAATAATACATAAAGTATCACCTAGAGGACAACCTGATCGTTCATAATCACAATCATACAAATGCCTATCATAAACAGGAGCGCGGCAATTGACCAAAAACATTTCAATTTTACATTTTACACTTTAGCGTCTAATCAGGGTGAATTATAATGATTAAACTATTTGATTGTGATCGCCGAACATGTGCACTTTGCGAAGAGATGTCAACGTCTTATATGTGTTGAACGAGGAGCGGCAATCGAAAACCCAAAAAATTGAAAGTTCCTAGCATGTTCCGGTTTTTCGTTTTCGGCGAATGAAGTATATGGGCCAATAAAACATAATGTATCACCTAGAGGACAACACGATCGTTTATAATCACAACCATACACCCGCCTCCCATAAACAGGAGCGCGGCAAATGACCAAAAACATTACAAGTTTACATTTTACACTTTAGCGCCTAAACGGGGTGAATTAGAAGGATTAAGCAGTTTGATTGTGGTAGATGCACTTGTGCACTTTACGTGGAGATGTCAATGGCTAATATGTGTTGATCAGAGAAGCGGCAATCGAAAACCCAAAAAAATCAACATTCCTAGCATGTTCCGGTTTTTTGTTTTCGGCGAATAAAGTATATGGGCCAAAAAACATAATGTATCACCTAGAGGACAACCTGGTCGTTCATAATCACAATCATACACCCGCCTAACATAAACAGGAGCGCGGCAATTGACCAAAAACATTTTAATTGTACATTTTACACTTTAGCGCCTAAACGGGGTGAATTAGAAGGATTAAGCAGTTTGATTGTGGTAGATGCACTGGTGCACTTTACGTGGAGATGTCAATGGCTTATATTTGTTGAACAGAGAAACGGCAATCGAAAACCCAAAAAAATCAACATTCCTAGCATGTTCCGGTTTTTCGTTTTCGGCGAATAAAGTATATGGGCCAATAAAACATAATGTATCACCTAGAGGACAACCTGGTCGTTCATAATCACAATCATACAAACGCCTATCATAAACAGGAGCGCGGCAATTGACCAAAAACATTTCAGTTTTACCGGCAATCGAAAACCCAAAAAATTCTAAATTCCTTACAACTTCCGGTTGTTTGTTTTCGGCGAATAAAGTATATGGGCCAATAAAACATAATGTATCACCTAGAGGACAACACGATCGTTTATAATCACAATCATACACCCGCCTCCCATAAACAGGAGCGCGGCAAATGACCAAAAACATTTCAAGTTTACATTTTACACTTTAGCGCTTAATCAGGGTGAATTCGAAGGATTAAACTATTTGATTACGGTCGCCGCACATGTGCAATTTACGTAGAGATGTCAATGGCTTATATGTGTTGAACAGAGAAGCGGCAATCGAAAACCCAAAAAAATCAACATTCCTAGCATGTTCCGGTTTTTCGTTTTCGGCGAATAAAGTATATGGGCCAAAAAACATAATGTATCACCTAGAGGACAACCTGGTCGTTCATAATCACAATCATACACCCGCCTACCATAAATAGGAGCGCGGCAATTGACCAAAAACATTTTAATTGTACATTTTACACTTTAGCGCCTAAACGGGTGAATTAGAAGGATTAAGCAGTTTGATTGTGGTAGATGCACTGGTGCACTTTACGTGGAGATGTCAATGGCTTATATTTGTTGAACAGAGAAACGGCAATCGAAAACCCAAAAAAATCAACATTCCTAGCATGTTCCGGTTTTTTGTTTTCGGCGAATAAAATATATGGGCCAATAAAACATAATGTATCACCTAGAGGACAACCTGGTCGTTCATACTCACAATCATACAAACGCCTATCATAAACAGGAGCGCGGCAATTGACCAAAAACATTTCAGTTTTACTGGCAATCGAAAACCCAAAAAATTCTAAATTCCTTACAACTTCCGGTTGTTTGTTTTCGGCGAATAAAGTATATGGGCCAATAAAACATAATGTATCACCTAGAGGACAACCTGATCGTTCATAATCACAATCATACACCCGCCTACCATAAACAGGAGCGCGGCAATTGACCAAAAACATTTCAAGTTTACATTTTACACTTTAGCGCCTAACCAGGGTGAATTAAAGGGATTAAGCTGTTTGATTGTGGTAGATGCACTTGTGCACTTAACGTAGAGATGTCAATGTCTTATATGTGTTGAACAGAGGAGCGGCAATCGAAAGCCCAAAAAATTCAAAATTCCTAGCAACTTCCGGGTTTTTGTTTCTGGTGTATAAAGTATATGGGCCAATATAACATAATGTATCACCCAGAGGCCAACCCGATCGTTTATAATCACAATCATACACCCGCCTACCGTTAACAGGAGCGCGGCAAATGACCAAAAACATTTCAATTTTACATTTTACACTTTAGCGTCTAATCAGGGTGAATTATAATGATTAAACTATTTGATTACGATCGCCGAACATGTGCACTTTACGAAGAGATGTCAACGTCTTATATGTGTTGAACGAGGAGCGGCAATCGAAAATCCAAAAAATTGAAAGTTCCTAGCATGTTCCGGTTTTTTGTTTTCGGCGAATAAAGTATATGGGCCAATAAAGCATAATGTATCACCTAGAGGACAACACGATCGTTTATAATCACAATCATACACCCGCCTCCCATAAACAGGAGCGCGGCAAATGACCAAAAACATTACAAGTTTACATTTTACACTTTAGCGCTTAACCAGGGTGAATTCGAAGGATTAAACTGTTTGATTACGGTCGCCGCACATGTGCAATTTACGTAGAGATGTCAATGGCTTATATGTGTTGAACAGAGAAGCGGCAATCGAAAACCCAAAAAAATCAACATTCCTAGCATGTGTATCACCTAGAGGACAACACGATCGTTTATAATCACAATCATACAAATGCCTATCATAAACAGGAGCGCGGCAATTGACCAAAAACATTACAAGTTTACATTTTACACTTTAGCGCTTAACCAGGGTGAATTCGAAGGATTAAACTATTTGATTACGGTCGCCGCACATGTGCAATTTACGTAGAGATGCCAATGGCTTATATGTGTTGAACAGAGAAGCGGCAATCGAAAACCCAAAAAAATCAGCATTCCTAGCATGTTCCGGTTTTTCGTTTTCGGCGAATAAAGTATATGGGCCAATAAAACATAAAGTATCACCCAGAGGACAACCCGATCGTTTATAATCACAATCATACACCCGCCTACCGTTAACAGGAGCGCGGCAAATGACCAAAAACATTTCAATTTTACATTTTACACTTTAGCGTCTAATCAGGGTGAATTATAATGATTAAACTATTTGATTGCGATCGCCGAACATGTGCACTTTACGAAGAGATGTCAACGTCTTATATGTGTTGAACGAGGAGCGGCAATCGAAAACCCAAAAAATTGAAAGTTCTTAGCATGTTCCGGTTTTTTGTTTTCGGCGAATAAAGTATATGGGCCAAACAAGCATAATGTATCACCTAGAGGACAACACGATCGTTTATAATCACAATCATACACCCGCCTCCCATAAACAAGAGCGCGGCAATTGACCAAAAACATTACAAGTTTACATTTTACACTTTAGCGTCTAATCAGGGTGAATTATAATGATTAAACTATTTGATTGCGATCGCCGCACATGTGCACTTTACGAAGAGATGTCAACGTCTTATATGTGTAGAACGAGGAGCGGCAATCGAAAACACAAAAAATTGAAAGTTCCTAGCATGTTCCGGTTTTTTGTTTTCGGCGAATAAAGTATATGGGCCAATAAAACATAAAGATTCACCTAGAGGACAACCCGATCGTTTATAATCACAATCATACACCCGCCTACCATAAACAGGAGCGCGGCAATTGACCAAAAACATTTTAATTTTACATTTTACACTTGAGCGCCTAACCAGGGTGAATTAGAAGGATTAAGCAGTTTGATTGTGGTAGATGCACGTGTGCACTTTACGTGGAGATGTCAATGACTTATATGTATTGAACAGAGAAGCGGCAATCGAAAACCCAAAAAAATCAACATTCCTGGCATGTTCCGGTGTTATGTTTTCGGCGAATGAAGTATATGGGTCAATAATACATAAAGTATCACCTAGAGGACAACCTGATCGTTCATAATCACAATCATACAAATGCCTATCATAAACAGGAGCGCGGCAATTGACCAAAAACATTTCAGTTTTACCGGCTATCGAAAACCCAAAAAATTCAAAATTCCTAGCAACTTCCGGGTTTTCGTTTCTGGTGAATAAAGTATATGGGCCAATAAAATATAAGGTATCACCTAGAGGACAACCCGATCGTTTATAATCACAATCATACACCCGCCTACCGTTAACAGGAGCGCGGCAAATGACCAAAAACATTTAAATTTTACATTTTACACTTTAGCGTCTAATCAGGGTGAATTATAATGATTAAACTATTTGATTGCGATCGCCGAACATGTGCACTTTGCGAAGAGATGTCAACGTCTTATATGTGTTGAACGAGGAGCGGCAATCGAAAACCCAAAAAATTGAAAGTTCCTAGCATGTTCCGGTTTTTTGTTTTCGGCGAATGAAGTATATGGGCCAATAAAACATAATGTATCACCTAGAGGACAACACGATCGTTTATAATCACAATCATACACCCGCCTCCCATAAACAGGAGCGCGGCAAATGACCAAAAACATTACAAGTTTACATTTTACACTTTAGCGCTTAACCAGGGTGAATTCGAAGGATTAAGCAGTTTGATTGTGGTAGATGCACGTGTGCACTTTACGTGGAGATGTCAATGACTTATATGTATTGAACAGAGAAGCGGCAATCGAAAACCCAAAAAAATCAACATTCCTGGCATGTTCCGGTGTTATGTTTTCGGCGAATGAAGTATATGGGTCAATAATACATAAAGTATCACCTAGAGGACAACCTGATCGTTCATAATCACAATCATACAAATGCCTATCATAAACAGGAGCGCGGCAATTGACCAAAAACATTTTAATTTTACATTTTACACTTTAGCGTCTAATCAGGGTGAATTATAATGATTAAACTATTTGATTGCGATCGCCGAACATGTGCACTTTGCGAAGAGATGTCAACGTCTTATATGTGTTGAACGAGGAGCGGCAATCGAAAACCCAAAAAATTGAAAGTTCCTAGCATGTTCCGGTTTTTTGTTTTCGGCGAATGAAGTATATGGGCCAATAAAACATAATGTATCACCTAGAGGACAACACGATCGTTTATAATCACAATCATACACCCGCCTCCCATAAACAGGAGCGCGGCAAATGACCAAAAACATTACAAGTTTACATTTTACACTTTAGCGCTTAACCAGGGTGAATTCGAAGGATTAAGCAGTTTGATTGTGGTAGATGCACATGTGCAATTTACGTGGAGATGTCAATGGCTTATATGTGTTGAACAGAGAAGCGGCAATCGAAAACCCAAAAAAATCAACATTCCTAGCATGTTCCGGTTTTTCGTTTTCGGCGAATAAAGTATATGGGTCAATAAAACATAAAGTATCACCTAGAGGACAACCTGATCGTTCATAATCACAATCATACAAATGCCTATAATAAACAGGAGCGCGGCAATTGACCAAAATATTTTAATTTTACATTTTACACTTTAGCGCCTAACCAGGGTGAATTGGAATGATTAAACTATTTGATTACGGTCGCCGCACATGTGCAATTTACGTCGAGATGGCAATGTATAAAAGTGTTAAACAGAGGAGCGGCAATCGAAAACCCAAAAAAATCAAAATTCCTTACAACTTCCGGTTGTTTGTTTTCGGCGAATAAAGTATATGGGCCAATAAAACATAATGTATCACCTAGAGGACAACATGCTCGTTCATAATCACAATCATACACCCGCCTACCATAAACGGGAGCGCGGCAATTGACCAAAATATTTTAATTTTACACTTTAGCGCCTAACCAGGGTGAATTGGAATGATTAAACTATTTGATTACGGTCGCCGCACATGTGCAATTTACGTCTAGATGTCAATGTATAAAAGTGTTAAACAGAGGAGCGGCAATCGAAAACCCAAAAAAATCAAAATTCCTAGCATAATCCGGTTTTTTGTTTTCGGCGAATAAACTTATATGGGCCAATAAAACATAAAGTATCACCTAGAGGACAACCTGATCGTTCATAATCACAATCATACAAATGCCTATCATAAACAGGAGCGCGGCAATTGACCAAAATATTTTAATTTTACACTTTAGCGCCTAACCAGGGTGAATTGGAATGATTAAACTATTTGATTACGGTCGCCGCACATGTGCAATTTACGTCGAGATGTCAATGTATAAAAGTGTTAAACAGAGGAGCGGCAATCGAAAACCCAAAAAAATCAAAATTCCTAGCATAATCCGGTTTTTTGTTTTCGGCGAATAAAGTATATGGGCCAATAAAACATAAAGTATCACCTAGAGGACAACCTGATCGTTCATAATCACAATCATACAAATGCCTATCATAAACAGGAGCGCGGCAATTGAGCAAAAACATTGCAGTTTTACCGGCAATCGAAAACCCAAAAAATTCAAAATTCCTTACAACTTCCGGTTGTTTGTTTTCGGCGAATAAAGTATATGGGCCAATAAAACATAATGTATCACCTAGAGGACGACCCGATCGCTTATAATCACAATCATACACCCGCCTACCATAAACAGGAGCGCGGCAATTGACCAAAAACATTTCAAGTTTACATTTTACAATTTAGCGCCTAACCAGGGTGAATTGGAATGATTAAACTATTTGATTACGGTCGCCGCACATGTGCAATTTACGTCGAGATGTCAATGTATAAAAGTGTTAAACAGAGGAGCGGCAATCGAAAACCCAAAAAAATCAAAATTCCTAGCATAATCCGGTTTTTTGTTTTCGGCGAATAAACTTATATGGGCCAATAAAACATAAAGTATCACCTAGAGGACAACCTGATCGTTCATAATCACAATCATACAAATGCCTATCATAAACAGGAGCGCGGCAATTGAGCAAAAACATTGCAGTTTTACCGGCAATCGAAAACCCAAAAAATTCAAAATTCCTTACAACTTCCGGTTGTTTGTTTTCGGCGAATAAAGTATATGGGCCAATAAAACATAATGTATCACCTAGAGGACAACATGATCGTTCATAATCACAATCATACACCCGCCTACCATAAACGGGAGCGCGGCAATTGACCAAAATATTTTAATTTTACACTTTAGCGCCTAACCAGGGTGAATTGGAATGATTAAACTATTTGATTACGGTCGCCGCACATGTGCAATTTACGTCGAGATGTCAATGAATAAAAGTGTTAAACAGAGAAGCGGCAATCGAAAACCCAAAAAAATCAAAATTCCTAGCATAATCCGGTTTTTTGTTTTCGGCGAATAAACTTATATGGGCCAATAAAACATAATGTATCACCTAGAGGTAAACCTGATCGTTCATAATCACAATCATTCACCCGCCTACTATAAACAGGAGCGCGGCAATTGACCAAAAACATTTTAATTTTACATTTTACACTTTAGCGCCTAAACGGGGTGAATTAGAAGGATTAAGCAGATTGATTGTGGTAGATGCACTTGTGGACTTTACGTGGAGATGTCAATGGCTTATATTTGTTGAACAGAGAAACGGCAATCGAAAACCCAAAAAAATCAACATTCCTAGCATGTTCCGGTTTTTTGTTTTCGGCGAATAAAGTATATGGGCCAATAAAACATAATGTATCACCTAGAGGACAACCTGATCGTTCATAATCACAACCATACACACGCCTACCATAAACAGGAGCGCGGCAATTGACCAAAAACATTTTAATTGTACATTTTACACTTTAGCGCCTAAACGGGGTGAATTAGAAGGATTAAGCAGTTTGATTGTGGTAGATGCACTTGTGCACTTTACGTGGAGATGTCAATGGCTTATATGTGTTGATCAGAGAAGCGGCAATCGAAAACCCAAAAAAATCAACATTCCTAGCATGTTCCGGTTTTTTGTTTTCGGCGAATAAAGTATATGGGCCAAAAACCATAATGTATCACCTAGAGGACAACCTGGTCGTTCATAATCACAATCATACACCCGCCTACCATAAACAGGAGCGCGGCAATTGACCAAAAACATTTTAATTGTACATTTTACACTTTAGCGCCTAAACGGGGTGAATTAGAAGGATTAAGCAGTTTGATTGTGGTAGATGCACTGGTGCACTTTACGTGGAGATGTCAATGGCTTATATTTGTTGAACAGAGAAACGGCAATCGAAAACCCAAAAAAATCAACATTCCTAGCATGTTCCGGTTTTTCGTTTTCGGCGAATAAAGTATATGGGCCAATAAAACATAATGTATCACCTAGAGGACAACCTGGTCGTTCATAATCACAATCATACAAACGCCTATCATAAACAGGAGCGCGGCAATTGACCAAAAACATTTCAGTTTTACCGGCAATCGAAAACCCAAAAAATTCTAAATTCCTTACAACTTCCGGTTGTTTGTTTTCGGCGAATAAAGTATATGGGCCAATAAAACATAATGTATCACCTAGAGGACAACACGATCGTTTATAATCACAATCATACACCCGCCTCCCATAAACAGGAGCGCGGCAAATGACCAAAAACATTACAAGTTTACATTTTACACTTTAGCGCTTAATCAGGGTGAATTAGAAGAATTAAGCTGTTTGATTGTGGTAGATGCACTGGTGCACTTTACGTGGAGATGTCAATGGCTTATATTTGTTGAACAGAGAAACGGCAATCGAAAACCCAAAAAAATCAACATTCCTAGCATGTTCCGGTTTTTTGTTTTCGGCGAATAAAATATATGGGCCAATAAAACATAATGTATCACCTAGAGGACAACCTGGTCGTTCATAATCACAATCATACAAACGCCTATCATAAACAGGAGCGCGGCAATTGACCAAAAACATTTCAGTTTTACTGGCAATCGAAAACCCAAAAAATTCTAAATTCCTTACAACTTCCGGTTGTTTGTTTTCGGCGAATAAAGTATATGGGCCAATAAAACATAATGTATCACCTAGAGGACAACCTGATCGTTCATAATCACAATCAAACACCCGCCTACCATAAACAGGAGCGCGGCAATTGACCAAAAACATTTCAAGTTTACATTTTACACTTTAGCGCCTAACCAGGGTGAATTAAAGGGATTAAGCTGTTTGATTGTGGTAGATGCACTTGTGCACTTAACGTAGAGATGTCAATGTCTTATATGTGTTGAACAGAGGAGCGGCAATCGAAAGCCCAAAAAATTCAAAATTCCTAGCAACTTCCGGGTTTTTGTTTCTGGTGTATAAAGTATATGGGCCAATATAACATAATGTATCACCTAGAGGACAACCCGATCGTTTATAATCACAATCATACACCCGCCTACCGTTAACAGGAGCGCGGCAAATGACCAAAAACATTTCAATTTTACATTTTACACTTTAGCGTCTAATCAGGGTGAATTATAATGATTAAACTCTTTGATTGCGATCGCCGAACATGTCCACTTTACGAAGAGATGTCAACGTCTTATATGTGTTGAACGAGGAGCGGCAATCGAAAACCCAAAAAATTGAAAGTTCCTAGCATGTTCCGGTTTTTTGTTTTCGGCGAATAAAGTATATGGGCCAATAAAACATAAAGATTCACCTAGAGGACAACCCGATCGTTTATAATCACAATCATACACCCGCCTCCCATAAACAGGAGCGCGGCAAATGACCAAAAACATTACAAGTTTACATTTTACACTTTAGCGCTTAACCAGGGTGAATTCGAAGATTTAAACTATTTGATTACGGTCGCCGCACATGTGCAATTTACGTAGAGATGTCAATGGCTTATATGTGTTGAACAGAGAAGCGGCAATCGAAAACCCAAAAAAATCAACATTCCTAGCATGTTCCGGTTTTTCGTTTTCGGCGAATAAAGTATATGGGCCAATAAAACATAAAGTATCTCCTAGAGGACAACCTGATCGTTCATAATCACAATCATACAAATGCCTATGATAAACAGGAGCGCGGCAAATGACCAAAAACATTACAAGTTTACATTTTACACTTTAGCGCTTAACCAGGGTGAATTCGAAGATTTAAACTATTTGATTACGGTCGCCGCACATGTGCAATTTACGTAGAGATGTCAATGGCTTATATGTGTTGAACAGAGAAGCGGCAATCGAAAACCCAAAAAAATCAACATTCCTAGCATGTTCCGGTTTTTCGTTTTCGGCGAATAAAGTATATGGGCCAATAAAACATAATGTATCACCTAGAGGACAACCTGATCGTTCATAATCACAACCATACACACGCCTACCATAAACAGGAGCGCGGCAAATGACCAAAAACATTTCAATTTTACATTTTACACTTTAGCGCCTAACCAGGGTGAATTCGAAGATTTAAACTATTTGATTACGGTCGCCGCACATGTGCAATTTACGTAGAGATGTCAATGGCTTATATGTGTTGAACAGAGAAGCGGCAATCGAAAACCCAAAAAAGTCAACATTCCTAGCATGTTCCGGTTTTTCGTTTTCGGCGAATAAAGTATATGGGCCAATAAAACATAAAGTATCACCCAGAGGACAACCCGATCGTTTATAATCACAATCATACACCCGCCTCCCATAAACAGGAGCGCGGCAAATGACCAAAAACATTACAAGTTTACATTTTACACTTTAGCGCTTAACCAGGGTGAATTCGAAGATTTAAACTATTTGATTACGGTCGCCGCACATGTGCAATTTACGTAGAGATGTCAATGGCTTATATGTGTTGAACAGAGAAGCGGCAATCGAAAACCCAAAAAAATCAACATTCCTAGCATGTTCCGGTTTTCCGTTTTCGGCGAATAAAGTATATGGGCCAATAAAACATAAAGTATCTCCTAGAGGACAACCTGATCGTTCATAATCACAATCATACAAATGCCTATGATAAACAGGAGCGCGGCAATTGACCAAAAACATTACAAGTTTACATTTTACACTTTAGCGCTTAACCAGGGTGAATTCGAAGGATTAAACTATTTGATTACGGTCGCCGCACATGTGCAATTTACGTAGAGATGTCAATGGCTTATATGTGTTGAACAGAGAAGCGGCAATCGAAAACCCAAAAAAATCAACATTCCTAGCATGTTCCGGTTTTTCGTTTTCGGCGAATAAAGTATATGGGCCAATAAAACATAAAGTATCACCCAGAGGACAACCCGATCGTTTATAATCACAATCATACACCCGCCTACCGTTAACAGGAGCGCGGCAAATGACCAAAAACATTTCAATTTTACATTTTACACTTTAGCGTCTAATCAGGGTGAATTATAGTGATTAAACTATTTGATTGCGATCGCCGAACATGTGCACTTTACGAAGAGATGTCAACGTCTTATATGTGTTGAACGAGGAGCGGCAATCGAAAACCCAAAAAATTGAAAGTTCCTAGCATGTTCCGGTTTTTTGTTTTCGGCGAATAAAGTATATGGGCCAATAAAACATAAAGATTCACCTAGAGGACAACCCGATCGTTTATAATCACAATCATACACCCGCCTACCATAAACAGGAGCGCGGCAATTGACCAAAAACATTTTAATTTTACATTTTACACTTGAGCGCCTAACCAGGGTGAATTAGAAGGATTAAGCAGTTTGATTGTGGTAGATGCACGTGTGCACTTTACGTGGAGATGTCAATGACTTATATGTATTGAACAGAGAAGCGGCAATCGAAAACCCAAAAAAATCAACATTCCTGGCATGTTCCGGTGTTATGTTTTCGGCGAATGAAGTATATGGGTCAATAATACATAAAGTATCACCTAGAGGACAACCTGATCGTTCATAATCACAATCATACAAATGCCTATCATAAACAGGAGCGCGGCAATTGACCAAAAACATTTCAGTTTTACCGGCTATCGAAAACCCAAAAAATTCAAAATTCCTAGCAACTTCCGGGTTTTTGTTTCTGGTGAATAAAGTATATGGGCCAATAAAATATAAGGTATCACCTAGAGGACAACCCGATCGTTTATAATCACAATCATACACCCGCCAACCGTTAACAGGAGCGCGGCAAATGACCAAAAACATTTAAATTTTACATTTTACACTTTAGCGTCTAATCACGGTGAATTATAATGATTAAACTATTTGATTGCGATCGCCGAACATGTGCACTTTGCGAAGAGATGTCAACGTCTTATATGTGTTGAACGAGGAGCGGCAATCGAAAACCCAAAAAATTTAAAGTTCCTAGCATGTTCCGGTTTTTTGTTTTCGGCGAATGAAGTATATGGGCCAATAAAACATAATGTATCACCTAGAGGACAACACGATCGTTTATAATCACAATCATACACCCGCCTCCCATAAACAGGAGCGCGGCAAATGACCAAAAACATTACAAGTTTACATTTTACACTTTAGCGCTTAACCAGGGTGAATTCGAAGGATTAAGCAGTTTGATTGTGGTAGATGCACGTGTGCACTTTACGTGGAGATGTCAATGACTTATATGTATTGAACAGAGAAGCGGCAATCGAAAACCCAAAAAAATCAACATTCCTGGCATGTTCCGGTGTTATGTTTTCGGCGAATGAAGTATATGGGTCAATAATACATAAAGTATCACCTAGAGGACAACCTGATCGTTCATAATCACAATCATACAAATGCCTATCATAAACAGGAGCGCGGCAATTGACCAAAAACATATTAATTTTACATTTTACACTTTAGCGTCTAATCAGGGTGAATTATAATGATTAAACTATTTGATTGCGATCGCCGAACATGTGCACTTTGCGAAGAGATGTCAACGTCTTATATGTGTTGAACGAGGAGCGGCAATCGAAAACCCAAAAAATTGAAAGTTCCTAGCATGTTCCGGTTTTTTGTTTTCGGCGAATGAAGTATATGGGCCAATAAAACATAATGTATCACCTAGAGGACAACACGATCGTTTATAATCACAATCATACACCCGCCTGCCATAAACAGGAGCGCGGCAAATGACCAAAAACATTACAAGTTTACATTTTACACTTTAGCGCTTAACCAGGGTGAATTCGAAGGATTAAGCAGTTTGATTGTGGTAGATGCACATGTGCAATTTACGTGGAGATGTCAATGGCTTATATGTGTTGAACAGAGAAGCGGCAATCGAAAACCCAAAAAAATCAACATTAATAGCATGTTCCGGTTTTTCGTTTTCGGCGAATAAAGTATATGGGTCAATAAAACATAAAGTATCACCTAGAGGACAACCTGATCGTTCATAATCACAATCATACAAATGCCTATCATAAACAGGAGCGCGGCAATTGACCAAAACATTTTAATTTTACACTTTAGCGTCTAATCAGGGTGAATTATAATGATTAAACTATTTGATTGCGATCGCCGCACATGTGCACTTTACGAAGAGATGTCAACGTCTTTTATGTGTTGAACGAGGAGCGGCAATCGAAAACCCAAAAAATTGAAAGTTCCTAGCATGTTCCGGTTTTTTGTTTTCGGCGAATAAAGTATATGGGCCAATAAAACATAAAGTATCACCTAGAGGACAACCTGATCGTTCATAATCACAATTATACAAATGCCTATCATAAACAGGAGCGCGGCAATTGACCAAAAACATTTCAGTTTTACCGGCTATCGAAAACCCAAAAAATTCAAAATTCCTAGCAACTTCCGGGTTTTTGTTTCTGGTGAATAAAGTATATGGGCCAATAAAATATAAGGTATCACCTAGAGGACAACCCGATCGTTTATAATCACAATCATACACCCGCCTACCGTTAACAGGAGCGCGGCAAATGACCAAAAACATTTAAATTTTACATTTTACACTTTAGCGTCTAATCAGGGTGAATTATAATGATTAAACTATTTGATTGCGATCGCCGAACATGTGCACTTTGCGAAGAGATGTCAACGTCTTATATGTGTTGAACGAGGAGTGGCAATCGAAAACCCAAAAAATTGAAAGTTCCTAGCATGTTCCGGTTTTTTGTTTTCGGCGAATGATGTATATGGGCCAATAAAACATAATGTATCACCTAGAGGACAACACGATCGTTTATAATCACAATCATACACCCGCCTCCCATAAACAGGAGCGCGGCAAATGACCAAAAACATTACAAGTTTACATTGTACACTTTAGCGCTTAACCAGGGTGAATTCGAAGGATTAAGCAGTTTGATTGTGGTAGATGCACGTGTGCACTTTACGTGGAGATGTCAATGACTTATATGTATTGAACAGAGAAGCGGCAATCGAAAACCCAAAAAAATCAATATTCCTGGCATGTTCCGGTGTTATGTTTTCGGCGAATGAAGTATATGGGTCAATAATACATAAAGTATCACCTAGAGGACAACCTGATCGTTCATAATCACAATCATACAAATGCCTATCATAAACAGGAGCGCGGCAATTGACCAAAAACATTTTAATTTTACATTTTACACTTTAGCGTCTAATCAGGGTGAATTATAATGATTAAACTATTTGATTGCGATCGCCGAACATGTGCACTTTGCGAAGAGATGTCAACGTCTTATATGTGTTGAACGAGGAGCGGCAATCGAAAACCCAAAAAATTTAAAGTTCCTAGCATGTTCCGGTTTTTTGTTTTCGGCGAATGAAGTATATGGGCCAATAAAACATAATGTATCACCTAGAGGACAACACGATCGTTTATAATCACAATCATACACCCGCCTACTATAAACAGGAGCGCGGCAATTGACCAAAAACATTTTAATTTTACATTTTACACTTTAGCGCCTAAACGGGGTGAATTAGAAGGATTAAGCAGATTGATTGTGGTAGATGCACTTGTGGACTTTACGTGGAGATGTCAATGGCTTATATTTGTTGAACAGAGAAACGGCAATCGAAAACCCAAAAAAATCAACATTCCTAGCATGTTCCGGTTTTTTGTTTTCGGCGAATAAAGTATATGGGCCAATAAAACATAATGTATCACCTAGAGGACAACCTGGTCGTTCATAATCACAATCATACAAACGCCTATCATAAACAGGAGCGCGGCAATTGACCAAAAACATTTCAGTTTTACCGGCAAACGAAAACCCAAAAAATTCTAAATTCCTTACAACTTCCGGTTGTTTGTTTTCGTCGAATAAAGTATATGGGCCAATAAAACATAATGTATCACCTAGAGGACAACCTGATCGTTCATAATCACAACCATACACACGCCTACCATAAACAGGAGCGCGGCAATTGACCAAAAACATTTTAATTGTACATTTTACACTTTAGCGCCTAAACGGGGTGAATTAGAAGGATTAAGCAGTTTGATTGTGGTAGATGCACTTGTGCACTTTACGTGGAGATGTCAATGGCTTATATGTGTTGATCAGAGAAGCGGCAATCGAAAACCCAAAAAATTTAAAGTTCCTAGCATGTTCCGGTTTTTTGTTTTCGGCGAATAAAGTATATGGGCCAAAAAACATAATGTATCACCTAGAGGACAACCTATTCGTTCATAATCACAATCATACACCCGCCTACCATAAACAGGAGCGCGGCAATTGACCAAAAACATTTTAATTGTACATTTTACACTTTAGCGCCTAAACGGGGTGAATTAGAAGGATTAAGCAGTTTGATTGTGGTAGATGCACTTGTGCACTTTGCGAAGAGATGTCAACGTCTTATATGTGTTGAACGAGGAGCGGCAATCGAAAACCCAAAAAATTTAAAGTTCCTAGCATGTTCCGGTTTTTTGTTTTCGGCGAATGAAGTATATGGGCCAATAAAACATAATGTATCACCTAGAGGACAACACGATCGTTTATAATCACAATCATACACCCGCCTCCCATAAACAGGAGCGCGGCAAATGACCAAAAACATTACAAGTTTACATTTTACACTTTAGCGCTTAACCAGGGTGAATTCGAAGGATTAAGCAGTTTGATTGTGGTAGATGCACGTGTGCACTTTACGTGGAGATGTCAATGACTTATATGTATTGAACAGAGAAGCGGCAATCGAAAACCCAAAAAAATCAACATTCCTGGCATGTTCCGGTGTTATGTTTTCGGCGAATGAAGTATATGGGTCAATAATACATAAAGTATCACCTAGAGGACAACCTGATCGTTCATAATCACAATCATACAAATGCCTATCATAAACAGGAGCGCGGCAATTGACCAAAAACATATTAATTTTACATTTTACACTTTAGCGTCTAATCAGGGTGAATTATAATGATTAAACTATTTGATTGCGATCGCCGAACATGTGCACTTTGCGAAGAGATGTCAACGTCTTATATGTGTTGAACGAGGAGCGGCAATCGAAAACCCAAAAAATTGAAAGTTCCTAGCATGTTCCGGTTTTTTGTTTTCGGCGAATGAAGTATATGGGCCAATAAAACATAATGTATCACCTAGAGGACAACACGATCGTTTATAATCACAATCATACACCCGCCTGCCATAAACAGGAGCGCGGCAAATGACCAAAAACATTACAAGTTTACATTTTACACTTTAGCGCTTAACCAGGGTGAATTCGAAGGATTAAGCAGTTTGATTGTGGTAGATGCACATGTGCAATTTACGTGGAGATGTCAATGGCTTATATGTGTTGAACAGAGAAGCGGCAATCGAAAACCCAAAAAAATCAACATTAATAGCATGTTCCGGTTTTTCGTTTTCGGCGAATAAAGTATATGGGTCAATAAAACATAAAGTATCACCTAGAGGACAACCTGATCGTTCATAATCACAATCATACAAATGCCTATCATAAACAGGAGCGCGGCAATTGACCAAAACATTTTAATTTTACACTTTAGCGTCTAATCAGGGTGAATTATAATGATTAAACTATTTGATTGCGATCGCCGCACATGTGCACTTTACGAAGAGATGTCAACGTCTTTTATGTGTTGAACGAGGAGCGGCAATCGAAAACCCAAAAAATTGAAAGTTCCTAGCATGTTCCGGTTTTTTGTTTTCGGCGAATAAAGTATATGGGCCAATAAAACATAAAGTATCACCTAGAGGACAACCTGATCGTTCATAATCACAATTATACAAATGCCTATCATAAACAGGAGCGCGGCAATTGACCAAAAACATTTCAGTTTTACCGGCTATCGAAAACCCAAAAAATTCAAAATTCCTAGCAACTTCCGGGTTTTTGTTTCTGGTGAATAAAGTATATGGGCCAATAAAATATAAGGTATCACCTAGAGGACAACCCGATCGTTTATAATCACAATCATACACCCGCCTACCGTTAACAGGAGCGCGGCAAATGACCAAAAACATTTAAATTTTACATTTTACACTTTAGCGTCTAATCAGGGTGAATTATAATGATTAAACTATTTGATTGCGATCGCCGAACATGTGCACTTTGCGAAGAGATGTCAACGTCTTATATGTGTTGAACGAGGAGTGGCAATCGAAAACCCAAAAAATTGAAAGTTCCTAGCATGTTCCGGTTTTTTGTTTTCGGCGAATGAAGTATATGGGCCAATAAAACATAATGTATCACCTAGAGGACAACACGATCGTTTATAATCACAATCATACACCCGCCTCCCATAAACAGGAGCGCGGCAAATGACCAAAAACATTACAAGTTTACATTGTACACTTTAGCGCTTAACCAGGGTGAATTCGAAGGATTAAGCAGTTTGATTGTGGTAGATGCACGTGTGCACTTTACGTGGAGATGTCAATGACTTATATGTATTGAACAGAGAAGCGGCAATCGAAAACCCAAAAAAATCAATATTCCTGGCATGTTCCGGTGTTATGTTTTCGGCGAATGAAGTATATGGGTCAATAATACATAAAGTATCACCTAGAGGACAACCTGATCGTTCATAATCACAATCATACAAATGCCTATCATAAACAGGAGCGCGGCAATTGACCAAAAACATTTTAATTTTACATTTTACACTTTAGCGTCTAATCAGGGTGAATTATAATGATTAAACTATTTGATTGCGATCGCCGAACATGTGCACTTTGCGAAGAGATGTCAACGTCTTATATGTGTTGAACGAGGAGCGGCAATCGAAAACCCAAAAAATTTAAAGTTCCTAGCATGTTCCGGTTTTTTGTTTTCGGCGAATGAAGTATATGGGCCAATAAAACATAATGTATCACCTAGAGGACAACACGATCGTTTATAATCACAATCATACACCCGCCTACTATAAACAGGAGCGCGGCAATTGACCAAAAACATTTTAATTTTACATTTTACACTTTAGCGCCTAAACGGGGTGAATTAGAAGGATTAAGCAGATTGATTGTGGTAGATGCACTTGTGGACTTTACGTGGAGATGTCAATGGCTTATATTTGTTGAACAGAGAAACGGCAATCGAAAACCCAAAAAAATCAACATTCCTAGCATGTTCCGGTTTTTTGTTTTCGGCGAATAAAGTATATGGGCCAATAAAACATAATGTATCACCTAGAGGACAACCTGGTCGTTCATAATCACAATCATACAAACGCCTATCATAAACAGGAGCGCGGCAATTGACCAAAAACATTTCAGTTTTACCGGCAAACGAAAACCCAAAAAATTCTAAATTCCTTACAACTTCCGGTTGTTTGTTTTCGTCGAATAAAGTATATGGGCCAATAAAACATAATGTATCACCTAGAGGACAACCTGATCGTTCATAATCACAACCATACACACGCCTACCATAAACAGGAGCGCGGCAATTGACCAAAAACATTTTAATTGTACATTTTACACTTTAGCGCCTAAACGGGGTGAATTAGAAGGATTAAGCAGTTTGATTGTGGTAGATGCACTTGTGCACTTTACGTGGAGATGTCAATGGCTTATATGTGTTGATCAGAGAAGCGGCAATCGAAAACCCAAAAAAATCAACATTCCTAGCATGTTCCGGTTTTTTGTTTTCGGCGAATAAAGTATATGGGCCAAAAAACATAATGTATCACCTAGAGGACAACCTATTCGTTCATAATCACAATCATACACCCGCCTACCATAAACAGGAGCGCGGCAATTGACCAAAAACATTTTAATTGTACATTTTACACTTTAGCGCCTAAACGGGGTGAATTAGAAGGATTAAGCAGTTTGATTGTGGTAGATGCACTGGTGCACTTTACGTGGAGATGTAAATGGCTATATTTGTTGAACAGAGAAACGGCAATCGAAAACCCAAAAAAATCAACATTCCTAGCATGTTCCGGTTTTTCGTTTTCGGCGAATAAAGTATATGGGCCAATAAAACATAATGTATCACCTAGAGGACAACCTGGTCGTTCATAATCACAATCATACAAACGCCTATCATAAACAGGAGCGCGGCAATTGACCAAAAACATTTCAGTTTTACCGGCAATCGAAAACCCAAAAACTTCTAAATTCCTTACAACTTCCGGTTGTTTGTTTTCGTCGAATAAAGTATATGGGCCAATAAAACATAATGTATCACCTAGAGGACAACCTGATCGTTCATAATCACAACCATACACACGCCTACCATAAACAGGAGCGCGGCAATTGACCAAAAACATTTTAATTGTACATTTTACACTTTAGCGCCTAAACGGGGTGAATTAGAAGGATTAAGCAGTTGGATTGTGGTAGATGCACTGGTGCACTTTACGTGGAGATGTCAATGGCTATATTTGTTGAACAGTGAAACGGCAATCGAAAACCCAAAAAAATCAACATTCCTAGCATGTTCCGGTTTTTCGTTTTCGGCGAATAAAGTATATGGGCCAATAAAACATAATGTATCACCTAGAGGACAACCTGGTCGTTCATAATCACAATCATACAAACGCCTATCATAAACAGGAGCGCGGCAATTGACCAAAAACATTTCAATTTTACCGGCAATCGAAAACCCAAAAAATTCTAAATTCCTTACAACTTCCGGTTGTTTGTTTTCGGCGAATAAAGTATATGGGCCAATAAAACATAATCTATCACCTAGAGGACAACACGATCGTTTATAATCACAATCATACACCCGCCTCCCATAAACAGGAGCGCGGCAAATGACCAAAAACATTACAAGTTTACATTTTACACTTTAGCGCTTAATCAGGGTGAATTCGAAGGATTAAACTATTTGATTACGGTCGCCGCACATGTGCAATTTACGTAGAGATGTCAATGGCTTATATGTGTTGAACAGAGAAGCGGCAATCGAAAACCCAAAAAAATCAACATTCCTAGCATGTTCCGGTTTTTTGTTTTCGGCGAATAAAGTATATGGGCCAAAAAACATAATGTATCACCTAGAGGACAACCTATTCGTTCATAATCACAATCATACACCCGCCTACCATAAACAGGAGCGCGGCAATTGACCAAAAACATTTTAATTTTACATTTTACACTTTAGCGTCTAATCAGGGTGAATTATAATGATTAAACTATTTGATTGCGATCGCCGAACATGTCCACTTTACGAAGAGATGTCAACGTCTTATATGTGTTGAACGAGGAGCGGCAATCGAAAACCCAAAAAATTGAAAGTTCCTAGCATGTTCCGGTTTTTTGTTTTCGGCGAATAAAGTATATGGGCCAATAAAACATAATGTATCACCTAGAGGACAACACGATCGTTTATAATCACAATCATACACCCGCCTCCCATAAACAGGAGCGCGGCAAATGACCAAAAACATTACAAGTTTACATTTTACACTTTAGCGCTTAACCAAGGTGAATTCGAAGATTTAAACTATTTGATTACGGTCGCCGCACATGTGCAATTTACGTAGAGATGTCAATGGCTTATATGTGTTGAACAGAGAAGCGGCAATCGAAAACCCAAAAAAATCAACATTCCTAGCATGTTCCGGTTTTTCGTTTTCGGCGAATAAAGTATATGGGCCAATAAAACATAAAGTATCTCCTAGAGGACAACCTGATCGTTCATAATCACAATCATACAAATGCCTATGATAAACAGGAGCGCGGCAATTGACCAAAAACATTACAAGTTTACATTTTACACTTTAGCGCTTAACCAGGGTGAATTCGAAGGATTAAACTATTTGATTACGGTCGCCGCACATGTGCAATTTACGTAGAGATGTCAATGGCTTATATGTGTTGAACAGAGAAGCGGCAATCGAAAACCCAAAAAAATCAACATTCCTAGCATGTTCCGGTTTTTCGTTTTCGGCGAATAAAGTATATGGGCCAATAAAACATAAAGTATCTCCTAGAGGACAACCTGACCGTTCATAATCACAATCATACAAATGCCTATGATAAACAGGAGCGCGGCAATTGACCAAAAACATTACAAGTTTACATTTTACACTTTAGCGCTTAACCAGGGTGAATTCGAAGATTTAAACTATTTGATTACGGTCGCCGCACATGTGCAATTTACGTAGAGATGTCAATGGCTTATATGTGTTGAACAGAGAAGCGGCAATCGAAAACCCAAAAAAATCAACATTCCTAGCATGTTCCGGTTTTTCGTTTTCGGCGAATAAAGTATATGGGCCAATAAAACATAAAGTATCACCCAGAGGACAACCCGATCGTTTATAATCACAATCATACACCCGCCTACCGTTAACAGGAGCGCGGCAAATGACCAAAAACATTTCAATTTTACATTTTACACTTTAGCGTCTAATCAGGGTGAATTATAGTGATTAAACTATTTGATTGCGATCGCCGAACATGTGCACTTTACGAAGAGATGTCAACGTCTTATATGTGTTGAACGAGGAGCGGCAATCGAAAACCCAAAAAATTGAAAGTTCCTAGCATGTTCCGGTTTTTTGCTTTCGGCGAATAAAGTATATGGGCCAATAAAACATAAAGATTCACCTAGAGGACAACCCGATCGTTTATAATCACAATCATACACCCGCCTACCATAAACAGGAGCGCGGCAATTGACCAAAAACATTTTAATTTTACATTTTACACTTGAGCGCCTAACCAGGGTGAATTAGAAGGATTAAGCAGTTTGATTGTGGTAGATGCACGTGTGCACTTTACGTGGAGATGTCAATGACTTATATGTATTGAACAGAGAAGCGGCAATCGAAAACCCAAAAAAATCAACATTCCTGGCATGTTCCGGTGTTATGTTTTCGGCGAATGAAGTATATGGGTCAATAATACATAAAGTATCACCTAGAGGACAACCTGATCGTTCATAATCACAATCATACAAATGCCTATCATAAACAGGAGCGCGGCAATTGACCAAAAACATATTAATTTTACATTTTACACTTTAGCGTCTAATCAGGGTGAATTATAATGATTAAACTATTTGATTGCGATCGCCGAACATGTGCACTTTGCGAAGAGATGTCAACGTCTTATATGTGTTGAACGAGGAGCGGCAATCGAAAACCCAAAAAATTGAAAGTTCCTAGCATGTTCCGGTTTTTTGTTTTCGGCGAATGAAGTATATGGGCCAATAAAACATAATGTATCACCTAGAGGACAACACGATCGTTTATAATCACAATCATACACCCGCCTGCCATAAACAGGAGCGCGGCAAATGACCAAAAACATTACAAGTTTACATTTTACACTTTAGCGCTTAACCAGGGTGAATTCGAAGGATTAAGCAGTTTGATTGTGGTAGATGCACATGTGCAATTTACGTGGAGATGTCAATGGCTTATATGTGTTGAACAGAGAAGCGGCAATCGAAAACCCAAAAAAATCAACATTCCTAGCATGTTCCGGTTTTTCGTTTTCGGCGAATAAAGTATATGGGTCAATAAAACATAAAGTATCACCTAGAGGACAACCTGATCGTTCATAATCACAATCATACAAATGCCTATCATAAACAGGAGCGCGGCAATTGACCAAAACATTTTAATTTTACATTTTACACTTTAGCGTCTAATAAGGGTGAATTATAATGATTAAACTATTTGATTGCGATCGCCGCACATGTGCACTTTACGAAGAGATGTCAACGTCTTTTATGTGTTGAACGAGGAGCGGCAATCGAAAACCCAAAAAATTGAAAGTTCCTAGCATGTTCCGGTTTTTTGTTTTCGGCGAATAAAGTATATGGGCCAATAAAACATAAAGTATCACCTAGAGGACAACCTGATCGTTCATAATCACAATCATACAAATGCCTATCATAAACAGGAGCGCGGCAATTGACCAAAAACATTTCAGTTTTACCGGCTATCGAAAACCCAAAAAATTCAAAATTCCTAGCAACTTCCGGGTTTTTGTTTCTGGTGAATAAAGTATATGGGCCAATAAAATATAAGGTATCACCTAGAGGACAACCCGATCGTTTATAATCACAATCATACACCCGCCTACCGTTAACAGGAGCGCGGCAAATGACCAAAAACATTTAAATTTTACATTTTACACTTTAGCGCCTAACCAGGGTGAATTATAATGATTAAACTATTTGATTGCGATCGCCGAACATGTGCACTTTGCGAAGAGATGTCAACGTCTTATATGTGTTGAACGAGGAGTGGCAATCGAAAACCCAAAAAATTGAAAGTTCCTAGCATGTTCCGGTTTTTTGTTTTCGGCGAATGAAGTATATGGGCCAATAAAACATAATGTATCACCTAGAGGACAACCCGATCGTTTATAATCACAATCATACACCCGCCTCCCATAAACAGGAGCGCGGCAAATGACCAAAAACATTACAAGTTTACATTGTACACTTTAGCGCTTAACCAGGGTGAATTCGAAGGATTAAGCAGTTTGATTGTGGTAGATGCACGTGTGCACTTTACGTGGATATGTCAATGACTTATATGTATTGAACAGAGAAGCGGCAATCGAAAACCCAAAAAAATCAACATTCCTGGCATGTTCCGGTGTTATGTTTTCGGCGAATGAAGTATATGGGTCAATAATACATAAAGTATCACCTAGAGGACAACCTGATCGTTCATAATCACAATCATACAAATGCCTATCATAAACAGGAGCGCGGCAATTGACCAAAAACATTTTAATTTTACATTTTACACTTTAGCGTCTAATCAGGGTGAATTATAATGATTAAACTATTTGATTGCGATCGCCGAACATGTGCACTTTGCGAAGAGATGTCAACGTCTTATATGTGTTGAACGAGGAGCGGCAATCGAAAACCCAAAAAATTGAAAGTTCCTAGCATGTTCCGGTTTTTTGTTTTCGGCGAATGAAGTATATGGGCCAATAAAACATAATGTATCACCTAGAGGACAACACGATCGTTTATAATCACAATCATACACCCGCCTACTATAAACAGGAGCGCGGCAATTGACCAAAAACATTTTAATTTTACATTTTACACTTTAGCGCCTAAACGGGGTGAATTAGAAGGATTAAGCAGATTGATTGTGGTAGATGCACTTGTGGACTTTACGTGGAGATGTCAATGGCTTATATTTGTTGAACAGAGAAACGGCAATCGAAAACCCAAAAAAATCAACATTCCTAGCATGTTCCGGTTTTTTGTTTTCGGCGAATAAAGTATATGGGCCAATAAAACATAATGTATCACCTAGAGGACAACCTGGTCGTTCATAATCACAATCATACAAACGCCTATCATAAACAGGAGCGCGGCAATTGACCAAAAACATTTCAGTTTTACCGGCAATCGAAAACCCAAAAAATTCTAAATTCCTTACAACTTCCGGTTGTTTGTTTTCGTCGAATAAAGTATATGGGCCAATAAAACATAATGTATCACCTAGAGGACAACCTGATCGTTCATAATCACAACCATACACACGCCTACCATAAACAGGAGCGCGGCAATTGACCAAAAACATTTTAATTGTACATTTTACACTTAAGCGCCTAAACGGGGTGAATTAGAAGGATTAAGCAGTTTGATTGTGGTAGATGCACTTGTGCACTTTACGTGGAGATGTCAATGGCTTATATGTGTTGATCAGAGAAGCGGCAATCGAAAACCCAAAAAAATCAACATTCCTAGCATGTTCCGGTTTTTTGTTTTCGGCGAATAAAGTATATGGGCCAAAAAACATAATGTATCACCTAGAGGACAACCTATTCGTTCATAATCACAATCATACACCCGCCTACCATAAACAGGAGCGCGGCAATTGACCAAAAACATTTTAATTGTACATTTTACACTTTAGCGCCTAAACGGGGTGAATTAGAAGGATTAAGCAGTTTGATTGTGGTAGATGCACTGGTGCACTTTACGTGGAGATGTCAATGGCTATATTTGTTGAACAGAGAAACGGCAATCGAAAACCCAAAAAAATCAACATTCCTAGCATGTTCCGGTTTTTCGTTTTCGGCGAATAAAGTATATGGGCCAATAAAACATAATGTATCACCTAGAGGACAACCTGGTCGTTCATAATCACAATCATACAAACGCCTATCATAAACAGGAGCGCGGCAATTGACCAAAAACATTTCAGTTTTACCGGCAATCGAAAACCCAAAAAATTCTAAATTCCTTACAACTTCCGGTTGTTTGTTTTCGGCGAATAAAGTATATGGGCCAATAAAACATAATGTATCACCTAGAGGACAACACGATCGTTTATAATCACAATCATACACCCGCCTCCCATAAACAGGAGCGCGGCAAATGACCAAAAACATTACAAGTTTACATTTTACACTTTAGCGCTTAATCAGGGTGAATTCGAAGGATTAAACTATTTGATTACGGTCGCCGCACATGTGCAATTTACGTAGAGATGTCAATGGCTTATATGTGTTGAACAGAGAAGCGGCAATCGAAAACCCAAAAAAATCAACATTCCTAGCATGTTCCGGTTTTTCGTTTTCGGCGAATAAAGTATATGGGCCAAAAAACATAATGTATCACCTAGAGGACAACCTGGTCGTTCATAATCACAATCATACACCCGCCTACCATAAACAGGAGCGCGGCAATTGACCAAAAACATTTTAATTGTACATTTTACACTTTAGCGCCTAAACGGGGTGAATTAGAAGGATTAAGCAGTTTGATTGTGGTAGATGCACTGGTGCACTTTACGCGGAGATGTCAATGGCTTATATTTGTTGAACAGAGAAACGGCAATCGAAAACCCAAAAAAATCAACATTCCTAGCATGTTCCGGTTTTTTGTTTTCGGCGAATAAAATATATGGGCCAATAAAACATAAAGTATCACCTAGAGGACAACCTGATCGTTCATAATCACAATCATACAAATGCCTATCATAAACAGGAGCGCGGCAATTGACCAAAAACATTTTAGTTTTACATTTTACACTTTAGCGTCTAATCAGGGTGAATTATAATGATTAAACTATTTGATTGCGATCGCCGAACATGTGCACTTTGCGAAGAGATGTCAACGTCTTATATGTGTTGAACGAGGAGCGGCAATCGAAAACCCAAAAAATTGAAAGTTCCTAGCATGTTCCGGTTTTTTGTTTTCGGCGAATGAAGTATATGGGCCAATAAAACATAATGTATCACCTAGAGGACAACACGATCGTTTATAATCACAATCATACACCCGCCTCCCATAAACAGGAGCGCGGCAAATGACCAAAAACATTACAAGTTTACATTTTACACTTTAGCGCTTAACCAGGGTGAATTCGAAGGATTAAGCAGTTTGATTGTGGTAGATGCACATGTGCAATTTACGTGGAGATGTCAATGGCTTATATGTGTTGAACAGAGAAGCGGCAATCGAAAACCCAAAAAAATCAACATTCCTAGCATGTTCCGGTTTTTCGTTTTCGGCGAATAAAGTATATGGGTCAATAAAACATAAAGTATCACCTAGAGGACAACCTGATCGTTCATAATCACAATCATACAAATGCCTATCATAAACAGGAGCGCGGCAATTGACCAAAACATTTTAATTTTACATTTTACACTTTAGCGTCTAATCAGGGTGAATTATAATGATTAAACTATTTGATTGCGATCGCCGCACATGTGCACTTTACGAAGAGATGTCAACGTCTTTTATGTGTTGAACGAGGAGCGGCAATCGAAAACCCAAAAAATTGAAAGTTCCTAGCATGTTCCGGTTTTTTGTTTTCGGCGAATAAAGTATATGGGCCAATAAAACATGAAGATTCACCTAGAGGACAACCCGATCGTTTATAATCACAATCATACACCCGCCTACCATAAACAGGAGCGCGGCAATTGACCAAAAACATTTTAATTTTACATTTTACACTTGAGCGCCTAACTAGGGTGAATTAGAAGGATTAAGCAGTTTGATTGTGGTAGATGCACGTGTGCACTTTACGTGGAGATGTCAATGACTTATATGTATTGAACAGAGAAGCGGCAATCGAAAACCCAAAAAAATCAACATTCCTGGCATGTTCCGGTGTTATGTTTTCGGCGAATGAAGTATATGGGTCAATAATACATAAAGTATCACCTAGAGGACAACCTGATCGTTCATAATCACAATCATACAAATGCCTATCATAAACAGGAGCGCGGCAATTGAGCAAAAACATTGCAGTTTTACCGGCAATCGAAAACCCAAAAAATTCAAAATTCCTTACAACTTCCGGTTGTTTGTTTTCGGCGAATAAAGTATATGGGCCAATAAAACATAATGTATCACCTAGAGGACAACATGCTCGTTCATAATCACAATCATACACCCGCCTACCATAAACGGGAGCGCGGCAATTGACCAAAATATTTTAATTTTACACTTTAGCGCCTAACCAGGGTGAATTGGAATGATTAAACTATTTGATTACGGTCGCCGCACATGTGCACTTTACAAAGAGATGTCAATGTATAAAAGTGTTGAACAGAGAAACGGCAATCGAAAACCCAAAAAAATCAACATTCCTAGCATGTTCCGGTTTTTCGTTTTCGGCGAATAAAGTATATGGGCCAATAAAACATAATGTATCACCTAGAGGACAACCTGGTCGTTCATAATCACAATCATACAAACGCCTATCATAAGCAGGAGCGCGGCAATTGACCAAAAACATTTCAGTTTTACCGGCAATCGAAAACCCAAAAAATTCTAAATTCCTTACAACTTCCGGTTGTTTGTTTTCGGCGAATAAAGTATATGGGCCAATAAAACATAATGTATCACCTAGAGGACAACACGATCGTTTATAATCACAATCATACACCCGCCTCCCATAAACAGGAGCGCGGCAAATGACCAAAAACATTACAAGTTTACATTTTACACTTTAGCGCTTAATCAGGGTGAATTCGAAGGATTAAACTATTTGATTACGGTCGCCGCACATGTGCAATTTACGTAGAGATGTCAATGGCTTATATGTGTTGAACAGAGAAGCGGCAATCGAAAACCCAAAAAAATCAACATTCCTAGCATGTTCCGGTTTTTCGTTTTCGGCGAATAAAGTATATGGGCCAAAAAACATAATGTATCACCTAGAGGACAACCTGGTCGTTCATAATCACAATCATACACCCGCCTACCATAAACAGGAGCGCGGCAATTGACCAAAAACATTTTAATTGTACATTTTACACTTTAGCGCTTAACCAGGGTGAATTCGAAGGATTAAGCAGTTTGATTGTGGTAGATGCACATGTGCAATTTACGTGGAGATGTCAATGGCTTATATGTGTTGAACAGAGAAGCGGCAATCGAAAACCCAAAAAAATCAACATTCCTAGCATGTTCCGGTTTTTCGTTTTCGGCGAATAAAGTATATGGGTCAATAAAACATAAAGTATCACCTAGAGGACAACCTGATCGTTCATAATCACAATCATACAAATGCCTATCATAAACAGGAGCGCGGCAATTGACCAAAACATTTTAATTTTACATTTTACACTTTAGCGTCTAATAAGGGTGAATTATAATGATTAAACTATTTGATTGCGATCGCCGCACATGTGCACTTTACGAAGAGATGTCAACGTCTTTTATGTGTTGAACGAGGAGCGGCAATCGAAAACCCAAAAAATTGAAAGTTCCTAGCATGTTCCGGTTTTTTGTTTTCGGCGAATAAAGTATATGGGCCAATAAAACATAAAGTATCACCTAGAGGACAACCTGATCGTTCATAATCACAATCATACAAATGCCTATCATAAACAGGAGCGCGGCAATTGACCAAAAACATTTCAGTTTTACCGGCTATCGAAAACCCAAAAAATTCAAAATTCCTAGCAACTTCCGGGTTTTTGTTTCTGGTGAATAAAGTATATGGGCCAATAAAATATAAGGTATCACCTAGAGGACAACCCGATCGTTTATAATCACAATCATACACCCGCCTACCGTTAACAGGAGCGCGGCAAATGACCAAAAACATTTAAATTTTACATTTTACACTTTAGCGCCTAACCAGGGTGAATTATAATGATTAAACTATTTGATTGCGATCGCCGAACATGTGCACTTTGCGAAGAGATGTCAACGTCTTATATGTGCTGAACGAGGAGTGGCAATCGAAAACCCAAAAAATTGAAAGTTCCTAGCATGTTCCGGTTTTTTGTTTTCGGCGAATGAAGTATATGGGCCAATAAAACATAATGTATCACCTAGAGGACAACCCGATCGTTTATAATCACAATCATACACCCGCCTCCCATAAACAGGAGCGCGGCAAATGACCAAAAACATTACAAGTTTACATTGTACACTTTAGCGCTTAACCAGGGTGAATTCGAAGGATTAAGCAGTTTGATTGTGGTAGATGCACGTGTGCACTTTACGTGGATATGTCAATGACTTATATGTATTGAACAGAGAAGCGGCAATCGAAAACCCAAAAAAATCAACATTCCTGGCATGTTCCGGTGTTATGTTTTCGGCGAATGAAGTATATGGGTCAATAATACATAAAGTATCACCTAGAGGACAACCTGATCGTTCATAATCACAATCATACAAATGCCTATCATAAACAGGAGCGCGGCAATTGACCAAAAACATTTTAATTTTACATTTTACACTTTAGCGTCTAATCAGGGTGAATTATAATGATTAAACTATTTGATTGCGATCGCCGAACATGTGCACTTTGCGAAGAGATGTCAACGTCTTATATGTGTTGAACGAGGAGCGGCAATCGAAAACCCAAAAAATTGAAAGTTCCTAGCATGTTCCGGTTTTTTGTTTTCGGCGAATGAAGTATATGGGCCAATAAAACATAATGTATCACCTAGAGGACAACACGATCGTTTATAATCACAATCATACACCCGCCTACTATAAACAGGAGCGCGGCAATTGACCAAAAACATTTTAATTTTACATTTTACACTTTAGCGCCTAAACGGGGTGAATTAGAAGGATTAAGCAGATTGATTGTGGTAGATGCACTTGTGGACTTTACGTGGAGATGTCAATGGCTTATATTTGTTGAACAGAGAAACGGCAATCGAAAACCCAAAAAAATCAACATTCCTAGCATGTTCCGGTTTTTTGTTTTCGGCGAATAAAGTATATGGGCCAATAAAACATAATGTATCACCTAGAGGACAACCTGGTCGTTCATAATCACAATCATACAAACGCCTATCATAAACAGGAGCGCGGCAATTGACCAAAAACATTTCAGTTTTACCGGCAATCGAAAACCCAAAAAATTCTAAATTCCTTACAACTTCCGGTTGTTTGTTTTCGTCGAATAAAGTATATGGGCCAATAAAACATAATGTATCACCTAGAGGACAACCTGATCGTTCATAATCACAACCATACACACGCCTACCATAAACAGGAGCGCGGCAATTGACCAAAAACATTTTAATTGTACATTTTACACTTAAGCGCCTAAACGGGGTGAATTAGAAGGATTAAGCAGTTTGATTGTGGTAGATGCACTTGTGCACTTTACGTGGAGATGTCAATGGCTTATATGTGTTGATCAGAGAAGCGGCAATCGAAAACCCAAAAAAATCAACATTCCTAGCATGTTCCGGTTTTTTGTTTTCGGCGAATAAAGTATATGGGCCAAAAAACATAATGTATCACCTAGAGGACAACCTATTCGTTCATAATCACAATCATACACCCGCCTACCATAAACAGGAGCGCGGCAATTGACCAAAAACATTTTAATTGTACATTTTACACTTTAGCGCCTAAACGGGGTGAATTAGAAGGATTAAGCAGTTTGATTGTGGTAGATGCACTGGTGCACTTTACGTGGAGATGTCAATGGCTATATTTGTTGAACAGAGAAACGGCAATCGAAAACCCAAAAAAATCAACATTCCTAGCATGTTCCGGTTTTTCGTTTTCGGCGAATAAAGTATATGGGCCAATAAAACATAATGTATCACCTAGAGGACAACCTGGTCGTTCATAATCACAATCATACAAACGCCTATCATAAACAGGAGCGCGGCAATTGACCAAAAACATTTCAGTTTTACCGGCAATCGAAAACCCAAAAAATTCTAAATTCCTTACAACTTCCGGTTGTTTGTTTTCGGCGAATAAAGTATATGGGCCAATAAAACATAATGTATCACCTAGAGGACAACACGATCGTTTATAATCACAATCATACACCCGCCTCCCATAAACAGGAGCGCGGCAAATGACCAAAAACATTACAAGTTTACATTTTACACTTTAGCGCTTAATCAGGGTGAATTCGAAGGATTAAACTATTTGATTACGGTCGCCGCACATGTGCAATTTACGTAGAGATGTCAATGGCTTATATGTGTTGAACAGAGAAGCGGCAATCGAAAACCCAAAAAAATCAACATTCCTAGCATGTTCCGGTTTTTCGTTTTCGGCGAATAAAATATATGGGCCAAAAAACATAATGTATCACCTAGAGGACAACCTGGTCGTTCATAATCACAATCATACACCCGCCTACCATAAACAGGAGCGCGGCAATTGACCAAAAACATTTTAATTGTACATTTTACACTTTAGCGCCTAAACGGGGTGAATTAGAAGGATTAAGCAGTTTGATTGTGGTAGATGCACTGGTGCACTTTACGCGGAGATGTCAATGGCTTATATTTGTTGAACAGAGAAACGGCAATCGAAAACCCAAAAAAATCAACATTCCTAGCATGTTCCGGTTTTTTGTTTTCGGCGAATAAAATATATGGGCCAATAAAACATAAAGTATCACCTAGAGGACAACCTGATCGTTCATAATCACAATCATACAAATGCCTATCATAAACAGGAGCGCGGCAATTGACCAAAAACATTTTAGTTTTACATTTTACACTTTAGCGTCTAATCAGGGTGAATTATAATGATTAAACTATTTGATTGCGATCGCCGAACATGTGCACTTTGCGAAGAGATGTCAACGTCTTATATGTGTTGAACGAGGAGCGGCAATCGAAAACCCAAAAAATTGAAAGTTCCTAGCATGTTCCGGTTTTTTGTTTTCGGCGAATGAAGTATATGGGCCAATAAAACATAATGTATCACCTAGAGGACAACACGATCGTTTATAATCACAATCATACACCCGCCTCCCATAAACAGGAGCGCGGCAAATGACCAAAAACATTACAAGTTTACATTTTACACTTTAGCGCTTAACCAGGGTGAATTCGAAGGATTAAGCAGTTTGATTGTGGTAGATGCACATGTGCAATTTACGTGGAGATGTCAATGGCTTATATGTGTTGAACAGAGAAGCGGCAATCGAAAACCCAAAAAAATCAACATTCCTAGCATGTTCCGGTTTTTCGTTTTCGGCGAATAAAGTATATGGGTCAATAAAACATAAAGTATCACCTAGAGGACAACCTGATCGTTCATAATCACAATCATACAAATGCCTATCATAAACAGGAGCGCGGCAATTGACCAAAACATTTTAATTTTACATTTTACACTTTAGCGTCTAATCAGGGTGAATTATAATGATTAAACTATTTGATTGCGATCGCCGCACATGTGCACTTTACGAAGAGATGTCAACGTCTTTTATGTGTTGAACGAGGAGCGGCAATCGAAAACCCAAAAAATTGAAAGTTCCTAGCATGTTCCGGTTTTTTGTTTTCGGCGAATAAAGTATATGGGCCAATAAAACATGAAGATTCACCTAGAGGACAACCCGATCGTTTATAATCACAATCATACACCCGCCTACCATAAACAGGAGCGCGGCAATTGACCAAAAACATTTTAATTTTACATTTTACACTTGAGCGCCTAACTAGGGTGAATTAGAAGGATTAAGCAGTTTGATTGTGGTAGATGCACGTGTGCACTTTACGTGGAGATGTCAATGACTTATATGTATTGAACAGAGAAGCGGCAATCGAAAACCCAAAAAAATCAACATTCCTGGCATGTTCCGGTGTTATGTTTTCGGCGAATGAAGTATATGGGTCAATAATACATAAAGTATCACCTAGAGGACAACCTGATCGTTCATAATCACAATCATACAAATGCCTATCATAAACAGGAGCGCGGCAATTGAGCAAAAACATTGCAGTTTTACCGGCAATCGAAAACCCAACAAATTCAAAATTCCTTACAACTTCCGGTTGTTTGTTTTCGGCGAATAAAGTATATGGGCCAATAAAACATAATGTATCACCTAGAGGACAACATGCTCGTTCATAATCACAATCATACACCCGCCTACCATAAACGGGAGCGCGGCAATTGACCAAAATATTTTAATTTTACACTTTAGCGCCTAACCAGGGTGAATTGGAATGATTAAACTATTTGATTACGGTCGCCGCACATGTGCACTTTACAAAGAGATGTCAATGTATAAAAGTGTTGAACAGAGAAACGGCAATCGAAAACCCAAAAAAATCAACATTCCTAGCATGTTCCGGTTTTTCGTTTTCGGCGAATAAAGTATATGGGCCAATAAAACATAATGTATCACCTAGAGGACAACCTGGTCGTTCATAATCACAATCATACAAACGCCTATCATAAGCAGGAGCGCGGCAATTGACCAAAAACATTTCAGTTTTACCGGCAATCGAAAACCCAAAAAATTCTAAATTCCTTACAACTTCCGGTTGTTTGTTTTCGGCGAATAAAGTATATGGGCCAATAAAACATAATGTATCACCTAGAGGACAACACGATCGTTTATAATCACAATCATACACCCGCCTCCCATAAACAGGAGCGCGGCAAATGACCAAAAACATTACAAGTTTACATTTTACACTTTAGCGCTTAATCAGGGTGAATTCGAAGGATTAAACTATTTGATTACGGTCGCCGCACATGTGCAATTTACGTAGAGATGTCAATGGCTTATATGTGTTGAACAGAGAAGCGGCAATCGAAAACCCAAAAAAATCAACATTCCTAGCATGTTCCGGTTTTTCGTTTTCGGCGAATAAAGTATATGGGCCAAAAAACATAATGTATCACCTAGAGGACAACCTGGTCGTTCATAATCACAATCATACACCCGCCTACCATAAACAGGAGCGCGGCAATTGACCAAAAACATTTTAATTGTACATTTTACACTTTAGCGCCTAAACGGGGTGAATTAGAAGGATTAAGCAGTTTGATTGTGGTAGATGCACTGGTGCACTTTACGCGGAGATGTCAATGGCTTATATTTGTTGAACAGAGAAACGGCAATCGAAAACCCAAAAAAATCAACATTCCTAGCATGTTCCGGTTTTTTGTTTTCGGCGAATAAAATATATGGGCCAATAAAACATAAAGTATCACCTAGAGGACAACCTGATCGTTCATAATCACAATCATACAAATGCCTATCATAAACAGGAGCGCGGCAATTGACCAAAAACATTTTAGTTTTACATTTTACACTTTAGCGTCTAATCAGGGTGAATTATAATGATTAAACTATTTGATTGCGATCGCCGAACATGTGCACTTTGCGAAGAGATGTCAACGTCTTATATGTGTTGAACGAGGAGCGGCAATCGAAAACCCAAAAAATTGAAAGTTCCTAGCATGTTCCGGTTTTTTGTTTTCGGCGAATGAAGTATATGGGCCAATAAAACATAATGTATCACCTAGAGGACAACACGATCGTTTATAATCACAATCATACACCCGCCTCCCATAAACAGGAGCGCGGCAAATGACCAAAAACATTACAAGTTTACATTTTACACTTTAGCGCTTAACCAGGGTGAATTCGAAGGATTAAGCAGTTTGATTGTGGTAGATGCACATGTGCAATTTACGTGGAGATGTCAATGGCTTATATGTGTTGAACAGAGAAGCGGCAATCGAAAACCCAAAAAAATCAACATTCCTAGCATGTTCCGGTTTTTCGTTTTCGGCGAATAAAGTATATGGGTCAATAAAACATAAAGTATCACCTAGAGGACAACCTGATCGTTCATAATCACAATCATACAAATGCCTATCATAAACAGGAGCGCGGCAATTGACCAAAACATTTTAATTTTACATTTTACACTTTAGCGTCTAATCAGGGTGAATTATAATGATTAAACTATTTGATTGCGATCGCCGCACATGTGCACTTTACGAAGAGATGTCAACGTCTTTTATGTGTTGAACGAGGAGCGGCAATCGAAAACCCAAAAAATTGAAAGTTCCTAGCATGTTCCGGTTTTTTGTTTTCGGCGAATAAAGTATATGGGCCAATAAAACATGAAGATTCACCTAGAGGACAACCCGATCGTTTATAATCACAATCATACACCCGCCTACCATAAACAGGAGCGCGGCAATTGACCAAAAACATTTTAATTTTACATTTTACACTTGAGCGCCTAACTAGGGTGAATTAGAAGGATTAAGCAGTTTGATTGTGGTAGATGCACGTGTGCACTTTACGTGGAGATGTCAATGACTTATATGTATTGAACAGAGAAGCGGCAATCGAAAACCCAAAAAAATCAACATTCCTGGCATGTTCCGGTGTTATGTTTTCGGCGAATGAAGTATATGGGTCAATAATACATAAAGTATCACCTAGAGGACAACCTGATCGTTCATAATCACAATCATACAAATGCCTATCATAAACAGGAGCGCGGCAATTGAGCAAAAACATTGCAGTTTTACCGGCAATCGAAAACCCAAAAAATTCAAAATTCCTTACAACTTCCGGTTGTTTGTTTTCGGCGAATAAAGTATATGGGCCAATAAAACATAATGTATCACCTAGAGGACAACATGCTCGTTCATAATCACAATCATACACCCGCCTACCATAAACGGGAGCGCGGCAATTGACCAAAATATTTTAATTTTACACTTTAGCGCCTAACCAGGGTGAATTGGAATGATTAAACTATTTGATTACGGTCGCCGCACATGTGCACTTTACAAAGAGATGTCAATGTATAAAAGTGTTAAACAGAGGAGCGGCAATCGAAAACCCAAAAAAATCAAAATTCCTAGCATAATCCGGTTTTTTGTTTTCGGCGAATAAACTTATATGGGCCAATAAAACATAAAGTATCACCTAGAGGACAACCTGATCGTTCATAATCACAATCATACAAATGCCTATCATAAACAGGAGCGCGGCAATTGAGCAAAAACATTGCAGTTTTACCGGCAATCGAAAACCCAAAAAATTCAAAATTCCTTACAACTTCCGGTTGTTTGTTTTCGGCGAATAAAGTATATGGGCCAATAAAACATAATGTATCACCTAGAGGACAACATGATCGTTCATAATCACAATCATACACCCGCCTACCATAAACTGGAGCGCGGCAGTTGACCAAAATATTTTAATTTTACACTTTAGCGCCTAACCAGGGTGAATTGGAATGATTAAACTATTTGATTACGGTCGCCGCACATGTGCAATTTACGTCGAGATGTCAATGAATAAAAGTGTTAAACAGAGAAGCGGCAATCGAAAACCCAAAAAAATCAAAATTCCTAGCATAATCCGGTTTTTTGTTTTCGGCGAATAAACTTATATGGGCCAATAAAGCATAATGTATCACCTAGAGGTAAACCTGATCGTTCATAATCACAATCATACACCCGCCTACTATAAACAGGAGCGCGGCAATTGACCAAAAACATTTCAATTTTACATTTTACACTTTAGCGCCTAAACGGGGTGAATTAGAAGGATTAAGCAGATTGATTGTGGTAGATGCACTTGTGGACTTTACGTGGAGATGTCAATGGCTTATATTTGTTGAACAGAGAAACGGCAATCGAAAACCCAAAAAAATCAACATTCCTAGCATGTTCCGGTTTTTCGTTTTCGGCGAATAAAGTATATGGGCCAATAAAACATAATGTATCACCTAGAGGACAACCTGGTCGTTCATAATCACAATCATACACCCGCCTACTATAAACAGGAGCGCGGCAATTGACCAAAAACATTTTAATTTTACATTTTACACTTTAGCGCCTAAACGGGGTGAATTAGAAGGATTAAGCAGATTGATTGTGGTAGATGCACTTGTGGACTTTACGTGGAGATGTCAATGGCTTATATTTGTTGAACAGAGAAACGGCAATCGAAAACCCAAAAAAATCAACATTCCTAGCATGTTCCGTTTTTTTGTTTTCGGCGAATAAAGTATATGGGCCAATAAAACATAATGTATCACCTAGAGGACAACCTGGTCGTTCATAATCACAATCATACAAACGCCTATCATAAACAGGAGCGCGGCAATTGACCAAAAACATTTCAGTTTTACCGGCAATCGAAAACCCAAAAAATTCTAAATTCCTTACAACTTCCGGTTGTTTGTTTTCGGCGAATAAAGTATATGGGCCAATAAAACATAATGTATCACCTAGAGGACAACCTGATCGTTCATAATCACAATCATACACCCGCCTACCATAAACAGGAGCGCGGCAATTGACCAAAAACATTTTAATTTTACATTTTACACTTTAGCGCCTAAACGGGGTGAATTAGAAGGATTAAGCAGTTTGATTGTGGTAGATGCACTTGTGCACTTTACGTGGAGATGTCAATGGCTTATATGTGTTGACCAGAGAAGCGGCAATCGAAAACCCAAAAAAATCAACATTCCTAGTATGTTCCGGTTTTTTGTTTTCGGCGAATAAAGTATATGGGCCAATATAACATAATGTATCACCTAGAGGACAACCCGATCGTTTATAATCACAATCATACACCCGCCTCCCATAAACAGGAGCGCGGCAAATGACCAAAAACATTACAAGTTTACATTTTACACTTTAGCGCTTAATCAGGGTGAATTCGAAGGATTAAACTATTTGATTACGGTCGCCGCACATGTGCAATTTACGTAGAGATGTCAATGGCTTATATGTGTTGAACAGAGAAGCGGCAATCGAAAACCCAAAAAAATCAACATTCCTAGCATGTTCCGGTTTTTCGTTTTCGGCGAATAAAGTATATGGGCCAAAAAACATAATGTATCACCTAGAGGACAACCTGGTCGTTCATAATCACAATCATACACACGCCTACCATAAACAGGAACGCGGCAATTGACCAAAAACATTTTAATTGTACATTTTACACTTTAGCGCCTAAACGGGGTGAATTAGAAGGATTAAGCAGTTTGATTGTGGTAGATGCACTGGTGCACTTTACGTGGAGATGTCAATGGCTTATATTTGTTGAACAGAGAAACGGCAATCGAAAACCCAAAAAAATCAACATTCCTAGCATGTTCCGGTTTTTTGTTTTCGGCGAATAAAATATATGGGCCAATAAAACATAATGTATCACCTAGAGGACAACCTGGTCGTTCATAATCACAATCATACAAAAGCCTATCATAAACAGGAGCGCGGCAATTGACCAAAAACATTTCAGTTTTACTGGCAATCGAAAACCCAAAAAATTCTAAATTCCTTACAACTTCCGGTTGTTTGTTTTCGACGAATAAAGTATATGGGCCAATAAAACATAATGTATCACCTAGAGGACAACCTGATCGTTCATAATCACAATCATACACCCGCCTACCATAAACAGGAGCGCGGCAATTGACCAAAAACATTTCAAGTTTACATTTTACACTTTAGCGCCTAACCAGGGTGAATTAAAGGGATTAAGCTGTTTGATTGTGGTAGATGCACTTGTGCACTTAACGTAGAGATGTCAATGTCTTATATGTGTTGAACAGAGGAGCGGCAATCGAAAGCCCAAAAAATTCAAAATTCCTAGCAACTTCCGGGTTTTTGTTTCTGGTGTATAAAGTATATGGGCCAATATAACATAATGTATCACCTAGAGGACAACCCGATCGTTTATAATCACAATCATACACCCGCCTACCGTTAACAGGAGCGCGGCAAATGACCAAAAACATTTCAATTTTACATTTTACACTTTAGCGTCTAATCAGGGTGAATTATAATGATTAAACTATTTGATTGCGATCGCCGAACATGTCCACTTTACGAAGAGATGTCAACGTCTTATATGTGTTGAACGAGGAGCGGCAATCGAAAACCCAAAAAATTGAAAGTTCCTAGCATGTTCCGGTTTTTTGTTTTCGGCGAATAAAGTATATGGGCCAATAAAACATAAAGATTCACCTAGAGGACAACACGATCGTTTATAATCACAACCATACACCCGCCTCCCATAAACAGGAGCGCGGCAAATGACCAAAAACATTACAAGTTTACATTTTACACTTTAGCGCTTAACCAGGGTGAATTCGAAGATTTAAACTATTTGATTACGGTCGCCGCACATGTGCAATTTACGTAGAGATGTCAATGGCTTATATGTGTTGAACAGAGAAGCGGCAATCGAAAACCCAAAAAAATCAACATTCCTAGCATGTTCCGGTTTTTCGTTTTCGGCGAATAAAGTATATGGGCCAATAAAACATAAAGTATCACCTAGAGGACAACCTGATCGTTCATAATCACAATCATACAAATGCCTATGATAAACAGGAGCGCGGCAATTGACCAAAAACATTACAAGTTTACATTTTACACTTTAGCGCTTAACCAGGGTGAATTCGAAGGATTAAACTATTTGATTACGGTCGCCGCACATGTGCAATTTACGTAGAGATGTCAATGGCTTATATGTGTTGAACAGAGAAGCGGCAATCGAAAACCCAAAAAAATCAACATTCCTAGCATGTTCCGGTTTTTCGTTTTCGGCGAATAAAGTATATGGGCCAATAAAACATAAAGTATCACCCAGAGGACAACCCGATCGTTTATAATCACAATCATACACCCGCCTACCGTTAACAGGAGCGCGGCAAATGACCAAAAACATTTCAATTTTACATTTTACACTTTAGCGTCTAATCAGGGTGAATTATAGTGATTAAACTATTTGATTGCGATCGCCGAACATGTGCACTTTACGAAGAGATGTCAACGTCTTATATGTGTTGAACGAGGAGCGGCAATCGAAAACCCAAAAAATTTAAAGTTCCTAGCATGTTCCGGTTTTTTGTTTTCGGCGAATAAAGTATATGGGCCAATAAAGCATAATGTATCACCTAGAGGACAACACGATCGTTTATAATCACAATCATACACCCGCCTCCCATTAACAGGAGCGCGGCAAATGACCAAAAACATTACAAGTTTACATTTTACACTTTAGCGTCTAATCAGGGTGAATTATAATGATTAAACTATTTGATTGCGATCGCCGCACATGTGCACTTTACGAAGAGATGTCAACGTCTTATATGTGTAGAACGAGGAGCGGCAATCGAAAACCCAAAAAATTTAAAGTTCCTAGCATGTTCCGGTTTTTTGTTTTCGGCGAATAAAGTATATGGGCCAATAAAACATAAAGATTCACCTAGAGGACAACACGATCGTTTATAATCACAACCATACACCCGCCTCCCATAAACAGGAGCGCGGCAAATGACCAAAAACATTACAAGTTTACATTTTACACTTTAGCGCTTAACCAGGGTGAATTCGAAGATTTAAACTATTTGATTACGGTCGCCGCACATGTGCAATTTACGTAGAGATGTCAATGGCTTATATGTGTTGAACAGAGAAGCGGCAATCGAAAACCCAAAAAAATCAACATTCCTAGCATGTTCCGGTTTTTCGTTTTCGGCGAATAAAGTATATGGGCCAATAAAACATAAAGTATCACCTAGAGGACAACCTGATCGTTCATAATCACAATCATACAAATGCCTATGATAAACAGGAGCGCGGCAATTGACCAAAAACATTACAAGTTTACATTTTACACTTTAGCGCTTAACCAGGGTGAATTCGAAGGATTAAACTATTTGATTACGGTCGCCGCACATGTGCAATTTACGTAGAGATGTCAATGGCTTATATGTGTTGAACAGAGAAGCGGCAATCGAAAACCCAAAAAAATCAACATTCCTAGCATGTTCCGGTTTTTCGTTTTCGGCGAATAAAGTATATGGGCCAATAAAACATAAAGTATCACCCAGAGGACAACCCGATCGTTTATAATCACAATCATACACCCGCCTACCGTTAACAGGAGCGCGGCAAATGACCAAAAACATTTCAATTTTACATTTTACACTTTAGCGTCTAATCAGGGTGAATTATAGTGATTAAACTATTTGATTGCGATCGCCGAACATGTGCACTTTACGAAGAGATGTCAACGTCTTATATGTGTTGAACGAGGAGCGGCAATCGAAAACCCAAAAAATTTAAAGTTCCTAGCATGTTCCGGTTTTTTGTTTTCGGCGAATAAAGTATATGGGCCAATAAAGCATAATGTATCACCTAGAGGACAACACGATCGTTTATAATCACAATCATACACCCGCCTCCCTTTAACAGGAGCGCGGCAAATGACCAAAAACATTACAAGTTTACATTTTACACTTTAGCGTCTAATCAGGGTGAATTATAATGATTAAACTATTTGATTGCGATCGCCGCACATGTGCACTTTACGAAGAGATGTCAACGTCTTATATGTGTAGAACGAGGAGCGGCAATCGAAAACCCAAAAAATTTAAAGTTCCTAGCATGTTCCGGTTTTTTGTTTTCGGCGAATAAAGTATATGGGCCAATAAAACATAAAGATTCACCTAGAGGACAACACGATCGTTTATAATCACAACCATACACCCGCCTCCCATAAACAGGAGCGCGGCAAATGACCAAAAACATTACAAGTTTACATTTTACACTTTAGCGCTTAACCAGGGTGAATTCGAAGATTTAAACTATTTGATTACGGTCGCCGCACATGTGCAATTTACGTAGAGATGTCAATGGCTTATATGTGTTGAACAGAGAAGCGGCAATCGAAAACCCAAAAAAATCAACATTCCTAGCATGTTCCGGTTTTTCGTTTTCGGCGAATAAAGTATATGGGCCAATAAAACATAAAGTATCACCTAGAGGACAACCTGATCGTTCATAATCACAATCATACAAATGCCTATGATAAACAGGAGCGCGGCAATTGACCAAAAACATTACAAGTTTACATTTTACACTTTAGCGCTTAACCAGGGTGAATTCGAAGGATTAAACTACTTGATTACGGTCGCCGCACATGTGCAATTTACGTAGAGATGTCAATGGCTTATATGTGTTGAACAGAGAAGCGGCAATCGAAAACCCAAAAAAATCAACATTCCTAGCATGTTCCGGTTTTTCGTTTTCGGCGAATAAAGTATATGGGCCAATAAAACATAAAGTATCACCCAGAGGACAACCCGATCGTTTATAATCACAATCATACACCCGCCTACCGTTAACAGGAGCGCGGCAAATGACCAAAAACATTTCAATTTTACATTTTACACTTTAGCGTCTAATCAGGGTGAATTATAGTGATTAAACTATTTGATTGCGATCGCCGAACATGTGCACTTTACGAAGAGATGTCAACGTCTTATATGTGTTGAACGAGGAGCGGCAATCGAAAACCCAAAAAATTTAAAGTTCCTAGCATGTTCCGGTTTTTTGTTTTCGGCGAATAAAGTATATGGGCCAATAAAGCATAATGTATCACCTAGAGGACAACACGATCGTTTATAATCACAATCATACACCCGCCTCCCATTAACAGGAGCGCGGCAAATGACCAAAAACATTACAAGTTTACATTTTACACTTTAGCGTCTAATCAGGGTGAATTATAATGATTAAACTATTTGATTGCGATCGCCGCACATGTGCACTTTACGAAGAGATGTCAACGTCTTATATGTGTAGAACGAGGAGCGGCAATCGAAAACACAAAAAATTGAAAGTTCCTAGCATGTTCCGGTTTTTTGTTTTCGGCGAATAAAGTATATGGGCCAATAAAACATAAAGATTCACCTAGAGGACAACCCGATCGTTTATAATCACAATCATACACCCGCCTCCCATAAACAGGAGCGCGGCAATTGACCAAAAACATTACAAGTTTACATTTTACACTTGAGCGCCTAACCAGGGTGAATTAGAAGGATTAAGCAGTTTGATTGTGGTAGATGCACGTGTGCACTTTACGTGGAGATGTCAATGACTTATATGTATTGAACAGAGAAGCGGCAATCGAAAACCCAAAAAAATCAACATTCCTGGCATGTTCCGGTGTTATGTTTTCGGCGAATGAAGTATATGGGTCAATAATACATAAAGTATCACCTAGAGGACAACCTGATCGTTCATAATCACAATCATACAAATGCCTATCATAAACAGGAGCGCGGCAATTGACCAAAAACATTTCAGTTTTACCGGCTATCGAAAACCCAAAAAATTCAAAATTCCTAGCAACTTCCGGGTTTTTGTTTCTGGTGAATAAAGTATATGGGCCAATAAAACATAATGTATCACCTAGAGGACAACCCGATCGTTTATAATCACAATCATACACCCGCCTACCGTTAACAGGAGCGCGGCAAATGACCAAAAACATTTAAATTTTACATTTTACACTTTAGCGTCTAATCAGGGTGAATTATAATGATTAAACTATTTGATTGCGATCGCCGAACATGTGCACTTTGCGAAGAGATGTCAACGTCTTATATGTGTTGAACGAGGAGCGGCAATCGAAAACCCAAAAAATTGAAAGTTCCTAGCATGTTCCGGTTTTTTGTTTTCGGAGAATGAAGTATATGGGCCAATAAAACATAATGTATCACCTAGAGGACAACACGATCGTTTATAATCACAATCATACACCCGCCTCCCATAAACAGCAGCGCGGCAAATGACCAAAAACATTACAAGTTTACATTTTACACTTTAGCGCTTAACCAGGGTGAATTCGAAGGATTAAGCAGTTTGATTGTGGTAGATGCACGTGTGCACTTTACGTGGAGATGTCAATGACTTATATGTATTGAACAGAGAAGCGGCAATCGAAAACCCAAAAAAATCAACATTCCTGGCATGTTCCGGTGTTACGTTTTCGGCGAATGAAGTATATGGGTCAATAATACATAAAGTATCACCTAGAGGACAACCTGATCGTTCATAATCACAATCATACAAATGCCTATCATAAACAGGAGCGCGGCAATTGACCAAAAACATTTTAATTTTACATTTTACACTTTAGCGTCTAATCAGGGTGAATTATAATGATTAAACTATTTGATTGCGATCGCCGAACATGTGCACTTTGCGAAGAGATGTCAACGTCTTATATGTGTTGAACGAGGAGCGGCAATCGAAAACCCAAAAAATTGAAAGTTCCTAGCATGTTCCGGTTTTTTGTTTTCGGCGAATGAAGTATATGGGCCAATAAAACATAATGTATCACCTAGAGGACAACACGATCGTTTATAATCACAATCATACACCCGCCTCCCATAAACAGGAGCGCGGCAAATGACCAAAAACATTACAAGTTTACATTTTACACTTTAGCGCTTAACCAGGGTGAATTCGAAGGATTAAGCAGTTTGATTGTGGTAGATGCACATGTGCAATTTACGTGGAGATGTCAATGGCTTATATGTGTTGAACAGAGAAGCGGCAATCGAAAACCCAAAAAAATCAACATTCCTAGCATGTTCCGGTTTTTCGTTTTCGGCGAATAAAGTATATGGGTCAATAAAACATAAAGTATCACCTAGAGGACAACCTGATCGTTCATAATCACAATCATACAAATGCCTATCATAAACAGGAGCGCGGCAATTGACCAAAACATTTTAATTTTACATTTTACACTTTAGCGTCTAATCAGGGTGAATTATAATGATTAAACTATTTGATTGCGATCGCCGCACATGTGCACTTTACGAAGAGATGTCAACGTCTTTTATGTGTTGAACGAGGAGCGGCAATCGAAAACCCAAAAAATTGAAAGTTCCTAGCATGTTCCGGTTTTTTGTATTCGGCGAATAAAGTATATGGGCCAATAAAACATAAAGATTCACCTAGAGGACAACCCGATCGTTTATAATCACAATCATACACCCGCCTACCATAAACAGGAGCGCGGCAATTGACCAAAAACATTTTAATTTTACATTTTACACTTGAGCGCCTAACCAGGGTGAATTAGAAGGATTAAGCAGTTTGATTGTGGTAGATGCACGTGTGCACTTTACGTGGAGATGTCAATGACTTATATGTATTGAACAGAGAAGCGGCAATCGAAAACCCAAAAAAATCAACATTCCTGGCATGTTCCGGTGTTATGTTTTTGGCGAATGAAGTATATGGGTCAATAATACATAAAGTATCACCTAGAGGACAACCTGATCGTTCATAATCACAATCATACAAATGCCTATCATAAACAGGAGCGCGGCAATTGAGCAAAAACATTGCAGTTTTACCGGCAATCGAAAACCCAAAAAATTCAAAATTCCTTACAACTTCCGGTTGTTTGTTTTCGGCGAATAAAGTATATGGGCCAATAAAACATAATGTATCACCTAGAGGACAACATGCTCGTTTATAATCACAATCATACACCCGCCTACCATAAACGGGAGCGCGGCAATTGACCAAAATATTTTAATTTTACACTTTAGCGCCTAACCAGGGTGAATTGGAATGATTAAACTATTTGATTACGGTCGCCGCACATGTGCAATTTACGTCGAGATGTCAATGTATAAAAGTGTTGAACAGAGGAGCGGCAATCGAAAACCCAAAAAAATCAAAATTCCTAGCATAATCCGGTTTTTTGTTTTCGGCGAATAAACTTATATGGGCCAATAAAACATAATGTATCACCTAGAGGTAAACCTGATCGTTCATAATCACAATCATACACCCGCCTACTATAAACAGGAGCGCGGCAATTGACCAAAAACATTTTAATTTTACATTTTACACTTTAGCGCCTAAACGGGGTGAATTAGAAGGATTAAGCAGTTTGATTGTGGTAGATGCACTTGTGCACTTTACGTGGAGATGTCAATGGCTTATATTTGTTGAACAGAGAAACGGCAATCGAAAACCCAAAAAAATCAACATTCCTAGCATGTTCCGGTTTTTTGTTTTCGGCGAATAAAGTATATGGGCCAATAAAACATAATGTATCACCTAGAGGACAACCTGGTCGTTCATAATCACAATCATACAAACGCCTATCATAAACAGGAGCGCGGCAATTGACCAAAAACATTTCAGTTTTACCGGCAATCGAAAACCCAAAAAATTCTAAATTCCTTACAACCTCCGGTTGTTTGTTTTCGGCGAATAAAGTATATGGGCCAATAAAACATAATGTATCACCTAGAGGACAACCTGATCGTTCATAATCACAATCATACAATCGCCTACCATAAACAGGAGCGCGGCAAATGACCAAAAACATTACAAGTTTACATTTTACACTTTAGCGCTTAACCAGGGTGAATTCGAAGGATTAAACTATTTGATTACGGTCGCCGCACATGTGCAATTTACGTGGAGATGTCAATGGCTTATATGTGTTGAACAGAGAAGCGGCGATCGAAAACCCAAAAAAATCAACATACCTAGCATGTTCCGGTTTTTCGTTTTCGGCGAATAAAGTATATGGGCCAATAAAACATAAAGTATCACCTAGAGGACAACCTGATCGTTCATAATCACAATCATACAAATGCCTATCATAAACAGGAGCGCGGCAATTGACCAAAAACATTTCAGTTTTACCGGCAATCGAAAACCCAAAAAATTCAAAATTCCTTACAACTTCCAGTTGTTTGTTTTCGGCGAATAAAGTATATGGGCCAATAAAACATAATGTATCACCTAGAGGACAACATGAACGTTCATAATTACAATCATACACCCGCCTACCATAAACGGGAGCGCGGCAATTGACCAAAATATTTTAATTTTACACTTTAGCGCCTAACCAGGGTGAATTGGAATGATTAAACTATTTGATTACGGTCGCCGCACATGTGCAATTTACGTCGAGATGTCAATGGCTTATATGTGTTGAACAGAGGAGCGGCAATCGAAAACCCAAAAAAATCAAAATTCCTAGCATAATCCGGTTTTTTGTTTTCGGCGAATAAACTTATATGGGGCAATAAAACATAATGTATCACCTAGAGGTAAACCTGATCGTTCATAATCACAATCATACACCCGCCTACCATAAACAGGAGCGCGGCAATTGACCAAAAACATTACAAGTTTACATTTTACACTTTAGCGCTTAACCAGGGTGAATTCGAAGGATTAAACTATTTGATTACGGTCGCCGCACATGTGCAATTTACGTGGAGATGTCAATGGCTTATATGTGTTGAACAGAGGAGCGGCAATCGAAAACCCAAAAAATCAAAATTCCTAGCATAATCCGGTTTTTTGTTTTCGGCGAATAAACTTATATGGGGCAATAAAACATAATGTATCACCTAGAGGTAAACCTGATCGTTCATAATCACAATCATACACCCGCCTACCATAAACAGGAGCGCGGCAATTGACCAAAAACATTTTAATTTTACATTTTACACTTTAGCGCCTAAACGGGGTGAAATAGAAGGATTAAGCAGTTTGATTGTGGTAGATGCATTTGTGCACTTTACGTGGAGATATCAATGGCTTATATTTGTTGAACAGAGAAACGGCAATCGAAAACCCAAAAAAATCAACATTCCTAGCATGTTCCGGTTTTTTGTTTTCGGCGAATAAAGTATGTGGGCCAATAAAACATAATGTATCAACTAAAGGACAACCTGGTCGTTCATAATCACAATCATACAAACGCCTATCATAAACAGGAGCGCGGCAATTGACCAAAAACATTTCAGTTTTACCGGCAATCGAAAACCCAAAAAATTCTAAATTCCTTACAACTTCCGGTTGTTTGTTTTAGGTGCATAAAGTATATGGGCCAATAAAACATAATGTATCACCTAGAGGACAACCTGATCGTTCATAATCACAATCATACACCCGCCTACCATAAACAGGAGCGCGGCAATTGACCAAAAACATTTTAATTCAACCTTTTACACTTTAGCGTCTAATCAGGGTGAATTATAATGATTAAACTATTTGATTGCGATCGCCGCACATGTGCACTTTACGAAGAGATGTCAACGTCTTATATGTGTTGAACGAGGAGCGGCAATCGAAAACACAAAAAATTGAAAGTTCCTAGCATGTTCCGGTTGTTTGTTTTCGGCGAATAAAGTATATGGGCCAATAAAACATAATGTATCACCTAGAGGACAACCTGATCGTTCATAATCACAATCATACAAACGCCTATCATAAACAGGAGCGCGGCAATTGACCAAAAACATTTCAGTTTTACCGGCAATCGAAAACCCAAAAAATTCTAAATTCCTTACAACTTCCGGTTGTTTGTTTTCGGCGAATAAAGTATATGGGCCAATAAAACATAATGTATCACCTAGAGGACAACCCGATCGTTTATAATCACAATCATACACCCGCCTACCTTAAACAGGAGCGCGGCAATTGACCAAAAACATTTTAATTTTACATTTTACACTTGAGCGCCTAACCAGGGTGAATTAGAAGGATTAAGCAGTTTGATTGTGGCAGATGCACGTGTGCACTTTACGTGGAGATGTCAATGACTTATATGTGTTGAACAGAGAAGCGGCAATCGAAAACCCAAAAAAATCAACATTCCTAGCATGTTCCGGTTTTTCGTTTTCGGCGAATAAAGTATATGGGTCAATAAAACATAAAGTATCACCTAGAGGACAACCTGATCGTTCATAATCACAATCATACAAATGCCTATCATAAACAGGAGCGCGGCAATTGACCAAAACATTTTAATTTTACATTTTACACTTTAGCGTCTAATCAGGGTGAATTATAATGATTAAACTATTTGATTGCGATCGCCGCACATGTGCACTTTACGAAGAGATGTCAACGTCTTTTATGTGTTGAACGAGGAGCGGCAATCGAAAACCCAAAAAATTGAAAGTTCCTAGCATGTTCCGGTTTTTTGTTTTCGGCGAATAAAGTATATGGGCCAATAAAACATAAAGATTCACCTAGAGGACAACCCGATCGTTTATAATCGCAATCATACACCCGCCTACCATAAACAGGAGCGCGGCAATTGACCAAAACATTTTAATTTTACATTTTACACTTTAGCGTCTAATCAGGGTGAATTATAATGATTAAACTATTTGATTGCGATCGCCGCACATGTGCACTTTACGAAGAGATGTCAACGTCTTTTATGTGTTGAACGAGGAGCGGCAATCGAAAACCCAAAAAATTGAAAGTTCCTAGCATGTTCCGGTTTTTTGTTTTCGGCGAATAAAGTATATGGGCCAATAAAACATAAAGATTCACCTAGAGGACAACCCGATCGTTTATAATCACAATCATACACCCGCCTACCATAAACGGGAGCGCGGCAATTGACCAAAATATTTTAATTTTACACTTTAGCGCCTAACCAGGGTGAATTAGAAGGATTAAGCAGTTTGATTGTGGTAGATGCACGTGTGCACTTTACGTGGAGATGTCAATGACTTATATGTATTGAACAGAGAAGCGGCAATCGAAAACCCAAAAAAATCAACATTCCTGGCATGTTCCGGTGTTATGTTTTTGGCGAATGAAGTATATGGGTCAATAATACATAAAGTATCACCTAGAGGACAACCTGATCGTTCATAATCACAATCATACAAATGCCTATCATAAACAGGAGCGCGGCAATTGAGCAAAAACATTGCAGTTTTACCGGCAATCGAAAACCCAAAAAATTCAAAATTCCTTACAACTTCCGGTTGTTTGTTTTCGGCGAATAAAGTATATGGGCCAATAAAACATAATGTATCACCTAGAGGACAACATGCTCGTTTATAATCACAATCATACACCCGCCTACTATAAACAGGAGCGCGGCAATTGACCAAAAACATTTTAATTTTACATTTTACACTTTAGCGCCTAAACGGGGTGAATTAGAAGGATTAAGCAGTTTGATTGTGGTAGATGCACTTGTGCACTTTACGTGGAGATGTCAATGGCTTATATTTGTTGAACAGAGAAACGGCAATCGAAAACCCAAAAAAATCAACATTCCTAGCATGTTCCGGTTTTTTGTTTTCGGCGAATAAAGTATATGGGCCAATAAAACATAATGTATCACCTAGAGGACAACCTGGTCGTTCATAATCACAATCATACAAACGCCTATCAGAAACAGGAGCGCGGCAATTGACCAAAAACATTTCAGTTTTACCGGCAATCGAAAACCCAAAAAATTCTAAATTCCTTACAACCTCCGGTTGTTTGTTTTCGGCGAATAAAGTATATGGGCCAATAAAACATAATGTATCACCTAGAGGACAACCTGATCGTTCATAATCACAATCATACACCCGCCTACCATAAACAGGAGCGCGGCAAATGACCAAAAACATTACAAGTTTACATTTTACACTTTAGCGCTTAACCAGGGTGAATTCGAAGGATTAAACTATTTGATTACGGTCGCCGCACATGTGCAATTTACGTGGAGATGTCAATGGCTTATATGTGTTGAACAGAGAAGCGGCGATCGAAAACCCAAAAAAATCAACATACCTAGCATGTTCCGGTTTTTCGTTTTCGGCGAATAAAGTATATGGGCCAATAAAACATAAAGTATCACCTAGAGGACAACCTGATCGTTCATAATCACAATCATACAAATGCCTATCATAAACAGGAGCGCGGCAATTGACCAAAAACATTTCAGTTTTACCGGCAATCGAAAACCCAAAAAATTCAAAATTCCTTACAACTTCCAGTTGTTTGTTTTCGGCGAATAAAGTATATGGGCCAATAAAACATAATGTATCACCTAGAGGACAACATGAACGTTCATAATTACAATCATACACCCGCCTACCATAAACGGGAGCGCGGCAATTGACCAAAATATTTTAATTTTACACTTTAGCGCCTAACCAGGGTGAATTGGAATGATTAAACTATTTGATTACGGTCGCCGCACATGTGCAATTTACGTCGAGATGTCAATGGCTTATATGTGTTGAACAGAGGAGCGGCAATCGAAAACCCAAAAAAATCAAAATTCCTAGCATAATCCGGTTTTTTGTTTTCGGCGAATAAACTTATATGGGGCAATAAAACATAATGTATCACCTAGAGGTAAACCTGATCGTTCATAATCACAATCATACACCCGCCTACCATAAACAGGAGCGCGGCAATTGACCAAAAACATTACAAGTTTACATTTTACACTTTAGCGCTTAACCAGGGTGAATTCGAAGGATTAAACTATTTGATTACGGTCGCCGCACATGTGCAATTTACGTGGAGATGTCAATGGCTTATATGTGTTGAACAGAGGAGCGGCAATCGAAAACCCAAAAAATCAAAATTCCTAGCATAATCCGGTTTTTTGTTTTCGGCGAATAAACTTATATGGGGCAATAAAACATAATGTATCACCTAGAGGTAAACCTGATCGTTCATAATCACAATCATACACCCGCCTACCATAAACAGGAGCGCGGCAATTGACCAAAAACATTTTAATTTTACATTTTACACTTTAGCGCCTAAACGGGGTGAAATAGAAGGATTAAGCAGTTTGATTGTGGTAGATGCATTTGTGCACTTTACGTGGAGATATCAATGGCTTATATTTGTTGAACAGAGAAACGGCAATCGAAAACCCAAAAAAATCAACATTCCTAGCATGTTCCGGTTTTTTGTTTTCGGCGAATAAAGTATGTGGGCCAATAAAACATAATGTATCAACTAAAGGACAACCTGGTCGTTCATAATCACAATCATACAAACGCCTATCATAAACAGGAGCGCGGCAATTGACCAAAAACATTTCAGTTTTACCGGCAATCGAAAACCCAAAAAATTCTAAATTCCTTACAACTTCCGGTTGTTTGTTTTAGGTGCATAAAGTATATGGGCCAATAAAACATAATGTATCACCTAGAGGACAACCTGATCGTTCATAATCACAATCATACACCCGCCTACCATAAACAGGAGCGCGGCAATTGACCAAAAACATTTTAATTCAACCTTTTACACTTTAGCGTCTAATCAGGGTGAATTATAATGATTAAACTATTTGATTGCGATCGCCGCACATGTGCACTTTACGAAGAGATGTCAACGTCTTATATGTGTTGAACGAGGAGCGGCAATCGAAAACACAAAAAATTGAAAGTTCCTAGCATGTTCCGGTTGTTTGTTTTCGGCGAATAAAGTATATGGGCCAATAAAACATAATGTATCACCTAGAGGACAACCTGATCGTTCATAATCACAATCATACAAACGCCTATCATAAACAGGAGCGCGGCAATTGACCAAAAACATTTCAGTTTTACCGGCAATCGAAAACCCAAAAAATTCTAAATTCCTTACAACTTCCGGTTGTTTGTTTTCGGCGAATAAAGTATATGGGCCAATAAAACATAATGTATCACCTAGAGGACAACCCGATCGTTTATAATCACAATCATACACCCGCCTACCTTAAACAGGAGCGCGGCAATTGACCAAAAACATTTTAATTTTACATTTTACACTTGAGCGCCTAACCAGGGTGAATTAGAAGGATTAAGCAGTTTGATTGTGGCAGATGCACGTGTGCACTTTACGTGGAGATGTCAATGACTTATATGTATTGAACAGAGAAGCGGCAATCGAAAACCCAAAAAAATCAACATTCCTGGCATGTTCCGGTGTTATGTTTTCGGCGAATGAAGTATATGGGTCAATAATACATAAAGTATCACCTAGAGGACAACCTGATCGTTCATAATCACATTCATACAAATGCCTATCATAAACAGGAGCGCGGAAATTGACCAAAAACATTTCAGTTTTACCGGCTATCGAAAACCCAAAAAATTCAAAATTCCTAGCAACTTCCGGGTTTTTGTTTCTGGTGAATAAAGTATATGGGCCAATAAAACATAATGTATCACCTAGAGGACAACCCGATCGTTCATAATCACAATCATACACCCGCCTACCATAAACAGGAGCGCGGCAATTGACCAAAAACATTTTAATTTTACATTTTACACTTTAGCGCCTAAACGGGGTGAATTAGAAGGATTAAGCAGTTTGATTGTGGTAGATGCACTTGTGCACTTTATGTGGAGATGTCAATGGCTTATATTTGTTGAACAGAGAAACGGCAATCGAAAACCCAAAAAAATCAACATTCCTAGCATGTTCCGGTTTTTTGTTTTCGGCGAATAAAGTATATGGGCCAATAAAACATAATGTATCACCTAGAGGACAACATGAACGTTCATAATCACAATCATACACCCGCCTACCATAAACGGGAGCGCGGCAATTGACCAAAATATTTTAATTTTACACTTTAGCGCCTAACCAGGGTGAATTGGAATGATTAAACTATTTGATTACGGTCGCCGCACATGTGCAATTTACGTCGAGATGTCAATGTATAAAAGTGTTGAACAGAGGAGCGGCAATCGAAAACCCAAAAAAATCAACATTCCTAGCATGTTCCGGTTTTTTGTTTTCGGCGAATAAAGTATATGGGCCAATAAAACATAATGTATCACCTAGAGGACAACATGAACGTTCATAATCACAATCATACAAACGCCTATCATAAACAGGAGCGCGGCAATTGACCAAAAACATTTCAGTTTTACCGGCAATCGAATACCCAAAAAATTCTAAATTCCTTACAACTTCCGGTTGTTTGTTTTCGGCGAATAAAGTATATGGGCCAATAAAACATAATGTATCACCTAGAGGACAACCTGATCGTTCATAATCACAATCATACAAATGCCTATCATAAACAGGAGCGCGGCAATTGACCAAAAACATTTTAATTTTACATTTTACACTTTAGCGTCTATCAGGGTGAATTATAATGATTAAACTATTTGATTGCGATCGCCGCACATGTGCACTTTACGAAGAGATGTCAACGTCTTATATGTGTTGAACGAGGAGCGGCAATCGAAAACACAAAAAATTGAAAGTTCCTAGCATGTTCCGGTTGTTTGTTTTCGGCGAATAAAGTATGTGGGCCAATAAAACATAATGTATCACCTAGAGGACAACCTGATCGTTCATAATCATAATCATACAAACGCCTATCATAAACAACAGCGCGGCAATTGACCAAAAACATTTCAGTTTTACCGGCAATCGAAAACCCAAAAAATTCTAAATTCCTTACAACTTCCGGTTGTTTGTTTTCGGCGATTAAAGTATATGGGCCAATAAAACATAATGTATCACCTAGAGGACAACCCGATCGTTCATAATCACAATCATACATCCGCCTACCATAAACAGGAGCGTTTTTTGTTTTCGGCGAATAAAGTATATGGGCCAATAAAACATAATGTATCACCTAGAGGACAACCTGATCGTTCATAATCACAATCATACAAACGCCTATCATAAACAGGAGCGCGGCAATTGACCAAAAACATTTTAATTGTACATTTTAATTTTTAGCGCCTAAACGGGGTGAATTAGAAGGATTAAGCAGTTTGATTGTGGTAGATGCACTTGTGCACTTTACGTGGAGATGTCAATGGCTTCTATGTGTTGATCAGAGAAGCGGCAATCGAAAACCCAAAAAAATCAACATTCCTAGCATCTTCCGGTTTTTTGTTTTCGGCGAATAAAGTATATGGGCCAATAAAACATAATGTATCACCTAGAGGACAACCTGATCGTTCATAATCACAATCATACAAATGCCTATCATAAACAGGAGCGCGGCAATTGACCAAAAACATTTTAATTTTACATTTTACACTTTAGCATCTAATCAGAGTGAATTATAATGATTAAACTATTTGATTGCGATCGCCGCACATGTGCACTTTACGAAGAGGTGTCAACGTCTTATATGTGTTGAACGAGGAGCGGCAATCGAAAACAAAAAAAATTGAAAGTTCCTAGCATGTTCCGGTTTTTGTTTTCGGCGAATAAAGTATATGGGCCAATAAAACATAAAGATTCACCTAGAGGACAACCCGATCGTTAATAATCACAATCATACAACCGCCTACCATAAACAGGAGCGCGGCAATTGACCAAAAACATTTTAATTTTACATTTTACACTTGAGCGCCTAACCAGGGTGAATTAGAAGGATTAAGCAGTTTGATTGTGGTAGATGCACGTGTGCACTTTACGTGGAGATGTCAATGACTTATATGTATTGAACAGAGAAGCGGCAATCGAAAACCCAAAAAAATCAACATTCCTGGCATGTTCTGGTGTTATGTTTTCGGCGAATGAAGTATATGTGTCAATAATACATAAAGTATCACCTAGAGGACAACCTGATCGTTCATAATCACAATCATACAAATGCCTATCATAAACAGGAGCGCGCCAATTGACCAAAAACATTTCAGTTTTACCGGCTATCGAAAACCCAAAAAATTCAAAATTCCTAGCAACTTCCGGGTTTTTGTTTCTGGTGAATAAAGTATATGGGCCAATAAAACATAATGTATCACCTAGAGGACAACCCGATCGTTCATAATCACAATCATACATCCGCCTACCATAAACAGGAGCGTTTTTTGTTTTCGGCGAATAAAGTATATGGGCCAATAAAACATAATGTATCACCTAGAGGACAACCTGATCGTTCATAATCACAATCATACAAACGCCTATCATAAACAGGAGCGCGGCAATTGACCAAAAACATTTTAATTGTACATTTTAATTTTTAGCGCCTAAACGGGGTGAATTAGAAGGATTAAGCAGTTTGATTGTGGTAGATGCACTTGTGCACTTTACGTGGAGATGTCAATGGCTTCTATGTGTTGATCAGAGAAGCGGCAATCGAGAACCCAAAAAAATCAACATTCCTAGCATCTTCCGGTTTTTTGTTTTCGGCGAATAAAGTATATGGGCCAATAAAACATAATGTATCACCTAGAGGACAACCTGATCGTTCATAATCACAATCATACAAATGCCTATCATAAACAGGAGCGCGGCAATTGACCAAAAACATTTTAATTTTACATTTTACACTTTAGCATCTAATCAGAGTGAATTATAATGATTAAACTATTTGATTGCGATCGCCGCACATGTGCACTTTACGAAGAGGTGTCAACGTCTTATATGTGTTGAACGAGGAGCGGCAATCGAAAACAAAAAAAATTGAAAGTTCCGAGCATGTTCCGGTTTTTGTTTTCGGCGAATAAAGTATATGGGCCAATAAAACATAAAGATTCACCTAGAGGACAACCCGATCGTTAATAATCACAATCATACAACCGCCTACCATAAACAGGAGCGCGGCAATTGACCAAAAACATTTTAATTTTACATTTTACACTTGAGCGCCTAACCAGGGTGAATTAGAAGGATTAAGCAGTTTGATTGTGGTAGATGCACGTGTGCACTTTACGTGGAGATGTCAATGACTTATATGTATTGAACAGAGAAGCGGCAATCGAAAACCCAAAAAAATCAACATTCCTGGCATGTTCCGGTGTTATGTTTAGGGCGAATGAAGTATATGGGTCAATAATACATAAAGTATCACCTAGAGGACAACCTGATCGTTCATAATCACAATCATACAAATGCCTATCATAAACAGGAGCGCGGCAATTGACCAAAAACATTTCAGTTTTACCGGCTATCGAAAACCCAAAAAATTCAAAATTCCTAGCAACTTCCGGGTTTTTGTTTCTGGTGAATAAAGTATATGGGCCAATAAAACATAATGTATCACCTAGAGGACAACCCGATCGTTTATAATCACAATCATACACCCGCCTACCGTTAACAGGAGCGCGGCAAATGACAAAAAACATTTAAATTTTACATTTTACACTTTAGCGTCTAATCAGGGTGAATTATAATGATTAAACTATTTGATTGCGATCGCCGAACATGTGCACTTTGCGAAGAGATGTCAACGTCTTATATGTGTTGAACGAAGAGCGGCAATCGAAACCCCAAAAAATTGAAAGTTCCTAGCATGTTCCGGTTTTTTGTTTTCGGCGAATGAAGTATATGGGCCAATAAAACATAATGTATCACCAGAGGACAACACGATCGTTTATAATCACAATCATACACCCGCCTCCCATAAACAGGAGCGCGGCAAATGACCAAAAACATTACAAGTTTACATTTTACACTTTAGCGCTTAACCAGGGTGAATTCGAAGGATTAAACTATTTGATTACGGTCGCCGCACATGTGCAATTTACGTAGAGATATCAATGGCTTATATGTGTTGAACAGAGAAGCGGCAATCGAAAACCCAAAAAAATCAACATTCCTAGCATTTTCCGGTTTTTCGTTTTCGGCGAATAAAGTATATGGGCCAATAAAACATAAAGTATCACCTAGAGGACAACCTGATCGTTCATAATCACAATCATACAAATGCCTATCATAAACAGGAGCGCGGCAATTGACCAAAAACATTTTAATTTTACATTTTACACTTTAGCGTCTAATCAGGGTGAATTATAATGATTAAACTATTTGATTGCGATCGCCGCACATGTGCACTTTACGAAGAGATGTCAACGTCTTATATGTGTTGAACGAGGAGCGGCAATCGAAAACCCAAAAAATTGAAAGTTCCTAGCATGTTCCGGTTTTTTTTTTCGGCGAACAAAGTATATGGGCCAATAAAACATAAAGATTCACCTAGAGGACAACCCGATCGTTTATAATCACAATCATACACCCGCCTACCATAAACAGCAGCGCGGCAATTGACCAAAAACATTTTAATTTTACATTTTACACTTGAGCGCCTAACCAGGGTGAATTAGAAGGATTAAGCAGTTTGATTGTGGTAGATGCACGTGTGCACTTTACGTGGAGATGTCAATGACTTATATGTATTGAACAGAGAAGCGGCAATCGAAAACCCAAAAAAATCAACATTCCTGGCATGTTCCGGTGTTATGTTTTCGGCGAATGAAGTATATGGGTCAATAATACATAAAGTATCACCTAGAGGACAACCTGATCGTTCATAATCACAATCATACAAATGCCTATCATAAACAGGAGCGCGGCAATTGACCAAAAACATTTCAGTTTTACCGGCAATCGAAAACCCAAAAAATTCAAAATTCCTTACAACTTCCGGTTGTTTGTTTTCGGCGAATAAAGTATATGGGCCAATAAAACATAATGTATCACCTAGAGGACAACATGATCGTTCATAATCACAATCATACACCCGCCTACCATAAACGGGAGCGCGGCAATTGACCAAAATATTTTAATTTTACACTTTAGCGCCTAACTAGGGTGAACTGGAATGATTAAACTATTTGATTACGGTCGCCGCACATGTGCAATTTACGTCGAGATGTCAATGTATAAAAGTGTTGAACAGAGGAGCGGCAATCGAAAACCCAAAAAAATCAAAATTCCTAGCATAATCCGGTTTTTTGTTTTCGGCGAATAAACTTGTATGGGCCAATAAAACATAATGTATCACCTAGAGGTAAACCTGATCGTTCATAATCACAATCATACACCCGCCTACCATAAACAGGAGCGCGGCAATTGACCAAAAACATTTTAATTTTACATTTTACACTTTAGCGCCTAAACGGGGTGAATTAGAAGGATTAAGCAGTTTGATTGTGGTAGATGCACTTGTGCACTTTACGTGGAGATGTCAATGGCTTATATGTGTTGATCAGAGAAGCGGCAATCGAAAACCCAAAAAAATCAACATTCCTAGCATGTTCCGGTTTTTTGTTTTCGGCGAATAAAGTATATGGGCCAATAAAACATAATGTATCACCTAGAGGACAACCTGGTCGTTCATAATCACAATCATACAAACGCCTATCATAAACAGGAGCGCGGCAATTGACCAAAAATATTTCAGTTTTACATTTTACAATGTAGCGCCTAACCAGGGTGAACTAGAAGAATTAAGCTGTTTGATTGTGGTAGATGCATTTGTGCACTTTACGTGGAGATGTCAATGGCTTATATGTGTTGAACAGAGAAGCGGCAATCGAAAATCCAAAAAATTCAAAATTCCTAGCAACTTCCGGTTTGTTGTTTTCGGCGAATAAAGTATATAGGCTAACAATTGTACATTTTACACTTTAGCGCCTAACCAGGGTGAATTAGAAGGATTAAGCTGTTTGATTGTGGTAGATGCACTTGTGCACTTAACGTAGAGATGCCAATGTCTTATATGCGTTGAACAGAGGAGCGGCAATCGAAAACCCAAAAACTTCAAAATTCCTAGCTACTTCCGGTTTTTTGTTTTCGGCGAATAAAGTATATGGGTCCATAAAATATAATGTATCACCCAGAGGACAACCTGATCGTTCATAATCACAACCACACACCCGCCTACCATAAACAGGAGCGCGGCAATTGACCAAAAACATTTAAATTTTTCATATTACACTTTAGCGCCTAACCGGGGTGAATTAGAAGAATTAAGCTGTTTGATTGTGGTAGATGCATTTGTGCACTTTACGTGGAGATGTCAATGGCTTATATGTGTTGAACAGAGAAGCGGCAATCGAAAATCCAAAAAAATCAACATTCCTGGCATGTTCCGGTGTTATGTTTTCGGCGAATGAAGTATATGGGTCAATAATACATAAAGTATCACCTAGAGGACAACCTGATCGTTCATAATCACAATCATACAAACGCCTATCATAAACAGGAGCGCGGCAATTGACCAAAAACATTTCAGTTTTACATTTTACAATGTAGCGCCTAACCAGGGTGAACTAGAAGAATTAAGCTGTTTGATTGTGGTAGATGCATTTGTGCACTTTACGTGGAGATGTCAATGGCTTATATGTGTTGAACAGAGAAGCGGCAATCGAAAATCCAAAAAATTCAAAATTCCTAGCAACTTCCGGTTTGTTGTTTTCGGCGAATAAAGTATATAGGCTAACAATTGTACATTTTACACTTTAGCGCCTAACCAGGGTGAATTAGAAGGATTAAGCTGTTTGATTGTGGTAGATGCACTTGTGCACTTAACGTAGAGATGCCAATGTCTTATATGCGTTGAACAGAGGAGCGGCAATCGAAAACCCAAAAACTTCAAAATTCCTAGCTACTTCCGGTTTTTTGTTTTCGGCGAATAAAGTATATGGGCCCATAAAATATAATGTATCACCCAGAGGACAACCTGATCGTTCATAATCACAACCACACACCCGCCTACCATAAACAGGAGCGCGGCAATTGACCAAAAACATTTAAATTTTTCATATTACACTTTAGCGCCTAACCGGGGTGAATTATAATGATTAAACTATTTGATTGCGATCGCCGCACATGTGCATTTTACGAAGAGATGTCAACGTCTTATATGTGTTGAACGAGGAGCGGCAATCGAAAACCCAAAAAATTGAAAGTTCCTAGCATGTTCCGGTTTTTTGTGTTCGGCGAATAAAGTATATGGGCCAATAAAACATAATGTATCACCTAGAGGACAACCCGATCGTTTATAATCAGAATCATACACCCGCCTACCATAAACAGGTGCGCGGCAATTGACCAAAAACATTTAAATTTTTCATATTACACTTTAGCGCCTAACCGGGGTGAATTATAATGATTAAACTATTTGATTGCGATCGCCGCACATGTGCATTTTACGAAGAGATGTCAACGTCTTATATGTGTTGAACGAGGAGCGGCAATCGAAAACCCAAAAAATTGAAAGTTCCTAGCATGTTCCGGTTTTTTGTGTTCGGCGAATAAAGTATATGGGCCCATAAAATATAATGTATCACCCAGAGGACAACCTGATCGTTCATAATCACAACCACACACCCGCCTACCATAAACAGGAGCGCGGCAATTGACCAAAAACATTTAAATTTTTCATATTACACTTTAGCGCCTAACCGGGGTGAATTATAATGATTAAACTATTTGATTGCGATCGCCGCACATGTGCATTTTACGAAGAGATGTCAACGTCTTATATGTGTTGAACGAGGAGCGGCAATCGAAAACCCAAAAAATTGAAAGTTCCTAGCATGTTCCGGTTTTTTGTTTTCGGCGAATAAAGTATATGGGCCCATAAAATATAATGTATCACCCAGAGGACAACCTGATCGTTCATAATCACAACCACACACCCGCCTACCATAAACAGGAGCGCGGCAATTGACCAAAAACATTTAAATTTTTCATATTACACTTTAGCGCCTAACCGGGGTGAATTATAATGATTAAACTATTTGATTGCGATCGCCGCACATGTGCATTTTACGAAGAGATGTCAACGTCTTATATGTGTTGAACGAGGAGCGGCAATCGAAAACCCAAAAAATTGAAAGTTCCTAGCATTTTCCGGTTTTTCGTTTTCGGCGAATAAAGTATATGGGCCAATAAAATATAAAGTATCACCTAGAGGACAACCTGATCGTTCATAATCACAATCATACAAATGCCTATCATAAACAGGAGCGCGGCAATTGACCAAAAACATTTTAATTTTACATTTTACACTTTAGCGTCTAATCAGGGTGAATTATAATGATTAAACTATTTGATTGCGATCGCCGCACATGTGCACTTTACGAAGAGATGTCAACGTCTTATATGTGTTGAACGAGGAGCGGCAATCGAAAACCCAAAAAATTGAAAGTTCCTAGCATGTTCCGGTTTTTTTTTTTCGGCGAACAAAGTATATGGGCCAATAAAACATAAAGATTCACCTAGAGGACAACCCGATCGTTTATAATCACAATCATACACCCGCCTACCATAAACAGCAGCGCGGCAATTGACCAAAAACATTTTAATTTTACATTTTACACTTGAGCGCCTAACCAGGGTGAATTAGAAGGATTAAGCAGTTTGATTGTGGTAGATGCACGTGTGCACTTTACGTGGAGATGTCAATGACTTATATGTATTGAACAGAGAAGCGGCAATCGAAAACCCAAAAAAATCAACATTCCTGGCATGTTCCGGTGTTATGTTTTCGGCGAATGAAGTATATGGGTCAATAATACATAAAGTATCACCTAGAGGACAACCTGATCGTTCATAATCACAATCATACAAATGCCTATCATAAACAGGAGCGCGGCAATTGACCAAAAACATTTCAGTTTTACCGGCAATCGAAAACCCAAAAAATTCAAAATTCCTTACAACTTCCGGTTGTTTGTTTTCGGCGAATAAAGTATATGGGCCAATAAAACATAATGTATCACCTAGAGGACAACATGATCGTTCATAATCACAATCATACACCCGCCTACCATAAACGGGAGCGCGGCAATTGACCAAAATATTTTAATTTTACACTTTAGCGCCTAACTAGGGTGAACTGGAATGATTAAACTATTTGATTACGGTCGCCGCACATGTGCAATTTACGTCGAGATGTCAATGTATAAAAGTGTTGAACAGAGGAGCGGCAATCGAAAACCCAAAAAAATCAAAATTCCTAGCATAATCCGGTTTTTTGTTTTCGGCGAATAAACTTGTATGGGCCAATAAAACATAATGTATCACCTAGAGGTAAACCTGATCGTTCATAATCACAATCATACACCCGCCTACCATAAACAGGAGCGCGGCAATTGACCAAAAACATTTTAATTTTACATTTTACACTTTAGCGCCTAAACGGGGTGAATTAGAAGGATTAAGCAGTTTGATTGTGGTAGATGCACTTGTGCACTTTACGTGGAGATGTCAATGGCTTATATGTGTTGATCAGAGAAGCGGCAATCGAAAACCCAAAAAAATCAACATTCCTAGCATGTTCCGGTTTTTTGTTTTCGGCGAATAAAGTATATGGGCCAATAAAACATAATGTATCACCTAGAGGACAACCTGGTCGTTCATAATCACAATCATACAAACGCCTATCATAAACAGGAGCGCGGCAATTGACCAAAAACATTTCAGTTTTACATTTTACAATGTAGCGCCTAACCAGGGTGAACTAGAAGAATTAAGCTGTTTGATTGTGGTAGATGCATTTGTGCACTTTACGTGGAGATGTCAATGGCTTATATGTGTTGAACAGAGAAGCGGCAATCGAAAATCCAAAAAATTCAAAATTCCTAGCAACTTCCGGTTTGTTGTTTTCGGCGAATAAAGTATATAGGCTAACAATTGTACATTTTACACTTTAGCGCCTAACCAGGGTGAATTAGAAGGATTAAGCTGTTTGATTGTGGTAGATGCACTTGTGCACTTAACGTAGAGATGCCAATGTCTTATATGCGTTGAACAGAGGAGCGGCAATCGAAAACCCAAAAACTTCAAAATTCCTAGCTACTTCCGGTTTTTTGTTTTCGGCGAATAAAGTATATGGGTCCATAAAATATAATGTATCACCCAGAGGACAACCTGATCGTTCATAATCACAACCACACACCCGCCTACCATAAACAGGAGCGCGGCAATTGACCAAAAACATTTAAATTTTTCATATTACACTTTAGCGCCTAACCGGGGTGAATTATAATGATTAAACTATTTGATTGCGATCGCCGCACATGTGCATTTTACGAAGAGATGTCAACGTCTTATATGCGTTGAACAGAGGAGCGGCAATCGAAAACCCAAAAACTTCAAAATTCCTAGCTACTTCCGGTTTTTTGTTTTCGGCGAATAAAGTATATGGGCCCATAAAATATAATGTATCACCCAGAGGACAACCTGATCGTTCATAATCACAACCACACACCCGCCTACCATACACAGGAACGCGGCAATTGACCAAAAACATTTAAATTTTTCATTTTACACTTTAGCGCCTAACCAGGGTGAATTATAATGATTAAACTACTTGATTGCGATCGCCGCACATGTGCACTTTACGAAGAGATGTCAACGTCTTATATGTGTTGAACGAGGAGCGGCAATCGAAAACCCAAAAAATTGAAAGTTCCTAGCATGTTCCGGTTTTTTGTGTTCGGCGAATAAAGTATATGGGCCAATAAAACATAATGTATCACCTAGAGGACAACCCAATCGTTTATAATCACAATCATACACCCGCCTACCATAAACAGGAGCGCGGCAAATGACCAAAAACATTTCAAGTTTACATTTTACACTTTAGCGCCTAACTAGGGTGAATTAGAAGGATTAAGCTGTTTGATTGTGGTAGATGCACTTGTGCACTTAACGTAGAGATGCCAATGTCTTATATGTGTTGAACAGAGAAGCGGCAATCTAAAACCCAAAAAATTCAAAATTCCTAGCTACTTCCGGTTTTTTGTTTTCGGCGAATAAAGTATATGGGCCCATAAAATATAATGTATCACCCAGAGGACAACCTGGTCGTTTATAATCACAATCATACACCCGCCTACCAAAACAGGAGCGCGGCAATTGACCAAAAAGATTTCAGATTTACCGGCAATCGAAAACCCAAAAAATTCTAAATTCCTTACAACTTCCGGGTTTTTGTTTCTGGTGAATAAAGTATATGGGCCAATAAAACATAATGTATCACCTAGAGAACAACCCGATCGTTTATAATCACAATCATACAAACGCCTATCATAAACAGGAGCGCGGCAATTGACCAAAAACATTTTAATTGTACATTTTACACTTTAGCGCCTAAACGGGGTGAATTAGAAGGATTAAGCAGTTTGATTGTGGTAGATGCACGTGTGCACTTTACGTGGAGATGTCAATGGCTTATATGTGTTGAACAGAGAAGCGGCAATCGAAAACCCAAAAAAATCAACATTCCTAGCATGTTCCGGATTTTCGTTTTCGGCGAATAAACTATATGGGCCAATAAAACATAAAGTATCACCTAGAGGACAACCTGATCGTTCATAAACACAATCATACAAATGCCTATCATAAACAGAAGCGCGGCAATTGACCAAAAACATTTTAATTTTACATTTTACACTTTAGCATCTAATCAGAGTGAATTATAATGATTAAACTATTTGATTGCGATCGCCGCACATGTGCACTTTACGAAGAGGTGTCAACGTCTTATATGTGTTGAACGAGGAGCGGCAATCGAAAACAAAAAAAATTGAAAGTTCCTAGCATGTTCCGGTTTTTGTTTTCGGCGAATAAAGTATATGGGCCAATAAAACATAAAGATTCACCTAGAGGACAACCCGATCGTTAATAATCACAATCATACAACCGCCTACCATAAACAGGAGCGCGGCAATTGACCAAAAACATTTTAATTTTACATTTTACACTTGAGCGCCTAACCAGGGTGAATTAGAAGGATTAAGCAGTTTGATTGTGGTAGATGCACGTGTGCACTTTACGTGGAGATGTCAATGACTTATATGTATTGAACAGAGAAGCGGCAATCGAAAACCCAAAAAAATCAACATTCCTGGCATGTTCCGGTGTTATGTTTAGGGCGAATGAAGTATATGGGTCAATAATACATAAAGTATCACCTAGAGGACAACCTGATCGTTCATAATCACAATCATACAAATGCCTATCATAAACAGGAGCGCGGCAATTGACCAAAAACATTTCAGTTTTACCGGCTATCGAAAACCCAAAAAATTCAAAATTCCTAGCAACTTCCGGGTTTTTGTTTCTGGTGAATAAAGTATATGGGCCAATAAAACATAATGTATCACCTAGAGGACAACCCGATCGTTTATAATCACAATCATACACCCGCCTACCGTTAACAGGAGCGCGGCAAATGACCAAAAACATTTAAATTTTACATTTTACACTTTAGCGTCTAATCAGGGTGAATTATAATGATTAAACTATTTGATTGCGATCGCCGAACATGTGCACTTTGCGAAGAGATGTCAACGTCTTATATGTGTTGAACGAAGAGCGGCAATCGAAAACCCAAAAAATTGAAAGTTCCTAGCATGTTCCGGTTTTTTGTTTTCGGCGAATGAAGTATATGGGCCAATAAAACATAATGTATCACCTAGAGGACAACACGATCGTTTATAATCACAATCATACACCCGCCTCCCATAAACAGGAGCGCGGCAAATGACCAAAAACATTACAAGTTTACATTTTACACTTTAGCGCTTAACCAGGGTGAATTCGAAGGATTAAACTATTTGATTACGTTCGCCGCACATGTGCAATTTACGTAGAGATATCAATGGCTTATATGTGTTGAACAGAGAAGCGGCAATCGAAAACCCAAAAAAATCAACATTCCTAGCATTTTCCGGTTTTTCGTTTTCGGCGAATAAAGTATATGGGCCAATAAAACATAAAGTATCACCTAGAGGACAACCTGATCGTTCATAATCACAATCATACAAATGCCTATCATAAACAGGAGCGCGGCAATTGACCAAAAACATTTTAATTTTACATTTTACACTTTAGCGTCTAATCAGGGTGAATTATAATGATTAAACTATTTGATTGCGATCGCCGCACATGTGCACTTTACGAAGAGATGTCAACGTCTTATATGTGTTGAACGAGGAGCGGCAATCGAAAACCCAAAAAATTGAAAGTTCCTAGCATGTTCCGGTTTTTTGTTTTCGGCGAACAAAGTATATGGGCCAATAAAACATAAAGATTCACCTAGAGGACAACCCGATCGTTTATAATCACAATCATACACCCGCCTACCATAAACAGCAGCGCGGCAATTGACCAAAAACATTTTAATTTTACATTTTACACTTGAGCGCCTAACCAGGGTGAATTAGAAGGATTAAGCAGTTTGATTGTGGTAGATGCACGTGTGCACTTTACGTGGAGATGTCAATGACTTATATGTATTGAACAGAGAAGCGGCAATCGAAAACCCAAAAAAATCAACATTCCTGGCATGTTCCGGTGTTATGTTTTCGGCGAATGAAGTATATGGGTCAATAATACATAAAGTATCACCTAGAGGACAACCTGATCGTTCATAATCACAATCATACAAATGCCTATCATAAACAGGAGCGCGGCAATTGACCAAAAACATTTCAGTTTTACCGGCAATCGAAAACCCAAAAAATTCAAAATTCCTTACAACTTCCGGTTGTTTGTTTTCGGCGAATAAAGTATATGGGCCAATAAAACATAATGTATCACCTAGAGGACAACATGATCGTTCATAATCACAATCATACACCCGCCTACCATAAACGGGAGCGCGGCAATTGACCAAAATATTTTAATTTTACACTTTAGCGCCTAACTAGGGTGAATTGGAATGATTAAACTATTTGATTACGGTCGCCGCACATGTGCAATTTACGTCGAGATGTCAATGTATAAAAGTGTTGAACAGAGGAGCGGCAATCGAAAACCCAAAAAAATCAAAATTCCTAGCAAAATCCGGTTTTTTGTTTTCGGCGAATAAACTTATATGGGCCAATAAAACATAATGTATCACCTAGAGGTAAACCTGATCGTTCATAATCACAATCATACACCCGCCTACCATAAACAGGAGCGCGGCAATTGACCAAAAACATTTTAATTTTACATTTTACACTTTAGCGCCTAAACGGGGTGAATTAGAAGGATTAAGCAGTTTGATTGTGGTAGATGCACTTGTGCACTTTACGTGGAGATGTCAATGGCTTATATGTGTTGATCAGAGAAGCGGCAATCGAAAACCCAAAAAAATCAACATTCCTAGCATGTTCCGGTTTTTTGTTTTCGGCGAATAAAGTATATGGGCCAATAAAACATAATGTATCACCTAGAGGACAACCTGGTCGTTCATAATCACAATCATACAAACGCCTATCATAAACAGGAGCGCGGCAATTGACCAAAAACATTTCAGTTTTACATTTTACAATGTAGCGCCTAACCAGGGTGAATTAGAAGAATTAAGCTGTTTGATTGTGGTAGATGCATTTGTGCACTTTACGTGGAGATGTCAATGGCTTATATGTGTTGAACAGAGAAGCGGCAATCGAAAATCCAAAAAATTCAAAATTCCTAGCAACTTCCGGTTTGTTGTTTTCGGCGAATAAAGTATATAGGCTAACAATTGTACATTTTACACTTTAGCGCCTAACCAGGGTGAATTAGAAGGATTAAGCTGTTTGATTGTGGTAGATGCACTTGTGCACTTAACGTAGAGATGCCAATGTCTTATATGCGTTGAACAGAGGAGCGGCAATCGAAAACCCAAAAACTTCAAAATTCCTAGCTACTTCCGGTTTTTTGTTTTCGGCGAATAAAGTATATGGGCCCATAAAATATAATGTATCACCCAGAGGACAACCTGATCGTTCATAATCACAACCACACACCCGCCTACCATAAACAGGAGCGCGGCAATTGACCAAAAACATTTAAATTTTTCATATTACACTTTAGCGCCTAACCGGGGTGAATTATAATGATTAAACTATTTGATTGCGATCGCCGCACATGTGCATTTTACGAAGAGATGTCAACGTCTTATATGTGTTGAACGAGGAGCGGCAATCGAAAACCCAAAAAATTGAAAGTTCCTAGCATGTTCCGGTTTTTTGTGTTCGGCGAATAAAGTATATGGGCCAATAAAACATAATGTATCACCTAGAGGACAACCCGATCGTTTATAATCAGAATCATACACCCGCCTACCATAAACAGGAGCGCGGCAAATGACCAAAAACATTACAAGTTTACATTTTACACTTAAGCGCCTAACCAGGGTGAATTCGAAGGATTAAACTATTTGATTACGGTCTCCGCACATGTGCAATTTACGTAGAGATGTCAATGGCTTATATGTGTTGAACAGAGAAGCGGCAATCGAAAACCCAAAAAAATTAATATTCCTAGCATGTTCCGTTTTTTTGTTTTCGGCGAATAAAATATATGGGCCAACAAAACATAATGTATCACCTATAGGACAACCTGATCGTTCATAATCATAATTACATAAACGCCTATCATAAGCAGGAGCGCGGCAATTGACCAAAAACATTTCAATTGTACGTTTTACACTTTAGCGCCTAACCAGGGTGAATTAGAAGGATTAAGCTGTTTAATTGTGGTAGACGCACTTGTGCACTTTACGTAGAGATGTCAATGGCTTATTTGTGTTAAACAGAGAGTGGCAATCGAAAACCAAAAAAATTCAAAATTCCTAGCAACTTCCGGGTTTTTGTTTCCGGCGAATAAAGTATATGGGCCAATAAAACATAATGTATCATCTAGAGGACAACCCGATCGTTCATAATCACAATCATACACCAGCCTACCATAAACAAGAGCGCGGCAATTGACCAAAAACATTTCAAGTTTACATTTTACACTTAAGCGCCTAACCAGGGTGAATTCGAAGGATTAAACTATTTGATTACGGTCGCCGCACATGTGCATTTTACGAAGAGATGTCAACGTCTTATATGTGTTGAACGAGGAGCGGCAATCGAAAACCCAAAAAATTGAAAGTTCCTAGCATGTTCCGGTTTTTTGTGTTCGGCGAATAAAGTATATGGGCCAATAAAACATAATGTATCACCTAGAGGACAACCCGATCGTTTATAATCAGAATCATACACCCGCCTACCATAAACAGGAGCGCGGCAAATGACCAAAAACATTACAAGTTTACATTTTACACTTAAGCGCCTAACCAGGGTGAATTCGAAGGATTAAACTATTTGATTACGGTCGCCGCACATGTGCATTTTACGAAGAGATGTCAACGTCTTATATGTGTTGAACGAGGAGCGGCAATCGAAAACCCAAAAAATTGAAAGTTCCTAGCATGTTCCGGTTTTTTGTGTTCGGCGAATAAAGTATATGGGCCAATAAAACATAAAGATTCACCTAGAGGACAACCCGATCGTTTATAATCACAATCATACACCCGCCTACCATAAACAGGAGCGCGGCAATTGACCAAAAACATTTCAGTTTTACATTTTACAATGTAGCGCCTAACCAGGGTGAATTAGAAGAATTAAGCTGTTTGATTGTGGTAGATGCATTTGTGCACTTTACGTGGAGATGTCAATGGCTTATATGTGTTGAACAGAGAAGCGGCAATCGAAAATCCAGAAAATTCAAAATTCCTAGCAACTTCCGGTTTGTTGTTTTCGGCGAATAAAGTATATAGGCTAACAATTGTACATTTTACACTTAAGCGCCTAACCAGGGTGAATTCGAAGGATTAAACTATTTGATTGCGATCGCCGCACATGTGCACCTTACGAAGAGATGTCAACGTCTTATATGTGTTGAACGAGGAGCGGCAATCGAAAATGCCAAAAATTCAAAATTCCTAGCATGTTCCGGTTTTTTGTGTTCGGCGAATAAAGTATATGGGCCAATAAAACATAATGTATCACCTAGAGGACAACCCGATCGTTTATAATCAGAATCATACACCCGCCTACCATAAACAGGAGCGCGGCAAATGACCAAAAACATTACAAGTTTACATTTTACACTTTAGCGCCTAACCAGGGTGAATTCGAAGGATTAAACTATTTGATTACGGTCGCCGCACATGTGCAATTTACGTAGAGATGTCAATGGCTTATATGTGTTGAACAGAGAAGCGGCAATCGAAAACCCAAAAAAATTAATATTCCTAGCATGTTCCGTTTTTTTGTTTTCGGCGAATAAAATATATGGGCCAACAAAACATAATGTATCACCTATAGGACAACCTGATCGTTCATAATCATAATTACATAAACGCCTATCATAAGCAGGAGCGCGGCAATTGACCAAAAACATTTCAATTGTACGTTTTACACTTTAGCGCCTAACCAGGGTGAATTAGAAGGATTAAGCTGTTTAATTGTGGTAGACGCACTTGTGCACTTTACGTAGAGATGTCAATGGCTTATTTGTGTTAAACAGAGAGTGGCAATCGAAAACCAAAAAAATTCAAAATTCCTAGCAACTTCCGGGTTTTTGTTTCCGGCGAATAAAGTATATGGGCCAATAAAACATAATGTATCATCTAGAGGACAACCCGATCGTTCATAATCACAACCATACACCAGCCTACCATAAACAGGAGCGCGGCAATTGACCAAAAACATTTCAAGTTTACATTTTACACTTTAGCGCCTAACCAGGGTGAATTAGAAGGATTAAGCTGTTTGATTGTGGTAGATGCACTTGTTCACTTAACGTAGAGATGTCAATGTCTTATATGTGTTGAACAGAGGAGCGGCAATCGCAAACCCAAAAAATTCAAAATTCCTAGCAACTTCCGGGTTTTTGTTTCTGGTGAATAAAGTATATGGGCCAATAAAACATAATGTATCACCTAAAGGACAAACCGATCGTTTATAATCACAATCATACACCCGCCTACCATAAACAGGAGCGCGGCAATTGACCAAAAACATTTCAGTTTTACCGGCAATCGAAAACCCAAAAAATTCTAAATTCCTTACAACTTCCGGTTGTTTGTTTTCGGCGAATAAAGTATAAGGGCCAATAAAACAAAATGTATCATTTAGAGGATAACCTGATCGTTCTGTATCACAAACATACACCCGCCTACCATAAACAGGAGCGCGGCAATTGACCAAAAACATTTTAATTGCACAATTTACACTTTAGCGCCATTCAGGGTGAATTAGAAGGATTAAGCTGTTTGATTGTGGTAGATGCACTTGTGCACTTTACGTAGAGATGCCAATGGCTTATATGTGTTGAACAGAGAAGCGGCAATCGAAAACCCAAAAAAATCAATATTCCTAGCATGTTCCGGTTTTGTGTTTTCGACGAATAAAGTATATGGGCCAATAAAACATAATCTATCACCTAGAGAACAACCCGATCGTTTATAATCACAAACATGCACCCGCCTACCATAAACAGGAGCGCGGCAATTGACCAAAAACATTTTAATTTTACAATTTACACTTTAGCGCCATTCAGGGTGAATTAGAAGGATTAAGCTGTTTGATTGTGGTAGATGCACTTGTGCACTTTACGTAGAGATGCCAATGGCTTATATGTGTTGAACAGAGAAGCGGCAATCGAAAATCCCAAAAATTCAAAATTCCTAGCATATTCCGGTTTTTTGTTTTCGGCGAATAAAGTATATGAGCCAATAAAACATAATGTATCACCTAGAGGACAACCCGATCGTTTATAATCACAATCATACACCCGCCTACAATAAACAGCAGCGCCGATGACCAAAAACATTTCAATTTTACACTTTGGCGCCTAACCAGGGTGAATTAGAAAGATTAAGCTGTTTGATTGTGGTAGATGCACTTGTGCACTTAACGTAGAGATGCCAATGTCTTATATGTGTTGAACAGAGAAGCGGCAATCGAAAACGCAAAAAATTCAAAATTCCTAGCTACTTCCGGTTTTTGGTTTTCGGCGAATAAAGTATATGGGCCCATAAAATATAATGTATCACCCAGAGGACAACCTGGTCGTTCATAATCACAATCATACACCCGCCTACCATAAACAGGAGCGCGGCAATTGACCAAAAACATTTTAATTTTACATTTTACACTTTAGCGCCTAAACGGGGTGAATTAGAAGGATTAAGCTGTTTGTTTGTGGTAGATGCACTTGTGCACTTAACGTAGAGATGCCAATGTCTTATATGCGGTGAACAGAAGAGCGGCAATCGAAAACCCAAAAACTTCGAAATTCCTAGCTACTTCCGTTTTTTTGTTTTCGGCGAATAAAGTATATGGGCCCATAAAATATAATGTATCACCCAGAGGACAACCTGATCGTTCATAATCACAACCACACTCCCGCCTACCATAAACAGGAGCGCGGCAATTGACCAAAAACATTTAAATTTTTCATTTTACACTTTAGCGCCTAACCAGGGTGAATTATAATGATTAAACTATTTGATTGCGATCGCCGCACATGTGCACTTTACGAAGAGATGTCAACGTCTTATATGTGTTGAACGAGGAGCGGCAATCGAAAACCCAAAAAATTGAAAGTTCCTAGCATGTTCCGGTTTTTTGTGTTCGGCGAATAAAGTATATGGGACAATAAAACATAATGTATCACCTAGAGGACAACCCGATCGTTTATAATCACAACCATACACCCGCCTACCATAAACAGGAGCGCGGCAAATGACCAAAAACATTTCAAGTTTACATTTTACACTTTAGCGCCTAACCAGGGTGAATTAGAAGAATTAAGCTGTTTGATTGCGGTAGATGCATTTGTGCACTTTACGTGGAGATGTCAATGGCTTATATGTGTTGAACAGAGAAGCGGCAATCGAAAATCCAAAAAATTCAAAATTCCTAGCAACTTCCGGTTTGTTGTTTTCGGCGAATAAAGTATATAGGCTAACAATTGTACATTTTACACTTTAGCGCCTAACCAGGGTGAATTAGAAGGATTAAGCTGTTTGATTGTGGTAGATGCACTTGTGCACTTAACGTAGAGATGCCAATGTCTTATATGCGTTGAACAGAGGAGCGGCAATCGAAAACCCAAAAACTTCAAAATTCCTAGCTACTTCCGGTTTTTTGTTTTCGGCGAATAAAGTATATGGGCCCGTAAAATATAATGTATCACCCAGAGGACAACCTGGGCGTTCATAATCACAATCATACACCCGCCTACCATAAACAGCAGCGCCAATGACCAAAAACATTTCAAGTTTACATTTTACACTTTAGCGCCTAACCAGGGTGAATTAGAAGGATTAAGCTGTTTGATTGTGGTAGATGCACTTGTGCACTTAACGTAGAGATGCCAATGTCTTATATGTGTTGAACAGAGAAGCGGCAATCGAAAACGCAAAAAATTCAAAATTCCTAGCTACTTCCGGTTTTTGGTTTTCGGCGAATAAAGTATATGGGCCCATAAAATATAATGTGTCACCCAGAGGACAACCTGGTCGGTCATAATCACAATCATACACCCGCCTACCATAAACAGGAGCGCGGCAATTGACCAAAAACATTTTAATTTTACATTTTACACTTTAGCGCTTAAACGGGGTGAATTAGAAGGATTAAGCAGTTTGATTGTGGTAGATGCACTTGTGCACTTTACGTGGAGATGTCAATGGCTTATATGTGTTGATCAGAGAAGCGGCAATCGAAAACCCAAAAAAATCAACATTCCTAGCATGTTCCGGTTTTTTGTTTTCGGCGAATAAAGTATATGGGCCAATAAAACATAATGTATCACCTAGAGGACAACCTGGTCGTTCATAATCACAATCATACAAACGCCTATCATAAACAGGCAATTGACCAAAAACATTTCAGTTTTACATTTTACACTGTAGCGCCTAACCAGGGTGAATTAGAAGAATTAAGCTGTTTGATTGTGGTAGATGCATTTGTGCACTTTACGTGGAGATGTCAATGGCTTATATGTGTTGAACAGAGAAGCGGCAATCGAAAATCCTAAAAATTCAAAATTCCTAGCAACTTCCGGTTTGTTGTTTTCGGCGAATAAAGTATATGGGCCCATAAAATATAATGTATCACCCAGAGGACAACCTGATCGTTCATAATCACAACCACACTCCCGCCTACCATAAACAGGAGCGCGGCAAATGACCAAAAACATTTCAAGTTTACATTTTACACTTTAGCGCCTAACATTAAAAAACATTTAAATTTTTCATTTTACACTTTAGCGCCTAACCAGGGTGAATTATAATGATTAAACTATTTGATTGCGATCGCCGCACATGTGCACCTTACGAAGAGATGTCAACGTCTTATATGTGTTGAACGAGGAGCGGCAATCGAAAACCCAAAAAATTGAAAGTTCCTAGCATGTTCCGGTTTTTTGTGTTCGGCGAATAAAGTATATGGGACAATAAAACATAATGTATCACCTAGAGGACAACCCGATCGTTTATAATCACAACCATACACCCGCCTACCATAAACAGGAGCGCGGCAAATGACCAAAAACATTTCAAGTTTACATTTTACACTTTAGCGCCTAACCAGGGTGAATTAGAAGGATTAAGCTGTTTGATTGTGGTAGATGCACTTGTGCACTTAACGTAGAGATGCCAATGTCTTATATGTGTTGAACAGAGAAGCGGCAATCGAAAACCCAAAAAATTCAAAATTCCTAGCTACTTCCGGTTTTTTGTTTTCGGCTAATAAAGTATATGGGCCCATAAAATATAATGTATCACCCAGAGGGCAACCTGGTCGTTCATAATCACAATCATACACCCGCCTACCATAAACAGGAGCGCGGCAATTGACCAAAAACATTTTAATTTTACATTTTACACTTTAGCGCCTAAACGGGGTGAATTAGAAGGATTAAGCAGTTTGATTGTGGTAGATGCATTTGTGCACTTTACGTGGAGATGTCAATGGCTTATATGTGTTGAACAGAGAAGCGGCAATCGAAAATCCAAAAAATTCAAAATTCCTAGCAACTTCCGGTTTGTTGTTTTCGGCGAATAAAGTATATAGGCTAACAATTGTACATTTTACACTTTAGCGCCTAAACGGGGTGAATTAGAAGGATTAAGCAGTTTGATTGTGGTAGATGCACTTGTGCACTTTACGTGGAGATGTCAATGGCTTATATGTGTTGATCAGAGAAGCGGCAATCGAAAACCCAAAAAAATCAACATTCCTAGCATGTTCCGGTTTTTTGTTTTCGGCGAATAAAGTATATGGGCCAATAAAACATAATGTATCACCTAGAGGACAACCTGGTCGTTCATAATCACAATCATGCAAACGCCTATCATAAACAGGCAATTGACCAAAAACATTTCAGTTTTACATTTTACACTGTAGCGCCTAACCAGGGTGAATTAGAAGAATTAAGCTGTTTGATTGCGGTAGATGCATTTGTGCACTTTACGTGGAGATGTCAATGGCTTATATGTGTTGAACAGAGAAGCGGCAATCGAAAATCCAAAAAATTCAAAATTCCTAGCAACTTCCGGTTTGTTGTTTTCGGCGAATAAAGTATATAGGCTAACAATTGTACATTTTACACTTTAGCGCCTAACCAGGGTGAATTAGAAGGATTAAGCTGTTTGATTGTGGTAGATGCACTTGTGCACTTAACGTAGAGATGCCAATGTCTTATATGCGTTGAACAGAGGAGCGGCAATCGAAAACCCAAAAACTTCAAAATTCCTAGCTACTTCCGGTTTTTTGTTTTCGGCGAATAAAGTATATGGGCCCGTAAAATATAATGTATCACCCAGAGGACAACCTGGTCGTTCATAATCACAATCATACACCCGCCTACCATAAACAGCAGCGCCAATGACCAAAAACATTTCAAGTTTACATTTTACACTTTAGCGCCTAACCAGGGTGAATTAGAAGGATTAAGCTGTTTGATTGTGGTAGATGCACTTGTGCACTTAACGTAGAGATGCCAATGTCTTATATGCGTTGAACAGAGGAGCGGCAATCGAAAACCCAAAAACTTCAAAATTCCTAGCTACTTCCGGTTTTTTGTTTTCGGCGAATAAAGTATATGGGCCCATAAAATATAATGTATCACCCAGAGGACAACCTGATCGTTCATAATCACAACCACACTCCCGCCTACCATAAACAGGAGCGCGGCAATTGACCAAAAACATTTAAATTTTTCATTTTACACTTTAGCGCCTAACCAGGGTGAATTATAATGATTAAACTATTTGATTGCGATCGCCGCACATGTGCACTTTACGAAGAGATGTCAACGTCTTATATGTGTTGAACGAGGAGCGGCAATCGAAAACCCAAAAAATTGAAAGTTCCTAGCATGTTCCAGTTTTTTGTGTTCGGCGAATAAAGTATATGGGACAATAAAACATAATGTATCACCTAGAGGACAACCCGATCGTTTATAATCACAACCATGCACCCGCCTACCATAAACAGGAGCGCGGCAAATGACGGAAAACATTTCAAGTTTACATTTTACACTTTAGCGCCTAACCAGGGTGAATTAGAAGGATTAAGCTGTTTGATTGTGGTAGATGCACTTGTGCACTTAACGTAGAGATGCCAATGTCTTATATGTGTTGAACAGAGAAGCGGCAATCGAAAACCCAAAAAATTCAAAATTCCTAGCTACTTCCGGTTTTTTGTTTTCGGCGAATAAAGTATATGGGCCCATAAAATATAATGTATCACCCAGAGGGCAACCTGGTCGTTCATAATCACAATCATACACCCGCCTACCATAAACAGGAGCGCGGCAATTGACCAAAAACATTTTAATTTTACATTTTACACTTTAGCGCCTAAACGGGGTGAATTAGAAGGATTAAGCAGTTTGATTGTGGTAGATGCACTTGTGCACTTTACGTGGAGATGTCAATGGCTTATATGTGTTGATCAGAGAAGCGGCAATCGAAAACCCAAAAAAATCAACATTCCTAGCATGTTCCGGTTTTTTGTTTTCGGCGAATAAAGTATATGGGCCAATAAAACATAATGTATCACCTAGAGGACAACCTGGTCGTTCATAATCACAATCATACAAACGCCTATCATAAACAGGCAATTGACCAAAAACATTTCAGTTTTACATTTTACACTGTAGCGCCTAGCCAGGGTGAATTAGAAGAATTAAGCTGTTTGATTGTGGTAGATGCATTTGTGCACTTTACGTGGAGATGTCAATGGCTTATATGTGTTGAACAGAGAAGCGGCAATCGAAAATCCAAAAAATTCAAAATTCCTAGCAACTTCCGGTTTGTTGTTTTCGGCGAATAAAGTATATAGGCTAACAATTGTACATTTTACACTTTAGCGCCTAACCAGGGTGAATTAGAAGGATTAAGCTGTTTGATTGTGGTAGATGCACTTGTGCACTTAACGTAGAGATGCCAATGTCTTATATGCGTTGAACAGAGGAGCGGCAATCGAAAACCCAAAAACTTCAAAATTCCTAGCTACTTCCGGTTTTTTGTTTTCGGCGAATAAAGTATATGGGCCCATAAAATATAATGTATCACCCAGAGGACAACCTGATCGTTCATAATCACAACCACACACCCGCCTACCATAAACAGGAGCGCGGCAATTGACCAAAAACATTTAAATTTTTCATTTTACACTTTAGCGCCTAACCAGGGTGAATTATAATGATTAAAATATTTGATTGCGATCGCCGCGATTGTGCACTTTACGAAGAGATGTCAACGTCTTATATGTGTTGAACGAGGAGCGGCAATCGAAAACCCAAAAAATTGAAAGTTCCTAGCATGTTCCGGTTTTTTGTGTTCGGCGAATAAAGTATATGGGCCAATAAAACATAATCTATCACCTAGAGGACAACCCGATCGTTTATAATCACAATCATACACCCGCCTACCATAAACAGGAGCGCGGCAATTGACCAAAAACATTTTAATTTTACATTTTACACTTTAGCGCCTAAACGGGGTGAATTAGAAGGATTAAGCTGCTTTATTGTGGTAGACGCGCTTGTGCACTTTACGTAAAGATGTCAACGTCTTATTTGTGTTAAACAGAGAGTGGCAATCGAAAACCCAAAAAATTCAACATTCCTAGCAACTTCCGGGTTTCTGTTTCCGGCGAATAAAGTATATGGGCCAATAAAACATAATCTATCACCTAGAGGACAACCCGATCGTTTATAATCACAACCACACACCCGCCTACCATAAACAGGAGCGCAGCAATTGACCAAAAATATTTCAAGTTTACATTTTACACTTTAGCGCCTAACCAGGGTGAATTAGAAGTATTAAACTATCTGATTACGGTCACCGCACATGTGCACTTTGCGTAGAGATGTCAACGTCTTCTTTGTGTTAAACAGAGAGTGGCAATCGAAAACTCAAAAAATTCAAAATTCCTAGCAACTTCCGGGTTTTTGTTTCCGACGAATAAAGTATATGGGCCAATAAAACATAATGAATCACCTAGGGGACAACCCGATCGTTTATAATCACAATCATACACCCGCCTACCATAAACAGGAGCGCGGCAATTGACCAAAAACATTTCAAGTTTACATTTTACACTTTAGCGCCTAACCAGGGTGAATTAAAGGGATTAAGCTGTTTGATTGTGGTAGATGCACTTGTTCACTTAACGTAGAGATGTCAATGTCTTGTATGTGTTGAACAGAGGAGCGGCAATCGCAAACCCAAAAAAATCAATATTCCTAGCATGTTCCGGTTTTGTGTTTTCGACGAATAAAGTATATGGGCCAATAAAACATAATCTATCACCTAGAGGACAACCCGATCGTTTATAATCACAATCATACACCCGCCTACCATAAACAGGAGCGCGGCAATTGACCAAAAACATTTTAGTTTTACATTTTACACTTTAGCGCCTAAACGGGGTGAATTAGAAGGATTAAGCTGCTTTATTGTGGTAGACGCGCTTGTGCACTTTACGTAGAGATGTCAACGTCTTATTTGTGTTAAACAGAGAGTGGCAATCGAAAACCCAAAAAATTTAACATTCCTAGCAACTTCCGGGTTTTTGTTTCCGGCGAATAAAGTATATGGGCCAATAAAACATAATGTATCACCTAGAGGACAACCTGATCGTTCATAATCACAATCATACAAACGCCTATCATAAACAGGAGCGCGGCAATTGACCAAAAACATTTCAGTTTTACCGGCAATCGAAAACCCAAAAAATTCTAAATTCCTTACAACTTCCGGTTGTTTGTTTTCGGCGAATAAAGTATATGGGCCAATAAAACAAAATGTATCATTTAGAGGATAACCTGATCGTTCTGTATCACAAACATACACCCGCCTACCTTAAACAGGAGCGCGGCAATTGACCAAAAACATTTCAAGTTTACATTTAACACTTTAGCGGCTAACCAGGGTGAATTAAAGGGATTAAGCTGTTTGATTGTGGTAGATGCACTTGTTCACTTAACGTAGAGATGTCAATGTCTTATATGTGTTGAACAGAGGAGCGGCAATCGCAAACCCAAAAAAATCAATATTCCTAGCATGTTCCGGTTTTGTGTTTTCGACGAATAAAGTATATGGGCCAATAAAACATAATCTATCACCTAGAGGACAACCCGATCGTTTATAATCACAATCATACACCCGCCTACCATAAACAGGAGCGCGGCAATTGACCAAAAACATTTTAATTTTACATTTTACACTTTAGCGCCTAAACGGGGTGAACTAGAAGGATTAAGCTGCTTTATTGTGGTAGACGCACTTGTGCACTTTACGTAGAGATGTCAACGTCTTATATGTGTTGAACGAGGAGCGGCAATCGAAAACCCAAAAAATTGAAAGTTCCTAGCATGTTCCGGTTTTTTGTGTTCGGCGAATAAAGTATATGAGCCAATAAAACATAATGTATCACCTAGAGGACAACCCGATCGTTTATAATCACAATCATTCACCCGCCTACCATAAGCAGGAGCGCGGCAAATGACCAAAAACATTTCAATTTTACATTTTACACTTTGGCGCCTAACCAGGGTGAATTAGAAAGATTAAGCTGTTTGATTGCGATCACCGCACATGTGCACTTTACGAAGAGATGTCAACGTCTTATATGTGTTGAACGAGGAGCGGCAATCGAAAACCCAAAAAATTGAAAGTTCCTAGCATGTTCCGGTTTTTTGTGTTCGGCGAATAAAGTATATGAGCCAATAAAACATAATGTATCACCTAGAGGACAACCCGATCGTTTATAATCACAATCATTCACCCGCCTACCATAAGCAGGAGCGCAGCAATTGACCAAAAATATTTCAAGTTTACATTTTACACTTTAGCGCCTAACCAGGGTGAATTAGAAGTATTAAACTATCGGATTACGGTCACCGCACATGTGCACTTTACGTAGAGATGTCAACGTCTTCTTTGTGTTAAACAGAGAGTGGCAATCGAAAACTCAAAAAATTCAAAATTCCTAGCAACTTCCGGGTTTTTGTTTCCGACGAATAAAGTATATGGGCCAATAAAACATAATGAATCACCTAGAGGACAACCCGATCGTTTATAATCACAATCATACACCCGCCTACCATAAACAGGAGCGCGGCAATTGACCAAAAACATTTCAAGTTTACATTTTACACTTTAGCGCCTAACCAGGGTGAATTAAAGGGATTAAGCTGTTTGATTGTGGTAGATGCACTTGTTCACTTAACGTAGAGATGTCAATGTCTTGTATGTGTTGAACAGAGGAGCGGCAATCGCAAACCCAAAAAAATCAATATTCCTAGCATGTTCCGGTTTTGTGTTTTCGACGAATAAAGTATATGGGCCAATAAAACATAATCTATCACCTAGAGGACAACCCGATCGTTTATAATCACAATCATACACCCGCCTACCATAAACAGGAGCGCGGCAATTGACCAAAAACATTTTAGTTTTACATTTTACACTTTAGCGCCTAAACGGGGTGAATTAGAAGGATTAAGCTGCTTTATTGTGGTAGACGCGCTTGTGCACTTTACGTAGAGATGTCAACGTCTTATTTGTGTTAAACAGAGAGTGGCAATCGAAAACCCAAAAAATTCAACATTCCTAGCAACTTCCGGGTTTTTGTTTCCGGCGAATAAAGTATATGGGCCAATAAAACATAATGTATCACCTAGAGGACAACCTGATCGTTCATAATCACAATCATACAAACGCCTATCATAAACAGGAGCGCGGCAATTGACCAAAAACATTTCAGTTTTACCGGCAATCGAAAACCCAAAAAATTCTAAATTCCTTACAACTTCCGGTTGTTTGTTTTCGGCGAATAAAGTATATGGGCCAATAAAACAAAATGTATCATTTAGAGGATAACCTGATCGTTCTGTATCACAAACATACACCCGCCTACCATAAACAGTAGCGCGGCAATTGACCAAAAACATTTCAAGTTTACATTTTACACTTTAGCGCCTAACCAGGGTGAATTAAAGGGATTAAGCTGTTTGATTGTGGTAGATGCACTTGTTCACTTAACGTAGAGATGTCAATGTCTTATATGTGTTGAACAGAGGAGCGGCAATCGCAAACCCAAAAAAATCAATATTCCTAGCATGTTCCGGTTTTGTGTTTTCGACGAATAAAGTATATGGGCCAATAAAACATAATCTATCACCTAGAGGACAACCCGATCGTTTATAATCACAATCATACACCCGCCTACCATAAACAGGAGCGCGGCAATTGACCAAAAACATTTTAATTTTACATTTTACACTTTAGCGCCTAAACGGGGTGAACTAGAAGGATTAAGCTGCTTTATTGTGGTAGACGCACTTGTGCACTTTACGTAGAGATGTCAACGTCTTATATGTGTTGAACGAGGAGCGGCAATCGAAAACCCAAAAAATTGAAAGTTCCTAGCATGTTCCGGTTTTTTGTGTTCGGCGAATAAAGTATATGAGCCAATAAAACATAATGTATCACCTAGAGGACAACCCGATCGTTTATAATCACAATCATTCACCCGCCTACCATAAGCAGGAGCGCGGCAAATGACCAAAAACATTTCAATTTTACATTTTACACTTTGGCGCCTAACCAGGGTGAATTAGAAAGATTAAGCTGTTTGATTGCGATCACCGCACATGTGCACTTTACGAAGAGATGTCAACGTCTTATATGTGTTGAACGAGGAGCGGCAATCGAAAACCCAAAAAATTGAAAGTTCCTAGCATGTTCCGGTTTTTTGTGTTCGGCGAATAAAGTATATGGGCCAATAAAACATAATGTATCACCTAGAGGACAACCTGATCGTTCATAATCACAACCACACACCCGCCTACCATTAACAGGAGCGCGGCGATTAACCAAAAACATTTAAATTTTTCATTTTACAGTTTAGCGCCTAACCAGGGTGAATTATAATGATTAAACTATTTGATTGCGATCGCCGCACATGTGCACTTTACGAAGAGATGTCAACGTCGTATATGTGTTGAACGAGGAGCGGCAATCGAAAACCCAAAAAATTGAAAGTTCCTAGCATGTTCCGGTTTTTTGTGTTCGGCGAATAAAGTATATGGGCCAATAAAACATAATGTATCACCTAGAGGACAACCCGATCGTTTATAATCACAATCATACACCCGCCTACCATAAAAAGGAGCGCGGCGATTGACCAAAAACATTTAAATTTTTCATTTTACAGTTTAGCGCCTAACCAGGGTGAATTATAATGATTAAACTATTTGATTGCGATCGCCGCACATGTGCACTTTACGAAGAGATGTCAACGTCGTATATGTGTTGAACGAGGAGCGGCAATCGAAAACACAAAAAATTTAAAGTTCCTAGCATGTTCCGGTTGTTTGTTTTCGGCGAATAAAGTATATGGGCCAATAAAACATAATGTGTCACCTAGAGGACAACCCGATCGTTTATAATCACAATCATACACCCGCCTACCATAAACAGGAGCGCGGCAATTGACCAAAAACATTTTAATTTTACATTTTACACTTTAGCGCCTAAACGGGGTGAACTAGAAGGATTAAGCTGGTTTATTGTGGTAGACGCGCTTGTGCACTTTACGTAGAGATGTCAACGTCTTATTTGTGTTAAACAGAGAGTGGCAATCGAAAACCCAAAAAATTCAACATTCCTAGCAACTTCCGGGTTTTTGTTTCCGGCGAATAAAGTATATGGGCTAATAAAACATAATGTATCACCTAGAGGACAACCTGATCGTTCATAATCACAACCACACACCCGCCTACCATAAACAGGAGCGCGGCGATTGACCAAAAACATTTAAATTTTTCATTTTACACTTTAGCGCCTAACCAGGGTGAATTATAATGATTAAACTATTTGATTGCGATCGCCGCACATGTGCACTTTACGAAGAGATGTCAACGTCTTATATGTGTTGAACGAGGAGCGGCAATCGAAAACCCAAAAAATTTAAAGTTCCTAGCATGTTCCGGTTTTTTGTGTTCGGCGAATAAAGTATATGGGCCAATAAAACATAATGTATCACCTAGAGGACAACCCGATCGTTTATAATCACAATCATACACCCGCCTACCATAAACAGGAGCGCGGCAAATGACCAAAAACATAACAAGTTTACATTTTACACTTTAGCGCCTAACCAGGGTGAATTATAACGATTAAACTATTTGATTGCGATCGCCGCACATGTGCACTTTACGAAGAGATGTCAACGTCTTATATGTGTTGAACGAGGAGCGGCAATCGAAAATCCCAAAAATTCAAAATTCCTAGCATGTTCCGGTTTTTTGTATTCGGCGAATAAAGTATATGAGCCAATAAAACATAATTTATCACCAAGAGGACAACCCGATCGTTTATAATCACAATCATACACCCGCCTACCATAAACAGGAGCGCGGCAAATGACCAAAAACATTTCAATTTTACATTTTACACTTTGGCGCCTAACCAGGGTGAATTAGAAAGATTAAGCTGTTTGATTGTGGTAGATGCACTTGTGCACTTAACGTAGAGATGCCAATGTCTTATATGTGTTGAACAGAGAAGCGGCAATCGAAAACGCAAAAAATTCAAAATTCCTAGCTACTTCCGGTTTTTTGTTTTCGGCGAATAAAGTATATGGGCCCATAAAATATAATGTATCACCCAGAGGACAACCTGGTCGTTCATAATCACAATCATACACCCGCCTACCATAAACAGGAGCGCGGCAATTGACCAAAAACATTTTAATTTTACATTTTACACTTTAGCGCCTAAACGGGGTGAATTAGAAGGATTAAGCAGTTTGATTGTGGTAGATGCACTTGTGCACTTTACGTGGAGATGTCAATGGCTTATATGTGTTGATCAGAGAAGCGGCAATCGAAAACCCAAAAAAATCAACATTCCTAGCATGTTCCGGTTTTTTGTGTTCGGCGAATAAAGTATATGGGCCAATAAAACATAATGTATCACCTAGAGGACAACCTGGTCGTTCATAATCACAATCATACAAACGCCTATCATAAACAGGAGCGCGGCAATTGACCAAAAACATTTCAGTTTTACATTTTACACTGTAGCGCCTAACCAGGGTGAATTAGAAGAATTAAGCTGTTTGATTGTGGTAGATGCATTTGTGCACTTTACGTGGAGATGTCAATGGCTTATATTAGAAGCGGCAATCGAAAATCCCAAAAATTCAAAATTCCTAGCAACTTCCGGTTTGTTGTTTTCGGCGAATAAAGTATATAGGCTAACAATTGTACATTTTACACTTTAGCGCCTAACCAGGGTGAATTAGAAGGATTAAGCTGTTTGATTGTGGTAGATGCACTTGTGCACTTAACGTAGAGATGCCAATGTCTTATATGCGTTGAACAGAGGAGCGGCAATCGAAAACCCAAAAACTTCAAAATTCCTAGCTACTTCCGTTTTTTTTTTTTTCGGCGAATAAAGTATATGGGCCCATAAAATATAATGTATTACCCAGAGGACAACCTGATCGTTCATAATCACAACCACACTCCCGCCTACCATAAACAGGAGCGCGGCAATTGACCAAAAACATTTAAATTTTTCATTTTACACTTTAGCGCCTAACCAGGGTGAATTATAATGATTAAACTATTTGATTGCGATCGCCGCACATGTGCACTTTACGAAGAGATGTCAACGTCTTATATGTGTTGAACGAGGAGCGGCAATCGAAAACACAAAAAATTTAAAGTTCCTAGCATGTTCCGGTTGTTTGTTTTCGGCGAATAAAGTATATGGGCCAATAAAATATAATGTATCACCTAGAGGACAACCCGATCGTTTATAATCACAATCATACACCCGCCTACCATAAACAGGAGCGCGGCGATTGACCAAAAACATTTAAATTTTTCATTTTACAGTTTAGCGCCTAACCAGGGTGAATTATAATGATTAAACTATTTGATTGCGATCGCCGCACATGTGCACTTTACGAAGAGATGTCAACGTCTTATATGTGTTGAACGAGGAGCGGCAATCGAAAACACAAAAAATTTAAAGTTCCTAGCATGTTCCGGTTGTTTGTTTTCGGCGAATAAAGTATATGGGCCAATAAAACATAATGTATCACCTAGAGGACAACCCGATCGTTTATAATCACAATCATACACCCGCCTACCATAAACAGGAGCGCGGCGATTGACCAAAAACATTTAAATTTTTCATTTTACACTTTAGCGCCTAACCAGGGTGAATTATAATGATTAAACTATTTGATTGCGATCGCCGCACATGTGCACTTTACGAAGAGATGTCAACGTCTTATATGTGTTGAACGAGGAGCGGCAATCGAAAACACAAAAAATTTAAAGTTCCTAGCATGTTCCGGTTGTTTGTTTTCGGCGAATAAAGTATATGGGCCAATAAAACATAATGTATCACCTAGAGGACAACCCGATCGTTTATAATCACAATCATACACCCGCCTACCATAAACAGGAGCGCGGCAAATGACCAAAAACATAACAAGTTTACATTTTACACTTTAGCGCCTAACCAGGGTGAATTATAACGATTAAACTATTTGATTGCGATCGCCGCACATGTGCACTTTACGAAGAGATGTCAACGTCTTATATGTGTTGAACGAGGAGCGGCAATCGAAAACACAAAAAATTTAAAGTTCCTAGCATGTTCCGGTTGTTTGTTTTCGGCGAATAAAGTATATGGGCCAATAAAACATAATGTATCACCTAGAGGACAACCCGATCGTTTATAATCACAATCATACACGCGGCGATTGTCTTATATGTGTTGAACAGAGAAGCGGCAATCGAAAACGCAAAAAATTCAAAATTCTTAGCTACTTCCGGTTTTTTGTTTTCGGCGAATAAAGTATATGGGCCCATAAAATATAATGTATCACCCAGAGGACAACCTGGTCGTTCATAATCACAATCATACACCCGCCTACCATAAACAGGAGCGCGGCAATTGACCAAAAACATTTTAATTTTACATTTTACACTTTAGCGCCTAAACGGGGTGAATTAGAAGGATTAAGCAGTTTGATTGTGGTAGATGCACTTGTGCACTTAACGTAGAGATGCCAATGTCTTATATGTGTTGAACAGAGAAGCGGCAATCGAAAACGCAAAAAATTCAAAATTCCTAGCTACTTCCGGTTTTTTGTTTTCGGCGAATAAAGTATATGGGCCCATAAAATATAATGTATCACCCAGAGGACAACCTGGTCGTTCATAATCACAATCATACACCCGCCTACCATAAACAGGAGCGCGGCAATTGACCAAAAACATTTTAATTTTACATTTTACACTTTAGCGCCTAAACGGGGTGAATTAGAAGGATTAAGCAGTTTGATTGTGGTAGATGCACTTGTGCACTTTACGTGGAGATGTCAATGGCTTATATGTGTTGATCAGAGAAGCGGCAATCGAAAACCCAAAAAAATCAACATTCCTAGCATGTTCCGGTTTTTTGTGTTCGGCGAATAAAGTATATGGGCCAATAAAACATAATGTATCACCTAGAGGACAACCTGGTCGTTCATAATCACAATCATACAAACGCCTATCATAAACAGGAGCGCGGCAATTGACCAAAAACATTTCAGTTTTACATTTTACACTGTAGCGCCTAACCAGGGTGAATTAGAAGAATTAAGCTGTTTGATTGTGGTAGATGCATTTGTGCACTTTACGTGGAGATGTCAATGGCTTATATTAGAAGCGGCAATCGAAAATCCCAAAAATTCAAAATTCCTAGCAACTTCCGGTTTGTTGTTTTCGGCGAATAAAGTATATAGGCTAACAATTGTACATTTTACACTTTAGCGCCTAACCAGGGTGAATTAGAAGGATTAAGCTGTTTGATTGTGGTAGATGCACTTGTGCACTTAACGTAGAGATGCCAATGTCTTATATGCGTTGAACAGAGGAGCGGCAATCGAAAACCCAAAAACTTCAAAATTCCTAGCTACTTCCGTTTTTTTTTTTTCGGCGAATAAAGTATATGGGCCCATAAAATATAATGTATTACCCAGAGGACAACCTGATCGTTCATAATCACAACCACACTCCCGCCTACCATAAACAGGAGCGCGGCAATTGACCAAAAACATTTAAATTTTTCATTTTACACTTTAGCGCCTAACCAGGGTGAATTATAATGATTAAACTATTTGATTGCGATCGCCGCACATGTGCACTTTACGAAGAGATGTCAACGTCTTATATGTGTTGAACGAGGAGCGGCAATCGAAAACACAAAAAATTTAAAGTTCCTAGCATGTTCCGGTTGTTTGTTTTCGGCGAATAAAGTATATGGGCCAATAAAATATAATGTATCACCTAGAGGACAACCCGATCGTTTATAATCACAATCATACACCCGCCTACCATAAACAGGAGCGCGGCGATTGACCAAAAACATTTAAATTTTTCATTTTACAGTTTAGCGCCTAACCAGGGTGAATTATAATGATTAAACTATTTGATTGCGATCGCCGCACATGTGCACTTTACGAAGAGATGTCAACGTCTTATATGTGTTGAACGAGGAGCGGCAATCGAAAACACAAAAAATTTAAAGTTCCTAGCATGTTCCGGTTGTTTGTTTTCGGCGAATAAAGTATATGGGCCAATAAAACATAATGTATCACCTAGAGGACAACCCGATCGTTTATAATCACAATCATACACCCGCCTACCATAAACAGGAGCGCGGCGATTGACCAAAAACATTTAAATTTTTCATTTTACACTTTAGCGCCTAACCAGGGTGAATTATAATGATTAAACTATTTGATTGCGATCGCCGCACATGTGCACTTTACGAAGAGATGTCAACGTCTTATATGTGTTGAACGAGGAGCGGCAATCGAAAACACAAAAAATTTAAAGTTCCTAGCATGTTCCGGTTGTTTGTTTTCGGCGAATAAAGTATATGGGCCAATAAAACATAATGTATCACCTAGAGGACAACCCGATCGTTTATAATCACAATCATACACCCGCCTACCATAAACAGGAGCGCGGCAAATGACCAAAAACATAACAAGTTTACATTTTACACTTTAGCGCCTAACCAGGGTGAATTATAACGATTAAACTATTTGATTGCGATCGCCGCACATGTGCACTTTACGAAGAGATGTCAACGTCTTATATGTGTTGAACGAGGAGCGGCAATCGAAAACACAAAAAATTTAAAGTTCCTAGCATGTTCCGGTTGTTTGTTTTCGGCGAATAAAGTATATGGGCCAATAAAACATAATGTATCACCTAGAGGACAACCCGATCGTTTATAATCACAATCATACACGCGGCGATTGTCTTATATGTGTTGAACAGAGAAGCGGCAATCGAAAACGCAAAAAATTCAAAATTCTTAGCTACTTCCGGTTTTTTGTTTTCGGCGAATAAAGTATATGGGCCCATAAAATATAATGTATCACCCAGAGGACAACCTGGTCGTTCATAATCACAATCATACACCCGCCTACCATAAGCAGGAGCGCGGCAATTGACCAAAAACATTTTAATTTTACATTTTACACTTTAGCGCCTAAACGGGGTGAATTAGAAGGATTAAGCAGTTTGATTGTGGTAGATGCACTTGTGCACTTTACGTGGAGATGTCAATGGCTTATATGTGTTGATCAGAGAAGCGGCAATCGAAAACCCAAAAAAATCAACATTCCTAGCATGTTCCGGTTTTTTGTGTTCGGCGAATAAAGTATATGGGCCAATAAAACATAATGTATCACCTAGAGGACAACCTGGTCGTTCATAATCACAATCATACAAACGCCTATCATAAACAGGAGCGCGGCAATTGACCAAAAACATTTCAGTTTTACATTTTACACTGTAGCGCCTAACCAGGGTGAATTAGAAGAATTAAGCTGTTTGATTGTGGTAGATGCATTTGTGCACTTTACGTGGAGATGTCAATGGCTTATATTAGAAGCGGCAATCGAAAATCCCAAAAATTCAAAATTCCTAGCAACTTCCGGTTTGTTGTTTTCGGCGAATAAAGTATATAGGCTAACAATTGTACATTTTACACTTTAGCGCCTAACCAGGGTGAATTAGAAGGATTAAGCTGTTTGATTGTGGTAGATGCACTTGTGCACTTAACGTAGAGATGCCAATGTCTTATATGCGTTGAACAGAGGAGCGGCAATCGAAAACCCAAAAACTTCAAAATTCCTAGCTACTTCCGTTTTTTTGTTTTCGGCGAATAAAGTATATGGGCCCATAAAATATAATGTATCACTCAGAGGACAACCTGATCGTTCATAATCACAACCACACTCCCGCCTACCATAAACAGGAGCGCGGCAATTGACCAAAAACATTTAAATTTTTCATTTTACACTTTAGCGCCTAACCAGGGTGAATTATAATGATTAAACTATTTGATTGCGATCGCCGCACATGTGCACTTTACGAAGAGATGTCAACGTCTTATATGTGTTGAACGAGGAGCGGCAATCGAAAACACAAAAAATTTAAAGTTCCTAGCATGTTCCGGTTGTTTGTTTTCGGCGAATAAAGTATATGGGCCAATAAAACATAATGTATCACCTAGAGGACAACCCGATCGTTTATAATCACAATCATACACCCGCCTACCATAAACAGGAGCGCGGCGATTGACCAAAAACATTTAAATTTTTCATTTTACAGTTTAGCGCCTAACCAGGGTGAATTATAATGATTAAACTATTTGATTGCGATCGCCGCACATGTGCACTCTACGAAGAGATGTCAACGTCTTATATGTGTTGAACGAGGAGCGGCAATCGAAAACACAAAAAATTTAAAGTTCCTAGCATGTTCCGGTTGTTTGTTTTCGGCGAATAAAGTATATGGGCCAATAAAACATAATGTATCACCTAGAGGACAACCCGATCGTTTATAATCACAATCATACACCCGCCTACCATAAACAGGAGCGCGGCAAATGACCAAAAACATAACAAGTTTACATTTTACACTTTAGCGCCTAACCAGGGTGAATTATAACGATTAAACTATTTGATTGCGATCGCCGCACATGTGCACTTTACGAAGAGATGTCAACGTCTTATATGTGTTGAACGAGGAGCGGCAATCGAAAACACAAAAAATTTAAAGTTCCTAGCATGTTCCGGTTGTTTGTTTTCGGCGAATAAAGTATATGGGCCAATAAAACATAATGTATCACCTAGAGGACAACCCGATCGTTTATAATCACAATCATACACGCGGCGATTGTCTTATATGTGTTGAACAGAGAAGCGGCAATCGAAAACGCAAAAAATTCAAAATTCCTAGCTACTTCCGGTTTTTTGTTTTCGGCGAATAAAGTATATGGGCCCATAAAATATAATGTATCACCCAGAGGACAACCTGGTCGTTCATAATCACAATCATACACCCGCCTACCATAAACAGGAGCGCGGCAATTGACCAAAAACATTTTAATTTTACATTTTACACTTTAGCGCCTAAACGGGGTGAATTAGAAGGATTAAGCAGTTTGATTGTGGTAGATGCACTTGTGCACTTTACGTGGAGATGTCAATGGCTTATATGTGTTGATCAGAGGAGCGGCAATCGAAAACCCAAAAAAATCAACATTCCTAGCATGTTCCGGTTTTTTGTTTTCGGCGAATAAAGTATATGGGCCAATAAAACATAATGTATCACCTAGAGGACAACCTGGTCGTTCATAATCACAATCATACAAACGCCTATCATAAACAGGCAATTGACCAAAAACATTTCAGTTTTACATTTTACACTGTAGCGCCTAACCAGGGTGAATTAGAAGGATTAAGCTGGTTTATTGTGGTAGACGCGCTTGTGCACTTTACGTAGAGATGTCAATGGCTTATATTAGAAGCGGCAATCGAAAATCCCAAAAATTCAAAATTCCTAGCAACTTCCGCTTTGTTGTTTTCGGCGAATAAAGTATATAGGCTAACAATTGTACATTTTACACTTTAGCGCCTAACCAGGGTGAATTAGAAGGATTAAGCTGTTTGATTGTGGTAGATGCACTTGTGCACTTAACGTAGAGATGTCAATGTCTTATATGCGTTGAACAGAGGAGCGGCAATCGAAAACCCAAAAACTTCAAAATTCCTAGCTACTTCCGTTTTTTTGTTTTCGGCGAATAAAGTATATGGGCCCATAAAATATAATGTATCACCCAGAGGACAACCTGATCGTTCATAATCACAACCACACTCCCGCCTACCATAAACAGGAGCGCGGCAATTGACCAAAAACATTTAAATTTTTCATTTTACACTTTAGCGCCTAACCAGGGTGAATTATAATGATTAAACTATTTGATTGCGATCGCCGCACATGTGCACTTTACGAAGAGATGTCAACGTCTTATATGTGTTGAACGAGGAGCGGCAATCGAAAACCCAAAAAATTGAAAGTTCCTAGCATGTTCCGGTTTTTTGTGTTCGCCGAATAAAGTATATGGGACAATAAAACATAATGTATCACCTAGAGGACAACCCGATCGTTTATAATCACAACCATACACCCGCCTACCATAAACAGGAGCGCGGCAAATGACCAAAAATATTTCAAGTTTACATTTTGCACTTTAGCGCCTAACCAGGGTGAATTAGAAGGATTAAGCTGTTTAATTGTGGTAGATGCACTTGTGCACTTAACGTAGAGATGCCAATGTCTTATATGTGTTTAACAGAGAAGCGGCAATCGAAATCCCAAAAAATTCAAAATTCCTAGCTACTTCCGGTTTTTTGTTTTCGGCGAATAAAGTATATGGGCCCATAAAATATAATGTATCACCCAGAGGGCAACCTGGTCGTTCATAATCACAATCATACACCCGCCTACCATAAACAGGAGCGCGGCAATTGACCAAAAACATTTTAATTTTACATTTTACACTTTAGCGCCTAAACGGGGTGAATTAGAAGGATTAAGCAGTTTGATTGTGGTAGATGCACTTGTGCACTTTACGTGGAGATGTCAATGGCTTATACGTGTTGATCAGAGAAGCGGCAATCGAAAACCCAAAAAAATCAACATTCCTAGCATGTTCCGGTTTTTCGTTGAGATGCCAATGTCTTATATGCGTTGAACAGAGGAGCGGCAATCGAAAACCCAAAACTTCAAAATTCCTAGCTACTTCCGTTTTTTTGTTTTCGGCGAATAAAGTATATGGGCCCATAAAATATAATGTATCACCCAGAGGACAACCTGATCGTTCATAATCACAACCACACTCCCGCCTACCATAAACAGGAGCGCGGCAATTGACCAAAAACATTTAAATTTTTCATTTTACACTTTAGCGCCTAACCAGGGTGAATTATAATGATTAAACTATTTGATTGCGATCGCCGCACATGTGCACTTTACGAAGAGATGTCAACGTCTTATATGTGTTGAACGAGGAGCGGCAATCGAAAACACAAAAAATTTAAAGTTCCTAGCATGTTCCGGTTGTTTGTTTTCGGCGAATAAAGTATATGGGCCAATAAAACATAATGTATTACCTAGAGGACAACCCGATCGTTTATAATCACAATCATACACCCGCCTACCATAAACAGGAGCGCGGCGATTGACCAAAAACATTTAAATTTTTCATTTTACAGTTTAGCGCCTAACCAGGGTGAATTATAATGATTAAACTATTTGATTGCGATCGCCGCACATGTGCACTCTACGAAGAGATGTCAACGTCTTATATGTGTTGAACGAGGAGCGGCAATCGAAAACACAAAAAATTTAAAGTTCCTAGCATGTTCCGGTTGTTTGTTTTCGGCGAATAAAGTATATGGGCCAATAAAACATAATGTATCACCTAGAGGACAACCCGATCGTTTATAATCACAATCATACACCCGCCTACCATAAACAGGAGCGCGGCAAATGACCAAAAACATAACAAGTTTACATTTTACACTTTAGCGCCTAACCAGGGTGAATTATAACGATTAAACTATTTGATTGCGATCGCCGCACATGTGCACTTTACGAAGAGATGTCAACGTCTTATATGTGTTGAACGAGGAGCGGCAATCGAAAACACAAAAAATTTAAAGTTCCTAGCATGTTCCGGTTGTTTGTTTTCGGCAAATAAAGTATATGGGCCAATAAAACATAATGTATCACCTAGAGGACAACCCGATCGTTTATAATCACAATCATACACGCGGCGATTGTCTTATATGTGTTGAACAGAGAAGCGGCAATCGAAAACGCAAAAAATTCAAAATTCCTAGCTACTTCCGGTTTTTTGTTTTCGGCGAATAAAGTATATGGGCCCATAAAATATAATGTATCACCCAGAGGACAACCTGGTCGTTCATAATCACAATCATACACCCGCCTACCATAAACAGGAGCGCGGCAATTGACCAAAAACATTTTAATTTTACATTTTACACTTTAGCGCCTAAACGGGGTGAATTAGAAGGATTAAGCAGTTTGATTGTGGTAGATGCACTTGTGCACTTTACGTGGAGATGTCAATGGCTTATATGTGTTGATCAGAGAAGCGGCAATCGAAAACCCAAAAAAATCAACATTCCTAGCATGTTCCGGTTTTTTGTTTTCGGCGAATAAAGTATATGGGCCAATAAAACATAATGTATCACCTAGAGGACAACCTGGTCGTTCATAATCACAATCATACAAACGCCTATCATAAACAGGCAATTGACCAAAAACATTTCAGTTTTACATTTTACACTGTAGCGCCTAACCAGGGTGAATTAGAAGGATTAAGCTGGTTTATTGTGGTAGACGCGCTTGTGCACTTTACGTAGAGATGTCAATGGCTTATATTAGAAGCGGCAATCGAAAATCCCAAAAATTCAAAATTCCTAGCAACTTCCGGTTTGTTGTTTTCGGCGAATAAAGTATATAGGCTAACAATTGTACATTTTACACTTTAGCGCCTAACCAGGGTGAATTAGAAGGATTAAGCTGTTTGATTGTGGTAGATGCACTTGTGCACTTAACGTAGAGATGTCAATGTCTTATATGCGTTGAACAGAGGAGCGGCAATCGAAAACCCAAAAACTTCAAAATTCCTAGCTACTTCCGTTTTTTTGTTTTCGGCGAATAAAGTATATGGGCCCATAAACTATAATGTATCACCCAGAGGACAACCTGATCGTTCATAATCACAACCACACTCCCGCCTACCATAAACAGGAGCGCGGCAATTGACCAAAAACATTTAAATTTTTCATTTTACACTTTAGCGCCTAACCAGGGTGAATTATAATGATTAAACTATTTGATTGCGATCGCCGCACATGTGCACTTTACGAAGAGATGTCAACGTCTTATATGTGTTGAACGAGGAGCGGCAATCGAAAACCCAAAAAATTGAAAGTTCCTAGCATGTTCCGGTTTTTTGTGTTCGCCGAATAAAGTATATGGGACAATAAAACATAATGTATCACCTAGAGGACAACCCGATCGTTTATAATCACAACCATACACCCGCCTACCATAAACAGGAGCGCGGCAAATGACCAAAAATATTTCAAGTTTACATTTTGCACTTTAGCGCCTAACCAGGGTGAATTAGAAGGATTAAGCTGTTTAATTGTGGTAGATGCACTTGTGCACTTAACGTAGAGATGCCAATGTCTTATATGTGTTTAACAGAGAAGCGGCAATCGAAATCCCAAAAAATTCAAAATTCCTAGCTACTTCCGGTTTTTTGTTTTCGGCGAATAAAGTATATGGGCCCATAAAATATAATGTATCACCCAGAGGGCAACCTGGTCGTTCATAATCACAATCATACACCCGCCTACCATAAACAGGAGCGCGGCAATTGACCAAAAACATTTTAATTTTACATTTTACACTTTAGCGCCTAAACGGGGTGAATTAGAAGGATTAAGCAGTTTGATTGTGGTAGATGCACTTGTGCACTTTACGTGGAGATGTCAATGGCTTATACGTGTTAATCAGAGAAGCGGCAATCGAAAACCCAAAAAAATCAACATTCCTAGCATGTTCCGGTTTTTCGTTTTCGGCGAATAAAGTATATGGGCCAATAAACCATAATGTATCACCTAGAGGACAACCTGGTCGTTCATAATCACAATCATACAAACGCCTATCATAAACAGGAGCGCGGCAATTGACCAAAAACATTTCAGTTTTACATTTTACACTGTAGCGCCTAACCAGGGTGAATTAGAAGAATTAAGCTGTTTGATTGTGGTAGATGCATTTGTGCACTTTAGGTGGAGATGTCAATGGCTTATATGTGTTGAACAGAGAAGCGGCAATCGAAAATCCCAAAAATTCAAAATTCCTAGCAACTTCCGGTTTGTTGTTTTCGGCGAATAAAGTATATAGGCTAACAATTGTACATTTTACACTTTAGCGCCTAACCAGGGTGAATTAGAAGGATTAAGCTGTTTGATTGTGGTAGATGCACTTGTGCACTTAACGTAGAGATGCCAATGTCTTATATGCGTTGAACAGAGGAGCGGCAATCGAAAACCCAAAAACTTCAAAATTCCTAGCTACTTCCGTTTTTTTGTTTTCGGCGAATAAAGTATATGGGCCCATAAAATATAATGTATCACCCAGAGGACAACCTGATCGTTCATAATCACAACCGCACATGTGCACTTTACGAAGAGATGTCAACGTCTTATATGTGTTGAACGAGGAGCGGCAATCGAAAACCCAAAAAATTGAAAGTTCCTAGCATGTTCCGGTTTTTTGTGTTCGCCGGATAAAGTATATGGGACAATAAAACATAATGTATCACCTAGAGGACAACCCGATCGTTTATAATCACAATCATACACCCGCCTACCATAAACAGGAGCGCGGCAATTGACCAAAAACATTTCAAGTTTACATTTTACACTTTAGCGCCTAACCAGGGTGAATTAAAGGGATTAAGCTGTTTGATTGTGGTAGATGCACTTGTTCACTTAACGTAGAGATGTCAATGTCTTGTATGTGTTGAACAGAGAAGCGGCAATCGAAAACCCAAAAAATTCAAAATTCCTAGCTACTTCCGGTTTTTTGTTTTCGGCGAATAAAGTATATGGGCCCATAAAATATAATGTATCACCCAGAGGGCAACCTGGTCGTTCATAATCACAATCATACACCCGCCTACCATAAACAGGAGCGCGGCAATTGACCAAAAACATTTTAATTTTACATTTTACACTTTAGCGCCTAAACGGGGTGAATTAGAAGGATTAAGCAGTTTGATTGTGGTAGATGCACTTGTGCACTTAACGTAGAGATGCCAATGTCTTATATGTGTTGAACAGAGAAGCGGCAATCGAAAACCCAAAAAATTCAAAATTCCTAGCTACTTCCGGTTTTTTGTTTTCGGCGAATAAAGTATATGGGCCCATAAAATATAATTTATCACCCAGAGGACAACCTGATCGTTCATAATCACAACCACACACCCGCCTACCATAAACAGGAGCGCGGCAATTGACCAAAAACATTTAAATTTTTCATTTTACGCTTTAGCGCCTAACCAGGGTGAATTAGAAGGATTAAGCTGTTTGATTGTGGTAGATGCACTTGTGCACTTAACGTAGAGATGCCAATGTCTTATATGCGTTGAACAGAGGAGCGGCAATCGAAAACCCAAAAACTTCAAAATTCCTAGCTACTTCCGGTTTTTTGTTTTCGGCGAATAAAGTATATGGGCCCATAAAATATAATGTATCACCCAGAGGACAACCTGATCGTTCATAATCACAACCACACACCCGCCTACCATAAACAGGAGCGCGGCAATTGACCAAAAACATTTAAATTTTTCATTTTACGCTTTAGCGCCTAACCAGGGTGAATTATAATGATTAAACTATTTGATTGCGATCGCCGCGATTGTGCACTTTACGAAGAGATGTCAACGTCTTATATGTGTTGAACGAGGAGCGGCAATCGAAAACCCAAAAAATTGAAAGTTCCTAGCATGTTCCGGTTTTTTGTGTTCGGCGAATAAAGTATATGGGCCAATAAAACATAATCTATCACCTAGAGGACAACCCGATCGTTTATAATCACAATCATACACCCGCCTACCATAAACAGAAGCGCGGCAATTGACCAAAAACATTTTAATTTTACATTTTACACTTTAGCGCCTAAACGGGGTGAATTAGAAGGATTAAGCTGCTTTATAGTGGTAGACGCGCTTGTGCACTTTACGTAAAGATGTCAACGTCTTATTTGTGTTAAACAGAGAGTGGCAATCGAAAACCCAAAAAATTCAACATTCCTAGCAACTTCCGGGTTTCTGTTTCCGGCGAATAAAGTATATGGGCCAATAAAACATAATCTATCACCTAGAGGACAACCCGATCGTTTATAATCACAACCACACACCCGCCTACCATAAACAGGAGCGCGGCAATTGACCAAAAATATTTCAAGTTTACATTTTACACTTTAGCGCCTAACCAGGGTGAATTAGAAGTATTAAACTATCTGATTACGGTCGCCGCACATGTGCACTTTACGTAGAGATGTCAACGTCTTCTTTGTGTAAAACAGAGAGTGGCAATCGAAAACTCAAAAAATTCAAAATTTATAGCAACTTCCGGGTTTTTGTTTCCGACGAATAAAGTATATGGGCCAATAAAACATAATGAATCACCTAGAGGACAAACCGATCGTTTATAATCACAATCATACACCTACCATAAACAGGAGCGCGGCAATTGACCAAAAACATTTCAAGTTTACATTTTACACTTTAGCGCCTAACCAGGGTGAATTAAAGGGATTAAGCTGTTTGATTGTGGTAGATGCACTTGTTCACTTAACGTAGAGATGTCAATGTCTTATATGTGTTGAACAGAGGAGCGGCAATCGCAAACCCAAAAAAATCAATATTCCTAGCATGTTCCGGTTTTGTGTTTTCGACGAATAAAGTATATGGGCCAATAAAACAAAATCTATCACCTAGAGGACAACCCGATCGTTTATAATCACAATCATACACCCGCCTACCATAAACAGGAGCGCGGCAATTGACCAAAAACATTTTAATTTTACATTTTACACTTTAGCGCCTAAACGGGGTGAATTAGAAGGATTAAGCTGCTTTATTGTGGTAGACGCGCTTGTGCACTTTACGTAGAGATGTCAGCGTCTTATTTGTGTTAATCAGAGAGTGGCAATCGAAAACCCAAAAAATTCAACATTCCTAGCAACTTCCGAGTTTTTGTTTCCGGCGAATAAAGTATATGGGCCAATAAAACATAATGTATCACCTAGAGGACAACCTGATCGTTCATAATCAAAATCATACAAACGCCTATCATAAACAGGAGTGCGGCAATTGACCAAAAACATTTCAGTTTTACCGGCAATCGAAACCCCAAAAAATTCTAAATTCCTTACAACTTCCGGTTGTTTGTTTTCGGCGAATAAAGTATATGGGCCAATAAAACAAAATGTATCATTTAGAGGATAACCTGATCGTCCTGTATCACAAACATACACCCGCCTACCATAAAAAGGAGCGCGGCAATTGACCAAAAACCTTTTAATTGTACAATTTCCCCTTTAGCGCCTAACCAGGGTGAATTAGAAGGATTAAGCTGTTTGATTGTGGTAGATGCACTTGTGCACTTTACGTAGAGATGCCAATGGCTTATATGTGTTGAACAGAGAAGCGACAATCGAAACCCCAAAAAAATCAATATTCCTAGCATGTTCCGGTTTTGTGTTTTCGACGAATAAAGTATATGGGCCAATAAAACATAATGTATCACCTAGAGGACAACCCGATCGTTTATAATCACAATCATACACCCGCCTACCATAAACAGGAGCGCGGCAAATGACCAAAAACATTAAAAGTTTACATTTTACACTTTAGCGCCTAACCAGGGTGAATTATAACGATTAAACTATTTGATTGCGATCGCCGCACATGTGCACTTTACGAAGAGATGTCAACGTCTTATATGTGTTGAACGAGGAGCGGCAATCGAAAATTCCAAAAATTCAAAAGTCCTAGCATGTTCCGGTTTTTTGTTTTCGGCGAATAAAGTATATGAGCCAATAAAACATAATGTATCACCTAGAGGACAACCCGATCGTTTATAATCACAATCATACACCCGCCTACCATAAACAGGAGCGCGGCAAATGACCAAAAACATTTCAATTTTACATTTTACACTTTGGCGCCTAACCAGGGTGAATTAGAAAGATTAAGCTGTTTGATTGTGGTCGATGCACTTTTGCACTTAACGTAGAGATGCCAATGTCTTATATGTGTTGAACAGAGAAGCGGCAATCGAAAACGCAAAAAATTCAAAATTCCTAGCTACTTCCGGTTTTTTGTTTTCGGCGAATAAAGTATATGGGCCCATAAAATATAATGTATCACCCAGAGGACAACCTGGTCGTTCATAATCACAATCATACACCCGCCTACCATAAACAGGAGCGCGGCAATTGACCAAAAACATTTTAATTTTACATTTTACACTTTAGCGCCTAAACGGGGTGAATTAGAAGGATTAAGCAGTTTGATTGTGGTAGATGCACTTGTGCACTTTACGTGGAGATGTCAATGGCTTATATGTGTTGATCAGAGAAGCGGCAATCGAAAACCCAAAAAAATCAACATTCCTAGCATGTTCCATTTTTTTGTTTTCGGCGAATAAAGTATATGGGCCAATAAAACATAATGTATCACCTAGAGGACAACCTGGTCGTTCATAATCACAATCATACAAACGCCTATCATAAACAGGCAATTGACCAAAAACATTTCAGTTTTACATTTTACACTGTAGCGCCTAACCAGGGTGAATTAGAAGAATTAAGCTGTTTGATTGTGGTAGATGCATTTGTGCACTTTACATGGAGAGGTCAATGGCTTATATGTGTTGAACAGAGAAGCGGCAATCGAAAATCCCAAAAATTCAAAATTCCTAGCAACTTCCGGTTTGTTGTTTTCGGCGAATAAAGTATATAGGCTAACAATTGTACATTTTACACTTTAGCGCCTAACCAGGGTGAATTAGAAGGATTAAGCTGTTTGATTGTGGTAGATGCACTTGTGCACTTAACGTAGAGATGCCAATGTCTTATATGCGTTGAACAGAGGAGCGGCAATCGAAAACCCAAAAACTTCAAAATTCCTAGCTACTTCCGGTTTTTTGTTTTCGGCGAATAAAGTATATGGGCCCATAAAATATAATGTATCACCCAGAGGACAACCTGATCGTTCATAATCACAACCACACACCCCCCTACCATACACAGGAGCGCGGCATTTGACCAAAAACATTTAAATTTTTCATTTTACACTTTAGCGCCTAACCAGGGTGAATTATAATGATTAAACTACTTGATTGCGATCGCCGCACATGTGCACTTTACGAAGAGATGTCAACGTCTTATATGTGTTGAACGAGGAGCGGCAATCGAAAACCCAAAAAATTGAAAGTTCCTAGCATGTTCCGGTTTTTTGTGTTCGGCGAATAAAGTATATGGGCCAATAAAACATAATGTATCACCTAGAGGACAACCCGATCGTTTATAATCACAATCATACACCCGCCTACCATAAAGAGAAGCGCGGCAAATGACCAAAAACATTTCAAGTTTACATTTTACACTTTAGCGCCTAACCAGGGTGAATTAGAAGGATTAAGCTGTTTGATTGTGGTAGATGCACTTGTGCACTTAACGTAGAGATGCCAATGTCTTATATGTGTTGAACAGAGAAGCGGCAATCTAAAACCCAAAAAATTCAAAATTCCTAGCTACTTCCGGTTTTTTGTTTTCGGCGAATAAAGTATATGGGCCCATAAAATATAATGTATCACCCAGAGGACAACCTGGTCGTTTATAATCACAATCATACACCCGCCTACCATAAACAGGAGCGCGGCAATTGACCAAAAACATTTTAATTTTACATTTTACACTGTAGCGCCTAACCAGGGTGAATTAGAAGGATTAAGCAGTTTGATTGTGGTAGATGCACGTGTGCACTTTACGTGGAGATGTCAATGACTTATATGTATTGAACAGAGAAGCGGCAATCGAAAACCCAAAAAAATCAACATTCCTGGCATGTTCCGGTGTTATGTTTTCGGCGAATGAAGTATATGGGTCAATAATACATAAAGTATCACCTAGAGGACAACCTGATCGTTTATAATCACAATTACACAAACGCCTATCATAAGCAGGAGCGCGGCAATTGACCAAAAACATTTCAATTGTACGTTTTACACTTTAGCGCCAAACCAGGGTGAATTAGAAGGATTAAGCTGTTTAATTGTGGTAGACGCACTTGTGCACTTTACGTAGAGATGTCAATGGCTTATTTGTGTTAAACAGAGAGTGGCAATCGAAAACCCAAAAAATTCAAAATTCCTAGCAACTTCAGGGTTTTTGTTTCCGGCGAATAAAGTATATGGGCCAATAAAACATAATGTATCACCTAGAGGACAACCCGATCGTTCATAATCACAATCATACACCCGCCTACCATAAACAGGAGCGCGGCAATTGACCAAAAACATTTTAATTTTACATTTTACACTGTAGCGCCTAACCAGGGTGAATTAGAAGGATTAAGCAGTTTGATTGTGGTAGATGCACGTGTGCACTTTACGTGGAGATGTCAATGACTTATATGTATTGAACAGAGAAGCGGCAATCGAAAACCCAAAAAAATCAACATTCCTGGCATGTTCCGGTGTTATGTTTTCGGCGAATGAAGTATATGGGCCAATAAAACATAATGTATCACCCAGAGGACAACCTGGTCGTTCATAATCACAATCATACACCCGCCTACCATAAACAGGAGCGCGGCAATTGACCAAAAACATTTTAATTTTACATTTTACACTGTAGCGCCTAACCAGGGTGAATTAGAAGGATTAAGCAGTTTGATTGTGGTAGATGCACGTGTGCACTTTACGTGGAGATGTCAATGACTTATATGTATTGAACAGAGAAGCGGCAATCGAAAACCCAAAAAAATCAACATTCCTAGCAACTTCCGGGTTTTTGTTTTCGGCGAATAAAGTATATGGGCCAACAAAACATAATGTATCAACTAGAGGACAACCTGATCGTTCATAATCATAATTACACAAACGCCTATCATAAGCAGGAGCGCGGCAATTGACCAAAAACATTTCAATTGTACGTTTTACACTTTAGCGCCAAACCAGGGTGAATTAGAAGGATTAAGCTGTTTAATTGTGGTAGACGCACTTGTGCACTTTACGTAGAGATGTCAATGGCTTATTTGTGTTAAACAGAGAGTGGCAATCGAAAACCCAAAAAATTCAAAATTCCTAGCAACTTCCGGGTTTTTGTTTCCGGCAAATAAAGTATATGGGCCAATAAAACATAATGTATCACCTAGAGGACAACCCGATCGTTCATAATCACAATCATACACCCGCCTACCATAAACAGGAGCGCGGCAATTGACCAAAAACATTTCAAGTTTACATTTTACAATTTAGCGCCTAACCAGGGCGAATTAGAAGGATTAAGCTGTTTGATTGTAGTAGATGCACTTGTGCACTTTACGTAGAGATGTCAATGACTTATATGTGTTGAACAGAGAAGCGGCAATCGAAAACCCAAAAAAATCAACAATCCTAGCATGTTCCGTTTTTTTGTTTTCGGCGAATAAAGTATATGGGCCAACAAAACATAATGTATCACCTATAGGACAACCCGATCGTCCATAATCATAATTATACAAACGCCTATCATAAGCAGGAGCGCGGCAATTGACCAAAAATATTTCAAGTTTACATTTTACACTTTAGCGCCTAACCAGGGTGAATTAGAAGGATTAAGCTGTTTGATTGTGGTAGATGCACTTGTGCACTTAACGAAGAGATGTCAATGTCTTATATGTGTTGAACAGAGGAGCGGCAATCGCAAACCCAAAAAATTCAAAATTCCTAGCAACTTTCGGGTTTTTGTTTCTGGTGAATAAAGTATATGAGCCAATAAAACATAATGTATCACCTAGAGGACAACCCGCTCGTTTATAATCACAATCATACACCCGCCTACCATAAACAGGAGCGCGGCAAATGACCAAAAACATTACAAGTTTACATTTTACACTTTAGCGCCTAACCAGGGTGAATTAAAGGGATTAAGCTGTTTGATTGTGGTAGATGCACTTGTGCACTTTACGTAGAGATGTCAACGTCTTCTTTGTGTTAAACAGAAAGTGGCAATCGAAAACTCAAAAAATTCAAAATTCCTTGCAACTTCCGGGTTTTTGTTTCCGGCGAATAAAGTATATGGGCCAATAAAACATAACGAATCACCTAGAGGACAACCCGATCGTTTATAATCACAATCATACACCCGCCTACCATAAACAGGAGCGCGGCAATTGACCAAAAACATTTCAAGTTTACATTTTACAATTTAGCGCCTAACCAGGGCGAATTAGAAGGATTAAGCTGTTTGATTGTAGTAGATGCACTTGTGCACTTTACGTAGAGATGTCAATGACTTATATGTGTTGAACAGAGAAGCGGCAATCGAAAACCCAAAAAAATCAACAATCCTAGCATGTTCCGTTTTTTTGTTTTCGGCGAATAAAGTATATGGGCCAACAAAACATAATGTATCACCTATAGGACAACCCGATCGTCCATAATCATAATTATACAAACGCCTATCATAAGCAGGAGCGCGGCAATTGACCAAAAATATTTCAAGTTTACATTTTACACTTTAGCGCCTAACCAGGGTGAATTAGAAGGATTAAGCTGTTTGATTGTGGTAGATGCACTTGTGCACTTAACGAAGAGATGTCAATGTCTTATATGTGTTGAACAGAGGAGCGGCAATCGCAAACCCAAAAAATTCAAAATTCCTAGCAACTTTCGGGTTTTTGTTTCTGGTGAATAAAGTATATGAGCCAATAAAACATAATGTATCACCTAGAGGACAACCCGCTCGTTTATAATCACAATCATACACCCGCCTACCATAAACAGGAGCGCGGAAAATGACCAAAAACATTACAAGTTTACAATTTATCCTTTAGCGCCTAACCAGGGTGAATTAAAGGGATTAAGCTGTTTGATTGTGGTAGATGCACTTGTGCACTTTACGTAGAGATGTCAACGTCTTCTTTGTGTTAAACAGAAAGTGGCAATCGAAAACTCAAAAAATTCAAAATTCCTTGCAACTTCCGGGTTTTTGTTTCCGGCGAATAAAGTATATGGGCCAATAAAACATAATGAATCACCTAGAGGACAACCCGATCGCTTATAATCACAATCATACACCCGCCTACCATAAACAGGAGCGCGGCAATTGACCAAAAACATTTCAAGTTTACATTTTACACTTTAGCGCCTAACCAGGGTGAATTAAAGGGATTAAGCTGTTTGATTGTGGTAGATGCACTTGTGCACTTAACGAAGAGATGTCAATGTCTTATATGTGTTGAACAGAGGAGCGGCAATCGCAAACCCAAAAAATTCAAAATTCCTAGCAACTTCCGGGTTTTTGTTTTCGGCGAATAAAGTATATGGGCCCATAAAATATAATGTATCACCCAGAGGGCAACCTGGTCGTTCATAATCACAATCATACACCCGCCTACCATAAACAGGAGCGCGGCAATTGACCAAAAACATTTTAATTTTACATTTTACACTTTAGCGCCTAAACGGGGTGAATTAGAAGGATTAAGCAGTTTGATTGTGGTAGATACACTTGTGCACTTAACGTAGAGATGCCAATGTCTTATATGTGTTGAACAGAGAAGCGGCAATCGAAAACCCAAAAAATTCAAAATTCCTAGCTACTTCCGGTTTTTTGTTTTCGGCGAATAAAGTATATGGGCCCATAAAATATAATGTATCACCCAGAGGACAACCTGATCGTTCATAATCACAACCACACACCCGCCTACCATAAACAGGAGCGCGGCAATTGACCAAAAACATTTAAATTTTTCATTTTACGCTTTAGCGCCTAACCAGGGTGAATTAGAAGGATTAAGCTGTTTGATTGTGGTAGATGCACTTGTGCACTTAACGTAGAGATGCCAATGTCTTATATGCGTTGAACAGAGGAGCGGCAATCGAAAACCCAAAAACTTCAAAATTCCTAGCTACTTCCGGTTTTTTGTTTTCGGCGAATAAAGTATATGGGCCCATAAAATATAATGTATCACCCAGAGGACAACCTGATCGTTCATAATCACAACCACACACCCGCCTACCATAAACAGGAGCGCGGCAATTGACCAAAAACATTTAAATTTTTCATTTTACGCTTTAGCGCCTAACCAGGGTGAATTATAATGATTAAACTATTTGATTGCGATCGCCGCGATTGTGCACTTTACGAAGAGATGTCAACGTCTTATATGTGTTGAACGAGGAGCGGCAATCGAAAACCCAAAAAATTGAAAGTTCCTAGCATGTTCCGGTTTTTTGTGTTCGGCGAATAAAGTATATGGGCCAATAAAACATAATCTATCACCTAGAGGACAACCCGATCGTTTATAATCACAATCATACACCCGCCTACCATAAACAGAAGCGCGGCAATTGACCAAAAACATTTTAATTTTACATTTTACACTTTAGCGCCTAAACGGGGTGAATTAGAAGGATTAAGCTGCTTTATAGTGGTAGACGCGCTTGTGCACTTTACGTAAAGATGTCAACGTCTTATTTGTGTTAAACAGAGAGTGGCAATCGAAAACCCAAAAAATTCAACATTCCTAGCAACTTCCGGGTTTCTGTTTCCGGCGAATAAAGTATATGGGCCAATAAAACATAATCTATCACCTAGAGGACAACCCGATCGTTTATAATCACAACCACACACCCGCCTACCATAAACAGGAGCGCGGCAATTGACCAAAAATATTTCAAGTTTACATTTTACACTTTAGCGCCTAACCAGGGTGAATTAGAAGTATTAAACTATCTGATTACGGTCGCCGCACATGTGCACTTTACGTAGAGATGTCAACGTCTTCTTTGTGTAAAACAGAGAGTGGCAATCGAAAACTCAAAAAATTCAAAATTTATAGCAACTTCCGGGTTTTTGTTTCCGACGAATAAAGTATATGGGCCAATAAAACATAATGAATCACCTAGAGGACAAACCGATCGTTTATAATCACAATCATACACCTACCATAAACAGGAGCGCGGCAATTGACCAAAAACATTTCAAGTTTACATTTTACACTTTAGCGCCTAACCAGGGTGAATTAAAGGGATTAAGCTGTTTGATTGTGGTAGATGCACTTGTTCACTTAACGTAGAGATGTCAATGTCTTATATGTGTTGAACAGAGGAGCGGCAATCGCAAACCCAAAAAAATCAATATTCCTAGCATGTTCCGGTTTTGTGTTTTCGACGAATAAAGTATATGGGCCAATAAAACATAATCTATCACCTAGAGGACAACCCGATCGTTTATAATCACAATCATACACCCGCCTACCATAAACAGGAGCGCGGCAATTGACCAAAAACATTTTAATTTTACATTTTACACTTTAGCGCCTAAACGGGGTGAATTAGAAGGATTAAGCTGCTTTATTGTGGTAGACGCGCTTGTGCACTTTACGTAGAGATGTCAGCGTCTTATTTGTGTTAAACAGAGAGTGGCAATCGAAAACCCAAAAAATTCAACATTCCTAGCAACTTCCGAGTTTTTGTTTCCGGCGAATAAAGTATATGGGCCAATAAAACATAATGTATCACCTAGAGGACAACCTGATCGTTCATAATCAAAATCATACAAACGCCTATCATAAACAGGAGTGCGGCAATTGACCAAAAACATTTCAGTTTTACCGGCAATCGAAACCCCAAAAAATTCTAAATTCCTTACAACTTCCGGTTGTTTGTTTTCGGCGAATAAAGTATATGGGCCAATAAAACAAAATGTATCATTTAGAGGATAACCTGATCGTCCTGTATCACAAACATACACCCGCCTACCATAAACAGGAGCGCGGCAATTGACCAAAAACCTTTTAATTGTACAATTTCCCCTTTAGCGCCTAACCAGGGTGAATTAGAAGGATTAAGCTGTTTGATTGTGGTAGATGCACTTGTGCACTTTACGTAGAGATGCCAATGGCTTATATGTGTTGAACAGAGAAGCGACAATCGAAACCCCAAAAAAATCAATATTCCTAGCATGTTCCGGTTTTGTGTTTTCGACGAATAAAGTATATGGGCCAATAAAACATAATGTATCACCTAGAGGACAACCCGATCGTTTATAATCACAATCATACACCCGCCTACCATAAACAGGAGCGCGGCAAATGACCAAAAACATTAAAAGTTTACATTTTACACTTTAGCGCCTAACCAGGGTGAATTATAACGATTAAACTATTTGATTGCGATCGCCGCACATGTGCACTTTACGAAGAGATGTCAACGTCTTATATGTGTTGAACGAGGAGCGGCAATCGAAAATTCCAAAAATTCAAAAGTCCTAGCATGTTCCGGTTTTTTGTTTTCGGCGAATAAAGTATATGAGCCAATAAAACATAATGTATCACCTAGAGGACAACCCGATCGTTTATAATCACAATCATACACCCGCCTACCATAAACAGGAGCGCGGCAAATGACCAAAAACATTTCAATTTTACATTTTACACTTTGGCGCCTAACCAGGGTGAATTAGAAAGATTAAGCTGTTTGATTGTGGTCGATGCACTTTTGCACTTAACGTAGAGATGCCAATGTCTTATATGTGTTGAACAGAGAAGCGGCAATCGAAAACGCAAAAAATTCAAAATTCCTAGCTACTTCCGGTTTTTTGTTTTCGGCGAATAAAGTATATGGGCCCATAAAATATAATGTATCACCCAGAGGACAACCTGGTCGTTCATAATCACAATCATACACCCGCCTACCATAAACAGGAGCGCGGCAATTGACCAAAAACATTTTAATTTTACATTTTACACTTTAGCGCCTAAACGGGGTGAATTAGAAGGATTAAGCAGTTTGATTGTGGTAGATGCACTTGTGCACTTTACGTGGAGATGTCAATGGCTTATATGTGTTGATCAGAGAAGCGGCAATCGAAAACCCAAAAAAATCAACATTCCTAGCATGTTCCATTTTTTTGTTTTCGGCGAATAAAGTATATGGGCCAATAAAACATAATGTATCACCTAGAGGACAACCTGGTCGTTCATAATCACAATCATACAAACGCCTATCATAAACAGGCAATTGACCAAAAACATTTCAGTTTTACATTTTACACTGTAGCGCCTAACCAGGGTGAATTAGAAGAATTAAGCTGTTTGATTGTGGTAGATGCATTTGTGCACTTTACATGGAGAGGTCAATGGCTTATATGTGTTGAACAGAGAAGCGGCAATCGAAAATCCCAAAAATTCAAAATTCCTAGCAACTTCCGGTTTGTTGTTTTCGGCGAATAAAGTATATAGGCTAACAATTGTACATTTTACACTTTAGCGCCTAACCAGGGTGAATTAGAAGGATTAAGCTGTTTGATTGTGGTAGATGCACTTGTGCACTTAACGTAGAGATGCCAATGTCTTATATGCGTTGAACAGAGGAGCGGCAATCGAAAACCCAAAAACTTCAAAATTCCTAGCTACTTCCGGTTTTTTGTTTTCGGCGAATAAAGTATATGGGCCCATAAAATATAATGTATCACCCAGAGGACAACCTGATCGTTCATAATCACAACCACACACCCCCCTACCATACACAGGAGCGCGGCAATTGACCAAAAACATTTAAATTTTTCATTTTACACTTTAGCGCCTAACCAGGGTGAATTATAATGATTAAACTACTTGATTGCGATCGCCGCACATGTGCACTTTACGAAGAGATGTCAACGTCTTATATGTGTTGAACGAGGAGCGGCAATCGAAAACCCAAAAAATTGAAAGTTCCTAGCATGTTCCGGTTTTTTGTGTTCGGCGAATAAAGTATATGGGCCAATAAAACATAATGTATCACCTAGAGGACAACCCGATCGTTTATAATCACAATCATACACCCGCCTACCATAAAGAGAAGCGCGGCAAATGACCAAAAACATTTCAAGTTTACATTTTACACTTTAGCGCCTAACCAGGGTGAATTAGAAGGATTAAGCTGTTTGATTGTGGTAGATGCACTTGTGCACTTAACGTAGAGATGCCAATGTCTTATATGTGTTGAACAGAGAAGCGGCAATCTAAAACCCAAAAAATTCAAAATTCCTAGCTACTTCCGGTTTTTTGTTTTCGGCGAATAAAGTATATGGGCCCATAAAATATAATGTATCACCCAGAGGACAACCTGGTCGTTTATAATCACAATCATACACCCGCCTACCATAAACAGGAGCGCGGCAATTGACCAAAAACATTTTAATTTTACATTTTACACTGTAGCGCCTAACCAGGGTGAATTAGAAGGATTAAGCAGTTTGATTGTGGTAGATGCACGTGTGCACTTTACGTGGAGATGTCAATGACTTATATGTATTGAACAGAGAAGCGGCAATCGAAAACCCAAAAAAATCAACATTCCTGGCATGTTCCGGTGTTATGTTTTCGGCGAATGAAGTATATGGGTCAATAATACATAAAGTATCACCTAGAGGACAACCTGATCGTTTATAATCACAATTACACAAACGCCTATCATAAGCAGGAGCGCGGCAATTGACCAAAAACATTTCAATTGTACGTTTTACACTTTAGCGCCAAACCAGGGTGAATTAGAAGGATTAAGCTGTTTAATTGTGGTAGACGCACTTGTGCACTTTACGTAGAGATGTCAATGGCTTATTTGTGTTAAACAGAGAGTGGCAATCGAAAACCCAAAAAATTCAAAATTCCTAGCAACTTCAGGGTTTTTGTTTCCGGCGAATAAAGTATATGGGCCAATAAAACATAATGTATCACCTAGAGGACAACCCGATCGTTCATAATCACAATCATACACCCGCCTACCATAAACAGGAGCGCGGCAATTGACCAAAAACATTTTAATTTTACATTTTACACTGTAGCGCCTAACCAGGGTGAATTAGAAGGATTAAGCAGTTTGATTGTGGTAGATGCACGTGTGCACTTTACGTGGAGATGTCAATGACTTATATGTATTGAACAGAGAAGCGGCAATCGAAAACCCAAAAAAATCAACATTCCTGGCATGTTCCGGTGTTATGTTTTCGGCGAATGAAGTATATGGGCCAATAAAACATAATGTATCACCCAGAGGACAACCTGGTCGTTCATAATCACAATCATACACCCGCCTACCATAAACAGGAGCGCGGCAATTGACCAAAAACATTTTAATTTTACATTTTACACTGTAGCGCCTAACCAGGGTGAATTAGAAGGATTAAGCAGTTTGATTGTGGTAGATGCACGTGTGCACTTTACGTGGAGATGTCAATGACTTATATGTATTGAACAGAGAAGCGGCAATCGAAAACCCAAAAAAATCAACATTCCTAGCAACTTCCGGGTTTTTGTTTTCGGCGAATAAAGTATATGGGCCAACAAAACATAATGTATCAACTAGAGGACAACCTGATCGTTCATAATCATAATTACACAAACGCCTATCATAAGCAGGAGCGCGGCAATTGACCAAAAACATTTCAATTGTACGTTTTACACTTTAGCGCCAAACCAGGGTGAATTAGAAGGATTAAGCTGTTTAATTGTGGTAGACGCACTTGTGCACTTTACGTAGAGATGTCAATGGCTTATTTGTGTTAAACAGAGAGTGGCAATCGAAAACCCAAAAAATTCAAAATTCCTAGCAACTTCCGGGTTTTTGTTTCCGGCAAATAAAGTATATGGGCCAATAAAACATAATGTATCACCTAGAGGACAACCCGATCGTTCATAATCACAATCATACACCCGCCTACCATAAACAGGAGCGCGGCAATTGACCAAAAACATTTCAAGTTTACATTTTACAATTTAGCGCCTAACCAGGGCGAATTAGAAGGATTAAGCTGTTTGATTGTAGTAGATGCACTTGTGCACTTTACGTAGAGATGTCAATGACTTATATGTGTTGAACAGAGAAGCGGCAATCGAAAACCCAAAAAAATCAACAATCCTAGCATGTTCCGTTTTTTTGTTTTCGGCGAATAAAGTATATGGGCCAACAAAACATAATGTATCACCTATAGGACAACCCGATCGTCCATAATCATAATTATACAAACGCCTATCATAAGCAGGAGCGCGGCAATTGACCAAAAATATTTCAAGTTTACATTTTACACTTTAGCGCCTAACCAGGGTGAATTAGAAGGATTAAGCTGTTTGATTGTGGTAGATGCACTTGTGCACTTAACGAAGAGATGTCAATGTCTTATATGTGTTGAACAGAGGAGCGGCAATCGCAAACCCAAAAAAATCAATATTCCTAGCATGTTCCGGTTTTGTGTTTTCGACGAATAAAGTATATGGGCCAATAAAACATAATGTATCACCTAGAGGACAACCCGATCGTTTATAATCACAATCATACACCCGCCTACCATAAACAGGAGCGCGGCAATTGACCAAAAACATTTTAATTTTACATTTTACACTTTAGCGCCTAAACGGGGTGAATTAGAAGGATTAAGCTGCTTTATTGTGGTAGACGCACTTGTGCACTTTACGTAGAGATGTCAATGGCTTATTTGTGTTAAACAGAGAGTGGCAATCGAAAACCCAAAAAATTCAAAATTCCTAGCAACTTCCGGGTTTTTGTTTCCGACGAATAAAGTATATGGGCCAATAAAACATAATGAATCACCTAGAGGACAAACCGATCGTTTATAATCACAATCATACACCTACCATAAACAGGAGCGCGGCAATTGACCAAAAACATTTCAAGTTTACATTTTACACTTTAGCGCCTAACCAGGGTGAATTAAAGGGATTAAGCTGTTTGATTGTGGTAGATGCACTTGTTCACTTAACGTAGAGATGTCAATGTCTTATATGTGTTGAACAGAGGAGCGGCAATCGCAAACCCAAAAAAATCAATATTCCTAGCATGTTCCGGTTTTGTGTTTTCGACGAATAAAGTATATGGGCCAATAAAACATAATCTATCACCTAGAGGACAACCCGATCGTTTATAATCACAATCATACACCCGCCTACCATAAACAGGAGCGCGGCAATTGACCAAAAACATTTTAATTTTACATTTTACACTTTAGCGCCTAAACGGGGTGAATTAGAAGGATTAAGCTGCTTTATTGTGGTAGACGCGCTTGTGCACTTTACGTAGAGATGTCAGCGTCTTATTTGTGTTAAACAGAGAGTGGCAATCGAAAACCCAAAAAATTCAACATTCCTAGCAACTTCCGAGTTTTTGTTTCCGGCGAATAAAGTATATGGGCCAATAAAACATAATGTATCACCTAGAGGACAACCTGATCGTTCATAATCAAAATCATACAAACGCCTATCATAAACAGGAGTGCGGCAATTGACCAAAAACATTTCAGTTTTACCGGCAATCGAAACCCCAAAAAATTCTAAATTCCTTACAACTTCCGGTTGTTTGTTTTCGGCGAATAAAGTATATGGGCCAATAAAACAAAATGTATCATTTAGAGGATAACCTGATCGTCCTGTATCACAAACATACACCCGCCTACCATAAACAGGAGCGCGGCAATTGACCAAAAACCTTTTAATTGTACAATTTCCCCTTTAGCGCCTAACCAGGGTGAATTAGAAGGATTAAGCTGTTTGATTGTGGTAGATGCACTTGTGCACTTTACGTAGAGATGCCAATGGCTTATATGTGTTGAACAGAGAAGCGACAATCGAAACCCCAAAAAAATCAATATTCCTAGCATGTTCCGGTTTTGTGTTTTCGACGAATAAAGTATATGGGCCAATAAAACATAATGTATCACCTAGAGGACAACCCGATCGTTTATAATCACAATCATACACCCGCCTACCATAAACAGGAGCGCGGCAAATGACCAAAAACATTAAAAGTTTACATTTTACACTTTAGCGCCTAACCAGGGTGAATTATAACGATTAAACTATTTGATTGCGATCGCCGCACATGTGCACTTTACGAAGAGATGTCAACGTCTTATATGTGTTGAACGAGGAGCGGCAATCGAAAATTCCAAAAATTCAAAAGTCCTAGCATGTTCCGGTTTTTTGTTTTCGGCGAATAAAGTATATGAGCCAATAAAACATAATGTATCACCTAGAGGACAACCCGATCGTTTATAATCACAATCATACACCCGCCTACCATAAACAGGAGCGCGGCAAATGACCAAAAACATTTCAATTTTACATTTTACACTTTGGCGCCTAACCAGGGTGAATTAGAAAGATTAAGCTGTTTGATTGTGGTCGATGCACTTTTGCACTTAACGTAGAGATGCCAATGTCTTATATGTGTTGAACAGAGAAGCGGCAATCGAAAACGCAAAAAATTCAAAATTCCTAGCTACTTCCGGTTTTTTGTTTTCGGCGAATAAAGTATATGGGCCCATAAAATATAATGTATCACCCAGAGGACAACCTGGTCGTTCATAATCACAATCATACACCCGCCTACCATAAACAGGAGCGCGGCAATTGACCAAAAACATTTTAATTTTACATTTTACACTTTAGCGCCTAAACGGGGTGAATTAGAAGGATTAAGCAGTTTGATTGTGGTAGATGCACTTGTGCACTTTACGTGGAGATGTCAATGGCTTATATGTGTTGATCAGAGAAGCGGCAATCGAAAACCCAAAAAAATCAACATTCCTAGCATGTTCCATTTTTTTGTTTTCGGCGAATAAAGTATATGGGCCAATAAAACATAATGTATCACCTAGAGGACAACCTGGTCGTTCATAATCACAATCATACAAACGCCTATCATAAACAGGCAATTGACCAAAAACATTTCAGTTTTACATTTTACACTGTAGCGCCTAACCAGGGTGAATTAGAAGAATTAAGCTGTTTGATTGTGGTAGATGCATTTGTGCACTTTACATGGAGAGGTCAATGGCTTATATGTGTTGAACAGAGAAGCGGCAATCGAAAATCCCAAAAATTCAAAATTCCTAGCAACTTCCGGTTTGTTGTTTTCGGCGAATAAAGTATATAGGCTAACAATTGTACATTTTACACTTTAGCGCCTAACCAGGGTGAATTAGAAGGATTAAGCTGTTTGATTGTGGTAGATGCACTTGTGCACTTAACGTAGAGATGCCAATGTCTTATATGCGTTGAACAGAGGAGCGGCAATCGAAAACCCAAAAACTTCAAAATTCCTAGCTACTTCCGGTTTTTTGTTTTCGGCGAATAAAGTATATGGGCCCATAAAATATAATGTATCACCCAGAGGACAACCTGATCGTTCATAATCACAACCACACACCCCCCTACCATACACAGGAGCGCGGCAATTGACCAAAAACATTTAAATTTTTCATTTTACACTTTAGCGCCTAACCAGGGTGAATTATAATGATTAAACTACTTGATTGCGATCGCCGCACATGTGCACTTTACGAAGAGATGTCAACGTCTTATATGTGTTGAACGAGGAGCGGCAATCGAAAACCCAAAAAATTGAAAGTTCCTAGCATGTTCCGGTTTTTTGTGTTCGGCGAATAAAGTATATGGGCCAATAAAACATAATGTATCACCTAGAGGACAACCCGATCGTTTATAATCACAATCATACACCCGCCTACCATAAAGAGAAGCGCGGCAAATGACCAAAAACATTTCAAGTTTACATTTTACACTTTAGCGCCTAACCAGGGTGAATTAGAAGGATTAAGCTGTTTGATTGTGGTAGATGCACTTGTGCACTTAACGTAGAGATGCCAATGTCTTATATGTGTTGAACAGAGAAGCGGCAATCTAAAACCCAAAAAATTCAAAATTCCTAGCTACTTCCGGTTTTTTGTTTTCGGCGAATAAAGTATATGGGCCCATAAAATATAATGTATCACCCAGAGGACAACCTGGTCGTTTATAATCACAATCATACACCCGCCTACCATAAACAGGAGCGCGGCAATTGACCAAAAACATTTTAATTTTACATTTTACACTGTAGCGCCTAACCAGGGTGAATTAGAAGGATTAAGCAGTTTGATTGTGGTAGATGCACGTGTGCACTTTACGTGGAGATGTCAATGACTTATATGTATTGAACAGAGAAGCGGCAATCGAAAACCCAAAAAAATCAACATTCCTGGCATGTTCCGGTGTTATGTTTTCGGCGAATGAAGTATATGGGTCAATAATACATAAAGTATCACCTAGAGGACAACCTGATCGTTTATAATCACAATTACACAAACGCCTATCATAAGCAGGAGCGCGGCAATTGACCAAAAACATTTCAATTGTACGTTTTACACTTTAGCGCCAAACCAGGGTGAATTAGAAGGATTAAGCTGTTTAATTGTGGTAGACGCACTTGTGCACTTTACGTAGAGATGTCAATGGCTTATTTGTGTTAAACAGAGAGTGGCAATCGAAAACCCAAAAAATTCAAAATTCCTAGCAACTTCAGGGTTTTTGTTTCCGGCGAATAAAGTATATGGGCCAATAAAACATAATGTATCACCTAGAGGACAACCCGATCGTTCATAATCACAATCATACACCCGCCTACCATAAACAGGAGCGCGGCAATTGACCAAAAACATTTTAATTTTACATTTTACACTGTAGCGCCTAACCAGGGTGAATTAGAAGGATTAAGCAGTTTGATTGTGGTAGATGCACGTGTGCACTTTACGTGGAGATGTCAATGACTTATATGTATTGAACAGAGAAGCGGCAATCGAAAACCCAAAAAAATCAACATTCCTGGCATGTTCCGGTGTTATGTTTTCGGCGAATGAAGTATATGGGCCAATAAAACATAATGTATCACCCAGAGGACAACCTGGTCGTTCATAATCACAATCATACACCCGCCTACCATAAACAGGAGCGCGGCAATTGACCAAAAACATTTTAATTTTACATTTTACACTGTAGCGCCTAACCAGGGTGAATTAGAAGGATTAAGCAGTTTGATTGTGGTAGATGCACGTGTGCACTTTACGTGGAGATGTCAATGACTTATATGTATTGAACAGAGAAGCGGCAATCGAAAACCCAAAAAAATCAACATTCCTAGCAACTTCCGGGTTTTTGTTTTCGGCGAATAAAGTATATGGGCCAACAAAACATAATGTATCAACTAGAGGACAACCTGATCGTTCATAATCATAATTACACAAACGCCTATCATAAGCAGGAGCGCGGCAATTGACCAAAAACATTTCAATTGTACGTTTTACACTTTAGCGCCAAACCAGGGTGAATTAGAAGGATTAAGCTGTTTAATTGTGGTAGACGCACTTGTGCACTTTACGTAGAGATGTCAATGGCTTATTTGTGTTAAACAGAGAGTGGCAATCGAAAACCCAAAAAATTCAAAATTCCTAGCAACTTCCGGGTTTTTGTTTCCGGCAAATAAAGTATATGGGCCAATAAAACATAATGTATCACCTAGAGGACAACCCGATCGTTCATAATCACAATCATACACCCGCCTACCATAAACAGGAGCGCGGCAATTGACCAAAAACATTTCAAGTTTACATTTTACAATTTAGCGCCTAACCAGGGCGAATTAGAAGGATTAAGCTGTTTGATTGTAGTAGATGCACTTGTGCACTTTACGTAGAGATGTCAATGACTTATATGTGTTGAACAGAGAAGCGGCAATCGAAAACCCAAAAAAATCAACAATCCTAGCATGTTCCGTTTTTTTGTTTTCGGCGAATAAAGTATATGGGCCAACAAAACATAATGTATCACCTATAGGACAACCCGATCGTCCATAATCATAATTATACAAACGCCTATCATAAGCAGGAGCGCGGCAATTGACCAAAAATATTTCAAGTTTACATTTTACACTTTAGCGCCTAACCAGGGTGAATTAGAAGGATTAAGCTGTTTGATTGTGGTAGATGCACTTGTGCACTTAACGAAGAGATGTCAATGTCTTATATGTGTTGAACAGAGGAGCGGCAATCGCAAACCCAAAAAATTCAAAATTCCTAGCAACTTTCGGGTTTTTGTTTCTGGTGAATAAAGTATATGAGCCAATAAAACATAATGTATCACCTAGAGGACAACCCGCTCGTTTATAATCACAATCATACACCCGCCTACCATAAACAGGAGCGCGGCAAATGACCAAAAACATTACAAGTTTACATTTTACACTTTAGCGCCTAACCAGGGTGAATTAAAGGGATTAAGCTGTTTGATTGTGGTAGATGCACTTGTGCACTTTACGTAGAGATGTCAACGTCTTCTTTGTGTTAAACAGAAAGTGGCAATCGAAAACTCAAAAAATTCAAAATTCCTTGCAACTTCCGGGTTTTTGTTTCCGGCGAATAAAGTATATGGGCCAATAAAACATAATGAATCACCTAGAGGACAACCCGATCGTTTATAATCACAATCATACACCCGCCTACCATAAACAGGAGCGCGGCAATTGACCAAAAACATTTCAAGTTTACATTTTACAATTTAGCGCCTAACCAGGGCGAATTAGAAGGATTAAGCTGTTTGATTGTAGTAGATGCACTTGTGCACTTTACGTAGAGATGTCAATGACTTATATGTGTTGAACAGAGAAGCGGCAATCGAAAACCCAAAAAAATCAACAATCCTAGCATGTTCCGTTTTTTTGTTTTCGGCGAATAAAGTATATGGGCCAACAAAACATAATGTATCACCTATAGGACAACCCGATCGTCCATAATCATAATTATACAAACGCCTATCATAAGCAGGAGCGCGGCAATTGACCAAAAATATTTCAAGTTTACATTTTACACTTTAGCGCCTAACCAGGGTGAATTAGAAGGATTAAGCTGTTTGATTGTGGTAGATGCACTTGTGCACTTAACGAAGAGATGTCAATGTCTTATATGTGTTGAACAGAGGAGCGGCAATCGCAAACCCAAAAAATTCAAAATTCCTAGCAACTTTCGGGTTTTTGTTTCTGGTGAATAAAGTATATGAGCCAATAAAACATAATGTATCACCTAGAGGACAACCCGCTCGTTTATAATCACAATCATACACCCGCCTACCATAAACAGGAGCGCGGAAAATGACCAAAAACATTACAAGTTTACAATTTATCCTTTAGCGCCTAACCAGGGTGAATTAAAGGGATTAAGCTGTTTGATTGTGGTAGATGCACTTGTGCACTTTACGTAGAGATGTCAACGTCTTCTTTGTGTTAAACAGAAAGTGGCAATCGAAAACTCAAAAAATTCAAAATTCCTTGCAACTTCCGGGTTTTTGTTTCCGGCGAATAAAGTATATGGGCCAATAAAACATAATGAATCACCTAGAGGACAACCCGATCGTTTATAATCACAATCATACACCCGCCTACCATAAACAGGAGCGCGGCAATTGACCAAAAACATTTCAAGTTTACATTTTACACTTTAGCGCCTAACCAGGGTGAATTAAAGGGATTAAGCTGTTTGATTGTGGTAGATGCACTTGTGCACTTAACGAAGAGATGTCAATGTCTTATATGTGTTGAACAGAGGAGCGGCAATCGCAAACCCAAAAAATTCAAAATTCCTAGCAACTTCCGGGTTTTTGTTTCTGGTGAATAAAGTATATGGGCCAATAAAACATAATGTATCACCTAAAGGACAACCCGATCGTTTATAATCACAATCATACACCCGCCTACCATAAACAGGAGCGCGGCAATTGACCAAAAATATTTCAAGTTTAGCGCCTAACCAGGGTGAATTAGAAGGATTAAGCTGTTTGATTGTGGTAGATGCACTTGTGCACTTTACGTAGAGATGCCAATGGCTTATATGTGTTGAACAGAGAAGCGGCAATCGAAAACCATAAAAAATCAATATTCCTAGCATGTGCCGGTTTTGTGTTTTCGACAAATAAAGTATATGGGCCAATAAAACATAATCTATCACCTAGAGGACAACCCTATCGTTTATAATCACAATCATACACCCGCCTACCATAAACAGGAGCGCGGCAATTGACCAAAAATATTTCAAGTTTACCGCCTAACCAGGGTGAATTAGAAGGATTAAACTATTTGATTACGGTCGCCGCACATGTGCACTTAACGAAGAGACGTCAATGTCTTATATGTGTTGAACAGAGGAGCGGCAATCGCAAACCCAAAAAATTCAAAATTCCTAGCAACTTCCGGGTTTTTGTTTCTGGTGAATAAAGTATATGGGCCAATAAAACATAATGTATCACCTAACGGACAACCCGATCGTTTATAATCACAATCATACACCCGCCTACCATAAACAGGAGCGCGGCAATTGACCAAAAATATTTCAAGTTTAGCGCCTAACCAGGGTGAATTAGAAGGATTAAGCTGTTTGATTGTGGTAGATGCACTTGTGCACTTTACGTAGAGATGCCAATGGCTTATATGTGTTGAACAGAGAAGCGGCAATCGAAAACCCAAAAAAATCAATATTCCTAGCATGTGCCGGTTTTGTGTTTTCGACAAATAAAGTATATGGGCCAATAAAACATGATCTATCACCTAGAGGACAACCCTATCGTTTATAATCACAATCATACACCCGCCTACCATAAACAGGAGCGCGGCAATTGACCAAAAATATTTCAAGTTTACCGCCTAACCAGGGTGAATTAGAAGGATTAAACTATTTGATTACGGTCGCCGCACATGTGCAATTTACGTCGAGATGTCAATGCATAAAAGTGTTGAACAGAGGAGCGGCTATCGAAAACCCAACAAAAACAAAATTCCTAGCATAATCCGGTTTTTTGTTTTCGGCGAATAAACTTATATGGGCCAATAAAACATAATGTATCACCTAGAGGACAACCTGATCGTTCATAATCACAATCATGCACCCGCCTACCATAAACAGGAGCGCGGCAATTGACCAAAAACATTTTAATTTTACATTTTACACTTTAGCGCCTAAACGGGGTGAATTAGAAGGATTAAGCAGTTTGATTGTGGTAGATGCACTTGTGCACTTTACGTGGAGATGTCAATGGCCTATATTTGTTGAACAGAGAAGCGGCAATCGAAAACCCAAAAAAATCAACATTCCTAGCATGTTCCGGTTTTTTGTTTTCGGCGAATAAAGTATATGGGCCAATAAAACATACCGTATCACCTAGAGGACAACCTGGTCGTTTATAATCACAATCATACAAACGCCTATCATAAACAGGAGCGCGGCAATTGACCAAAAACATTTCAGTTTTACCGGCAATCGAAGACCCAAAAAATTCTAAATTAATTACAACTTCCGGTTGTTTTTTTTCGGCGAATAAATTATATGGGCCAATAAAACAAAATGTATCATTTAGAGGATAACCTGATCGTTCTGTATCACAAACATACACCCGCCTACCATAAACAGGAGCGCGGCAATTGACCAAAAACATTTTAATTGTACATTTTACACCTTAGCGCCTAAACGGGGTGAATGAGAAGGATTAAGCAGTTTGATTGTGGTAGATGCACTTGTGCACTTTACGTAGAGATGTCAATGGCTTATATGTGTTGAACAGAGGAGTGGCAATCGAAAACCCAAAAAATTCAAAATTCCTAGCATGTTCCGGTTTTTTGTTTTCGGCTAATAAAGTATATGGGCCAATAAAACATAATGTATCACCTAAAGGACAACCCGATCGTTTATAATCACAATCATACACCCGCCTACCATAAACAGGAGCGCGGCAATTGACCAAAAACATTTCAAGTTTACATTTTACACTTTAGCGCCTAACCAGGGTGAATTAAAGGGATTAAGCTGTTTGATTGTGGTAGATGCACTTGTGCACTTAACGTTGAGATGTCAATGTCTTATATGTGTTGAACAGAGGAGCGGCAATCGAAAACCCAAAAAATTCAAAATTCCTAGCAACTTCCGGTTTTTTGTTTTCGGCGAATAAAGTATATGGGCCAATAAAATATAATGTATCACCCAGAGGACAACCTGATCGTTCATAATCACAACCACACACCCGCCTACCATAAACAGGAGCGCGGCAATTGACCAAAAACATTTAAATTTTTCATTTTACCCTTTAACGCCTAACCAGGGCGAATTAGAAGGATTAAGCTGTTTGATTGTGGTAGATGCACTTGTGCACTTTACGTAGAGATGTCAATGACTTATATGTGTTGAACAGAGAAGCGGCAATCGAAAACCCAAAAAGATCAACATTCCTAGCATGTTCCGCTTTTTTGTTTTCGGCGAATAAAGTATATGGGCCAACAAAACATAATGTATCACCTATAGGACAACCCGATCGTTCATAATCATAATTATACAAACGCCTATCATAAACAGGAGCGCGGCAATTGACCAAAAATATTTCAAGTTTACATTTTACACTTTAGCGCCTAACCAGGGTGAATTAAGAAGATTAAACTATTTGATTACGGTCGCCGCACATGTGCACTTTACGTAGAGATGTTAATGGCTTATATGTGTTGAACAGAGGAGCGGCAATCGAAAACCCAAAAAATTCAAAATTCCTAGCATGTTCCGGTTTTTTGTTTTCGGCGAATAAAGTATATGGGCCAATAAAACATAATGTATCACCTAAAGGACAACCCGATCGTTTATAATCACAATCATACACCCGCCTACCATAAACAGGAGCGCGGCAAATGACCAAAAACATTTCAAGTTTACATTTTACACTTTAGCGCCTAACCAGGGTGAATTAAAGGGATTAAGCTGTTTGATTGTGGTAGATGCACTTGTGCACTTAACGTAGAGATGTCAATGTCTTATATGTGTTGAACAGAGGAGCGGCAATCGAAAACCCAAAAAATTCAAAATTCCTAGCAACTTCCGGTTTTTTGTTTTCGGCGAATAAAGTATATGGGCCAATAAAATATAATGTATCACCCAGAGGACAACCTGATCGTTCATAATCACAATCATACACCCGCCTACCATAAACAGGAGCGCGGCAATTGACCAAAAATATTTCAAGTTTAGCGCCTAACCAGGGTGAATTAGAAGGATTAAGCTGTTTGATTGTGGTAGATGCACTTGTGCACTTAACCTAGAGATGTCAATGTCTTATATGTGTTGAACAGAGGAGCGGCAATCGAAAACCCAAAAAATTCAAAATTCCTAGCAACTTCCGGTTTTTTGTTTTCGGCGAATAAAGTATATGGGCCAACAAAACATAATGTATCACCTATAGGACAACCCGATCGTTCATAATCACAATCATACACCCGCCTACCATAAACAGGAGCGCGGCAATTGACCAAAAACATTTCAAGTTTACATTTTACACTTTAGCGCCTAACCAGGGTGAATTATAACGATTAAACTATTTGATTGCGATCGCCGCACATGTGCACTTTACGAAGAGATGTCAACGTCTTATATGTGTGGAACGAGGAGCGGCAATCGAAAATCCCAAAAATTCAAAATTCCTAGCATGTTCCGGTTTTTTGTTTTCGGCGAATAAAGTATATGGGCCAATAAAACATAATGTATCACCTAGAGGACAACCTGGTCGTTCCTAATCACAACCACACACCCTTCTACCATAAACAGGAGCGCGGCAATTGACCAAAAACATTTTAATTGTACATTTTACACCTTAGCGCCTAAACGGGGTGAATGAGAAGGATTAAGCAGTTTGATTGTGGTAGATGCACTTGTGCACTTTACGTAGAGATGTCAATGGCTTATATGTGTTGAACAGAGGAGTGGCAATCGAAAACCCAAAAAACTCAAAATTCCTAGCATGTTCCGGTTTTTTGTTTTCGGCGAATAAAGTATATGGGCCAATAAAACATAATGTATCACCTAAAGGACAACCCGATCGTTTATAATCACAATCATACACCCGCCTACCATAAACAGGAGCGCGGCAATTGACCAAAAACATTTCAAGTTTACATTTTACACTTTAGCGCCTAACCAGGGTGAATTAAAGGGATTAAGCTGTTTTATTGTGGTAGATGCACTTGTGCACTTAACGTAGAGATGTCAATGTCTTATATGTGTTGAACAGAGGAGCGGCAATCGAAAACCCAAAAAATTCAAAATTCCTAGCAACTTCCGGTTATTTGTTTTCGGCGAATAAAGTATATGGGCCAATAAAATATAATGTATCACCCAGAGGACAACCTGATCGTTCATAATCACAATCATACACCCGCCTACCTAACCAGAGTGAATTAGAAGGATTAAGCTGTTTGATTGTGGTAGACGCACTTGTGCACTTTACGTAGAGATGTCAATGACTTATATGTGTTGAACAGAGAAGCGGCAATCGAAAACCCAAAAAGATCAACATTCCTAGCATGTTCCGTTTTTTTGTTTTCGGCGAATAAAGTATATGGGCCAACAAAACATAATGTACCACCTATAGGACAACCCGATCGTTCATAATCATAATTATACAAACGCCTATCATAAACAGGAGCGCGGCAATTGACCAAAAACATTTCAATTTTACACTTTAGCGCCTAACCAGGCAATCGAAAACCCAAAAAATTCAAAATTCCTAGCAACTTCCGGATTTTTGTTTCCGGCGAATAAAGTATATGGGCCAATAAAACATAATGTATCACCTAGAGGACAACCTGGTCGTTATTAATCACAACCATACACCCGCCTTCCATAAACAGGAGCGCGGCAATTGACCAAAAACATTTCAAGTTTACATTTTACACTTTAGCGCCTAACCAGGGTGAATTAAAGGGATTAAGCTGTTTGATTGTGGTAGATGCACTTGTGCACTTAACGTAGAGATGTCAATGTCTTATATGTGTTGAACAGAGGAGCGGCAATCGAAAACCCAAAAAATTCAAAATTCCTAGCAACTTCCGGTTTTTTGTTTTCGGCGAATAAAGTATATGGGCCAATAAAATATAATGTATCACCCAGAGGACAACCTGATCGTTCATAATCACAATCATACACCCGCCTACCATAAACAGGAGCGCGGCAATTGACCAAAAATATTTCAAGTTTAGCGCCTAACCAGGGTGAATTAGAAGGATTAAGCTGTTTGATTGTGGTAGATGCACTTGTGCACTTAACGTAGAGATGTCAATGTCTTATATGTGTTGAACAGAGGAGCGGCAATCGAAAACCCAAAAAATTCAAAATTCCTAGCAACTTCCGGTTTTTTGTTTTCGGCGAATAAAATATATATGGGCCAACAAAACATAATGTATCACCTATAGGACAACCCGATCGTTCATAATCACAATCATACACCCGCCTACCATAAACAGGAGCGCGGCAATTGACCAAAAACATTTCAAGTTTACATTTTACACTTTAGCGCCTAACCAGGGTGAATTATAACGATTAAACTATTTGATTGCGATCGCCGCACATGTGCACTTTACGAAGAGATGTCAACGTCTTATATGTGTTGAACGAGGAGCGGCAATCGAAAATCCCAAAAATTCAAAATTCCTAGCATGTTCCGGTTTTTTGTTTTCGGCGAATAAAGTATATGGGCCAATAAAACATAATGTATCACCTAGAGGACAACCTGGTCATTCCTAATCACAACCACACACCCTTCTACCATAAACAGGAGCGCGGCAATTGACCAAAAACATTTTAATTGTACATTTTACACCTTAGCGCCTAAACGGGGTGAATGAGAAGGATTAAGCAGTTTGATTGTGGTAGATGCACTTGTGCACTTTACGTAGAGATGTCAATGGCTTATATGTGTTGAACAGAGGAGTGGCAATCGAAAACCCAAAAAATTCAAAATTCCTAGCATGTTCCGGTTTTTTGTTTTCGGCGAATAAAGTATATGGGCCAATAAAACATAATGTATCACCTAAAGGACAACCCGATCGTTTATAATCACAATCATACACCCGCCTACCATAAACAGGAGCGCGGCAATTGACCAAAAACATTTCAAGTTTACATTTTACACTTTAGCGCCTAACCAGGGTGAATTAAAGGGATTAAGCTGTTTGATTGTGGTAGATGCACTTGTGCACTTAACGTAGAGATGTCAATGTCTTATATGTGTTGAACAGAGGAGCGGCAATCGAAAACCCAAAAAATTAAAAATTCCTAGCAACTGCCGGTTTTTTGTTTTCGGCGAATAAAGTATATGGGCCGATAAAATATAATGTATCACCCAGAGGACAACCTGATCGTTCATAATCACAATCATACACCCGCCTACCATAAACAGGAGCGCGGCAATTGACCAAAAATATTTCAAGTTTAGCGCCTAACCAGGGTGAATTAGAAGGATTAAGCTGTTTGATTGTGGTAGATGCACTTGTGCACTTTACGTAGATATGTCAATGACTTATATGTGTTGAACAGAGAAGCGGCAATCGAAAACCCAAAAACATCAACATTCCTAGTATGTTTCGGTTTTTTGTTTTCGGCGAATAAAGTATATGGGCCAATAAAACATAATGTATCACCTAAAGGACAACCCGATCGTTTATAATCACAATCATACACCCGCCTACCATAAACAGGAGCGCGGCAATTGACCAAAAACATTTCAAGTTTACATTTTACACTTTAGCGCCTAACCAGGGTGAATTAAAGGGATTAAGCTGTTTGATTGTGGTAGATGCACTTGTGCACTTTACGTAGAGATGTCAATGGCTTATATGTGTTGAACAGAGGAGTGGCAATCGAAAACCCAAAAAATTCAAAATTCCTAGCATGTTCCGGTTTTTTGTTTTCGGCGAATAAAGTATATGGGCCAATAAAACATAATGTATCACCTAAAGGACAACCCGATCGTTTATAATCACAATCATACACCCGCCTACCATAAACAGGAGCGCGGCAATTGACCAAAAACCTTTCAAGTGTACATTTTACACTTTAGCGCCTAACCAGGGTGAATTAAGAGGATTAAACTATTTGACTACGGTCGCCGCACATGTGCACTTTACGTAGAGATGTCAATGGCTTATATGTGTTCAACAGAGGAGCGGCAATCGAAAACCCAAAAAATTCAAAATTCGTAGCATGTTCCGGTTTTTTGTTTTCGGCGAATAAAGTATATGGGCCAATAAAACATAATGTATCACCTAAAGGACAACCCGATCGTTTATAATCACAATCATACACCCGCCTACCATAAACATTAGCGCGGCAATTGACCAAAAACATTTCAAGTTTACATTTTACACTTTAGCGCCTAACCAGGGTGAATTAAGAGGATTAAACTATTTGATTACGGTCGCCGCACATGTGCACTTTACGTAGAGATGTCAATGGCTTATATGTGTTGAACAAAGGAGCGGCAATCGAACACCCAAAAAATTCAAAATTCCTAGCATGTTCCGGTTTTTTGTTTTCGGCGAATAAAGTATATGGGCCAATAAAACATAATGTATCACCTAAAGGACAACCCGATCGTTTATAATCACAATCATACACCCGCCTACCATAAACAGGAGCGCGGCAATTGACCAAAAACCTTTCAAGTGTACATTTTACACTTTAGCGCCTAACCAGGGTGAATTAAGAGGATTAAACTATTTGACTACGGTCGCCGCACATGTGCACTTTACGTAGAGATGTCAATGGCTTATATGTGTTGAACAGAGGAGCGGCAATCGAAAACCCAAAAAATTCAAAATTCGTAGCATGTTCCGGTTTTTTGTTTTCGGCGAATAAAGTATATGGGCCAATAAAACATAATGTATCACCTAAAGGACAACCCGATCGTTTATAATCACAATCATACACCCGCCTACCATAAACATTAGCGCGGCAATTGACCAAAAACATTTCAAGTTTACATTTTACACTTTAGCGCCTAACCAGGGTGAATTAAGAGGATTAAACTATTTGATTACGGTCGCCGCACATGTGCACTTTACGTAGAGATGTCAATGGCTTATATGTGTTGAACAAAGGAGCGGCAATCGAACACCCAAAAAATTCAAAATTCCTAGCATGTTCCGGTTTTTTGTTTTCGGCGAATAAAGTATATGGGCCAATAAAACATAATGTATCACCTAAAGGACAACCCGATCGTTTATAATCACAATCATACACCCGCCTACCATAAACAGGAGCGCGGCAATTGACCAAAAATATTTCAAGTTTAGCGCCTAACCAGGGTGAATTAGAAGGATTAAACTATCTGATTACGGTCGACGCACATGTGCACTTTACGTAGAGATGCCAATGGCTTATATGTGTTGAACAGAGGAGCGGCAATCGAAAACCCCAAAAATTCAAAATTCCTAGCAACTTCCGATTTTTTGTTTTCGGCGAATAAACTATATGGGCCAATAAAATATAATGTATCACCCAGAGGACAACCTGATCGTTTATAATCACAACCACACACCCGCCTACCATAAACAGGAGCACGGCAATTGACCAAAAACATTTAAATTTTTCATTTTACCCTTTAACGCCTAACCAGGGCGAATTAGAAGGATTAAGCTGTTTGATTGTGGTAGATGCACTTGTGCACTTTACGTAGAGATGTCAATGACTTCTATGTGTTGAACAGAGAAGCGGCAATCGAAAACCCAAAAAAACTCAACATTCCTAGCATGTTCCGTTTTTTTGTTTTCGGCGAATAAAGTATATGGGCCAACAAAACATAATGTATCACCTATAGGACAACCCGATCGTTCATAATCATAATTATACAAACGCCTATCATAAACAGGAGCGCGGCAATTGACCAAAAATATTTCAAGTTTACATTTTACACTTTAGCGCCTAACCAGGGTGAATTAGAAGGATTAAACTATCTGATTACGGTACGCACATGTGCACTTTACGTAGAGATGTCAATGTCTTCTTTGTGTTAAACAGAGAGTGGCAATCGAAAACCCAAAAAATTCAAAATTCCTAGCATGTTCCGGTTTTTTGTTTTCGGCGAATAAAGTATATGGGCCAATAAAACATAATGTATCACCTAAAGGACAACCCGATCGTTTATAATCACAATCTTACACCTGCCTACCATAAACAAGAGCGCGGCAATTGACCAAAAATATTTCAAGTTTAGCGCCTAACCAGGGTGAATTAGAAGGATTAAGCTGTTTCATTGTGGTAGATGCACTTGTGCACTTTACGTAGAGATGCCAATGGCTTATATGTGCTGAACAGAGAAGCAGCAATCGAAAACCCAAAAAAATCAATATTCCTAGCATGTTCCGGTTTTGTGTTTTCGACGAATAAAGTATATGGGCCAATAAAACATAATGTATCACCTAGAGGACAACCCGCTCGTTTATAATCACAATCATACACCCGCCTACCATAAACAGGAGCGCGGCAATTGACCAAAAACATTTCAAGTTTACATATTACACTTTAGCGCCTAACCAGGGTGAATTAAGAGGATTAAACTATTTGATTATGGTCGCCGCACATGTGCACTTTACGTAGAGATGTAAATGGCTTATATATGTTGAACAGAGGAGCGGCAATCGAAAACCCAAAAAATTCAAAATTCCTAGCATGTTCCGGTTTTTTGTTTTCGACGAATAAAGTATATGGGCCAATAAAACATAATGTATCACCTAACGGACAACCCGATCGTTTATAATCACAATCATACACCCGCCTACCATAAACAGGAACGCGGCAATTGACCAAAAACATTTCAAGGCACTTTAGCGCCTAACCAGGGTGAATTAAGAGGATTAAACTATTTGATTACGGTCGCCGCACATGTGCACTTTACGTAGAGATGTAAATGGCTTATATATGTTGAACAGAGGAGGAGCAATCGAAATCCCAAAAAATTCAAAATTCCTAGAAACTTCCGGGTTTTAGTTTCCGGCGAATAAAGTATATGGGCCAATAAAACATAATGTATCACCTAGAGGACAACCTGGTCGTTCATAATCACAACCATACACCCGCCTACCATAAACAGGAGCGCGGCAATTGACCAAAAGCATTTCATTTTACATCTTACACTTTAGCGCCTAACCAGGGTGAATTAGAAGGATTAAGCTGTTTGATTGTGGTAGATGCACTTGTGCACTTTACGTAGATATGCCAATGGCTTATATGTGTTGAACAGAGAAGCGGCAATCGAAAACCCACAAAAATCAATATTCCTAGCATGTTCCGGTTTTGTGTTTTCGACGAATAAAGTATATGGGCCAATAAAACATAATGTATCACCTAGAGGACAACCCGATCGTTTATAATCACAGTCATACACCCGCCTACCATAAACAGGAACGCGGCAATTGACCAAAAACATTTCAAGTTTACATATTACACTTTAGCGCCTAACCAGGGTGAATTAAGAGCATTAAACTATTTGATTATGGTCGCCGCACATGTGCACTTTACGTAGAGATGTAAATGGCTTATATATGTTGAACAGAGGAGCGGCAATCGAAAACCCAAAAAATTCAAAATTCCTAGCATGTTCCGGTTTTTTGTTTTCTACGAATAAAGTATATGGGCCAATAAAACATAATGTATCACCTAACGGACAACCCGATCGTTTATAATCACAATCATACACCCGCCTACCATAAACAGGAACGCGGCAATTGACCAAAAACATTTCAAGTTTACATATTACACTTTAGCGCCTAACCAGGGTGAATTAAGAGGATTAAACTATTTGATTACGGTCGCCGCACATGTGCACTTTACGTAGAGATGTAAATGGCTTATATATGTTGAACAGAGGAGGAGCAATCGAAATCCCAAAAAATTCAAAATTCCTAGAAACTTCCGGGTTTTAGTTTCCGGCGAATAAAGTATATGGGCCAATAAAACATAATGTATCACCTAGAGGACAACCTGGTCGTTCATAATCACAACCATACACCCGCCTACCATAAACAGGAGCGCAGCAATTGACCAAAAGCATTTCAATTTTACATCTTACACTTTAGCGCCTAACCAGGGTGAATTAGAAGGATTAAGCTGTTTGATTGTGGTAGATGCACTTGTGCACTTTACGTAGATATGCCAATGGCTTATATGTGTTGAACAGAGAAGCGGCAATCGAAAACCCACAAAAATCAATATTCCTAGCATGTTCCGGTTTTGTGTTTTCGACGAATAAAGTATATGGGCCAATAAAACATAATGTATCACCTAGAGGACAACCCGATCGTTTATAATCACAGTCATACACCCGCCTACCATAAACAGGAGCGCGGCAATTGACCAAAAACATTTCAAGTTTACATTTTACACTTTAGCGCCTAACCAGGGTGAATTAAGAGGATTAAACTATTTGATTACGGTCGCCGCACATGTGCACTTTACGTAGAGATGTCAATGGCTTATAGGTGTTGAACAGAGGAGCGGCAATCGAAAACCCAAAAAATTCAAAATTCCTAGCATATTCCGGTTTTTTGTTTTCGGCGAATAAAGTATATGGGCCAATAAAACATAATGTATCACCTAAAGGACAACCCGATCGTTTATAATCACAATCATACACCCGCCTACCATAAACAGGAGCGCGGCAATTGACCAAAAATATTTCAAGTGTACATTTTACACTTTAGCGCCTAACCAGGGTGAATTAAGAGGATTAAACTATTTGACTACGGTCGCCGCACATGTGCACTTTACGTATAGATGTCAATGGTTTATAGGTGTTGAACAGAGGAGCGGCAATCGAAAACACAAAAAAATTCAAAATTCCTAGCATATTCCGGTTTTTTGTTTTCGGCGAATAAAGTATATGGGCCAATAAAACATAATGTATCACCTAAAGGACAACCCGATCGTTTATAATCACAATCATACACCCGCCTACCATAAACAGGAGCGCGGCAATTGACCAAAAATATTTCAAGTTTAGCGCCTAACCAGGGTGAATTAGAAGGATTAAACTATCTGATTACGGTCGACGCACATGTGCACTTTACGTAGAGATGCCAATGGCTTATATGTGTTGAACAGAATAGCGGCAATCGAAAACCCCAAAAATTCAAAATTCCTAGCAACTTCCGATTTTTTGTTTTCGGCGAATAAACTATATGGGCCAATAAAATATAATGTATCACCCAGAGGACAACCTGATCGTTTATAATCACAACCACACACCCGCCTACCATAAACAGGAGCACGGCAATTGACCAAAAACATTTAAATTTTTCATTTTACCCTTTAACGCCTAACCAGGGCGAATTAGAAGGATTAAGCTGTTTGATTGTGGTAGATGCACTTGTGCACTTTACGTAGAGATGTCAATGACTTCTATGTGTTGAACAGAGAAGCGGCAATCGAAAACCCAAAAAAACTCAACATTCCTAGCATGTTCCGTTTTTTTTGTTTTCGGCGAATAAAGTATATGGGCCAACAAAACATAATGTATCACCTATAGGACAACCCGATCGTTCATAATCATAATTATACAAACGCCTATCATAAACAGGAGCGCGGCAATTGACCAAAAATATTTCAAGTTTACATTTTACACTTTAGCGCCTAACCAGGGTGAATTAGAAGGATTAAACTATCTGATTACGGTACGCACATGTGCACTTTACGTAGAGATGTCAACGTCTTCTTTGTGTTAAACAGAGAGTGGCAATCGAAAACCCAAAAAATTCAAAATTCCTAGCATGTTCCGTTTTTTGTTTTCGGCGAATAAAGTATATGGGCCAATAAAACATAATGTATCACCTAAAGGACAACCCGATCGTTTATAATCACAATCATACACCTGCCTACCATAAACAGGAGCGCGGCAATTGACCAAAAATATTTCAAGTTTAGCGCCTAACCAGGGTGAACTAGAAGGATTAAGCTGTTTCATTGTGGTAGATGCACTTGTGCACTTTACGTAGAGATGCCAATGGCTTATATGTGTTGAACAGAGAAGCAGCAATCGAAAACCCAAAAAAATCAATATTCCTAGCATGTTCCCGTTTTGTGTTTTCGACGAATAAAGTATATGGGCCAATAAAACATAATCTATCACCTAGAGGACAACCCGATCGTTTATAATCACAATCATACACCCGCCTACCATAAACAGGAGCGCGGCAATTGACCAAAAATATTTCAAGTTTAGCGCCTAACCAGGGTGAATTGGAAGGATTAAGCTGTTTGATTGTGGTAGATGCACATGTGCACTTTACGTAGAGATGTCAATGGCTTATATGTGTTGAACAGAGGAGCGGCAATCGAAAACCCAAAAAATTCAAAATTCCTAGCATGTTCCGGTTTTTTGTTTTCGGCGAATAAAGTATATGGGCCAATAAAACATAATGTATCACTTAACGGACAACCCGATCGTTTATAATCACAATCATACACCCGCCTACCATAAACAGGAACGCGGCAATTGACCAAAAACATTTCAAGTTAACATATTACACTTTAGCGCCTAACCAGGGTGAATTAAGAGGATTAAACTATTTGATTACGGTCGCCGCACATGTGCACTTTACGTAGAGATGTAAATGGCTTATATATGTTGAACAGAGGATGGCAATCAAAGTCCCAAAAAATTCAAAATTCCTAGCAAGTTCCGGTTTTTTGTTTTCGGCGAATAAATAATATGGGCCAATAAAACATAATGTATCAACTAGAGGACAACCTGATCGTTCATAGTCATAATCATACAACCGCCTACCATAAACAGGAGAGCGGCAATTGACCAAAAACATTTCAAGTTTACATTTTACACTTTAGCGCCTAACCAGGGTGAATTAGAAGGATTAAGCTGTTTGATTGTGGTAGACGCACTTGTGCACTTTACGTAGAGATGCCAATGGCTTATATGTGTTGAACAGAGAAGCGGCAATCGAAAACCCAAAAAAATCAATATTCCTAGCATGTTCCGGTTTTGTGTTTTCGACGAATAAAGTATATGGGCCAATAAAACATAATGTATCACCTAGAGGACAACCCGATCGTTTATAATCACAGTCATACACCCGCCTACCATAAACAGGAGCGCGGCAATTGACCAAAAACATTTCAAGTTTACATTTTACACTTTAGCGCCTAACCAGGGTGAATTAAGAGGATTAAACTATTTGATTACGGTCGCCGCACATGTGCACTTTACGTAGAGATGTCAATGGCTTATAGGTGTTGAACAGAGGAGCGGCAATCGAAAACCCAAAAAATTCAAAATTCCTAGCATATTCCGGTTTTTTGTTTTCGGCGAATAAAGTATATGGGCCAATAAAACATAATGTATCACCTAAAGGACAACCCGCTCGTTTATAATCACAATCATACACCCGCCTACCATAAACAGGAGCGCGGCAATTGACCAAAAACATTTCAAGTTTACATTTTACACTTTAGCGCCTAACCAGGGTGAATTAAGAAGATTAAACTATTTGATTACGGTCGCCGCACATGTGCACTTTACGTAGAGATGTTAATGGCTTATATGTGTTGAACAGAGGAGCGGCAATCGAAAACCCAAAAAATTCAAAATTCCTAGCATGTTCCGGTTTTTTGTTTTCGGCGAATAAAGTATATGGGCCAATAAAACATAATGTATCACCTAAAGGACAATCCGATCGTTTATAATCACAATCATACACCTGCCTACCATAAACAGGAGCGCGGCAATTGACCAAAAACATTTCAAGTTTACATTTTACACTTTAGCGCCTAACCAGGGTGAATTAGAAGGATTAAACTATTTGATTACGGTCGCCGCACATGTGCACTTTACGTAGAGATGTCAATGGCTTATATGTGTTGAACAAAGGAGCGGCAATCGAACACCCAAAAAATTCAAAATTCCTAGCATGTTCCGGTTTTTTGTTTTCGGCGAATAAAGTATATGGGCCAATAAAACATAATGTATCACCTAAAGGACAACCCGATCGTTTATAATCACAATCATACACCCGCCTACCATAAACAGGAGCGCGGCGATTGACCAAAAACATTTAAATTTTTCATTTTACAGTTTAGCGCCTAACCAGGGTGAATTAGAAGGATTAAACTATTTGATTACGGTCGCCGCACATGTGCACTTTACGTAGAGATGTCAATGGCTTATATGTGTTGAACAAAGGAGCGGCAATCGAACACCCAAAAAATTCAAAATTCCTAGCATGTTCCGGTTTTTTGTTTTCGGCGAATAAAGTATATGGGCCAATAAAACATAATGTATCACCTAAAGGACAACCCGATCGTTTATAATCACAATCATACACCCGCCTACTATAAACAGGAGCACGGCAATTGACCAAAAATATTTCAAGTTTAGCGCCTAACCAGGGTGAATTAGAAGGATTACGGTCGACGCACATGTGCACTTTACGTAGAGATGCCAATGGCTTATATGTGTTGAACAGAGGAGCGGCAATCGAAAACCCCAAAAATTCAAAATTCCTAGCAACTTCCGATTTTTTGTTTTCGGCGAATAAAGTATATGGGCCAATAAAATATAATGTATCACCCAGAGGACAATCTGATCGTTTATAATCACAACCACACACCCGCCTACCATAAACAGGAGCACGGCAATTGACCAAAAACATTTAAATTTTTCATTTTACCCTTTAACGCCTAACCAGGGCGAATTAGAAGGATTAAGCTGTTTGATTGTGGTAGATGCACTTGTGCACTTTACGTAGAGATGTCAATGACTTCTATGTGTTGAAAAGAGAAGCGGCAATCGAAAACCCAAAAAAACTCAACATTCCTAGCATGTTCCGTTTTTTTGTTTTCGGCGAATAAAGTATATGGGCCAATAAAACATAATGTATCACCTAAAGGACAACCCGATCGTTTATAATCACAATCATACACCTGCCTACCATAAACAGGAGCGCGGCAATTGACCAAAAATATTTCAAGTTTAGTGCCTAACCAGGGTGAATTAGAAGGATTAAGCTGTTTCATTGTGGTAGACGCACTTGTGCACTTTACGTAGAGATGCCAATGGCTTATATGTGTTGAACAGAGAAGCGGCAATCGAAAACCCAAAAAAATCAATATTCCTAGCATGTTCCGGTTTTGTGTTTTCGACGAATAAAGTATATGGGCCAATAAAACATAATGTATCACCTAGAGGACAACCCGATCGTTTATAATCACAGTCATACACCCGCCTACCATAAACAGGAGCGCGGCAATTGACCAAAAACATTTCAAGTTTACATTTTACACTTTAGCGCCTAACCAGGGTGAATTAAGAGGATTAAACTATTTGATTACGGTCGCCGCACATGTGCACTTTACGTATAGATGTCAATGGCTTATAGGTGTTGAACAGAGGAGCGGCAATCGAAAACCCAAAAAATTCAAAATTCCTAGCATATTCCGGTTCTTTGTTTTCGGCGAATAAAGTATATGGGCCAATAAAACATAATGTATCACCTAAAGGACAACCCGCTCGTTTATAATCACAATCATACACCCGCCTACCATAAACAGGAGCGCGGCAATTGACCAAAAACATTTCAAGTTTACATTTTACACTTTAGCGCCTAACCAGGGTGAATTAAGAAGATTAAACTATTTGATTACGGTCGCCGCACATGTGCACTTTACGTAGAGATGTTAATGGCTTATATGTGTTGAACAGAGGAGCGGCAATCGAAAACCCAAAAATTTCAAAATTCCTAGCATGTTCCGGTTTTTTGTTTTCGGCGAATAAAGTATATGGGCCAATAAAACATAATGTATCACCTAAAGGACAACCCGATCGTTTATAATCACAATCATACACCTGCCTACCATAAACAGGAGCGCGGCAATTGACCAAAAATATTTCAAGTTTAGTGCCTAACCAGGGTGAATTAGAAGGATTAAGCTGTTTCATTGTGGTAGATGCACTTATGCACTTTACGTAGAGATGCCAATGGCTTATATGTGCTGAACAGAGAAGCAGCAATCGAAAACCCAAAAAAATCAATATTCCTAGCATGTTCCCGTTTTGTGTTTTCGACGAATAAAGTATATGGGCCAATAAAACATAATCTATCACCTAGAGGACAACCCGATCGTTTATAATCACAATCATACACCCGCCTACCATAAACAGGAGCGCGGCAATTGACCAAAAATATTTCAAGTTTAGCGCCTAACCAGGGTGAATTGGAAGGATTAAGCTGTTTGATTGTGGTAGATGCACATGTGCACTTTACGTAGAGATGTCAATGGCTTATATGTGTTGAACAGAGGAGCGGCAATCGAAAACCCAAAAAATTCAAAATTCCTAGCATGTTCCGGTTTTTTGTTTTCGGCGAATAAAGTATATGGGCCAATAAAACATAATGTATCACCTAACGGACAACCCGATCGTTTATAATCACAATCATACACCCGCCTACCATAAACAGGAACGCGGCAATTGACCAAAAACATTTCAAGTTAACATATTACACTTTAGAGCCTAACCAGGGTGAATTAAGAGGATTAAACTATTTGATTACGGTCGCCGCACATGTGCACTTTACGTAGAGATGTAAATGGCTTATATATGTTGAACAGAGGATGGCAATCGAAGTCCCAAAAAATTCAAAATTCCTAGCAAGTTCCGGTTTTTTGTTTTCGGCGAATAAAGAATATGGGCCAATAAAACATAATGTATCAACTAGAGGACAACCTGATCGTTCATAGTCATAATCATACACCCGCCTACCATAAACAGAAGAGCGGCAATTGACCAAAAACATTTCAAGTTTACATTTTACACTTTAGCGCCTAACCAGGGTGAATTAGAAGGATTAAGCTGTTTGATTGTGGTAGACGCACTTATGCACTTTACGTAGAGATGCCAATGGCTTATATGTGTTGAACAGAGAAGCGGCAATCGAAAACCCAAAAAAATCAATATTCCTAGCATGTTCCGGTTTTGTGTTTTCGACGAATAAAGTATATGGGCCAATAAAACATAATGTATCACCTAGAGGACAACCCGATCGTTTATAATCACAGTCATACACCCGCCTACCATAAACAAGAGCGCGGCAATTGACCAAAAACATTTCAAGTTTACATTTTACACTTTAGCGCCTAACCAGGGTGAATTAAGAAGATTAAACTATTTGATTACGGTCGCCGCACATGTGCACTTTACGTAGAGATGTTAATGGCTTATATGTGTTGAACAGAGGAGCGGCAATCGAAAACCCAAAAAATTCAAAATTCCTAGCATGTTCCGGTTTTTTGTTTTCGGCGAATAAAGTATATGGGCCAATAAAACATAATGTATCACCTAAAGGACAATCCGATCGTTTATAATCACAATCATACACCCGCCTACCATAAACAGGAGCGCGGCAATTGACCAAAAACATTTCAAGTTTACATTTTACACTTTAGCGCCTAACCAGGGTGAATTAGAAGGATTAAACTATTTGATTACGGTCGCCGCACATGTGCACTTTACGTAGAGATGTCAATGGCTTATATGTGTTGAACAGAGGAGGGGCAATCGAAATCCCAAAAAATTCAAAATTCCTAGCATGTTCCGGTTATTTGTTTTCGGCGAATAAAGTATATGGGCCAATAAAACATAATGTATCACCTAGAGGACAACCTGATCATTCATAATCACAATCATACACCCGCCTACCATAAACAGGAGCGCGGCAATTGACCAAAAACATTTCAAGTTTACATTTTACAATTTAGCGCCTAACCAGGGTGAATTAGAAGGATTAAACTATTTGATTACGGTCGCCGCACATGTGCACTTTACGTAGAGATGGCAATGGCTTATATGTGTTGAACAAAGAAGCGGCAATCGAAAACCCAAAAAATTCAAAATTCCTAGCATGTTCCGGTTTTTTGTTTTCGGCAAATAAAGTATATGGGCCGATAAAACATAATGTATCACCCAGAGGACAACCCGATTGTTTATAATCACAATGCACTTTTTGTAGAGATTTCAATGGCTTATATTCAACATTAACTCCCAAAAACCGAAATCCCGAAAATTGCCAACAGACACAAAGTTGCTCAAAGGCACAAAACACTCAACCGCTACACAGCGAAATTCAAAGTAGAGTGCTACTACCCACAGCAGTCGTCTCCATCGAACACCGAGGAGAACTATTTAAACTTAGAGCCTTAACAGACCAAGGATCACAACGATCCTTCATAGCGTCGAAGGCACAAAATGGGCAAAAACTGCCAACAAATCAATTAAATTTTAAAATTACGTGAATGGGCGGAAGGGTAGTCCAAAACTCAAATAAAATCTGTCCTATTACCCCAATTTCCCCGAAGTGGATAAGCGTATTGTAACAGAAGCTATAGTTCTACCGCAACTTACTGACATGCTTCCAAGCTATCACACGAATAGCAAGCATTGGCAAAAGCTTTCACACCTAGAGCTAGCAGATCTTAACTGCAACACCCCCGCTCAAATAGATATTCTAATAGGCAGCGACCTTATACCGCAAATAATAATTGACGGTGTTGAAAAAATTTCAACCACGCTTCTAGCTCAAAACACTATATTTGGTTGGATTCTAAGTGGACTAGTTACAGAACCAGTTTCCACATCAACAACTCAAGTTGACGAAAACTCTAAAGAATACGTGAATTCCCAATTGAGGAAAGTTGGGGAGTTAGAAAATTACAACCCCAGAAGATCAGTATTGTGAAGACTTCCACAAAGCCACAACTACTCGATCAAATAATGGCCGGTACGTCGTACGACTACCACTAAAGCCACAACTTTCCAACACTTCACAAATTGGCACCAGAAACCATCCAAATATATTACTAAATATACCAAAAGAAAATTTGTTGACACTAATTTCCAACAATATAAAAATACAGGGGATTCAATCGAATGCAATACCTGACTTGTTTTCATATCTTACTGAGTCAATAACCGCATTATTCGCAATAATAATTTCGACCCCGCATGATGGCTTTCACCAATTATGATACAAGCGAAAATTCTAATTACAATACTCAAATAATCTAAACAATATTCGAATCTCCCGATTCTTGGCCACAATCGCCCACTCCCATAATATCGTTCGCAGTATAGTTGTCCTAAAAAGTCGAAATATCGACACCTAATTAATTCAAAAATCAAGTTAAGGGATCACCATACTCCCAATGTGAAACAGTGACGCACCTAGACTTACAAAAAGCAAAGGTCGCACTTATCCCATCGATCTAAGCTCTCATCATATGGGTAGTTTATGGGAAACACTTTTAAAAGTTGCAAATCTCAATTCAAAAAAGTGGGTAAAAATCATAAATCTCACTCTCGCAAGATCCCTCTTCAAAGGTTTCAAAGGAAAACCCATTCTGGCCACATCTGAGCCAGGCGTGGAGTCACTAACCTATAAACCGAAAAAGGAACACATATATCACTCTCTTTAAACTTCAATTTCTATAACGGAATTTTCTACAACTAAATCGTTAGTACCGTTTCTTTTTTTGTCCGTTTTGTCATTATTTTCATACTCAAATTGAAAGGGTAAATAGTATGAATACAAGTTATTCCGCAAATTTCTATATTTTTCCGTATTTATCTAAATTGTGATAATTTTTGAAAAAAAATGAGTGAAAGTTCATCAGGTATTTTATTATACCGTCAACCAGCCGTGGTGTGGTAAGAAAAACCAATGTTCTTACAGTGTCCAAAATCAAGGAAATGTGGAATTTCGCTAAAGTAATCCAAAATTTCGACACTATTGAGAAATGTATATCGTTTGCAGAGGAGAGGGGATTAATACTAAAAAGCAAATTAGGACACCAATGTTGCTATCGATATCCAATAACAGCACGGTTGGCGTATTTCGATGCCGGAAAGGTGCCTGCCGTAAACGAACTGCGGTGTCGAATGAGACATGGTTCGAAAACGTTAAAATACCACCGCCTCAAATTTTTTATTTGATGTATGCGTTTGCATCGCACCGGCCGCATGCGGAAGTTCAAAAAAAACAGTTTTATTAGGGAGCCAATTTTATCCAGCGCTACCATATGTGACTAGTACAATTACTACAAGTAGCAGTAGATAAAATTGACGGTCCTTGTAAAACTGTTCAAATAGGCGAGAGCAAATTCGGGAAACGAAAATATAACAAAGGTAATAATAAATACAATATTGTTTATTTTTCATACGTAATTATTTAATTTTTTCTATATTAGGACGGAGAGTGGAAGTCCGCTGGGTTCTAGGTATGGTCGCGGATGGGAGTGACGACCTTCGGCTGGAAGTGTGTCCTAAAAACGTGAGCTCTGCTGAAGTGCTCATACCCTTAATTCAGAGATACGTTGCACAAGGTACTATAGTATGTACTGATTGTTAGAAGGCGTACGTCTGCCCGTCCAGTCACGGGTATGAGCACCGACGCGTTAATCACAGCGACCCAGACAATCCGTTTGTTGCCGAGGATGGAACACATACGCAAAGAATAGAGTCCCAGTGGCGCGTTATCAAACGATTTTTTTATAAAGGATAACTATAATAACAGTGAAGATTTTTCATATTTGATATATGAATATACAATATATGGCGTAAAAATATAGCAAATCAGCATCACGATCCATTCTGAAATTATTAGATGCAATAAAACATACGTATAAGCCATAAAACCTTTATCTTTTATTAAAATGAAAAATTTAGTTCACAATATTTTGTAGAAGGTAATTGAGTTTTTTATTTATTTTGATTGCTTTCATTCGTTTGGATATGGCAATACTTATTATTTGGCAACATGGAACCCATTTGTTATTGTGCATATAACGAAAATTGTGTAAAAATAATATGCTTATTTAAAGCAAATATTTAAATAATTATTATAAAATAAATATTATATATAGAAATATTGTAGTGAAGTGTTAGTATATAATAAGGGCATAATATAAAAGAAAAGTTAACCATAAATCGAGAAATTGTAAGATAAAATTTGGAAATTTTCAACTTAAAATGCACATATCTCCGGCGGCAATAATTATATATATTCGTGATCTGGAGAATCTCCTCTATCCAACCATACCCCTCTTAACCGTGAAAGCGTGGGATGGTATACTAAAGTTTCCCCATGATTATTTTTCCTTGGTCCGCAAAGAGCGCTGATGTTTTTTTTCTTTCACTCCATGAATTTATTTTTTAAAATATCTGCTTTTCCGTTATTTGACAACAGAATTTGTGTACGGAAAATAAACAAAAATCAAGTGACAATTTACGGATGGCAAAACATGTCTTCCAATAATATTGACTAAACTAAAGTCGGTGCCGATTAAAATGAGTGGAATGTTAGTTTGCAAGTAGTTTTCAGCGAAAACTGGTTTTCAATGTAATTTTGTTTGACAGATTTTACATGGATGGAAACACAAGTTTTAGGGCGGAAACCTATTTTTTCTACAAAAACATGTTTTTAATGTCGGTCCGAACATAGTATAAGTAAGAGGTTGTAAGTCGGATAATGAGTAAAAAGCGAAAAGTTGTTGGAATTAGAAATATAGATAAGTTTATAGTCATTAAATTTGGACTTTTATTTAACAATACCGTGTCAAAAATGAGTTACAAGATAGACGATTTATCGAGAAATCCGTTATAATTGGTTTCAGAAGTGGGATTGTCAAAAAAATTCCCAAAGAGAAATTTATTTGAAAATGGCTAATGTCAACGCAAATGCCATCACTGTAAAAAAAGAGAGGCAAGCACGTATATCGCAGGTGACCATACAAAGAGATGTCATCACTATTGGGGGTATATATCAACACAGGGAGAGCAGTCGGGAGAGTAGGAAGTGCGAATACCAGCCCAGAAGCCGCCGAAGTCGGAAGTGCAGGAAGCGCGTATATGTGGATGAGTGTTGCTAGAAGATCCTAGAAAATCCAGATTTGCAAACGGTAATATGTGTAGTTAAGTTGAACAAATGTACAACGAGTGAAGAAATAGGTGCAGAAAGCTCAGTCGCAAAAACATATTGGGCAGAGCGGAGCAATTTAAAGTTGTGTGTGGCTGCTTGCATCGAGTATGGAAAAGCGAATATGGGCAAAGCTATCGAGCTCTGATGATTGTTGCGAATGTAAGAATTCCCGAAGCTCTCAACAAGCTGAACAAGGGTCCAAGTGGAGGGCATTTTAGAATCACGAAAGCCTTCGAGCAATGAAGTTTTATTAAGCAATCGTCAATCCCCTACGGCCAATTATGCTGAGTGCGTAGCAGCTAAAGGACCGAGGTTCAAAAGTCATGGCCAGATGAAGCAGTACAATTCGAGTGCGCGTTTAAGCGAGTTGCCATGGATGTAGCCAGTCCATTTCCCACAAATATAGTAGGAAATAGTCATATATACCAAATCATATAGTAGTCAAGGAACAATTCAGCCAATATGACAGATAGGGAAGTCAACAGCATCCTAGAAGATGATATGAGAGATATAACTGTTGTATAGTAGATCTTTAACAAAACTTCGCCACTCGAACATTCTGGAAACTACGAATATCGCTGTATTGTTGATTCTAGCAATTTATCATCGATTCTATTTTGTTCTGGCATTCATGTTGGCCACACTGCCCTCCACCCAAGTCTGATCGTCCCTCGTATGGCCCATCCCAATTACACTTTGGATAATTATGGATATATAATAATTTGGAAAACATAACTTTTTTTCGTTGTGGGTTATATAACAATACCCAATTTCCTTAAACTGACTCACCATAGCATATATATCTCTCCTATCGTCTTCTAGGATACTATTGACTTTCTTACTATTCTTTCTTCCATTGACGTTAATTCCAAACTTAAAATCAATCGGTAACTGTAGATCATTACCAAACATTACCCTTTTTGGATTCTGCCCAGTTGCTTCATGTACAGCAGTCCGATAAGCCATCAGGAACGAGGATATCGTAATCTTTTTGATACTTGTCTATCACTTTCCTCCAGTGTTCTTCTAAAATTTGATTGAATCGTTCTACCATGCCATCGAACTGCGAATGCAGTGCTATTATACGGGTTTTCCGGTTTTTGAATTAAAATTCCTTCCGTTTGTCAGAATGTAATTTTATTGGAACACCGCATCTCGTTATCCAATTGTTGCTGGATACGTTCGTTACTGTTTCTGTTTCCATTTGCTGAAGTAGTCCCAACTACTAAAACATATTTGTTTCCTAATTCACGGGTGAAAAATAGACCAGCTACATCCATGGAAACTCGATCAAATGGCGCATACGAATTTGCTGCTTCATCTGCAATCGGCACTCGGCACAACTGGCGATCCACTCCTTAACTGATTGACCACAACTAGCCTAATAAAATTTTTCTTTTAATTTCTCCAAGGTTTTAGTGATTCCCATGTCTTTCATTTGAGCTATTGTGCAGCTCGTTGAGAGCTTCGGCAATTCCTACTTTCCAAACAATCATCAGAGCTCGGGAGCTTTGCCTATCTTCGTTTTCCCATATGCGATGCAAACAGCTAGACACCCACTTTAAACTGTTCCATAAGGTCCAATATGTCTTTGCGACTGGGATTTCTGCAGCTATTTATTCTCTCGTTGGACGTGCGTTAATCTCCACTCCATGTATTACACATTTCAAATCTAGATGTTCTTGCTGAAATTTTCGTAATTCCTTCGAATCCTAGGCTGATGTTATTGCCGTTAATCGGACGTCTAAAATGTCTTATTTGGCTTCAGCTTTAGAGCAATGTCGGCATTCCAAATTACAGGGATGACGAGACATTGCATCCGCATTTTCATGACTACTACCTTTGCGATAATTGAGAAGTCGAAACTTTAGAGTCTCTCAATCCATAGTTCCAACTGTCCTTCTATATCAGGCTTTTTCAACCGGTGTGCCGCGGCATTCATTCGTCCACTTGTCGTGCTTTTGCGCAGTCTTGTACTCGTGTCACTTGTTCTTTGTTGGTCTCGCTGCATTATATCAAACTCGCTGTATTTATTGTGTGTATATTTGGGTTCTAACGAAACCTTCAACATAGATAAATTCGTAACCCATACGTCAACTGATGATCAACCGTCATCTAGTCAACCCGTCGTTAAAAAACAAAAAGTTATGAATACTAAACGGCAATACCATGAAGACTATTTAAAGTTGGGGTTTACTTGGACAGGAGACAAAGACGAACCAAACCCTTCTTGTCTTGTTTGCGGCCAAAAATTATCCAGTGAAGCAATGGTCCCTAGCAAATTAAAGAGACACCTCTCTACAAAACATTCTCATCTCTTGGACAAGGACTTACAGTACTTTCAACGTTTGCTGAAATCTCAAGCCCAGCAATGTTCAAGTCTTACCAAGACAATGACTATATCTGACAAGTGTCAAAAGGCAAGCTATCACGTGGCGGAGCTTATAGCAAAAAAAAATTAAACCACATACTATAGCAGAAAATTTAGTTTTGCCAGCTTGTCGTCAGATTGTGAAGACTTTATTTGGGGTTGAAGCTGAAAAGGAGGTGTTGAAAATTCCTCTGTCAGATAACACCATCAGCAGGCGCATAGAACACATGTCAGAAGATATTGAAGCACAAGTAATAGAAAAACTACGAATTGTTCGTACATTCGCCTTACAAGTTGATGAATCAACTGACATAAGTGGGAAGGCCCAGCTGCTGGCATTATACGTACGGTCGTTGAAGATGAATTTATTGAAAACTTTTTTTGTTCCAAAGAACTGCCCGAAACAACAAGAGGCGAAGACATATTTAATGTTTTGGATGCATATTTGAAATCCTCTGATTTATCATGGACCGATTGTTTTGGAATATGTATCGACGGAGCACCTTCAATGACTGGTTCTGTAAAAGGGTTTGTTACTTTGGTGCAAGAAAGAAATCCAAATATTGTACTGACCCACTGCTTTATTCATAGGGAAGCATTGGTATCAAAAACTCTACCGAATGATTTCAAAACTATTTTGGAAGATGTAGTAAGGGTTATAAATTTCATTAAGAGTCGGCCGTTGAAATCTAGATTATTTAAACAAATTTGCCAAGACATGGATGCAGCCCACTACACGTTGCTTCTTCACACCGAGGTAAGATGGCTCTCAAGAGGACGTATTTTGTCCCGCGTGTATGAACTTAAGGAAGAGTTATTAATATTCCTCACATTGGAGTCATCAGAGTTTGTTAATTTATTCAACGACGATACATGGTGCACAAAATTGGCGTACTTGGCAGATTTATTCGAACATCTTAACAAATTAAATGCAGGTATGCAGGGACGAAATGAGAATATTCTGACGTCATCTGATAAAATAAAAGGTTTCGCAGAAAAATTAACGCTATGGAAAAATCATATTTGTCAGGGCACTCTGTCCATGTTCCCGCATACAGCGTCAAGAAATGTGGATTCTAGAATGAGATCATTGATAAGGGATTCATTACAATTGTTAGAAAAAAATATAAACAAATACTTTCCCAACATAGAGGTTGAAAATTTTGATTGGGTGAGAGACGCGTTCAATGTTTCACTCAGTAGCTTGGTTGGTTTTGAATTGGAAGAAAAAAAACAGTTTTGTGAGATAAAAAATGACCTTCTGGTTACACCAGTTCTGGTTACACGTTTCAGCAGAATATCCAGAATTGACAAATATAAAAAGTAAAAATCGCAAACCTCTGCTATCTGTTGAAGAAGAGCTTCGAGTATGTTTGTCGACAATAGCAGAAGAATAAAAAGTCTTTGCTCCACACGCCAGGCTCAAATATCGCATTAATTGATTATATCATATTATTTAAAACTTATTAATGTAATTAATAATAATATTATTAAAACTTTATTTTCTCGAAAACATTTTATTTATTTATCTCAGTACATTACCTTGACAGGCTTAACCTAATTCGTTGAAAGTTTACTGAAACTAAAAGTGTGCCGGTGACAAAAAAAGGTTGAAAAAGTCTGTTCTATATTCTTGAAATGTAGAAGCCTTTTTAATCCTGCTTGATTTGTTGTTACTCGAAATCGCTGTCTTGCTTATCGTCTGGCTATAATACGCAATCACTTTCTCATGCCCGTGAAAGACTTGTGATAGAACGCCTCCTACTGCATAACCACCGGCATCCGTATCCAAAATAAACACTGATTTTGAGGAGCGAGCCAAACTTTAACTTCCTCTTCCTCAAGAAGTACTTCGCAATTCATCATAGCCTCAATCTCCTGACGCTGCCCTAGTATAGCTCCTTTGGAAAGTTTGATTGGTGATTTGAACTCATTAAGTATTCATACTGGAACATTTATTTTCTATTATCATGGCCGGGGGTTTGCCTATAAGTAAGTTTGGTGGATAGTCTTCTGTGGCTTCAACAAGCCACAACTTGTTTCTCCCATAGTCTCCATCTATTTCAGCCTGTTTCTCATATTGGTTGTTGTTGTTGTAGCGACAAAATTCTGCCGAGTTGACAGGCCTTGGCCGGATAAAAATCCGAGTCCGTTCCGGTTACTTAGGCCCAACTGTAAGGGGAACGGTTTCTGATTTTGGTAGAATCTGCTGGCTCTCTGTTATTATCACTCGTCTAACGGAGGCCCCTTAGTAGTAGACGCAAAAAGGACGACGAAGGAAAAAACATCAGCCGCTTCACCAAAATGATGACCCTACTACTGTAAGTTCTAGATATATAATAATTTTAATATATTATATAAAGATATATATAATTAATTTTAAACATTTGTGAGTAATTTCAAATTTAAATATCTAAATATAAAACCATTCTTACAGGGACCCTCCAGCTTATAACAAAATATAACTCTGCGATTCAGGGACCCTACAGAGATTATTAACAAATAAATAAAGAAAGAAATATATACTTATAAACAAAGACTTGTATAGTCTATAATAAACAAAAAAAAAACATGTATAACAAAAAATAACTCTGCGATTCACCAAAAACGGGACCCAGAGATTATTAACAAGTAAATAAAAACAAAATCATACAAAAATATATTTCTGCAGTCAAAAACAAATAATTTTATTGAAGTAAAATAAGAATAAAAATTTGTTTTTATAACATTTATTCAAAATGACTAACCGCCTAATATAATTATACCCTCATTGCTAAGCACACTCAAGCAACCACCCTTAACCCTGCACCCCAAGTATCACCCGAATTAAATAATTTAATAAAAAACATGGTAACTCAAATTCTTCAGACAGACGGATAAAACATAATTCAATCCTTTTTAAGCAATAATCCAAATCAAAACATTACTGACCAGACAATAGATGAACGATTTAGAAATGACATGAGTGAAATGGACAAAATTCCTGACGTGGTACGTTCCTTAAGAGAGTTATCAGGGAACGCTTTAGAATTCAGTTCCTGGAAAAACGGCGTAGAACGTATCCTTAGAATATATGAACCTACGAAGGGAACGCCCCGATATTTTGGTATACTAAATCTTATTAGAAACAAGATAATAGGGAAAGCAAATATAGCCCTTCGTACAACACACCTCTAGACTGGACGGCAATATCTCGTTGCCTAACGACCCACTATGCTTACAAACGAGACATTGGTAAATTAGAATACCAAATGACTTGTCTTGTACTAGGTAGATTATCCATCAACGAATTCTACCAAAAAGTATATTCGCACCTATCTTTAATTCTTAACAAAATAGGGTGCATGGAGGTAGGAGAAGAAGCAGTACATCTACTGACAGAAAACTTTGTTTGAAACTCGAAAATCAGAGATTCAGAGCCCAATATGCCAATAACCAAAAATACAATTATACAATACCACTCTCTTGACAATTATAATTCGATCCCCTCCTCTAAGGCCACTAAAACCTCCCCAGCCAATGGATGTAGATGTTAGTTTAAGAACGAACGCTATAAACTTTACAAACCAACCACGACCTCAAGATTTAGGCAAAAGATCATATCAGACATCCATAACTAACCACCAACAACCGCAAATTCAAAAAAACTTCCATGTAAACTCAGAACTCGAACCGAACAATGAACACAATTACCAACACGACAATGACTGCCAAAATAACGACTACCTAAATAGTGACTACAATTACAATCCTTCCGATACAACACATAGGTATGAGAATGAACCATTTTTTAAGTTAAATAGCTCTTCGTTGCCATATTTCTAATGCAAAACGAAGAGCGGACAAATTTTAAAAATATTAGTAGACACAGGCTCCAATAAAAACTATATCCAACCATATTTAGTACCGAATCCTAAAAGAAATAATAACCATTTTAAGGTCAATTCTGTTGGCGGTAAAATAAAAATTACCTACCACACTTTTATAAATTTATTTAGTATAGAAGAATTTATTTAATGGATGAAGAGACGAGTTGAAATCCGGGTGACTGTCTGTCCGTCCGTCCGTCTGTCCGTCCGTGCAAGCTGTAACTTGATTAAAAATTGAGATATCTTTATGAAACTTGGTACACATGTTTCTTGGTACTGCAGATGGGCGTAATCGGACCACTGCCACGCCCACAAAACGCCATTAATCAAAAACAAATAAATTGCCATAACTAAGCACCGCAATAAGATACAAGACGGTTATTTGGTACACGAGATCACATTAGGGAGGGGCATCTGCAGTTAAAAATTTTTTTTAAAAGTGGGCGTGATCCCGCCCCTAATATGTTTAATGTGCATATCTCCTAAACCTCTGAAGCTATAATAACAAAATGCACTGCAAGCAAATGTTTATAGCACCTCTACCTACAGCATGAAAATGGGAAATCGGGCGACTACCCCGCCCACTCCCCATATAACGGAACTCTTAAAAAATACTAAAAGCGCGATAAACCAAGCACTAACCCGAGACATTAAGTTTTATATCTGGGATGGTATGAGATGACTTTATAGGAACCGCATTCAAAATTAGTCAGTGGGCGTGGCATCGCCCACTTTTAGGTGAAAACCTATATCTTGGGAACTGCTCAACCGATTTCAACCAAATTTGATACATGTTATAGTGCGAAAATGGGCGAAATCGGATTACAACCACGCCTATTTCCCATATAACAACATTTTAAATTCCATTTGATTTTTTCATTTTCTATATGTAAATTAAGCAACAATGATTATATCGGCTTAAAACTTTACGTGAATAATACGTTTAAAGTATGCCACCTTGTGACCAAAAATTCTCTAACTCGAACCAAAACTGTTCAAGCCCCTAGGTACTGATTATGTGGACCCCAGTACCTATGGTTGACTTTTTACCGTAAATATCGGCCATTGTGTAAGATATACAATTGAAATTCATATAATAGAATAAATAAATGAAACTATCGATAATAGTATGTCTTTGTCTCAAAAATGGGTTGATTCGGATCAATAGTTCTTGTAGCCCTCATATATCTAATATAAATATTTTTGAACTTCCGCGTGACTTTATACCGCATATGTGAGTTATCTCAATGAAAATGAGAGAGCGTGTTTTACTCATAACAAGATCAAATCGGGTGAAAATTTTCCTTAGCCCCCATGTAACTAATATCAGGATTTTCGAACATTCTTCTGACTTTACTCCATTTGATTGGTGATGGTATGTGAGGTACCTTAATGAAACAGTGGGAGCATTTTATTAGTCTGTGGCATGTAAGTAGTATGTGTACGTATAGCAAGATAATATGTTCTGAAATTCGCCGTTTTGACAGAAGAGCGTGTACCATTCCAAAGTTATTCTATGATTACAAAAAATTAGAACTGCTACAAATTAAGAATAGTACATCCATTTGCCTTAGAAAGTTTTCAGGTCGCAACCGAGTTACGGCCCAAAATCTATTAAACGAAAACTTTGTTCAAAACTTGATTCAACACGACGATGGTTACAAGGTTTTGAAAGGCGATAGATCCTCACCTGCACACTGGGAAGCTGAGAAGAAAAAGGCAATCGCTATGATTCGCCAATTTGGGCTTCCAACCTTCTTTATCACTTTATCGGCTGCAGAATCTCAGTAGGTTGAGCTTTTGATCATCCTCTCTAAAACTGTTGATTCTAAAGATATTTCGGAAGAGGAAGCCAACAGTTTACTTGTGCTAGATATTTTGACTACCGCTATCGACAAATTCTTAAGCTTTTTAAAGCTAACGCCGGCATGTTTGGAGAGCATTTTGTTACAAATTTCTACTGGAGAGTGGAGTTTCCACAGAGAGGTTCCCCGCATGCACATGGCATGTACTGGCTTAATAATGCTCCCAGGATCAACCTTCAAGATCCTCAGACATTCCCTGATGTCATTAGTTATATTGACAATTATATTTCTACCGATGGTTCGATCAGCCACTTAAAAAACTATTTGGGTTATCAAAAGCATAACCACAGTCAGTCTTGTACTAGGGAAATAAGAGGACAACAGTTTTGTCGTTTTGGTATACCATACCCATCAATACCTTCAACGCAAATACTGTTACCTCTTACAGAAACAAGTCAAAATTCAGAAAGACACAAGGAAAACTTTTTCAAAATTTAAAACGTTTTAAATTCAAATATGACTACAGAAGACATTTCTAATTTAAACGATTTTGAACACTTCCTGTCTGATAGTAGAATAAATATGTCATTTGATGACCATTTGTTAGCCCTTAGGTCAAGTTTAACAAAACCCAAAATTTTTCTAAAAAGAAAATTACAGGATCGTTGTATAAACGCTTATAATCCTCTGCTTTTGGAACTCCATAGAGGAAATATGGATATCTAGAACCTTCCTTCAGGTTCGACTGAAATATTCGTAGCCGGTATTTTAGACCGTTATTTTCAAAGATCCGATCAGTTAGAAACTCTTTGTTTAGCTGATTTTACATCTAGGTATAAATATGTTAAATCTAGTAGAAGAGCACAAGATAGTGATCATGAAGAAGAAGAGAGGGAAGACGATAATTTACCAGAAAGCGGGGTTGTCATGCCTCTTAAGGACGGTAGCGGTTTTGTGAAAAAACGTACCAAACCTTGTATTATTCGGTATAGAAGGTTTAACCCAGATTTGGCCAGAGTTGAGTATTTCCGCGAAATGTTAATGCTTTACTATCCTTGGCGGAATGAACAGCAAGATCTCATTGAAAACGATAATGAGCAGACTTGCATAACACATCGTATTATAATTGAGGAAAATCAAAGAAAATATGATGTTTTTGAGCAAAGAGAACTTGAAAATGTTCTAATAAGTCTTTATAATGAAATAGACTTAGACGAAGGTGCTCAAAATGAACTACCTATCGTGGAGAATGAGTTCAGAGTGTTGGCACTTCCAGAAATAAACCCAAATATAAATTTGCTGGACTTGCATGGCGAAGATTCAACAGATAATGGCACTGAATCTGATTGCAATATTAGACTTATTAAACTACCCCCTTTAATTCCAGTTGAGGAATTATTTTCTTTAGTTCAAAGTCTAAATACTAAGCAAAGAACCTATTCGACACATTTGATGCACCACCTAAAAACAAATCTCCCATTTTATGAGTTCATTGGCGGCGGTGCAGGTGTAGGAAAGAGTCGTTTGATATCTGCAATTTATCAAGCTCTTAACCATCGTCACAATTCTACACCTGGATCCAATCCAAATTCCTTAAAAGTTCTTCTTTGCGCACCTAAGGGTAAAGCAGCATTCAGAATAGGTGGAATGACCCTTCATTCAATATTCTCTTTACCTGTTAATCAGTTGAATAGAGAGTTGAGGCCACTCAGCAATGACAAAGTTAATTCATTGTATTTCAGACTTATCGATTTACAATTAATCATAATTGATGAAATATCGATGGTAGGTGCTCGTATGTTTAGCTCTGTTGATGCGAGATTAAAACAAATTTTCAAAACAGACAGCCCCTTCGGTGGTATACCGATCATAATGTTTGGTGATTTGAAGCACCTCTCACCTGTTGGAGATAGGTGCATATTCTCTCAATTGCATTAAATCATATGGCATCTGGTACTATGACAAATGAGGACATATCACTCATTGAAACTCGAGTTAATTTCGAAGCATTTCCCGATGATGCCATACATTTATTTTGGTCCAATGAAGAGACAAATAATTTCAATGCCCTTAAGCTCAGTCGAATCCCAACAGAAGCTTTCCTTTCAACTGCAAAAGACTCAGTTAAAGGAATTGGTATAAATAAAAATGATAATATTTTGGAAAGAGCTAAACTTTTCAAAACTTCTGAAACGCAGGGACTGCCCTATGAATTGACACTAAAAACCTCCGCCAAATATATGATTACAGTGAACATAAACACGTGTGATGGCTTGGTTAATGGGGCAGCTGGACAACTTATGCAAATTGATTTCCATTGTTCTTTTCCAACAATTCTGTGGTTAGGGAACTGAGGGAATTGAACACAAGTAAAGCTTTGACAACAAGTTTCAATTTTATGATTTCCCGAACATCAGGACATCAAATTTTATTCCATAATGTTCAGAGTCTTCACGCTCACATTAATGATATAAAAAGCGACTGTTTGATGCTATCTTCAGATATTTTATGTTTTGTAGAAACTTGGAGTTATCCTTGCGAAAGTTTTGATATACCAGGATTTACTCCAATTAACGGGCTGAGGATAGATAGCACAGAAACAACCAACAGAAATAAACGGGGCATTATAATATATGCAAAGCATAGTATTGCTTGCTCTATAGAATCAAAGGCTGTAAAGAAAATTTATTCAGGCCGCAAAGTTTTAGAAGCGGTTTTGTTTAAATGCTTCAATATTAATATTCTGGTTCTATATAGAAATTCAGCTTTCTCTGTCAGACAATTAATTGTAGAACTCCAGGAAGGCCTTACTTCTGAGTTAGGCAATCAAAATGTGCTAATTGTTGGAGATTTTAACATTTGTTTAATGTCTACAGGGACTGCAATAAGAAATCAGCTCCAAGAAAAAAACTTTAGTTCCCTGCTTGGTGCAGAATATTCAACTACACCTGCCGGTACACAAATTGATTGGGAACATGGATCCTTCCCGTGTAAATGCAATTACTTTTGAGACAGTACACAGCTATCATGACAGTATTTGTGTCTCTATTTCGAACTAAAGTTTTCAGACTTAGTGCAATAGTTCTTCATTTTTTTTCCAAATATAATCGAACTGGAATGGTATAGGAATTTTGACAGTAGTTTTTAAGACAATTTTAAGAAAAATATGATGAAAAATTAAATAATATAAGGAAAAAAGAAATATAATTTGGATACATGTATAAGAATCTCTAAAAAAAATTATGTTTAATATTGTAAATATTATATACAAATTAATATAATAATATTATATCATTTTTAAAGTTGTTAATATTTATTATTTTTAAGCTAAACATGTATAATAATATCGATATAATAAATAAAAAATGTTATTCAGTGTTCAAAAACGATTTTTTTTCATACTTCTCAATACAGTTGTAATGCATTCTATATAAAATCAATTATAAGCGTATACAAAAAGCACTAGACCGATTTCTCATAATTTGAGTAAATTTAGTTTACAAATTGCTCTAATTATTTTCACTGTGAGTGAAAAGTAAATAACTAAGGCAACAGTTCCTACTTCTAATTATTAAAATATATAAAGAAGTCTCAAACGAATATACCATTTAACTTTGCGAGAGTATAAAATGTTTGGTTACATCCGAACTTAGCCCTTCCTTACTTGTTTATATATATATAACTCTATATCTAACTCGATTAGTTTTAGCTGATACAAACAACCGTTGGGTGAACAAAACTATCATACTCTGTAGCAACAAGTTGCGAAAATATAATTACAAAAGAGATCACTGGATTTTATAGGTACCGCATGGAAATGGATAGCAGGAAATCCTGACCATAGCCACTATAAGATCTTAAGAAACAAAATTAATAATGTTTTAGAAAATATTAACCAACAAGTTATTATGAATAAATTAATGAATAACAAAATAAATTAATTAATTAATATAAAAAATAAATTAACAAAAACAATTGAAGAAGACAAAAAGGTCGAATATGGCTTAGTTTTAACCATCAAATTCAAATTAGAAATTATAAAAGAAGAATTAATCAATACGGCTTACGCAATTCATTGAGCCAAAGCCAATATAGTAAATTCATTTATATTATCAGATAAAAAAATTAATATAACAAAAAATTGATAGAAAATGAAAATACACCATTTTTTAATATACGAAGTGTTAGAATTCACTGAAGTTAAATTAGCAGCAAACGAAAATTGTTTAATTTTTATAATACAAGACAACGGAAATTGAAGAATGCAGATCTACAGAAATACGACCAATAAAGAAAAACGATTTAGTAAATAAAATTATGTTTAAATTAATAATATTATGTCCAAACAATGTTTATGGCATTTATACCAATTGCAAATCATATAACAGCATATCTATTTGTTCTAAAGACGCAGTAAAACGGAAAATTGTACGAAAATTAATAATGAACATATAAAATCGGTCGAAGAAATTTCAAACGACTTAATATTTTTAAATCAATTAATGATGTAATAAAAATTACTAATGCAAGTTTAATGGTAAATGGCACATATTTAATAAAATATTATGTTATTAAGTTTAGGAATAGATGGAATATTCTAAAACTCCAATATTATAATAGAAAAAAGCCATTACCAACAATATTACAGCCTCTATCTAAATATAAAAATAAAAAATAGAAGAAACATTGTCATTAGAATCAATCAAAAAATTTCAAACGAAGGAAACTAAACATTTGAATCTATTAAGAAAACAAAATAATGTATTTTTCTTAATAAATATATTATAAATTTTTGTAATATTAATTCTAATAATATTAACGTTTAAAAAAATTAAACTTAGAAATAATTCTGATGTAACTGAAATTATTTTTATATTTTTTTCATAGTTTAATACGACAAAACCTAACTTGCACTTTTGAATAGAAAAAAAGCAAATATTAAATTAAATCTTTTTGAGTACCAATTTTGTAATTCCAGATGAGGGAACATCGTAAAATATAACTTCGAAAAAGAAAAATACACCACGCAATGTGCGAAATGCTATAATAGACACAACGAATATTCCTAAATCAAAAATCGTTGCGCATACTTATTTAGATTTATGTTTTCAATTTCTATGATAGGACAAATTTATAATTACGAAAAGCCTTCTGATTTAAAAATCTGTATTACCTGTAAAAACCCCAGAATTCATAATAAAATAAACATTTAATAGACAATTTTTCCAACTTATGTACTTATGTGCGTTGCGTGAGTAATTGCTCATTGAACAAAGGATAATAATCAAACACTTTTGTGGTGGCTTAGGTCGTAAGCGTGAAGGAGTTATGCTCATTCCGTATACGAGCATATAAGTTCGAATCCTAAAACTGATGTAAATTAAATTAAATTTTTTTATTTTATTAATTGGAGTGTAAGCATATCAGAATTCAATTACTTTAATAACATATTTTACTTCCTGATATAATTAAAATATATCAGGAAAATATGTTCATATGTTTAGGATTATTGAATATTTCCTTATTATGTGTATTTACACAAATGTGATAATCACACATACATTCTTAAATACACGTACGCTGATGTTTGCTTCTTCTTGCCCCGCACAAGCAAAGACACTTTTTGCTTTTTGCGAGAAGCAAGTTGAACGATCGCAAGCAAGAAGGGGTCAGTGGCGCACTGCCACATAATTATATCAGATAGTTTTTATTAACCGAATTTATTTTAAAAACGATTATAGGTATGAATTTATTTGTATTTATATTTTTACATATCTATTACTGCTGGGCTGCATTTTCATAGCGTCGTATTTAGATAAAATGGGCTAAATCGACAAACAATAAAATAATGATAATAAGTAAGTATAGAAGTAGTTAAAGATTTCTTATGAATTGCAATTTTATATAAATTTTATAATTTAATGCCATATATAGTGCATAATATGAAAAAAATATAAATATTATTTTAATTCGCTAATAGATCATGTTGCCAATTCTCCATTCTGAAGGGAACATCAGACAAATTCTTCAATTTCTGATTTTTAGCATCGTCCTGAGGCATAATACAAATGCGAGGGGAATGGTAGGATCAATTGTAAAATTGAAACTTCTTCAATTTTACTGAAGACATTCAAATTCAATTTCATTCATTTTTATTTTCGCGTATTTTCGGTAGGAACTCTATATGAAAACCAAATGTGGTTTACCAGGCGCACAGAAAAAATAGCGCGGCGCAGAGTTATGAACGAACGCACTTTGCTTTGAAGCAGACGCACGTTCCTTATGAATAAATTTGTTGTGGTTGTAATATGAAATACTTAGAAAATATGCCGCGAGTTCGCTTGAATATTATTGGCCGATGATGGTGCGTCTACGTTTTTTTGTCCCTTGCGCAAAAGTTTAATATTTTGCGAAAGACATATTGAGGGACATATATACATATGTACATATATTCAAATATAATATATTTGGACATGCGAGTGAAGGAAGGCAATTTCAAGAATATTCATTTATAGGCATATGAACATTTGAAGCAAGTAAACAACAATAGCTGTTTGAGTTCACAAATTAGACAGAATTGCTCGAACATAGTTTGTGGTGCTGCTTGTATAGAACACTTTCTTATTGCAACGTGAGATATTATATTTTGCCTAAGTTCAAATCCTATCAGATATTTTTTATACTCTTTTTTTATTTTTATAACAATTTTTTATTAAATGCTATTTTAATTCTATTTTCATATTATTTCCTTCATTATTTATATTTTCTTGTCAGAAGTCAATTTCTTTCGTTTTTATTATTTCAATTTTTGTTTATGCGCATACCAAAGATCATCTGTGCATATGTATGTATATACATTTTGCTTATAGAGTGGTGTAGTTCGTTGCGTAAATTGATAGGTGTGGTGACATTTTATTTTCGAACTTGCGCGTTTTCGATGTTCCCTCATCGTAATTAACATTTTAGTACAGCTAACATTTGCTCCTTCTCTATTCATTAACATTCTCTGGTAACGTCACTTATATATCTGCTTATTTGTAAAATGGAGATTACAGTGCATTTGGTTGTGGGAGCTCACTCGTGCCTTTTTTGGCTGGCTCGCTTTAGTTTTGATTTGATTGGTTTGATTTGACATTTGTTTGATCTTCCTCAGCTTTACGTTTGCGTCCAACAGAATAATTAGGCCGGTTTTCGAAGCAGCTGCATGCAATATGACCACTTTATCCGCAGTTGAATAATTTAACCACACCATCTTTCTTCTGATGCGTTTCTGTAGATTTTCCCAGCACTTTTTGCATCTCTCCTTCAACTTTTTCAAGGTATGTTCTTCTATTTTTACTTGGTGAGCTTTAAATGTTCGATTGATAAGCAGAGATGTAGTTTCCTGTGTCAGAACATAAAAAACGATTTCCGCATACGTCAATTTGTACATGCTAACGCGGCATAGTGTCATGTCGTATTCCATTAACGAAGACTTGAATTTTACATATTATATGTATGTACATGAGCTAAGTGACCTAACCTGTGACTCTCCATAGAAAATTTGAATATGTGAACTTTAGTGCCTATGACGCAATGTTTGCGGAAGATATAATGGCTTGTTAAATATATTCTCCAAGCGCCAATATACCCGATATATTTAGGTGTGATATTTGAATGAAATTAATTGTACATTGAGAGATAAAAATAGTTATTGATGCCATCGTGAATTTTTTATTGTTTAATATAATGCACTACGTCAATTATTCTTTAAATGGTATTTACTTTTCAACTGTACAAACATTTTCTCAAATGCATAAGTGCTTATAAGACGATATATGAGCTTCTGGGCTTTGAAGCCATGACGTTCAAAATTTCTCGAAACATCAATATCTTCATGGATATTAAGAAGAGTAAGGCCGTTCAATCTGTCTTTCCTAGTCGCATTCCGCAAAAAAATGTTCAGCTTGGGAAGAGTCGGAAACGATCTTTGACTGGGCGCAACTGATACCGGTAGAAATGCAGCAATCTGCAGATATCGATGCACAGTTGGGTAGAACGGACTTCGAGCATGCATACTAAGTTGCAGGAAGGTTAGGAACGACCGTTTCCCTAGTTCCCCTTACCTCATGGATTCATCTCAAAAGATAATCGATACGCTATCGGATAAACTATGCAATATTGTCGATAAAGTGCTGAACGCATAGACGACGACAAGTTAGAGGCAGCATCTGTCAAAAATTACAATACACACGATCTCATGGGCAGTTATTTAGCCAGCAGCACAACGGTAGCAGGCTTGCAGTTGTTGCTGTCGCTAAATTAAAACTAGTTCTAAAGGTGTTGCCACTAATATGTGAAATGTAAAATTATTCAAAGCTCTAACAAAATTAATGTTATATTACCAACAGAACATAAAATATGTTGGCACTGAATTGTTATTTGTAATAACAATTGATAATTTAAAACAATAAATCGACATATTTACTTATTTTTTTAGGACAAAAAATTTCACTTTAAACAAAACATTTAAATTTCTTTTAAGTGAAAGGATTTAGTACGGCCACATCAAATTATGTACATCAGCTGTTTGATAAGTATGTCCCTGCTGTCTTTAAAATGTCCAAGAAGCTGGCTTCAAGACGACATTTGCCGACCAGAAAATTTCGCTGACGTGCAGTCGTGTCGTGCCGTCGTCTTTGTGTTCAGAGCATAACTAGCTAAAATAGAATTCCGGCGATTGCGATGAAATTAAAACATTGTATAGAAATATTTAATTATTGTATAATCTATATGTAATCAAATATTTCTTCACACGGATAAAAAAAAGTGCACACTTAAAGTAAACACTTTAAGCTCGACCAAATTATTGGTTATATATAATATATGGAGACTACAATTTTTAATTGAACATTTAAAAAACTTAACTTGTATTCTTTACAATTCCATTGAGTTTAAGCCAGGGTTGTTCATTTACACATATTTTTCCATTTTTATACTCTCGCGACCTGTTCCTACAGAGTTTAATAGTTTTGTTCACCAAACGGTTGTTTGTATCACCTAAAACTAATCGGGTTAGATATAGAGTTATATATATATAAATGATCAGGATGAATAAACGAGTTGAAAACCGGGTGACTGTCTGTCCGTCCGTCCGTGCAAGCTCTAACTTGAGTAAAAATTGAGATATCTTTATGAAACTTGGTAATCGGATCACTGCCACGCCCACAAAACGCCATTAATCAAAAACAAATAAATTGCCATAACTAAGCGCCACAATAAGATACAAGACTGTTATTTGGTACACAGGATCACATTAGGGAGGGGCATTTGCAGTTAAATTTTTTTAAAGTGGGCGTGATCCCGCCCCTGCTATAATAACAAAATTCACTGGAAGCAAATGTTTTTGGAACCTCTACCTACAGTGTGAAAATAGTTGAAATCGGGTGGCAACTCCGCCCACTCCCCATATAACGGTACTGTTAAAAACTACTAAAAACGCGATAAATCAAGCACTAAACACGCCAGAGACATTAAATTTTATCTCTGGGATGGTATGAGATGACAGTGGGCGTGGATTTTCTCTGTTATAGTGCAAAAATCGGCGAAATCGGATTCCAAACTTGCCTATTTCTCATATAATATAATAAAAATAAAAATGAATGAAATTGAATTTGAATGTCTTCAGTAAAATTGAAGAAGTTTCAATTTTATAATTGATCCTACTATTCCCCTCGCATTTGTATGTTGCCCACAAGCTGCTGCCTCACGACGATGCTAAAAATCCAGAAATTGAAGAATTTGTCCGATGTTCCCTTCAGAAAAGAGAATTGGCAACATGACCTGTTAGCGAGTTAATATAATATTTATATTTTTTTCATATTATGCACACATTACTTATGGCATTAAATTATTAAATTTATATAAAATTGGCATTCATAAACAATCTTTAACTACTTCTATATATTCTAAGCACACTGCATATAATTCTTTTATATGTTTACTTATTATCATTGTTTCATAGTTTCTCAATTTAGCCCATTTTATCTAAACACGACGCTATGAAAATGCAGTCCAATCGGTAATCGCAATATTTCAAAAGAGCATAAGTCAACTTTCAATAGCAAACCACTGCAAAAAGGACAAACGCGACAACATAGCCGTCCGACATTGTCTTAAATTGTCGAAAACAAATTTTGTCAACTCCGCCACGATGCGCAAAATTTGGCGTCAATATGTATGCGAGCTCGTTTGTATGTATGTAAATATGTATATTTGTCGACAAAGTCGTCATTTGGTTCTTTTCAAAAACGTAATGTCCGCGCGAACGCGCCGTTATTTCGTTGGCTTGCCACCATGCACAGAGGCGTGTCAAGTGAGGGCTCATAATATATTAATATGTTGCTTAATTTGTATTGAAAAATACTAATGCATTAACGACTTACTGACGTAATATAATTAAGAGATACGTAAAAATATAAATACAAATAAATTCATACCTATAATCGTTTTTAAAATAAATATTAATAAATACTATCTGATATAATTATGTGGCAGTGCGCCACTGACCCCTTCTTGCTTGCGATCGTTCAACTTGCTTCTCGCAAAAAGCAAAAAGTGTGGACAAAAGTCATTGCTTGTGCGGGGCAAGAAGAGGAAGCATACACGTACGTATATTTAAGAATGTATGTGTGATTATCACATTTGTGTAAATACGCATAATAAGGAAATATTCAATAAACCTGAACATATGAACATATTTTCCTGATATACAATTTTAATTATATCAGGAAGTAAAATATGTTATTAAAGTAATTGAATTGTGATATTCTTAGACTCCAATTAATAAAATAAACAAATTAAATAAAATTTAATTGACATGAGTATTAGGATTCGAACTTATATGCTCGTATACGGAATGAGCTTAACTCCTTCACCCTTACGACCTAAGCCACCACAAAAACGTTTGATTATTATCCTTTGCTCAATAAGCAATTGCTCACGCAAAGCACATACATAAGTTGGAAAAATTGCCTATTAAATGTTTATTTTATTATGAATTCTGGGGTTTTTACCTGTAATATAGATTTTTAATTCAGAAGGCTTTTCATAATTATAAATTTGTCATATCATAGAAATTGAAAACATAAATCTAAATAGGTATGCGCAACTATTTTTCATTTAGCAATATTCGTTGTGTCTACTTATAGCATTTCGCACATTGCGTGGTGTATTTTTCTTTTTCGAAGTTATAATTCGATGTTCCCTCATCTGGAATTACAAATTAGTACTCAAAAAGATTTCATTTAACATTTGCTCCTTCTCTATTCATTAACATTCTCTGCTTAGAGTGTGTTGCATATTTCATTTGTATGTTGGGATGATGGTCTCCCATTTGGTTGCAATGAATTACCATGAATGTGATAGAACAATTTGCATAATACCTACCCGCCCAATAGTTTCAAAGAAATACTTAAGTTGGGAATTCCCTAATCCACCAGAATGTATTGAATACCCGCTACTAATATTTTCAAGGCCAAATTTATAACAGGAATTTTCTAATCTTTAAGTATTAAAAATCCATACTTTTTTTACTCCACGTTTTTTTCTATTTAATATAAAACATCCTCGAATTAATTACAATTCTTGATTTAAATAAAATGGTATTCGAACTAAATCGTTTGCGGTTAAATGAAATAAATATGAAAGCTTCTTAATATTTTATGTAAATATAAAAAAGTAAAATTACTATTTTTATTAGAATGCTTTTATGTATACTCGTATATTATTACATTTAATACCGTTATATGTTATTAAAAATTTAAATGGAATATTTTTGAGTATCTTAATTTTCTCCTTATTTACGATTTTTCAAAATATTTCAAATATTCAACAGAATTCAAATTTCTGAACGAATTCTATATAAGTTAACACATAAGAATTAAGAAACTTGTAGTTACCTTTACCCATTTGCTCCACTGACGCATGAGTTCAGTGTGCCTGATTACTAGGTCAGCTGCGGTAACCTGATATTTGATTATGCTGCAAATATCAATGTTATCGGTAATGCTGAGTCGGCTTGCCGGCTGTAGCTTATGGGTTCAACTGTCAGGTTTAGCTTTAAGTTAATTTTGTAATGTAAATTAGTTCTACTCAGACTCAATAAAGCACAGAAGTGCACTACACCATAACTTATATGTCCTTTTGTCAACAATTGCGAAACTGTACGCGCATTAAACGCAACACCGCTTAAAACTTCTGCACAGTCGCAACAGTTCATTTGGAGCATACTAAATAACATAACTGGCGAACAACATACAAAGATTCACACCCTAGTTACAGTTAGAGTTACTCTACTTTCCATACCATGTAAGTTCGTTTAAGATTTTCTCCAAATTACTTGCACCAAATTAGTTATAAACTACTAACAGTAACAGATGTGATTGTGAAATATCAAGTTATTAAAAAAAAATATATATATGCTTTGTGTCGGCTAAAATAATTATTCTATAAAAAACAAATCCATTCTAAAAAAGTTCAAGCCGCTGCTAAGAATATGTGGGACATAGAAAACAACGATAGCCAAATCCCAAACCAAACGAGTTTCGCCATTGACGTTAACCAAGTCCAAGCATTAATAGTCACCGCTGTTAGCGAAGCATTAGCGCAGCAAGAACAAAGATTTCAAATACAGCTTAACGCTATGAATGAGCGGGTAAATAACTTGAGTATCGAAGCACCACAAGTTGAGCTCTATAAAAGAAATTCTGTGGACCCACAGATCAATTGCAATATTCCTCTGGACATAAATCAGTCCCTAAATTTAATGGCGGGTCAGAAGAATACGGCAATCAGCCGTTGATGCGTACGAATTATTCAAACCTTTTCACGGTGGCTGCAGGCATTACCAAGCGGTAACAATCATTAGAAATAAAATCAGAGGAGCAGCCAGAGTGGTATTAGTATCACACAATACTGTCCTGAACTTTGATGCAATAATAGCCAGACTAGATTGCTCTTACGCTGACAAAACCTCCCTATGACTGCTGAGGCAAGATCTCGCGATGGTTGGACAAGGTGACTTGATCTTAATAGAATATTATGACGAAGTTGAGAGAAAACTAACTCTGGTTTCGAGCAAGATCATAATGACACACGAAGCAGTGCAGGTAGCGCTTCTGAATGATGAGGCTAGGACTGACACGCTAGAAGCCTTTATTTCAGGTCTTAAAAAATCACTCAAAGTTTTTGTTTTTACGGCTCAGCCGAAGGATCTAGCATCTGCTTTAGCATTAGCTAGAGAAGCAGAAGCTAGCATCGAGCCTAGCATGTTCACGGCCTCATACGCAAAAGCTATAGCAGAAAGAGAGCAGAGGAAAGAGGACCATAGAAACCGCGCCTATAAAAAGCAGGGAAAGCATAATAGGGACGAACGGGGCAGCAAACAGCAATGGTTACCATGAAACAAATAAAAGAACTGAACAGGGACAGGCCCCAGAACCAATGGAAATTGACTTTTCTTCTAAGTTTAGGCAGCGCACTAACTCCTCCAAACCTCAAGGGAGCAATCAACACGCTCAAAAGAGATCAAACACGACCGATAGAGCAACATGACAAAGGCGCCAAAAGCTGAACAATGTTGTTCAGAGTAACCCTAATGCTGAGAAACTAAAATATGAAAACGCAGCAAAAGCGGCTGCAATTGAAATTGAAGAGGACACTGAGTCGCTGTGTGACAATGACTTTTTTAGGGAACAATCCCGACAGTCGTACATCAAACGACAGTTTGCTAGGAGAATTTTTAAAATATTAATCGATACAGGGGCGGCAAGGAATAATATCAAGCCCGTAAAGGAGCAAAAAGAAGAGAAAACAAGTAATTCATGTCAAAAAACCCTTCACTGTGAGCTCGGTACATGGTTCGAGCAGAATAAGAAAGGCAGGACTAAACTTAAAACAAGTCCGTTTATTGCGGCGATCCAAAAGAGAAGAAAAAACTTACAAGAATAGTACAATAGTTAAAGCGAATAATTGAAGTACGGAATGATAAGAAATAGAGAAACACTTTGCACAGGGTGCATCGTGTGATATAAAATAAAAATAGAAAATAAATCTTAAACATCCTGCGCGGTCGAAGCTACTGCTTCGTAATCGTCGGGTTGTAAGAGTAAGCTCAGTTTGTGCACTGCCCGGGTGCACACTCCATAAGAGGTAACCAATGTTGCGTTGCGTACCAGGCCATCCCTGCCCGGATGAACCTCTGTTATGCGACCCAGTCGCCAATGTGTTGGGGGAAGATTTTCATGTCTGACTAGGACAATGTCTCCAACATGAATATTTTCGGTGCGCCTCCGCCACTTACTTCGTGTTTGCAGGGTCGCCAAATAATCTTCACTCCACCGATGCCAGAACTGTTGATGTATTAGTCGTAACCACTGCCAGTGCTTTTGTTGGTTAACAGGAATTTCCGCTACGGTAGGTTCTGGCACTGCGATAAGAGGAGCGCCAATGAGAAATTCTCCTAGTGTTAGCGCATATTTGTCTTCAGGATCGTCAGTCAGCGGTATAAGTGGACGCGAATTCAAACAGGCCTCAATTCGTGTCGCCAGCGTCTGTAATTGCGAATGCCACATCGCCTGGTTACCTATTACCCGTACCAGATGTCGTTTCGCGGACTTCACAGCAGCCTTCCACAATCCACCTTGATGGGGGCACTAGGTGTTATAAAGTGCCAACTCGTCCCAATGTTGGCAAGATATTGCTGATTCTGTTCATTGTGCCAAGCAGCTAGATCTTCCCTCATTACCCGATTGGCACCTACAAAAGTTGTAGCGTTATCACTGTATAAGTCGCGGCACAGACCGCGTCGACTAACGAAACGCGTGAAATCGTCTATAAACGCCATTGATGACAAGTCATCCACCAACTCGATGTGCACAGCTTTGGTAGCCATACATACGAAAACTGATAGATAAGTTTTAACGCTACTGCGAGATCTTTTAGTGCCAATGTGCAGTGAAAAAGGACCGCAATAGTCGACACCTGACACCAGAAATGGCCAAGATACGCAGACCCGTGTCGTCTGCAAATCACACATTTATGTATTGAACCGCGTACAACTTGCCTTGCATTAAGGATCCAGTAGCGGTAGCGTAGAGTATGTAGCATTAGCTGTGTACCGCCATGAAGGGTGTCGATATGAGTTTGGTGTACCAGCAGCCTAACTAAATCGCTAAACTTTGGAAGTATAGTTGGATGACGATGCCCATTAATGCAACCACCTACCCGTATGATACCATGATCATCCAAGTAGGGGTTAAATGGTAGTAGTGGGCTAGAGCTTGATAAATTTGTGCTTTCACGTAAGCAATGTAAGTCTTGTGGAAACGCGTTCGCTTGATCAATACGAATGAGCAATTCAAGCGCGGTATCCATCTCTGGAGTTGTCACACGATGTTGGTGGAGATGGCGATGCTTTGGTAACCAGCGAAGTATTATAGCTGTGTTCTGATTAGTCTTTTGATCGAACTAAACCGCTGTGTTAATGGAATATGTTGTCCATCGAAACGTCGGGTGGTGAGATGCAACCGAATTGAAGATGTGAAGGTTAAAACTCTGGCCCTCTCTTCAATCCGCATCTTTACAACTTCGTCTGCTTGTAACTCCGGTACCTGGTTACACGGGGTTGCCTTCTGACGTAACCAATCTGGACTCGTCCACCATAAATGGTGGCTTAGCAACTCTGATGGAGTCACACCACGGCTCGCGCAATCTGCTGGATTCTATTCCGAAGGTACATAATGCCAACAATCTAGAGAGGTCAATTCTTGTATTTGCCGAACCCGGTTGGCAACATATGGTTTTAATAACATTGGCTGTTTGCTTAGCCAGCACAATACAATACTAGAGTCCGTCAGTAAGTGTACAGAGGCATCCACCAAACTAAGCGCTCTGCGAACAATATCAATCGTCTTAGCTAATAGGAGAGCTCTACATAGTTCGAGTCGAGGGATGGTGGCGCCTTTCAGCGGCGCAACCTTAGTACGTGCGGTGAGCAATGATACCTTTACATTGCCATCACTGTTGATAGTGTGTGCGTAAACGACCGCAGCGTAGGCCTTCTGGCATCACAAAAACCATAGAGCGTACTGCGACTAGTTGCATTCATCCCAAGCCAACGAGGTACACGAACCTTGGCGAGAGTACATAAATCATCCCGAAATTTAGACCAGATCTTTCGGTAGTGGGGTATCCCAAGATATACCCGCAGACTAAAGAGTCTGTATAAAAACTTTGCCCGATATAATGACTGGTGCCAGAAATCCAGTGGGGTCATACAGTTGGGCTACGTCACTGAGAACTCGTCGCTTCGTTGGCAATTCATCATAGTGTTTCAGTGATACATTAAACAACAACACTTCACTTACCGGGCCCCAACGCAACCCTAACACCGTAGCTATAGGGACGTCAATACTGCATTCATGTATAGAAGATGATTGGCCAATTTTCGCCAGAACGGCGGCTCTATTTGAGTTCCACTTCCGTAACCTAAAACAACCAGCCGTAAAAATCATGGATACATTTTGGGCTAAAGTGACCGTTTCCTTAACGTCAGTACAGCTCGTGAGGAAGTCGTCTACGTAAAATGAAGAGAGAATGGCAGTGCGCGCCGACTCAGCTTGCTTATGGTCGCTCACCACTCTATAATTATCGATAACACATTGCTGCAGCGCTCGCACTGCATTGTAAGGGCTACATGCCATGCCATAAGTCACCGTCGTAAGCTGATATATTTTAATATCCTCGTTCGGGGATTCGCGCCATAAGATACGCTGGAGATCTCGATCCTCTGGTGCTACTAAAACCTGGCGAAACATCTTTTCCACATCGGCTATGAGAGCAATTGCGTACCTTCGGAAACGGTAAAGGATATCGTTCAACGAATTCTGAATGGTTGGACCCACACGTTGTATATCATTAAGAGAAACACCATTTGATGTTGGTGATGAAGCATTAAAAACGACACGAAACTTGTCTAGTACGGCATGATGCGGAATGTGATATATACGACGGGAATCACTGTATGTACCTAAAGCTTCCATGTGCCCTAGGTCGATATACTCCTTCATGAAAACAATACATTTGTTACGTAATAGTGTATCGGAGGCCAGTCGACGATCCAAACGATAGAATTGTCTTAAGGCACTGCTATAAGAGTCGCCTAGGGGTGATGCGTTAGCTTGCATTAGTAAGCGCACCATGTAACGCCCTTCTGATGTTCGTGAGTGAGTCATTGAGAATATTCGCATTCATCATCAATAATCTCGTCAGCATAAGACCCTTCGTCGATCTTCCAAAAGCTGCTTACAATCTCGTCCAAACGAGACTCTTCCAAAATTTGAGCGCTATATGAGGGCAAACCTGGCTTATTTACTGAAGATGTTGATGCAGGCCCAAAAATAACCCAACCCAAACTCGTACGATGTGCATGTGGTTCGTTAGGACCACCCTTGATAGTATCTCCCTTCAAAATGAGACCTCAAACGTCAGCTCCTAGCAGAAGATCAATATTTCCTGGAGTACCAAAATGCGGGTCTGCCATTTGCAGACCAGCCAAGTGTTTATACTGATTTCCAAAGATTTGTGCTGTTGGAAGCATCGTGGTAATAGATTTAATGACCAAGGCATGAATTGCCACTGAGAATTGCAAGTCCGTTGACTTGAGTGTTATTGCCACGACGGCCTTGGTGCGTGTACAGGATAATGCACCAATACCCTCGACCGCTACATCATAGCTACTTTTATGGAGATTCAAAGCATTAGCAAAGCGTTCTGTAATAAAACTTACTTGTGATCCAGGATCACATAAAATCCTCGCCAGTCGTTCCTCCGAGTTGTCTCCAGAGACATACGCACACGCTGTAGCAAGAAGTATAATCTGTTCACCCCGAGCATGGCATCCAATTACAGAGTCGTGGTGTCATAACGTGGTTAGAACCGGTACTAACGGTTGACAGGGCTGCGGTTTAGTACTGGTAGTAGTTACCACTCTCCTCGTGGCGGAAAGCGAAGCAGAGAGCTGTGATTCTTAACAAAAAATGGTATTGTGCCTGCGGCCACATTGGCGACATCCTCCAGAGGGACACTGTTTAGACCTTAAGCAGTTAAAGCATAAGCCTGATTTCCTGAGGACATCGAAACGTTTCTCTGGTGGTAAGTCCAATAAGGGAGCTTTGATACGACGATAGGTACAGTTAATGCATCCCACTCTTGAACTGGCAAATTCATAACAGCTAATGAACGCAGAGAATCGTTTACAACATCCACAATATTCAGCAATGAATGACTCCTCTGATGCCAACGGAAGGTTTAGGAAACGCGCAACATGAATTTCTGCCAACTGCTTGGGGTTATCATACCGTTTTTTCAAAGCTGCCCACAGTTCTTCGTAACCTCCAGAATAAACACCATCAACCAACGGCACTGATGAGCAAGGAACAGCTTGACGCAACTTACCAAGTTTGTATGCAGTGGGCAATTCCCGGTTGTGTACTAAAGTCTGGAACGCGTCCTTAAATGCCAACCAATTATGTAACTCATCATCAAATGATGGAATATGTAACGGCTCCAACTTTAACTCGACCGACGAGTCTATATTGCCCTCCCTGGGAGCGTGTGACTCGTCACCTTTCGTCGAACGTAAGCGTATAAGACTGGAACATAGGTCGTTGTACACTTCTTCGGTGACGTCCCACCATGCTGAATGTACTTCCAACTCTTCGTCTTTCGCAAAACTGAGGAGTGTCTCGTGATTTACGAGCATGCGGTCGTAATGTAATCTCGCCGAATTCAACAGTTGCTGAGCCTTAGATACATCTAATTCACCAGCGTGCGCCTTGCCCACCTGATCCAACGTGCAAGAAATTGCAGATGCATGAAACTGGCGAAGATTTACTTCTGTCATTTCCAATTTATGTACATGTAAAGTGCGGTTATGCTTTATAGTGGTACGGCAGAAACTGAACTTTATACACAAATATCGCCTTAATCCTTTACGATAGCGTCGAGACAAATTACTTTTGAGAATCACCAATTAAAACTCTCAAAGTTCTTAGTCCTCACAGGAGGCACCAAAAATTATATTCAATAAAAGGCAATGCTAAACTTAAAACACGTCCGTTTATTGCGGCGATCCAAAGGAGAAGAAAAAACTTACAAGAATAGTACAATTGTTAAAGCGAATAATTGAAATACGGAATGATAAGAAATAGAGAAACACTTTGCATCATGTGAAATAAAATAAAAATATAAAATAAATCTTAAACAAGTACAGACGCATGATATTGAGAAGGTCAAAGGAGTTTTCGACCTCTAACGAGGCATTACCCTTTAACACTTCGGTCACTGCTGCAATCCGCACTATAGATAATGAACCAATCTATGCCAAACTATATTTACATGGATGACGTCATATTTTTTTCTGAAAATAAGTTCGACCCAGTGAAGCATATCGACACAATTTTAAAATACTTATGCAATGCCAATATGAGGGTATCACAAGAGAAAACGAAGTTCTTTAAAGAAAGCAACGAATTCTTGGGCTTTGTAGTAACCAAAAAAACCGGACAAAAACTGACCCCGAAAAATTTAGAGCCATACGGGAATATGTTGAGCCTAAAAACGTATTCATTCCTTGGCCTATCTAGTTATTACAGGGCATTCATTAAGAACTTCGCGTCAATTGCGAGGCCTTCAGCATCCGATGATGTTATTCTCATGTACCCAGATTTCAAACAACCTTTTGACTTCACCACTGACGCCTCCATGGACGGCATCGGTGCGGTTCTGTCTTAAGTATTCAAACCAATTACCATGATTTCGCGAACGCTAAAACAAAGCGAAGCGTGCTATGCCACAAACGAAAGGGAGTTTTTAACCATTATCTGGGCTTTGGGTAAATTGGAACCCAAATGCGAAAATCAAAAGTTGGAAATCATACATTGATGAACACAATGCAAAAGTATTCTACAAACCCGGCAAAGAAATTTTGTGGCGGATGCTCTGTCCCGACAGAATGTGAACAATCTGGAAAATTAAGTGCAGTCAGATGCTGCGACAATTCACAGTGAAATATCATTATCCTACACGATCGATTCGACAGAAAAGCCTTTAAATTGCTTCAAGAACCAGTTCGTTCTCGAAGAAGCCAAATTTCCATTAAAAAAAGACATCATACTTTTCGGCAGAAAAATACGCCACCTAATAAATTTTACAGATAAAAACGCTCCATTCGAAATAATTAAACCACTCGTTAGTACCAACTCATTAAACGCAATTTACTGCGATTTACCGACGTTGGCCAGTATACAACATGATTTAGTGTTAAATTTTCCGGCAACTAAGTTTTGGCACTGCAATAATATCGTTGTCGACATTACAAACAAAGGTGAACAAACTGAAATAATCATCACTGAACACATTGGCTCACATAGAGCCGCTCAGGTGTATATTAAACAAATCCTTCGTGTTTATTAATTTCCGAAAATGCAAAATTAGCCAATGAGGTGGTGTTCAATTGGAAAACATGTACCAAAGCGAAACACCACAGGCACCCCAAGAAACAAATGCTTGGGGTAACACCAATTCCATCATATGCTGGAGAAATGCTCCTTATTGACATTTTTTCAACAGACAAAAAATCGTTCCTTACTTGCGTTGACAAGTTCTCGAAGGTTGCCGTTGTACAACCGATCGCGTCTCGCACGATAATTCATGTAAAAATGTCCATTATCCAACTTCTAAATTTGTTTCCTCAAACAAAAACAATTTATTGCGACAATGAAGCCGCTTTCAATTCGGAGACAATTAGATCACTGTTAAAAAAACGGGTATGACATAGATATTTTGAATCCACCACCTCTTCACAGTTGTTTAAATGGATAAGTGGAACGCTTCCATGACACTCTTGTGGACATAGCTAGATCTTTTAAACTAGAAAAAATGTCTGATGACACAACAGAGTTAATTTTGGGGGCAACAAGAGCCTACAATCGATCCATACACTCGGTCACAAGCCAAACCCCAATCGATATTCACGCAGCATCTAGCGAAATCGCAAACTCCCAACATGTTAACATTGAAAGATCTAACCCGAACATGCAAAATAAAGTTTTTGAAGTAGGCGAAAAAGTGTTTGAAAAAACAAGAACAAGTTAGGAAAAAAGTTAACACCGCTTTGCACAGAGGAAACGAGTCAAGCAGACCTGGGAACGTCTGTTCTTATTAAAGGGAGGGTGGTCCACAAAGACAACCTTCAGTAGCACTTACTTAAGGTTAATAGTTAAGCACACAACAATCTTTATTCCCTATTTTTCTGTTTTTGCAGGATTAAATTTGCAGACTTTTCCAATTATATTCCGGTGATAGACGATAAAGTATTGGCATGGGTACAAAGGGACTATTTAAGGTATTCGAGTAACCTGACAAAATTTGCTAGCATGTTAGATGAGACCACAGAATTAGCAGAGTTATTCCCTCAATCGCATATGCGAAAGTTATTAGACGTGAATATAGAACATATTATATGGCAAAAAGTCTGGAAAAAAAGAATGAGTTGGTTGACACACCGCATTTATATGAAACATTATATACGAGAAATAGAATATTAATAAACCAGATTTCAAACTTGATTCTCACAATTACATTGGCTAAGGCTAACATAATAAGTTCAACTATTTTTGATCATGAAGATTTGGAGAGAATCTTAAAGGAACACCCCGTAGTGATCCTTATAGTTAGCATAGTAAAAGCATACAAGATTAAGGTCCTACAGTACGGGAATATAATTCATATACTCATAGCCTACCCTAGAATTAAATTTATCTGTACCAGAGTCACCAACTTCCCGGTATCACATCAACATGTAACACTACAGTTACAAGATGATACCGTATCTGAATGCAACGATGGCGGTCTAGCGGTTAACGAATGCGTAACAACAACATTGGTATACGTTTGAAAGTTAACGGTAAAATACAGCTGTGAAGGAGCACTGCATGCTAGCGGCGCGGCTTCATGCCGCACTCAACCAAGCCACCTGAAGCCTATCTCGCATATAGATGATGGAAACATAATTATCAACGAGAGCACAGCGAGGGTCAGTACAGACGATAGCCCAGAGATCATTACGAACGGTACACACCTCGTCACCTTCTGTTTCTCCGCCATCATCAGTGGAACGAAATATGTGAACCAGCGTGAGATACTAAATAGGAAGACAGGCGTAGCTGGGTCAGCGCTGCTTAACATCGTTAATCACGACCCAGTCTAGAATATGCCACAACTCCATATGATGAACAATATCAATCTTCGTGTCATCGAAGACGTTAAAGACGAGCTGGCGTCCGCCGACTCATTCAATACATGGATTATCGCCAGTGTTGCTCTCAGCGTCATCTTAAGTGGCTTTATCATCATATGTCAAATCTCAAAGAGAAGATGAGCTTCGCGGGAGGTACAGAAGTTCATCAACAACCATAAGAATTGCACACAAATAATATAAAAAACTTGCACTGCACTTATCTTTACCCATTTGCTCCAAACATTGACACTGCTCCAAACATTGACACTGACGCTTGAGTTCAGTGGCCTGACTACTATGGTCAGCTGCGGTAACCTGATATTGATGTTCCGTATGATCTTCTTTATTAACGTCTTAATTCCAATTCAATTACATTTTTTCCTTAAACTAAAATGTTGATGATTCGTCAGCAATTAGCATTTAACCCGATGCGTATGCAAGTGCTATTGCTGAAGCAGCGTCTTTCGTTATATTAACCGGATTATTTTTCATATGCAACTTTATAGCTTTTGTTACATTAACTTACATAAGTGCTAAGGAAAATAGCTGCACATTAACATCTCCGTTTTCACGGTCTTCTTCTATTGCAAAATTACAAGTATACAATAGAATTGCAATTTATACATACATACGGCATAGAATCTGCCTCTCTCTCTCTTACCCTACAATGGGTATTATTACATTATTAATTTACAATAATTACCAAAAAAAAAAAACAAATACAAAGATCGTAAAATTCACACATAATTAAACGGTAATAAAGCGGTATATTATTGGATTTTACTACGACAAATATATTCAGCATCAAAATGTATTCAGTATACTTACATACTTCCTCATATATAATATTTATATACGTGTCATTCCATATCAAATCGAATTTTGGAGGTAAGTTTTGTCTTATCATGTCACAAAGTTCTGCCAAAAGTAAAAATTTTCACGCAATAGTTACTTTTTACGATTTTCAAAAATTCATAATTTTTTAATTATGGTAATTTTTAAAATTTTTTTCCCATAAGTCTAAGTGCCCTCTGAAAACTCACCAGCGTTCTTTGTTTAATATACAGTAGTTTCTAAAATATTAAATAAATAAACTCATAAAATCGGGAAAACCGTGAAATTTTCAAGTTCGCATAACTCTTAGGAAATTATTTTCCTTTGGCAGAATTTCGTTTTATGATAAGACAAAACTTTCCACCAAAATTCATTCGAATCGGTGGGAGTCGCGTTCTACTATTTGTCGATTTGACATGGAATGACCCATAGGAATTATCCGGCAACACCCCTTGTTCTTTGGCAAACAAAAACAAACAAGATTGCGTACCAAACCAAAACGCATTAATCTCTTCAACGAGCTCTAGATTGCAAAACAATAAAAGTACATAAGGACATAAGAGATACAAATTAATTAAAAGTGCGGTTAAAAAAAAAATATATATATATAATAATAACGAAACTGTATTAATACATGTTTTTTACAAATTTAATATAAATAACAAATATTTATTTATCGAAAGGAGTAATATAATTAATTACTTGATTCAAATCAGTATACACTGAAAAAAATTTAATACCTTTTGACACTTATTTAAACATATAAATAAAATGATAAATGTTGATAAAAAAACAAAATACATCTGGAGCTGCACGCTCAAAACAGGTTGCTATTCAAGACTACTTTGGATCGGTATTAGATATCAAAATTAAAAATCTTGACAATTTTTGGACACGATTCCAAACGGCTCATGACGTCATAGTAGAAACTGAGTCATCAGATTTTCCACAAAATTTTAAAACCTCGGCTTTCGCCAAGTATGTAAACTGCTTAGACCAGTATGAAGCTACAAAAGCTATGATCTTCGATCAATTAAAGCTAAAGAAAAGCTATTGCACCTACTCCACATCCGAGAGTAGAGCTGCGACAAATTCAAAGTCAAGAGGCAAGTTCAGACATCCACCTCGAGATGCCCGCATATCAAAAGCACAAAAGTTGTATCACCTTCGACACAAAACAACAGGTCAAATAGGCGTAATAGTCAAACAGTTTGCACTTAATGACGACAATTTCAATTTGGCTTGGGAAGCTCTAAAATTTAGATATGAAAACGAAAGAATATTGGTCGATAAACAACTAACGACGCTTATAAACTTGCATAAAATTCAAAATGAAACAGGTGAAGAATTTATTAAACTTCAATCCACTGTTTCAAATTGTTTGTCGGTTTTATGGACACAGAATATTCTCACAGAGAGCTGGGGCCCTATACAGCAATTGCTCTCATCCCGAAACAAGTGCTCAACGTGGCAACAAATGAAAGACTTTCTGACCGATCTACCCGATATGAAATAGCGAAAAGGGTAGAGGAAAAAACAGTCAGAACTAAAAACATTCAACACGACCTAAATCGAAGCTTCAATAGACCCCAAGCAAGTAGCAAAACTAAATTAAACAGAAACCTTTACAAAACGCAATCGTTCACGTCTGAACAGATGGCTCACGCCAAAGCAGTGCTTATAAATTACAAAAGCAAATCCCGAAAATTGCCAAAAATCACCATGCTGCTGAAAGGCTTTAAAAACGTAATAATTCAAAGTAGGGTATTACTACCCACAGCACATCTCCATCGAACATCGACGAGAACTCTAAAAACTAGAGCCTTATTAGACCAAGGATCACAACGAACCTTCATATCATCTAGGGTACAAAATAGGTTAAAACTGCCAGCGAGACAATCGAATTTCAAACAACACAAAATCTGCACCATTACCCTAATTTCTCCCCAAGCAAGCAAATTGCCGCAACTTACTAACTTGCTTCTAAGTTATCACACAAATAGCAAGCATTGGCAAAAGGGTCCCAACTGCAATACCCCCGCTCAAATAGATATACTAGTAGGCTTTTACCCCAAATAATACTTGAAGGTGTTGAAAAAATTTAATCGCCCTTCTAGCCCAAAATACTATATTCGGTTGGATTCTGTGTGGACTAGTTACTGAACCAATTTCCACATTAACAACTTAAGTTGACGGAAATTCAAAAAAATACCTTAATTCACAATTAAAGAAATTTCGGGAGTTAGAAAAACGCCCCCTCATATAAATTACAACCCCAGAAGATCAGTATTGTGAAGACTTCCACAAAGCCACAACTACTCGATCAAATAATGGCCGGTACGTCGTACGACTACTACTAAAGCCACAACTTTCCAACACTCCACAAATCGGCACAAAAAACCAAGTGAGAGCTTCCTCTGATAACCCCAATGCTAAAAACACAAATATTTATAATTCAACCAAGTCATGCAAATATATTCTTGAATATTCCAAATATAAAATATTCCAATAATAAAATTTTCGTCAACTAATTTCCATAAATTCGAAAAAGGCAGAACAACAAAAACACAGGGGTTCCAATGGAATGCAATATCAGTTTTCATATTCTACTGAGCCAATATCAGCATTATCCGCAATAATAATTTCGACCCCGCAGGATGGCTTCGGCCAATTATGATACAAGCGAAAATCCTGATTATTCTTCACTTTGAAAAATGGTCACAATTCTCAAACAATCTAAACGATGTCCGAATCTCCCAATTCTTGGCCACAATCGCTCACGTCCATACATAACATCGTTCGTACATAATTGTCGAAAGTAATTGTAGAAAGTCGAAAAATCGACACCAATCTCACTATAGTGGCTCATAGTTGCCTAAAATTTCATAATTATAAAACAATTTACAAATAGAACAAGTAAGGAAATTCCAAGTTCGGGTGTAACCGAACATTTTATTGTATACTCTCACAATTTCCAAGGATCAAAGCCCGGGAAATTATTATACTTCAGATGTTGGCAAAATTTTATATTAAAGGAAGTATTGATCGGATTCAATCCATTTTTAACACAAAGACATATTATTATCGAGAGTTTTATTTAATTATTTTATTATATGAATTGCAATGATATATCTTACACATTGACCAATATTTTCGGTAAAAAGTCAACTATAGACACTGGGGTCCACATATTCACTACCTAGGGGCTTATACAATTTTGGTTCAATTTAAATAATTGTTGGTCACAAGGTGGCATACTTTAAACGTATTATTCACGCAAAGTTTTACGCCGATATAATTATTGTTGCTTGATTTGCATAGTGGAAAATGAAAGAATCAGATGGAATTTAAAATGTTGTTATATGGGAAATAGGCGTTGTTGTAATCCAATTGTTGAAAAAATTGAAGAATGTTTGTTGATATCGGTTAAGCAAATTCCAAGACATGGGTTTTCACCTAAAAATGGTTTATCGCGCTTTTAGTAGTTTTTAACAGTACCGTTATATGGGGAGTGGGCGTGGTTGTCACCCGATGTCCCCACACACACACTGTCAATAGAGGTGCTCAAAATATTTGTTCTCAGTGGATTTTGTTTTTATAGCTTTAGCGGTTTAGGAGATACGCACATTAAATCTATTATGGGGGCGGGACCACGTCCACTTTTTAAAAACAAATTTAATTGCAGATGCCCCTCCCTAATGTGATCCTGTATATCAAATAACAGTCTTGTATCTTATTGTGTAGCTTAGTTATGGCAATTTATTTGTTTTTCATTAAAGGCGTTTTGTGGGCATGGCAGTGGTCCGATTACGCCCATTTGCAATACCAACCGTCTTACCAAGAAACATGTGTACCAAGTTTCATAAAAATATCTCAATTTTTACACAGCTTGCACACATATATATTACCTTTTCTCTAACTCGATTACTTTTAGGTGATACAAATAAACGTTTGTTGAACAAAACTATTATACTCTGTAGCAACATGTTGCGAGACTCCCAATGTGATACAGTGACGCATCTAGACTAACAGAAAGCTTATCGCAGTTATCTAAGCGCTGCTGATATGGGTGGTTTATGCTAATGTTAAGCTTTAAATCCCACATCAAAAAAAGTAGCTTACAAAACAAACTATGATGAATTTACCATATCACTAACTCGAAATCAGATTTTACAGCCCTAATCCCAGAGTATGTTTTCAAAGGAGTACCCATTCTGGCTCTATCTAAGCCAGGCGTGGAGTCGCTAACCTTACTAAGCCATAATAAATAAATTGTAAATATCCGCCAATAAAAATGATAAACACAAAAACCCATATACTTTTACTATAATAACAAGTCGTCAAAATAGTAAATCAAATAAACACGCAAAATAAAGTTGCTTACATCAAGCATCAATACTTATGGTACATTAAAGTCCATATCGATTAAAACCAAAATCGTTTCTTACACTTAATATTTTGCGCCGTTGGCTACTCTACCAGCAGCAAGGCGAAATACTCGTACTTCCAACATATACAGCCAAAATGGGTAATAATAGGCAAAATATTCGGCTAGGGGGCCCAGGATGTGTAAATGAGCTAAGCCTGAGTAAATAAACACACCACCTTCCGTTAAAAACTGGCGCACCGTAATGTAACCACCAGGAATTGGCACAAAACGCACAGCTATACAAACAGAACCCTACCCCTGCAGAACCAAAGTGAGCGTATTTATTTCACACATTTAAATATGTTTGTTTGAATACGGTTTTATATACATAAAATCTGCAACAGTAAATCGGTTTTTACCAATATAAAAAACGATTATCAAACTGGTATAAATCTAAATAAAGTTTGGTACTTTATGTATCTCCAAATATATACGTAAATAATTATTGTATGCCTATAAGCTTACTTTTGTATTTCTAAACACCCATATTTCACATACATAAAAAAAACATAATTTAAGTATTTACTTGCCAAAACAATAAGCAGGATTGCTATAAATAAGTAAGCAAAGGCAAAATTTAAATTATAACACAAAAATCAAGAGAGAAAATAGCCAAAATAAAAACAAATCAAAAACATACAGATGCACACATAGCCATTAAAGTCTGCGTTCACCCCACACTAATTTTTGTGATAACGGGATTTGAGTGTAAGGATAAGTAAACATAGGCACCATTAAGTCGGCGTTCAGCTTTAAAACTAGTTACAAAAGTATTAAAAATTATAAAGAAAAATTAAATTCAACATTTTGTTGGATAGCCGCGTTGTTTTAAAACCACGCTCAATCGATTTAGTATTGATCTTACCAACTTATCTGTTTCCTCAGCTGTAATCTGGGACTATTCTTCTTTCATAACACTTCGCAAAGCCTCCTTACTTGTTATTGTATGCTGACGAATGCTATTTCCCTACAGATCCCATAAATGCTCAATAGGATTGAGGTCAGGTGATTGAGGGAGCGTTTTAAGTTGTCTAGGAGCATTGTACAAGAGCCAAAGTCTAACTATTTCCACAGTATGCTTCGGGTCATTATCTTGTTGGAACCAAAACGTCGAAGATAATCGAAGATTCTCTGCACTTTGGTTCAAATTGTTTTTTTTTCAGTAAATTCAAGCTGACCCACACCATAATTCCGCCCCTTTCCGTGTTTAACTGCACCAACAAAATTTTGCTTTTCAAGGGCTATTCCTGACTTGCGGCACACAGTTTGTCGACCTTTAATGCCAAAAATGCAAAATTGACTTTCATCCGAAAATATTACTTGTCTCCAGAATTCCGGCGACTTATTTATATAATTATGAGCAAATTCAGTGCCCTTTCGCCTGTTTGCAAGTGAAATATATGGTTTCTTTCGAGCGACTCTACCATGATATTCAGCTTTTCGTAAAATTTTTCTAGCAGTTTCGGCACACATTGTTTTTTAATGTTTATATTTACGTTTTCAATAATCTTTGTAGACGTAATTCGAGGGTTATTTTACCATATTTATTATTTTTCGTTCTTCCCGCTCTGATAATATAATATTTATTTTCGGATGGCCAGATCGAGGTTTTGACGTTAAATTCAGATTTTTGTTAAATTGTTTACGACGCGCTGGACAGAAAAATACGTTATTCCAATAGTTTGACCAATTTTTTGAAACTTTCGCCATCTTTCCACAACTTAATGATAATTTTTCTTTCCGACAAAATAATTTCTTTTCCTTTGGTTTCCATTTTTTTAAATATGATTAAAACGCGTCACAAGCTCTTTAACCGACTAATTATATTAAAACAAAATAGAATCTACGCAAAAAGAACGAACAAATTCATGAGAAGTAACGGTATTTCCAATTCAAGCTAGCTGAAATAAAATTTCACCACCCTATCAGGCGACGCAACGAATTACACCTCTATAAGCAAAATGTATATACATACATATGTATGTATGGTATGCGTATGAACAAAAATTAAAGTAATAAAAAGGGAAATAATTGACTTATGAAAAGAAAATGTAAGTAATGAGGGAAATAATAATGGAATTAGAATTAAAATTTCATTTAATAAAAAAGAATTATAAAAATAAAATAAGAATATATAAAAATATCTGATAGGATTTGAACTTAGGCAAAATATTTCACGTTGCAATAAGTAAGTGTGCTATACAAGCAGCACCGCAGGCAATATTTGACCAACTTTGCCTAATCTGTGAACTTAAACAACTATTGTTGTTTACTTGCTTCATATGCTCATATATTTATATGTGAATATTCTTGAAATTGCCTTCCTCAGTCAAAATTTATGCGAGCTCATATGTATATATTATACTTATGTATGTTTGTAGACAAAGTCGTCATTTGGTTTTTTTCAACAACACAATGTCCGCGCGAACTAGCCGTTATTTTGTTGGCTTGCCACCATGCACAGAGGCGTGTCAAGTGAGGGCTCATAATATATCCATATGTTGCTTAATTTGTATTGAAAAATACTGATGCATTTATGACTTATTTTCGTAATATAATATAATAATAATATACGTAAAAATATAAATTCATACTTATAATCGTCTTTAAAATAAATTCGATTAATAAAAACTATCTGAAATAATTATGTGACAGTGCGCCCCTGACCCTTTCTTGCTTGCGATCGTTCAACTTGTTTTTCGCAAAAAGCAAAAAGAGTGGACAAAAGTCATTGTTTGTGCGGGACAAGAAGAAGTAAGCATCGGCGTACGTGTATTTAAGAATGTATGTGTGATTATCACATTTGTGTAAATAGGCATAATAAGGAAATATTCAATAAACCTAAACATATGAACATATTTTCCTGAAATATTTTAATTATCTCAGGAAGTAAAATATGCTTTTAATGTAATTGAATTGAGATATGCTTAGATTCCAATTAATAAAACAAAAAATTAAATACAATTTAAGTTTTATGAGTTTTAGGATTCGAACGTATAGGCTCGTAATCGGATTGAGCTTAACTCCTTCACACTTATGGCCTAAGCCACCACAAAAGTGGAAACGCGATCGCTTAGCCACCGTTGTATTGTTATCCTTTGCTCAATAAGCAATTGCTCACGCAACGCTCATACATAAGTTGAAAAGATAGCCTATTAAATGTTTATTTTATTATAAACTCTGGGGTTTTTACCGGTAATACAGCTTTTTAATTTAGAAGGCTTTTTATAATTATATCATAGAAATTGAAAACATAAATCTAAATAGGTATGCGCAACGATTTTTCATTTAGGAATATTCGTTGTGTCTATTTATAGCATTTCGCACATTGCGTGGTGTATTTTTCTTCTTTGAACTTCTTCGAAGTTAAATTTTTCGATGTGCCCTCATCTGGAATTACAAATTAGTACTCAAAAAAATTTCATTTAACATTTGCGCCCTCTCTATTCATTAACATTCTCTGATATAATTGCGACGCGCAAAACATATTGCAACGGATTTCTCGATAAATCGTCTACCTGTAACTCACTCTTGAGTTCGATCACTGGATTGTTAAATAAAAGTCCCAATTTAATGGCTACACACTTATCTTCTTTTCTAATTCCAACAACTTAACACTTATTGCTCGTTATTCGAGCTTACAATTTCTTGCTTATAGCTTAATTGCTCTTATCACGACAACACTCCAACTAGAACTGTGTTTGCTGCACAATCCGGCAGCCCTTATATAGTAAATCTGTAATAAAACATTGCTTCTAGAACATTCTGGCAACTACGAATTCGCTAACTAGTTGCTTCTGGCAGTTTATCGTTCATTCGGTTTTGTTCTATCATCTATGTTCATGTTCGTCACACTGCCCTCCACCTAAGTCTGATCGTCCCGATTAAACATATTTGCGATACCAAACACAAAGCTTTTATGTCGCCCATCTCGTCTTCTTGGCTGGTGCTGACATCGTTAGCCGTCCTTCTCTTCTTGAAGTTAATTCCATCCGTTTTCCGGATACTCAGTTTCTGGTACATCCCTTGACTCAAAGCTGACTCGAGATTCCATTCTTGATCAGAACGTAACTCCATTGGAACACCGAATCTCGTTACCCACTTGTTGATGAATGCCTCCGCCACTGGTTCAGTCTCTTGGTTAGGAATTGTGTATACTTCTGGCCATTCATTGAAATGGTCCTTGACTACCAAAACTTGACTATTTCCTAATTTATTGGTGGGGAATGGACCATCTTCATACACGCCTATTTTCTCAACTGGCGCACGCGAACTGTGCTGTTTCATCTGCCCATGACTCCTGGACCTTGATCCTTTAGCTACAATGTCCTCAGCATATTTCGCAATCCTTTCTATAGCTGATTGACAACCAGTCCAATGAAACCTTTGCTTCAAATGCTCCAAGGATTTCATGTCTCTCAAGTGCCCTCCTCTTGGACATTTGTACTGCACGTTAAGAACATCAAGAATTCCAACCCTTGGAACAACCATAAGTACTCGGAAGGTTTGCCCATTTTCGCTTTTCCATACTCGACGCAAGCAGCCATACACCAACTTTTAACTGCTCCGTTCTGTCCAATATGATTTTGTGACTGGCCTTCCTGTAGTTATTTCTCCAATCGTTGTACATTGGTTCAACTCCACCTTATGTAATGCACCTTCCAATTCTGGATCTTCTTGCACAGAGTCATCCGTTTCAGGTTCAATTTTATGCTGATCTTCCACCTGTGATGGTATACACGCTTCCTGCTCTTCCAACTGTAAGGAAACTTGTGCTGGTATCCAAGCTTTTTGCTCTTCTAACTGTGAGGAACCTTTTATTGGTTCACACGCTTCCTCCTCTTCCAACTGTGGGAACACCTGCCCTGACATACGCCCGTTCAGTTCTTCCGACTTCGAAGACACTTTTGCTGGTATACAAGCTTCTTGATCTTCATACTGTGAGGACACCTGCGCTGGCATACGCCCGTTCAGTTCTTCCGACTTCGAAGACACTTTTGCTGGTATACAAGCTTCTTGCTCTTCATACTGTGAAGATCCTGCTTCACATGCTTCCTCCTCTTCCAACTGTGAGGATACCTGAGCTGACATATGCGACATATGCACGTCGAGCTCTTTCGGTGTTGACAACTGTGCTGAAAAACGTGCATGTTGCGCTGCGAATAGCTCTTCCAAATGCGTTGACCATCGTGTTTCTTGCTCTTTAAATTGTGTCGATATTTGCGATATTGCGGCAAAAACCATGTTTATGTCCACAATCTTTGAAGAGCATTGAGCCTCTTCTTTTTCTTCTATCTTTGTTGTCTCTTCTTCTAATTCCATGTGAAAGACATATTCCTCAAAATTAATCTTTTCCGCCTCCATGGCCTCTCTCAACCGTGATTGTAATTCAGTTTTTAATCCATTTGTCGCCAAACCACGTTTGCTCCAGCTCCTTTTTCAGTTGTGGAATCTCAGATCGTTAAACTTGGCCATTTTTAAATAATTATCTCCTTGGGAATTTATTTGACAATCCCACTTCTGACACCAATTGCAACGGATTTCTCGATAAATCGTCTACCTGTAACTCACTCTTGAGTTCGATCACTAGATTGTTAAATAAAAGTCCCAATTTAATGGCTACACACTTATCTTTTTTTCTAATTCCAACAACTTAACACTTATTGCTCGTTATTCAAGCTTACAATTTCTTGCTTATAGCTTAATTGCTCTTATCACGACACACTCCAACTAGAACTGTGTTTGCTGCACAATCCGGCAGCCCTTATATAGTAAACCTGTAACAAAACATTGCTTCTAGAACATTCTGGCAACTACGAATTCGCTAAGTGTGCTTTTACATTGGGACTCAAAAGAGTCTCATTTTTTTCAAATTCTCTTTTGGTGTCGCTCTGTGCATTCACACGGTCAAAAAGAGTCCAGCAACTCGAGTCTAGTTTTTCTGCATTCCTTTTCACAAAATTTTCGTAAATATTTGTGCGGTTCGACTGCGCAACACCGCGGAACACCGCGCAACACTGCGTGCTGCGTATTTCATTTGTATGTTGAGATGATAGTCACACATTTTGCTTGCAATGAATTACCATGAATATGGTAGAACAATATGCATAATACAAGTACCTACCCGCTAAATAGTTTCAAAGAAATACTAAAGACGGGAATTCCCTAATCCACAAGAATGTATTGCATATCCGCAACTAATATTTTCAAGGCCAAATTTATAATAGGAATTTCCTAATCTTTAAGTATTAAAAACTCATAATTTCTTTACTCCGTATTAAAAATTCATAATTTCTTTACTCCATAATCTATATCTTAATTTTCTCCTTATTTACAATTTGTCATAATATTTCTATTATTCTATGCATACGTATTTGCATATTACATACAAAAATAGATAACAGAACTCAAATTTGCGATCGAATTCATTTGAAACCGAGCGCTCTTGCAACCATTCAAAGAATTTGAAAGTGAAAAGGAATGCTGAAAAGGGTAGCAGCGAGCTGTTACGAACAAGAACACAAAGCGTGCCACCCGAACACGAGTGGCACGGTCCCTTCGTCTTTCCTCGTCGTCCCCTCGCCCACAATAAACTGGTATGAGACTCTTTTGAATCCCTGTGTGAAACGGCACTAACTAGTTGCTTCTGGCAGTTTATCGTTCATTCGATTTTGTTCTATCATCTATGTTCATGTTCGTCACAATATACACATTTTTAACAATTATTATATCGATATATTCTTAATATACGTGTATACGTACTTATTAAACATATTTACAAAAGTGGATTATAAGCATAAATAATAAAACAAACATACACTTATACATAAGTGCTAAGGAAAATTGCTGCACATTAACAACTCTGTTTTCACGCTATTCTTCTTTTGGAAAAATATACAATAGAACTGCAATTAATACTTACATACATACGGCATAGAATTTGCCTCTCTCTTTTACCCCACAATGTGTACTATTACATTATTAATTTAAAATAATTACCACAAAAAAGACAAATATAAAGATCGTAAAATTCACAAGAAATTAAACGGTAATAAAGCGGTATACTATTAGATTTTACTACGACAAATATATTCAGCAACAAAATATCTTCAGTATACTTACATACTTCCTCATATGTTATATATACGTGTCATTCCATGTCAAATCGAATTTTGGTGGTAAGTTTTGTCTTATCATATCCCGAAGTTCTGCCAAAAGTAAAACGTTTCCCGCGATAGTTACTTTTTACGATTTTCCAAAATTTTTTTTTATTTTGGTAATTGTCAAAATTTCTTTTCAAAACAATTTTTTTCCCATAAGTCTAAGTGTCCTCTGAAAACTCACCAGCGTTCTTTGTTTAATATACAGTACTTGTAGTTTCTAAAATATTAAACTAACGTCCTACTATTTGTTGATTTGACATGGAATGACCCATACGCATTTCAGATTGGCAATTATTCGGCAATACCCCTTGTTCTTTGGCAAACAAAAACAAGCAGGATTGCGTACCATCGTAAATATACCATGTTGCGTACCAAACAAAAGTGCATTGATCTTTTTTAATTGTTTTTAAACATATAAATAAAATGATTAATGTTGATACAAAAAAAAAAAATACATCTAGAGCTACACGCTCAAAACAGGTTGCTATATTTATTTCAGAAAGTGACAGGTAAATGAGATACTGCACTAGATTTGCATCTTCACCGATTTAATACTACTTTGAATCGGTATTAAAAATCAATTTTAAAAATCTTGGCAATTTTTGAACACGACTCCAAGCGGCTTATGACCATTGTATTAGCCTATATTTTTAAATGCTCATGACGCCATAGTAGAATCTGACGATTCAGATCTACCACACAATTTTGAATCATTTGCTTACGCCAAATACGAACACTGCTTAGACCAGTATGAAGCTACAAAAGCTATCATTGTATAAATCTTATACAATGAAGCCATAATCTCCGATCAATTAAAGCTAATAAAGGAAATTGAACTTCCTAGTAGAGATAAAGAGATGCCCAACTCATCTCTCACTGGAAATAAGAGCGTAATTGCTAAACGTCAAAACCTCCTGAACTCAGGCAACTGTCAAAGTTCAGGAGGGTCTGAGGGACGGCCAGATTGAAATCCTACAGAAAAATATGTGAACAGAGAGATTTGTTGCCGCTGTTGAAGATCACTAACAAAAATTGGAAAACAATTAAAATGAAAGAAAACGCAAAATTGAAATGTATGTGATTAAATCTTTTGTGATGCCATGTTTCGTAGTATTAATTTTCAATTGAAAATGATAAAAAAAACATTCACTAATTGAGAATTAATACATTTTTTTACTCTTTAAGTATTGAAAGTGCAAAAATCAGTTGTTTTAATATATCACAAAAATGGATTTATATAATTTTTCCATATGTTTAACGCATACATGTAAAATAATATTTAATCTTAATAAAAGTTGAGTATTATAATTTAAATGCCCAAAAATTATTATTTTGTCCTATCTGGCTACAATGCAAAATGTTATAAAAAACGCTAATATTTGAGCGCGCTCTCACACTGGAAAGAGTTAGGTATCCCATTATCCCTGGCACCCACTTCAAACCCGTGAGTAAAGCTGCCAAAAGTACAAAGTCAAGAGGCAAGTTCAATTGTACTTCAAACACGAATTATAGAAAAAAATCGAATCGACGATAAATTGACAGAATCAACTAGGCAGCGAATTCGCAGTTGCCAGAATGTTCTAGAGGCGAAGTTTTGTTAAATATCTACTATATAAGGGCTGCCGGACTGTGCAGCAGCCACAGCTCTAGTGGCACAAATGGTCACCGATTATCCTCCCTTCCGTACATCAGCTGATACGACCTATCTTATGAGAGCGCAATGTAAATGAACAGTCACCATCGCTTTTACCGTGCGCTTCAACAGACCGTACGGTAGGATACCCGCGAAAATTGGATTTTTTCCGTAGATACGAGTGAGCTGAGAGTGAGAGAGCAATCTCTTGCAACGCAGGCTTGCCAATCTCGACATTTTGTAGTAATTAAAAAATGAACTTGAATAATGATAACAAACCAGTGATCGAACTTAAGAGTGAATTATAATTAGACCATTTATCGAGAAATCCGTTAGAATATCAAGACGGCTTTCCTGATCGAAAAGTGAGAGTGTGTAGTAGAAAAGTGTAAGTGTATTGCATCTGGAAAGCAGTTTCTTGATCGTGTAACGTCCGGGTAAGCCAATATAAATATTATATGTTGGCTAAGGCTGTGTGCCCAACCATAGAAATATTAAAATTCTGACAGATAAAAGTGAAAGTTTGAAGTTTATCGTGGTGAATACGAATGTCAGAATTTTACCCAACTCCCGAGCTAGGTAAAATTTTGATAACTTATAATATTGAATACAAACTTGCATTCAGGAATAAACGAATTTAAAAGAACCGCTGCATACATAACAAATATGTCATTAATTCGTAGTTTATCATTTGTCTATGTTATTATATATTCCATACAGAAATGAGCTCTTAATAAGAAAAGTTCTTGGCTCCGTTTAATATTTTCTATTTAGCCGAAATAGTGCAAACTTAAATTAAGATGAAAGAATTAAGTAAAAATAATATTTTTGTAGTTATATGATATAATTGTGTATATACATATGTGTACGGAATACAAGTAGCGTTGAATTAGCCTAGCAAGATGCCAAAAATTATCAATTAATAACAAATCTTCAAATTAAAGAATTTTTTCAAGTTGCATTGGTATTGTTATTAGTAGTTGCTTTTCATTTTAAAAATATATTTAATAATTTATATAACAAGGCAAACACTCAAACGACGCAATTTCGTTTGTTTTGAACTGTCAAAATTTTTTTACACCATAGGAAATTTTTTCACCAACTCAACATAGTGTGACGAACACGAGTACCAGAACAAATCAGAATTGACGATAAACTGCCAGAAGCAACTAGACAGCGAATTCGTAGTTGCCAGAATGTTCTAGTAGCGAACTTTTGTTAAAAATTTACTATATAAGGGCTGCCGGATTGTGCAGCAGACACAGTTCTAATTAGAGTGTTGCCGTGTATAGAGCAATTAAGTTATAAGCAATAAGTTGTAAGTTCGAATAGCGAGCACTAAGTGTTAAGTTGTTGGAATTGGAAATAAAGATAAGTGTATAGATTTAAATTGGGACTTTAATTTAACAATCCAGTGATCGAGCTCAAGAGTTTGTTATAGTTAGACGATTTATCGAGAAATCCGTTACAATAGGGAAAAATGTTATCGTTTGGCACACAGCCTAGGCCTTCCATACAAAATCATCTAAGCTAATCGCTTAACGTCATTGTATAAACATTGTATAAATTATGTTAGAGATACATTTATCCATTGTATAAGCCTTGAATATATTGTAGATGTATACAATGCATTTATCCCTGCATAAATAAAACACGTCTACTATTTATAACTTCTGTAATGTAAATGGGAAAATGCCTTTTGCAGATATTAAGTGTATTCGGGAAGTAAGCAGTGAAGACAGTGTAAGTCTAAATCTCTAAATATCTCGATTAGTTTTTGTATTAATTTAAACATATTTCAGAATTATACAGCTGAAAATTTAATAAAACATACTGCAAAAAAGTGGAAAACACAAACTTGTGGTGAAAGAGTTGCGTTTATTGTTTTCGAATTAAGTGAGCCACACATAATTACAGGTATTGATATTGGAAATGAGCATTCTGCTTTCATAGAAGTATTGGTCAGCAAAACTAGTTGCAGCACAAACAATTTTACTGTAAGTTTAATAGTACTTGAAAACTTAGTCGCAAACCCAGTTCTAACAACATATTGTAGGAAATTTTGGTGACTTGTTCGTTTATGACTCTTATAGAGAGTAAAAATTCTACCAATGTCAATCGGGTCCGTTGTTTTAATAAAGAAGCATTAGTACCAACAGCAGCATCTGAAAAGTGGCAGTTTATTAAAGTGATTTGCAGTCAACCTTTCAACAAACACGTACAGTATGGAATATCGTTTATTAAACTGCATGTCGATTCTGAACTAAATAAGAAAACTATTCCTTGTGAGCATAAGAAACCAATAACTACAAATAACGTGACTAATTTCTCTGAGTCACCAAATAACTCCCAACTGGGTAAATTTAAATTGCGAGAAGTGTCTCCAGAATCTGACTCGGAAAGTTCAAGATCGCTATTTAAAAGATGGAAAGTTTCTGAAATGAATACTAATTCAAGAAGATCTCCAATAAGAAATAAAACTGTAAAAACTAATGAACCTGTTAACAATGAAAAGTTGGCCATTTTTTTAGATCGTAATCGGAAAGAACTTGGTTTTGGTAGCGAAGAAACGAGAGATGGGGAAATACTTCCCATGAAAAAACAAAGACTTTTAAAAACTATCGAGATTGAACATCAACAACTGCAAGCTAAAACTGAAAAATCCAAAGTATGCAGGGACAGTAAGAAAGCAGTTATAAATTCTTCAAATGCAAATAAAAGGCACGAATATTTCGGAGATAAAGCAACAAAAAAAATTGACAAAAGTTATGACATAGTCCAAAAGCAAAGGGAGAAACCTATAATATTTCGACCATTCCATGAACTACTAAAAGGCACTGTTTTAGTTATCAGTGGAATACAAGTATGATCCTTATATCGAAGAATGCTTTATCTGTTGTATACTTAAATTCATTTTTTCAGTAGAATCCTGATCGTTCAGATATTCGGGATAAAGCTTTGTCAATGGGAGCAAGATATAGAGCTGATTGGGGAACTGGTTGTACACACTTAATGTGAGTAAAAAATTAGCCCGGCATGGAATTTGGGTATAGATGATGTATATATGTATGTATATATGGTGTGTTTATTAGATGCGTTAACCCTTAACTGCAAGCTTTTTTTTTTTGATCTGAAAAAAAAGGATATTAAGGCTACAAATATCCACACAATTTCTTAAAATAAAAACGAAAACAAAAAAAAATGTATGTAAAGATTTTGTTCAAAAAAATGTTATGTTGTAAAATTGCAATCCTGCATTTATGTATGAAATTTGTTTGTGTGTATCCCGTATATCGAGGCATTTTGTATCTTCCACGAGCGCAATATTGCGGCAAATTATTTGTTGGCAGAGCCTTTGGCGGAACATACGGTGTTGGTCCTCGCCGTTTCTTTGCTTGAAGCTCTCTTTTAACGCTGTTTTCAATACTAGGTCTCCCACGCTTATTACAGATCATGATTACAGGAATAATAAATTGACATACATTTAGGTTGCCTATACCATTCAGGTCTTTATAAACAAGTCACGAATTTATAACGAATATATCAATAAGACTGTAATAAATACGAAGATACCACTTCCTGCTTCTCATCATAAAACGATATCTACCAATAAAGCTGTCCATAAGATCTAACACCCATATGTACATTGTAATCTTTGACAATTTGAGGACATAGATAGTTGAGTTTCTTTTTTCCACTTTCGCTTTGTTAAATCTTTATTTGAGACACGGGTTCTGCCGATGATGAAAACAATGCCACAACTTTGTTGTCTTTCCAAGTAATAGCTACTAGTTAAACGCCTTCAAAGTCGCCTACTTGTTCTTCGTAAAAACCGCAAGGAAATATTTCTTTCATCATGACTTTTTTGTCCGTAAACTTGCAATTTACTAATATTTTTGCTTGGACGGTACCCAGGCAAAAAATCCCTTGTTTAGCAAAATAGGTAACCAACGGAATTGTCGTATAAATTGTCAAAGTACAAAATATGGTTAAAACTTCTAGGAACCCCGCGAGATAGCCGTACGACGATATTTCCTACTGGTCCTAAATCTAGCTAATCATTATGATGTTTGTGTATTTTTGACCCGGTGTATATTTCAAAATTATGGCCATAACTCTTGACATTACACTAATAGCTGAAACAGTCACCGATATTCCTCCCTTCCGTACTTACCGCCCGTATCAAACCAAATTTGTATGAAGTTATGCTCGTAGTTGCAACGCCAGACCAATCTAAGTAGTACGTAGGTCGTTATAATAATATTTCATGCATACGTAGAGAGAAAACCTAGGCTCGGGGGAATTAGGGTGAGGGCTCCCTGATCCATGAATTTATTGAAAATATATTTTATTTATTTTGAGAAAAAATTAGTTCCATTTTACCATAAGTATAAATGTGCTCGAGTATATACATATGTATATGGTAACTTGGGTAAAGCATCCTGAAGAAACATTAATGCTGATCTCAAAAAATTTAATTTTTCAATTGATGATGACCGCTGGGAAGCATATAATTATAAAATTACAAGCAAGAATTCTTATGAAATGTAGTAATTCATAATGGGAAAAATTGTAGTGAATTGTTGGAGAAAAAAATGGAAATTGTTGTAAAGCACTGTGCTTCCCAGAGAATTTCGGGTCCAGAACCTCCTCCCTCTCTCCTGTACTCTGTATACCATGAAAAATATTTTTAATTAAAAGTAAGTATATACATATTCATGTACGAAAACTTTTACATAATATTATATGATATATTTCTAAAAATATTAATTTTTTTCATTATAAAATATATACATGTATTAATCGCAAAATAATTTTCCATAAACTCTTCATCTCTACGAATAATATTGTTGCTAAGTAATTTAAATTTTTAGATGTGCCTTCAAGAATACACCAAAATATAACCAGGTGAGTGGAAAAGGTAAAATAGTTACTCCTGCTTGGATAGAAGACTGCTACAAACAAAAGAAATGTTTGCATTGGCGAAGATATGCTTTGGATAGCAGTGATCTTAATCAATCCCACAGTGAGGAAGAGGTGCCAGATGAATCGCTGAGACCTATTGAATCATCGGTTAACAACACTAAATTCAAGCAACTTGATTTAAAAGTACCATTATACAATCCCTCTAATAGTTCTATAAAAGGCGCCGTGTCGTCAGGAAGTGATACAGATGATGATATTCAACGTGTTTTACAGAGTAATACTCATAAACCTAATTTTAATATATACTTATGAAATTGTATCATGTATTTTAACAGATAATGTTGCAAATGAAACCAAAATATTCAAAGAAAAAGGAGATTTTGATGTGTCTACAGAAGAAGAAGATTATTTGGACGTGAAGACAAAATTAGTACGAAAAGCGAAGCTCAAATAACAATGTTAATATTTGTATTTGTTAAGAATTTAAATTTTTATAAATATAGATGAAAATTAAATGAAAGTAAAGTTCAAATTTTGTAAAAAAAATAAGTAAAAGGTGGATATAATTATATATTTAAGAAGTAGTAAAAAGTGTTCTTCAGCTGATTCTATTGTAAATTTATTTACACGGTATATCAGAAAACCCATTTTAGTGGGCAATATTTGGAAATGGCGATAGAAACTTAAAAGGGGGACATATATTTTGTGTTGTTGTTGTAGCCGCAGAATTCTGCCTAGTTGGCAGTCCTTAGCCGGATAATACCTGGTCCGTTTCGGTTTTATAGACCCGACTGTTGTGGGGACAATGTCTCACAGTAGACACATATCTACTTCGTTATGTCCTAGTTTATTGAATGACTGGAAAGAACTTATGTATTTATCATAAAGAAGAAAATTTACTCGTTAAGTTGCAAAAGGCGTGAAAAGCTATAAATTGAGCAAAAACTTAGATAGTTGTAGATAGTCGGAATTGGGTCATTGCAACGTCAACAAAACGCCGTTAATCGAACTGCCATCACATCATAACTTTTCAAGTCACCAGATTCCGAAATTGTGGACCCCAGTGCGAATGGCCAATTTTTCACCGAAAATACCGGTCAATCTGTGAGATAAATTATTTATATTCGAAAAAAATCAGGTCAATACATACTTACTTATATTTCGAATATGTCGGTTATTTTTTATAAAACTGCGTGAAAACATGATCTCGACTATAACTGGGTGATGTTAAAAGTTCAGACCTTCCCATAGCACTAATATAACCCATAAAACAATTTTCAACTTTCCACATGACTAATACATTTATGGGCTATGGCAATGTGTAATAATTTAATGAAAATATTTTCTTAAAAATAATGTAGTTAGGAACTGAATATGACTGAAACTGGTCAACATCTTGGTCTAAAAATCATATCCCTAATATCGTGATTTCTAATCCTATACATTTAGCTTCTTCGATTGAGTTTATATTTGATTTGAGTTAATTGGGTTAATTTTAATATAAATTTTTCAGACATGGAACAAAACATGAATCTATTTAAATAAATAACAAACCAAATATGACCGAGTAAAATTTTTTTATATTCTCGCAAAATGTTGCTCAGAGTATAATGTTGTTGTGCCCTTTGTCTGTCCTTGGCCGGATGAATAATCGGGTCCGTTCCGATTGCGTAGACCCGACTGAGTCAGAGTTATAATAGTTATGCTCACCTTGTGGTTGTTTGTAACAACAAATCTAAAAGGTATATAGTACCATATACATACATACATATGTATATCATAATTATTAGGACGATTATTTAGACCATGTTTGTTGTCATCGAAATCATTCAACGGGAGGCCCAGGAAAAGTGCTGTTTCGACGGGGCCGGACCAAGGGATAGGGGTGTTGGATGAGTCGGATTCGTTGGGCATGCAAAGAGGTGGGGACTCATTGCACGCAGAACATATGTACATTTGGTATGTCGAGGTAGTTTAACCTGTTTCAATATTCAGAACGAAGTTGCACAAGGGTCAGTCAATATGTACAATAGGTGGTCGCTTGACACCAAGTACGCCATTCAAGATTTGCTGCATCTCTATACTTTCGTACGCAGAGTGAAAAGGTACAGGCTGTCGAGTGTAACACTTAAAATCTTAGGGTTTGAACAGTCGGAATTTTAACACCATCGACTGCGATATTATTCGGTCTGTCCTTCCTCATTCAGTGTGTGAATATGTCACTGTGGGTTTAGTAGGGAAGAATATTAGGCTCTTTGCAGAGAAGAAGCGAGAAGGATAAATGAGATACCGGTTTACTTTTGGACACATGTCATCAATTTCGTTCCCTGACGTTAATATCGTATCATTTGCTTATGCGTTGATGAAAACTCCCTCTTCATGGTTCCTTGCATGATAGACTTTCTGAGAAACTTTTGACATGTCCAACGATACTAGAATCGTCCTCTCACAGAGTAGTTTTGGATTTATTCTACGAATTAATCGGGCGGGCTGAGGTGATAGTGTGCGCTTTTCTGAAACCATGTAGATGGTCTGCTAAACGCTAAGTGAAGTTCGATATGAACAAGGCCTCAAGTGTCTTCACTATTGGGGAAAGGAGAGTTATAGGACGACAAAATGATGGATAGGCCTCCACCGCGATATTTACATAAAGCATTAAAGTTAAATTGTGGTATTCGGGTTTCGACGTAAGTCGGTCGTGGAGAAGATGCGTTTACCCGCTAGCATCACTCAAGAGTCATGTTGAAGAGATATTATGTAGCGGTCTGGAGTCGTTTGAGTGTTGACCTTGTGGTGATCACCGCTTAATCAACATTGTCTTCCTAGCCATGTGTATTGGGCGTGCTCCAGGATTTTTGGATGGTCTTAAGAGGCCTAGCTTAACCATCAGCTGGAATTATTATTTGGCTATCTTAAACCGATCGGGGAATAGCTGGTGGACACCCTGAATATACGGTGCATGATGGCATGCTTTGTTGATGTGTGCTTGGATGGATTGCCCAACAATTCGAGAAAGACCATTTAAGAAATTGGTTGAATTTTTTATTTTCGCTTACAGTGGTGATGGATGTAATTGGAGTTTTGGCGTATGAGCCTGAGGTGTGGGAACTGGTGCATGGGTCTAAGATGCATCTCCGTTTGAGGTTCATGATGAGCCATATTGTTGCATTGGGTATGCTCCGTTTATTGAATACGGCACTTCGGCAATGCAAAATATCTCTTGTATTGCTCGACGGAGGCCGATGTCAAGTATACGATTTTTTTTACCATATACATCATATATCCACATGTATTTCTATTTTGCTGCCCTTTTCAGCTTGGAGTGGGAACATCTTGAGTTTATTCTTGTCAATTTGTAGTAGAGAAGGTACAAAGATATTCCCGTCAGTATCGGCGAGGTATTTCCCATCAGAAATGCGGTCATAAATAAATAGTAGGGGAGGCTGGAACCAGTTATCGCCGAGTTTACTGGGTACTGCTTAGTGTCCAAGCTCATAGGTGTGTGCATTTCTTGTCATGCGCTCGGTGGTGTTAGTAAACTAAAGGTAGAGTAGTCTTACGGTGAGCCAAAAGATTCGTGCGAATGTTGTGACTAGCTGCCTTCCACCCAATCGTTTCATTCCGCTAGAAGTTAATATGAACGCCGATCGTCCAATTGTACTCCCGAAAGCAGTTTCTTGATACGATAGAGTTTGTCAATATGTGCATTAAGTTCATGATTCGATGGTGCAGCGATTCGGTCGAAGCATCAATCAGCTAGAGTCTCGTCATTAATGTTTTGAGGAAACTAAACCAGAAAAATTCCCTAAGTTCAATATAAGAACTTAATGGAAAAAGTGTTAAAAATTTAAGTTTAAGTTTTAAAAGGTATATGAAATTGTATTGCCAGAAGTGTTCAGTGTCGCTAAACTGTCAAAAAATTAGATCGGAACAATAAACAAAGACAGTTCTACGGCAGATGTGTAACCATTATTTGTACTATCGGAGAAGAGCTAACGATTTCCTAATTTCTATTCATTAGTACCGGTTTCCAGCTCAATTACTCGCAACGTTATTTGACGGTTTCATTACTTACACCTAAAAACTATAAAAATTAAAACAAATCTATATATATAAATATAAATATATATTTTAATTATGTTAGTGTACTATCTTTATTTTCCTTGCATTATAATTTTCTGCTATCCTCGTATACTATCGTCCTTAAAAATTATCCGTATTTCCTATTATGTTTATTTACTATTGGTTTTCTGATTAACTCATTAATATACCTTTTCGATTATGCGTTTCTTCCGATACTGAAGGGCTTGGCAAAGTTGATACTCCTGCGAACCATGATCTATCCCATATCCCACCCATATCTATCTGGTAGGAATGGGCTCTAAGATAATTTAAATATTTTTAGTATTAATTAATAATGTTTTAATTACTAAAAGGGCGTCGAAAATTGGGGTTTTTAAGCGAATTTTTAGCTAACTCCGCAACTATGTTGTAAGGTAATAGCCATTTCGTCTGTAATAATATTTTAAAAGCCTTTAACTACACCCTTGAGTTGTAAGTCCACACATTTGACTTGCAAATAAGTAAAGTGAAAAAATTTGTAATTACATATCATAAATCTTAAGTAAATAACTTTTTTCAAGTAATTTTTTTTTTATATAAGACATTTTAATTAGTGTTTGGCGAAGAAATCTTAGAAGATAAGAGTAGATTTTGCTAAAAAGTAAAGCGCCCTGGATTTTGAATAATATTAATGCTAAAAAGAATAAATCAATAAATGAGCTTAAAAATAGCTTATTTTGTACTTGCAGTGAAAGTTTTTAAGCCCTCATAGCTTCGTCTGAATTGCAAGGCTTCTATTTCTCCATCTGTTTGTAGCACGCATATTAAAATTCTTTGGGTCGCGGACCTTCCATATCACTATCTTTAATTTTGTAATAGTAAAACTTTTAACTTTTTTTCTTATATTATAAATCTGACAAAGAAAATGTTGCAATATCAGCTTTAGAATCTTCTAAATTTATAATATATCTCCTTAAGCAACTAGAATCCCTAGTACATACACCATTTGACATATTTTCTACTTATTTAATTAGGTTAATAACTACTCAGGACAGATTTGTACAAATAATTTTCAAAAGCTTAGCAAGATCCAGAAATTAAGTCACCTACTTACGTGACAAATAACACTATTTTACCAAACATAATTTGGAAGTATTCTGCAACACATTGAGCATGAAATGGGCAGTTACAATGGGCAAAACAAAAACAGGAAAAACTATCCTATCCTAAACATGGTATACGAAAATTATTGGTCATAACTGGATTCTTGAACTCTGAAAAACCGTCTATCACTTTTCAAGGAATCACTTGGTTGAATAATTTTGTATATATTATTTAATTGACATTTTAATCGTACATGCAAATATTCGCCACTAACAAAAGTTGAATTATTTAGCTTGGGCGGACAATCGGACTTATAAAAAGAACCCACATAGAAATTTCTACCTCAAGAATTTTTTTATTTTTGTATTTAGCATACAGTTTTCCGGAAGCGTTTAATATCTCTTCGCTTGAAGAAGATAGGAGTTTCTCCGGTTGTTATATTTCGAATATACTAATCAGGTTGCTAAGGCTCTGAAATCTTTCTTTAGTTTGAGAAATTAATATATCTAAACAGCAATAGTATACATTGACTTTGAAATAGGATTCCGGGTCGGAAATTCTCTCGTCTTGTGATAACTCATCAAAAAAACGCTTCGTTATCTTTCGCCTACTGTTTTTAAAAACAGTTGTTACCCCCCACTCTTTTGCTAAATCTTTGGATTCATTTAGCAAACTATTAAATGAATTCTGATTTCTTAATTGGCACAATCTATTTAAAAGATTACTTAATAAAATACTAGATTTTTGTAAGTCATTATTTTCATGCTGTAGAGCTTTAGAAACAGGATTAATAATTTCAAATAGTGAAGAAAAAAATGTAACGAGCACTAAGAAATCAAAACTCTCTAAAATATTAATTATACTTTTACATTCTTCACGTTCAAATTTTTTATTTGAAATTAAATTTATTTTTATTTGCTCCATCGTATCCCTGTCCTCTACATTTAGTCAAATCAATTCCATATTCTTTAGTCAAATTTAAAATGACAGTTTTCAGACCTGCAGCAGTGCAATCAGTTACTGCTATAAATCCTAAAAAGGACTCACAGATTTTTATTTCTTTAGGCACATTATCATCATTTTCTGTAACCGAGATATATCGAAAAACTACAGATAGTTGGTCAATTTTTGACAAGTCTTGTGTTGTATCCAGAATTATTGTCAGAAATGGAGCTTTTTTAATTTCTGAGATAATATTGTTCCTAACGGTGGTACCAAGCAAACTAATAATTTCGTTTTGAATCGTAGGGCTTAAATAATTTATTTCACCTTTCGGTTTTAGAAGAAGTTCTTTTAAGTTGCATCATAGTTAGATAGCAGACGTGAAATTGTCATAAAATTGCCAGAATCAGAATCATGCCCCTCAAAAGTAGATTACAAGATACTAAAGTAATTATAACATTAATTATACGATGCAGTACATCTCTCCAGAATGTAATATTACTATCGATTTCACTTTTCAATAGAGTATCGATGGTATTTCCTTGCAACCAATTATTATAAGAGAGTGAGGCACTAATATGCTGCTGTGACTTTTCATGGTCAAGAATAGTTTGTGTGAAATTGCTTCTAACCGAAACACCGTTAACCCAAGCAGAGGAGTACGATTTGTTTTGACGATCTGCTAATAACCAACAGAAGTGACAGTACGGTTTGTTTAAAACGTTAGAATAACATAACCATGGTCTTATAATTTTTATGCCTGCCTGATTGAAATATGAATAATAATAAGCCGAAAAAGGTCGGTTATTTTCTGAAACTTTTGGAAATGGTCCTTGTGGTTTAAATGGACCTAATTTAAAAATTATTTTTCGTTCGCATTCAGTTAAATTGTCACCAAAATTTCCTCTATCTGATGAAATTATATTACAATCTGCAGATATATCAGAATCGTTGACTTGGGGTTCCTCGATTTCTGGATGGACATCCGATAAAGTATGTGCTTGGCTTTCTTCTATTTTTTTATGGATAATTGACGAAGAACATGCTTTAGAAGAATCTAAAAATAAACGAGTAATTGTTAAAAAATAAATACGAATGCCTTGATACTAAACTAAAAAGAGTTATATATAAATAAATAACGTTACTAAGGGCCACAGTTAGAGAGTGGTCAGTTCAGACGCAAACAGACTCTACGCGGATTGTGTTCGTACCTATTAGTAGATACAAAACCACCTGCAGCCCGTCCGTGCATTACTATACACCTGCGTGCTATTTAAACGCAGCGCGTAGTGTAGTGGCCATACAAAACGAGAACCCGAAAGCGAGTCTGCACATCTGAAGTTCTCAGTACGCAATTAACGATACGATACGGACTGATAGACAAACAACAAAACAAATCGATCCTATAGATAAGTTAGAATTTTGTTTTTTTTTAATCAAGGCACGGAACCCTAAAAACAGTATAATTGTGAAAATCGAGGGGGGAGACCACTTTTTGTGACAGATGGACAGACCGAAATTAAAAGATTTCCTTGTTTATCACTACGGGCCCTTAATAAATGGGTTGGGTGGTACTTACCTTTCCAATCTAAATCACTCACAGTCTCTGAAAAAATGAAGAAATTTTGGGCACTTTTTTATAACCTCGTCCCTTTTCTGTTTAATTTTTCTTTCTCAGCGCCGCTGGGATAATCTCTTTTCCTTTCACTCATTTATTTTACAAATCGCTACTAATACTGCTAAACCAGAAGAACATTATTGTTTGTACTGAATTACAATGTAATGCACATTTATATAAAGCGCGTAAATAAACAGTGCACTGCACTCCGTGGTTTAACCAGAGAACTTAAAACAATGAGAAGGTGCAAATTGAATTTTGTATGATGCTCGATTGGTTGGCTGAAAATTTGAGATCAAGGAGTTCACCACTTTCTGTATAGTTTTGCTGTTATTTAACAGAAATGAGAATTTTTAACAACGTTCTCTGACAAAATACGTATCTACCAATATAAAGAGAAAAATGAAATGAAATGAATGAGAAAACAAGAAATACAAATGCCACTTCACATATGCATGATTATTTTTTGCCATATAAACGATTTTTATGATGAAAACTTGATAAATTATTATTTTTTTGCACAAATGCTACATTGATAAAATGTGAAAGATTATGCAAAAAATGATATTTTACTATTTTCATAATTTTCTAATTTCAATTTTTACAGAATTAATAATTTATGTATGTACATCAATATGTTATATTATATAATATAATAATATATTATATTATCAATTATCAATAAATACATGTGAGCGCACTGCTCTATATGTAATTATGTATGTACAAATATGCATATGACCGCGCAAAATAAGTAATGCATACACAAATCTACATACATTTAAGCGTACAAATGTAAGTACGTCAGCCAATAGGAAAAATACAAACATTGTTGTACAAAAACAACAATTGTCTCAAATAGCATCAGCACCAGAAATCAATATGGCAGCCAAATTGACAAATCCTAAATTTGTAGTAAATCACACACCAACAACATTTTCATTCATGAACGCTGGCGCACAAGCAATAAGCTAAGTCGTTTCATTCATAAAAGCAAACGCCTTACACATCTCGTCTTTTCACGACGATGGCAAAAGGTAAAAATCATAAATTGAACAAATTTCTGATATTCCCTCTAGAAGGGAAAAGTGACAACCCCTCAAATATGAGTATTAAAATATTTTAGAATAAAAGTGACAACATAGTAAATTTGTCGATTTACAATTCAAGAAAATTTTTAAAGAAAATATTCAATATTCCTCTGATTTATGTATACAGTAAACCCCGGTTAAGTATCACTCCTCCAATCCCTCTTATCTGCCGGTGTCTTGCTGCATCTCACTTTTTTTTTTTTAATTTTTTAAAGAAAACGGTAATTTTTTTTTAAATACATAGAAATAATTTTTTTTGGTACCACTCGCTTAAGTACCACAATCGCTTATGTACTACAAAGCACAAAAAATCTGCATCTTTGGTTTTGGCACTTAACCGGGATTGACTGTATTTGTCAAAGAATTTACGTAAGTACGTTCGAATTTTTTGTACACACATTGACTTTACACTTGCCCATATGCGATGTATGTTTGTAAGAGTGTGTATGGCACATCTTGGATTTTCTACCAACAACACAATGTTGTGACGCTTTGTCGTCGCGTCAGTTCTTCGACAGATTGACTCTTTGACATAAAAGCAAAAAATGTGTCAACGGAGATTTCACATGAAGTAATGAGTGTACATATCTACATAAAAATACATACAAATGTGTAAACGACATAATATATGTATGTCCTGTTACATATGTTTACACATGCATTTGAAAAGAAAAATTGAATGTGAAATACCGACGGCAAAACACAATTCTGTACTTTTATGACTCCATAATGGTGTCAAGTACAATTAATGAATTATTTTAAGAAATATATCAAAATACTTTATTAGTAATAATTTAAATGTATTTTGATATATTTCTCATAATAAAGTAAAAATGAATTAACATAAAATAATTTTAGTTCAATAAAAGGGAATATATTTCAAATGGCATATCAATATGCCCAGTTTTGCTCACATATTATATTCTCTTCAATATTCGTCGGTTGGTTATGTTAAGAGAGCGTATGTGTACAGATTCACCGCTGTTATAAAAGCGAAAAATGTTATTTGTTTCTGGTGCATCTGTGGTGAACTCCTTGATAAATTCCTACAAATTGTTCGCTGTCGAACCTGCACCTTCTCATTGTTTTAAGTTCTCTGGTTTAACATCCAATGCAAAGTACAGCAACGTACACGTACACCGCGATATCGAAGAAGGATTCCCGGGGTTTCCCCGCTGAGTTGAAGATAAAGTAAGTAAAACGGGGAAGTCCCGCAGCCCGCCATAACGATGTAGAGTGTTGCCAATTTTTGAACGCACGCTTAAGGCGGGAAAAAAAGGAATTGCTTAGAATTTTGTCATTTGTAAAATAAAATAAATTAGAAAGTTTTTATTCTTTTTCCTTACACACTTTGGGGCCCCCGTGGCAAGGGGGCCCCGTATAATTGATACGGCAATAACGGCGGTAGCTACGCCCCTGGCGTTAAGCACTATGTTTGATGTTACACTCTCTAAATTCTTGATTTAAATTAAATATATCTGCATTATTTATCAAAAAGTTTGGTTTTCTCCTACTTCCATTTCCTACAGTCAATGCTTTCTACGTCCTTTATTTGCACCGATCTTTCTGAAATAAAATCCTTAAAAAAAAACTACTAAACTTTTCAAGGTTTCTTTCGCTTGTTACTAAACGACGTGCTATTTTTTTATTGATTACTATTAAAATCAATATATACTGACCGCGCAATATATTGAGAAACTATTTAAAGTTTTTTTTTGTGATTTTATGATATCCCTAGAAAGGGCTAAGTTCGGGTGAAATCGAACACTTTATACTCTTGCAACTTGCAAGGATCAAAACAGAGAAAATACCGGTAGCACCAAAGGTGTTAGGAAAACTTAATATTAAAAAATGTTACGAAGCAATTCAACATTCATTTTTCGATGAAATTGTAAATGGATTAAATTCGAATTTGGCATTTTATTAAGTTATATTATAGGTCATAAACTCACTTAGTTTTATTACTATATTTTACTTCGCGTCAGTTAAATTATATAATATTAAAATCATCTTCAAATGAGATATGAGGGATACAAACTCAACTGAAAGAGCTAAATTTAATATGAGTTGATGTGAAAACGTCAACCAGAGGATCGCAATTCATTATTTTAGAGATATTAGGTTTGGACTAATGTCTAAACCAATTTCATCTATATTCCCAAACGATTATAAAAAAAAACTTGTTCATTTAATTTTATTAAGTTATCGCACATTTTGTAAGGTGGAAAGTCTGAAATCATTATACAGGCTATATTGAAGACACAGAAAAGGATATTGACCCGATTTAACAAATTTTTGACGCTCAGACTTGCTATCATCAGGAAAACATTCTCTCCGAATTTGAATTTGGTTCGATTTGGACAATTTTTGGTCATAAGGTGAAGGCGATATATTATAATATTTGGCGCTTTATATGTACGAGGGCTGCTATATATATTTCTGGCCTAATAATGAAAATACGAATATTTAGCAACGAAAATGGTCGATTGCTGTTTTGTTTCGGGCTCATAGGCATATATCCATGATTCGTCACCTGTGACGATCTTATAAACGTCTTTTGAAGCACCGCGATCGTATTTTTTCAGCATTTCTTTACACCAATCCACACGAGCCTATTTTTGAGCGATTGTCAAACTGTGCGGGATCCAACGAGAACAAACCTTTTTTACAGCCAGGTGTTCATGCAATATCGAATGTATGCTGGTGTGAGAAATGCAGAGGCGTGCCTCTATCTGAAGGTATGTTACATGACGGTCTTGCATTATCAGTTCACGTACGGCAGCGATGTTTTCTGGCACAACGGCTGTAGTGCTATAGGATTGTGCTTCATAGCCATACAAAGATTTTAGTTCATCGATGCACTCTTTTCGTGATAATCCACGTCGAAAGTTGTGAAAAATGATCGCACGAATATGTTCACGAGTTAATTCCATTTTTTGGCCGAGATAAATTTTTTAATTCCCTGTAAATAAAACAATTCACGATTAAATGACAAAACGTTCTGAGTGATGTTATGCTAAAAAATGTCAAACTTTCCAATGGAAATGTCAGTTTGCACCTGGCAACACTTAGTGTTGCCTAGGCCAACCAACTATATAGCAGCCCTCGTATACAGGAATATGAAAGAATTAGATGTAATAAAAGAATATTGCAAGAATGTTATGTAATGAATTTAGTTGAAATGGATGGCGCAGGTCCCGAGATATATGATTTCATCTAAAATTGGGTGGTGCCCCGCCCACCGTCCAATTTTGATACCGGCTCCTATAAAGCCCTCTTGTGTAAAATTGAATGTCTTTGAAGCATTTAGTCATTAATTTATCACACTTTTAGTAGTTTTTAACAAAACTGGTATACATATTGTATATCATATTGTTTTACTATTTACAAATCCATTTGGGTCAGGACTTTTGACTGCAGCATCTTAATTTGTCGCACATAGGGAATATGGAATGGCATGTTATTTCACGTAGATTAAACAATATACAAAAAAAATTACAGACTTCTTCAATTAACGTTTTAAAAATGTAAGCAAGAATGCATACAAACAATAATATGAACTGGTTTGTTCCTTAAGTTTTTTACTATTTTTTAATATATAACAATACTCTCCACATATATAAGTGCATTGTCTTGTGTCTGTTCATCATATTTTTTACGTTAATAGTTAAATATATTATTTAAATATTATTACTAAATACTAAATAAATTCTTAAAGTGCACATATGAACTTTTTTTAATTGATTAAGTTGTCTAATTAAGCGGAATTCCTGTCATTGAACGAATCGTTCAATTAAATCGGTATCGGTAGTAGTAAAATTACGTAATTTTTGAAGTGAAGTTATCCGGAGGTTACTGTATATGGAAACTTTAATTATGCGTAATTGGTGGGAACGGAATACAAATTTTTTAAATATTTGGATACCCTCTATGTCATTCTTCCACAAAAAGGGATTTCAGACTTCTATCGGATGATAGGAATAATCTGGTTATGATTAAGCTGGCTGTGTCACCAATAAGTAATATAAAAAGGTATAAGTCTTATAAGTTTTTCTTTCAGACTTTCGAAAAAAAAGTATGCTATCTCTCCAAGACATATATATTTTAATTAATACAAACATTTTTCCGATGTGAGTTTATATATTTCTTTCATTTACATAAACTAAACCGATTCGTTTATAGAACCCGGAAGCCTTGGCTGATTTTCGTAAGGCCACGAATAATCTCACTTAGACTGCTAGAGACGCTTGTCCGTTGTGATGAGAAGAACTCCTAAGTACGAATCAAAAATACCGTCTTATATCCAATAATCCAGCTAATTTGCCGGGTTCGTAGAAAGTATGGTAACCAAGATATTTCACAAGTTGTATGCTTTAACAAGTTTTGTCCCCCAAAATTTTTAGCCTCAGCGCGTGAGTGCCAATGGGATTATGTCCAGTTAGAACACCTATCATTGCGGCCATGTGAACCTTGTTAAGAGCAAGTAGTTCCATGGACCATTTGCGTTCCACTCTGGGAAAGAAGGCTTCTGTTATCGGAGTGGATGCATACCATCCTAAAATACCTTAATAACTGCCAGTTCTGCTTGAAAGGCACTACAGTGATCTGACAGTCAGACAACAAGAGTTGATTGATAGCTCCCGGCAGAAGACACCCCCTCCAACCTTTCGCTTGAGCTTCGATTCATCCGTGAAAAAGTTCACTGCGTCTATTCTCCTGCGACTTCACCTCTTCCACATATTCCTCGGAGATATACAATGCGCGGAGAAGATGCCGCTAGGAGTAGATTCAGCGGCGCTGTGGTTCAAGTGATCAAGATTTTGGAATGTCCCACTCTGAGGCCCTTAATGTACCCGGTTTCCCGAGTCTGATAGCAACCTTCGTAGCAATGCATTTGCCAGCCCAAGTTCACGGCTGCTATATGTGGAACTTAGTGAGTTCTTGCAATTTTCATAACATAACCGTTGTATGGGGAGTGGGCGGAAAAGTTTTCGAATAACAGCTTGGTAGAGGTCCGATTACGCCCATCTACATTACCGAATATGGTGCATTATGGAACATGTGTAGCTAGTTTCATCAATACATCTCTATTTTTAAGTTTTTAAGTTACAGCTTACATGGACAGACGGACTAACAGACAGTCAACCGGAATTCATATATAACTCCATATCTATCTCGATTAGTTTTAGGAGTTACAAACAATCGTTAGGTTAACAAAACTATGATACTCTGTAGCAACATTTTACGAAAGTATAAATTTATCCAAGCATAGAAAATAATCGAATCGAAATGTTAAAAAGGTATCTTCCTTACTGGGCACCGAAATTAGCAACTGGCGCTATCGTTGCCAACTTAGTGATTTAGGAACACAATTTTGTGTTTTTTGAAATATAAAACACCAAAATAAATGGTTTAGTGCTTGGTGACCTTTTTATAACGCTTTTATTAACTTCACCTGTATGCATGTATATTTGTAAATTTTTCCTGTGCGAACGATAACTTCAGTATAAATTGAGATATCTGGATCAGACTTGCTACATATATTTCTTGGCACCCAAGAGATGTCGGTGTTGTAGATGGGCCTCAGCCCATAAAACGCCATTAAATAAAAACCTATAAAGTGGCATAACTAAGAACTAAATTAAGTACCGAAATGTAGTTTGATACATGGGATCGCGATAACAGAGCCCACCAATTGGCTGAAATTTTTTTAATGTGGGCGTAGCCTCGCCTCTTAAATGGTTTAAAGTACATTTTTTAAAGTGGGCAAAGCCTCGCCTCTTAAATGGTTTAATGTACATATCCGGATTGGAATCCGCTGAATGAAATAATTATGAAAACTACTAAAAGAGGGATGAATAACTAAATAAATACGCCATAAGCATTAAATTTCACAAACAAGATGATAGGGAAGAGCTTAATAGGAGGAGGTGTAAAAATTTTAAAATGGGTATGGCATCACCAACCTTTAGGTGAAATCCTATATCTCAGGAACTATCAAACTAATTTAAACCCAATTTGGTATGTGAGGTTACCCAGTCAATCCTATCTCACACTGTAAAAATGAGCAAAATCATACAACGACTATAAAACTATACAGGTAAAAGCATGAACCATCCTGCTAAATATAAATATGGTTTAAAATACTAAAAAACTTCTTTTAAATAACATGAAGCTAAAAAGTTAAAAATAAATATAGCTTAAAAAAACTAAAAATACACACTTTCAACCCACTTCAAACTTAAAAGTGAAGGATTAATACCAAAGTACAAATATAAAGTCGTAGTACATTATTTAGTTATATACTTAATAGTATTTGGGACGCACGCGATGTAAGGCATTATTTAGGTAATTTGTTTACCACCTTGAGTTACATTATTAGCGTTTTATTTTTCACCGGAGATAGTGAAGCTTCCCAACGGTGAAATTATTTTTCAAATCCGTCAAATAGTTTGGGAGTCAATTCAATTCAAACAAACAATTTTTTCTCTTTATAGTATCTATGTATTCTCAGCAAGACGTAAGATTCCATTAAGATATTCGGGTATTCGGGGTGATCCATACGGTCATATTAAGTCTTTACTAATCTCAATGCAACAAAGGTCAGCTTCAGATCCTTATCCAGCTCATCAAGATCAATTCCTATAGAAAAGAAAAAGTAAAGGCAGTTTTAAAAATATGGAGTTTAAAAAAGTTACTAAGAGGAGGTATGGAGTTTAAAAGAATATCTAAGAGGTATCTAACTACTTTAAAAACAAAAATTAGACACCTCTCATGGTTTAGATGTAACTATTGCATATAATATTTATTAAATATAAAAAATTACATCAGCATTTACTATCGATGATATGATGAAAGTAAGGAACCGCACTGCAATATTTAAGTTTAAGTTTATCAGAATAAGTAAGACGACATATGAAGGATATGTTAAAATTGTTATTGCTTTAACTTTTGAAACGGAGTGCCTGTATAACGATGATGAGGTTTTAAAAGATTTTCGTGGAGGCAGCTGAATATTATGGCGCTGGTAAATCGCTTCACCGGCTACTGGTAAACCTTGTTCATATAGTCGTGAAGACCCGATTCCATCCACAATGAGAAATCCAACCGATGGAACTCATCAGTCTGCACCTGAGTTGTGGGGGCAACAATGGAAATCATATCTACAAAGCGATGATATCTACTATCTGATATAATCAGATTCTCAAGTACATTTAATAGATAACAGCAGCACAATAGCATTTAGATTCCTCATCTCATCTTCTAGCATACTGTTGACTTCCTTAGCCGGCTTCTCTTATTGGCGTTAATTCGAAATTTCAAATCATTCGGTTGCCGAAGAGCGTTATCAAAAATTACCCTAGTTGGAGTCTGCCCTATAGCTTCATGTACAGCAGACTGCTAAGCCATCAGATGCCATCATATATGGATATAGCAATTTTTTCGATATTTGGCTACCACTTTCTTCAAAATGCGAAGCTTCTTCTTGCAAAGCTTAATTCAATTCTTCTACCATGCCATCGGATTGCGCATATAAAGCAGTTGTACATGTTTTCTTAGTAACCAGTTTCTGATACATCCACTGTATTAAAGCTAACTCGAAATTCTTTTATTTCATTTCTTGATCAGAACTTAACTCTATTGATCAATACGCCTTGCAAATCTGGATCTTCCTGCAAAGACTCATCAATTTCATCTTAATTTTATCCTGCTCTTCCGACCGTGAGGACACCTGCGCTAATATACACGCTTACTGCTCTACTGATGAACATTAAGTCTCTTCCTCTAATTCCAATTGAAATACATTTTCCTCAACATTATTGTTTTCTGCTATCATGGCTTCTCGTAACCGCCATCTGTTTGTCAGTAGGGCTGGGAATAGATACCACACTTTCACGACGTAGGCAGCGGTTCGCACCTGTTGTAGTAGTGAGAAATCTAGCAAAGGTCAGGCTTCCTGTCTGGGTGTTCGTTACTCTTCAATAGTACAGCATCCAGATAAGAGGTCTTACTATGGTTAGAGGTGTATAAAGGGTATCATGCGACCCGTACGGAAATTAACCTGGCTTGGGGGCTTTAAATAGCCCAGCCTCGTCATGTACGGATGCCGGATGGTATCAGGGTCAAATAAAGATCATAGCGTGTGACGACGAGAGTTCGATTCAGCTATATAAGGCCGCAATAACTAAGGTGGGGGAGGTCTACCATGGAGCCAGACTTGTGGCAGTAGGCAAAAAAGATATCCCATGCCGACAGAGGGCAAAGGTATGGATCCCGACTACACTATCGCAGCCGGACCAGATAATGCAGCTCATCAGAGGCTGTAACCCGAATCTGCCAGCTGGGGGATGTATATTTGTCAAGGCCAAGCAGTACCATCGCAGCTCATAAAAAAGCTGGTACGAGACAGTGAAGCATCCAACTGCTCGATTATACTTGAGTGCGACTCCAACGCACACCACACATTTGCACGGACATCAACAAAAGGGGTGAGTTGCTGTTTAATCATTTACTAGGAAATGAGCTTTTGTTATGCAGGTACGCCAACATTTCTAACTAGAAACCGACAAGAAGTATTGGACATAACACTTGTGTCGGTAGAACTGTCAGAATGACACATTGGAGAGTACTGGATAAACACTCATTCTCAGATCACCGATATGTTGAGTGCATAATTGAAGAGAATGTAGATAGGGTAGAGATATTCAGTAATCATAGGAAAACGAACTAGCAGATGCAAGTTCAGGAGCTAAAAAAGCGTATTTCTATGATTCCGCCATTTCAAACATAAACATAAACATCCTCGTTAAACAGTTCACAGATTCTTGTCGACAAGTACTAGAGGTGACTTGTCCAATAACACGCAGTAGGGGAAGATTTAGGCCACCCTGGTGGTCTCTCATACTTAAGAACATGCAGAAAGATCGCAGGAAGCAATTCAATTTAGCCAAATTATACCAAAGAGAAGAAGAGTGGGATAACTATTATAACCTTTTAAAGTCTTATAAAAAGGAGGTAAGGAAGGCAAAAAAGATTCGTAGAAATTTTTCTGCAATGACATCGAGAATACGGCAGAAGCGGCTCAACTTAGAAAAATAATGAGACAGTCGAAACATAACATTGGATACCTTCAGAAGCTAGACCACGGCTGGACGGTATCCAGTGAAGAGATTCTAGGCCTGCTAATGGATACTCACTTCCCAGACAGTTCCGAGAACAACAAAATGAAGCATACACTGGAGAGTAAAGTGGTAGCAGAGTTCCTTCCTGTAGATATAGTGTCAGATAGTAATGTTTATTGGGCGATAGGCAGCTTCAAGCCTTATAAATCGCCGGGACCAGACGGAATATTCCCGGCTCAGTTACAGCAGTCCCAGATCTAAAAGGGCACTACAATTAAACTATATTCCCTCGGTATGGAGGAAAGTCTACGTGATATATATACCAAAGGCGGGCTCACACACTAATCTAAAGGATTTTATACCAATTCTTCTTTCCTTATTTCTCTTAAAAACGTTGGAGAAACTAATAGAAATACACATAAGATGCAAACTAAGCCCAGGAAAAATGGCAGTTTCGCAGCATGTGTATTCTAAGGGTAAATCCACAGAAACGGCGTTAAGCTCAGTCTCTGGAGATAAAAGAATACATCCTCGAAGCACTCTTAGACATAACAGGTGCTTTTAATAACATCCAGCCAAAGGCCATACTGAGTGCGCTTAAAGATTTGGGCTACTCTGAGCCTCTCCGGAAATTAATTGAACAGATGCTCTTGTGCAGGTCAATTATTTCAATGCTGGGTGCTTCAATGATGTCCAGATCTTTCTGAAGGAGTACACCCCAAGGAGTCGTGTTATCCCCACTTCTCTGGATCCTGGCAATTAAGAAAATGCTGGTGGATCTTGAAAAGAAGGGGGTACATGTTTTGATCTACGCTGACGATTTGTCAGTTTCAGTTAGCAGACAGTATTAAACGATATTAATCGATGGGCCGTATCATGTGGATTAAAAGTTAGTTAGCAAGACAGAAGTAGTATTGTTCACTAAGAAATACAGCACTCCAGAAGTCACGCCGCCATTATTAAGTGGTACCAGGCTAACGATAGGAGATAAAGCAAGCTACTTGGGTCTAATTTTGGACAGGAAGCTTTCTTGGAAACCAAACTTGGAAGCTAGGGTAAAGAAAGCCGCTACAGCACTTAACACTTGTAAAAGAATGGTGGGGCCCAGATGAGGACAGACGCCTCGGGTGAGTTACGGTATATTCATATGGTGGCCAATAACAGAAAAGAAATACGCGATTAGAAGTATGAAAAGCAGTGTAGCTCTCAGAACAACGCCAAGCCAGGCGCTAAATGTAATTTTACACTTACTGCCAACAGACCTGTTTTGCAAGCAAATGGCAGCGAAGTCAGCTCTGAGACTGAGGGAATCTTCCCTACTAGTCGCCAATAGTAAAGGGCAATATATGATACTTAAAAAGTTTCCGTTTCTTCCCATAACCACTGATTTTCGAAATACTATAGAGCTGAATCTAAATCCGGTCCCCAATATTGCCTTCCCCTCCATAGAGGAGTGTAGTGGACAAAGAAGCAGGGATAAGCTTCTATACGGATGGTTCCAAACTAGATAACCGAGTAGGCGGCGGTGTTTTCTCAGCTAAACTAGATACCAAAATCGCCTTTCGGCTTCCAGACCACTGCAGTGTCTCCCCAGCGGAGGTCACAGCAATTAAAGAAAGCCTTCTTGTACTGACAAGGAGTGTGATCACAACAAGAAATATATTTATATATACAGACTGACATCATTGATAAACCCGCAATGGGTCCCAGGACACAGTGATATCCCAGGGAACTGTGTAGCAGATAAACTAGCCAGAACAGGCACCACCCTACACTTAAATTCTGGTAAGGAGGACATATATATGCCTCTGGCTACTAGTAGATACATAATCGACAAACATATGATAAACATAGCTGAGTCTCAGTGGAATCAGTCCCTTGCTTAACAAGCAGGCCAACGTGGCATGAATGGAATTGTAATAGTACTAACAGGCCATTGTCTAATAGGCAGACATGCAAGTTGACTTGGTACGCAATATAACGACTATTGTAGAAGCTGTCAGGAAGTAAAAGAGGAGGAGACCATTTAACATCTTATATGCGATTGCACGGCTCTATATAGGAAAAGAATCGCAGCCATCGGCCGTGGGTTTCTTGATGAAGTCTCGGAGGTTGCAAGGATAAAGCTGTATTACTAATAACGTTCATCAGGAGTACGGGATGGTTCAGAGAGGAGCCAATAGAGTGAGGGGACCATAGTCCCGGTGGTATCACAATAGGCCTCTTGAATGCCTAGGTGTGACAAATCCCCGCCACTCTACCTCCTACCTACAAACGAATAATAAAAATAGTTAAAGCAATATCAAGTAAATAATTGAAAATTTCAGAAAATATTATAAAAAAAGGAGAACAATGTGAGGTGAGGCTGCCGAAGCCGATCTAGATTAGTGAATTGATTAAATGTAATCTAATCGCATAAAAAACCCGCATCTCTTATATAGTAGATCGTTAACAAAAACTACTACTAACTAAACTATTTAAAAAAAAATAAATGATTAAAAACTATTTACTTTATTCTATTAATATTTTTGATAAAATTGGAAATATTTACTAATATTTTGATACAATAAATAATAATGTAGACCAAATTACGTAAATTTCATCTTCTGGAATTTTAATAATTGAAAAATATTTGAATATGTAATAAAAACATTCTTAAAGTTATACATTTTAAAATATAACACAGCAACAGATCATAACAGATTTGGTCCAATTGGACGATTTAGTAGTAGAAATTAGTAGTCAACCCGTATCAAGCGTCACATTTTGGCGTGTGTGTTAATGAAAAACTTAGGATTGGTTACTTGTGGATTTATACAATGGTGGTGAGTATTCATTTACATTACGCTCTCATAAGATAGGTCGTACCAGCTGATTCGGTCTACGGTTTTGCGTCGGTCATTAACTAATACTATGTTCGCACCGACACGAAATTCGTGTTTTCATCGACAAAAGAGGATTTCACGCGAAAACTTGTGTTTTCATCCACACAAAATCTATCAAACGAAAACACAGTTTTCGCTGAAAACCCTTTGAAAACTTACATTCCACTCATTATAATCGGTGCCATATTTCACCAGCCCTAAATGTCACTTGACCATTTGTTTACATTCTGTGAATTTGTTTACATACTGTGAAGTTGGTTACATTCAAATGGAGAAAAAAGTCTATAAAAAAAACGGAATTCGTGGAGTGTGAGGGGAGAAGCCCTATTAATAGAATTATGGGAAGAAAAAGTTGGTGCACTTCGAGGGCCAAAGAAAAATAGCCATATTTTGGAGGAAATGGCAGTGGAGCTGCAGCAGCAAGGTGTCGCCTTCACGGCGGCAGAAATAAAAACGAAGATGACAATCTGTCGCAAAGTTTTAGGTAAATAAAATTGAGTAAAAATAAATATTAAACAATATTGAGTAAATATTAACGCTTTATATATTATTATGTTTTATAGGAAGGAGAAAACAGCAGTCGGTTCAACTGGCGGTTCCCCCTCGCAGTGGCCTTTATTTAAAAAAATGAGCGCAATACTGTCGCCATATAAAAGCTACAACACAGAGGGCTTAGTGGAGGATAATAATTTTCAAAAGTTTAATAATAAAAAAATTAGAAAATATTGAAAAAGAAATTAAGAAAACAAATGAAGACTTTAATATAAGCAAAGACAAATTTTTAAAAATGACAGAAAATTTAGTAGAAAACGACAACAAAAAAACAAAATTAATTGAAGAATTTGTGAAGGATACGAAAGAAATAAATAAAACACTTCTTGATTTGCTAAAAAAATAAAAAGTAAATGAATGTGTTTTATTTTTGGAATATGGTTACTGCCGCCTTTAATGAGTTCAGCCTGATAAACTATTTTTACTTGCCAAAATTTGTACAAAGTGCTGCCCGTATAGTTTCTCCGTTAGTCTGTAAAAAATTATTAGACCAATGGCGTAAATATATGATTTTATAACTAATATTTACCAATTGCTCCTAAGCATTATGGGAATCCAAGTACCTCGAAACCAGTCACCAATTCTGTAATGCTTTCTCTATTTAGTGGCAGCATTTTGAAGCAGGATGGTTGCTGTAATCTCCAGATTTCGGTGCAAAATTTCGCAAACCGTAGATTTACCTACTCGGAACATATTAGCGATACTCCGATACTCCGCAGATGAGTCTAAAGCAAATATTGCTATAGCCACTCTTTTCTCGAGCGGAATAGCTTTTCTGTAGCTCGTATCAATTTTTTGTAGACGCCGGAGGATTTCGCATAACTTTTAACTGAACTACGGTTCATGCGAAAGTTTTCTTTTAAAAAACGGATCCATTCGTTGGCAATCGTGTTCCCAAAATTTATTTTTGCGTCGCTGGAATTACTGATATTTAATTGAAGTTTTGCTTCAGTAGAAACCTATACAAACCTTTTTCCAACATGATTTAATCGGCATCCCAAAGTCCTTTATTATACATAACAGAATTAAACGTTTTTTGTTCAAGTCTGCAATTTTTTTTTTAAGGCGAATGTGCTGGGTACTAAGAACTTCTATCCATTCTCTTAAAGAATCGTCGTTGCTCAAGAAATTTATTTGGCTCAAAGCCAATAATTTCGTAATTAAAATTTTCTTCTCGGAATTCTATAAAACAAACAATAATAATTGTAAGCAAATATTTAAAATTCTAAAACTTACCATTCTCCAATGCATAAGCCTACAAGTAGCCAAAGAATCAGCTGTTTTCCTATCTGTGTGAAACAGCCGTGATCACCTGATCGAATATGCCTTTTTTTGACACAGAGTTTTAAATAAAAGGTTGTAGTGTAACAATTTGCACTTAAAATGGAAATATCTGGAAAACTATACGTTTCCGGCGCCAATAGTTATATATATTCGTGATCTGGAGAATCTCCTCTATCCAACCATACACCTCTTAACTCTGAAATCGTGGGGTGCTAAACTAAAGTTTTCCCATTGCTATTCCTCACCACCTCTGAGGTTGCAATATAGGCGCGTTACATACCTTTTTTGGGTGTTTCTTTCCCCAGGACTAAACCGGTAAACTAAGAATTTAAATATTCAACAGACAAAGAATTTTTACTCACAAAAACATAAACATGTAAGTTAAAAAAGATAAAATTGGAAACATTTAATAATATTTCAATACAATAAATAATAATTTAAATAATACTATGTAAATTTAATCTTTAGGAATTAAAACAACCGAAAAATATTTGAATATGGAATAAAAACATTCTTAAAGTTATTAATTTTAAAACATAACACGGCAACACACTAGAGCAGATTTCTCTCATTTGACCGTTTTAGTAGCAGAATATTGGTTGGCAACCCGTACAAAGTGTGCTTTTAGTAGCAGAATATTGGTTGGCAACCCGTACCAAGTGTGATTTTAGTAGTAGAATTTTCGAGGCAACCCGTACCAAGTGGGATATTTTTGCGTGTGTATTAGTGAAAATCTTAGGATTGGCTACTTGTAGATTTATATCTCGTTGGCTTAAACCATTGTATTGAAATATTATTAAATGTTTCCAATTTTATCTTTTTTAACTTACATGTTTATGTTTTTGTGAGTAAAAATTCTTTGTCTGTTGAATATTTAAATTCTTAGTTTACCGGTTTAGTCCTGGGGAAAGAAACACCCAAAAAAGGTATGTAACGCGCCTATATTGCAACCTCAGAGGTGGTGAGGAATAGCAATGGGAAAACTTTAGTTTAGCACCCCACGATTTCAGGGTTAAGAGGGGTATGGTTGGATAGAGGAGATTCTCCAGATCACGAATATATATAACTATTGGCGCCGGAAACGTATAGTTTTCCAGATATTTCCATTTTAAGTGGAAATTGTTACACTACAACCTTTTATTTAAAACTCTGTGTCAAAAAAAGGCATATTCGATCAGGTGATCACGGCTGTTTCACACAGATAGGAAAACAGCTGATTCTTTGGCTACTTGTAGGCTTATACATTGGCTTAAACGTACGTAACTAATGTAAGCAACTAAATGTGTGAACAATGAAAACTCATCGAACACACTAAATGTCGGTGCGAACTACTTCGGTTCCACAATCCACAAATTGTGTTTTAAAGAGGTTTTCAATTTGGTGCGAACATAGTATAAAGTAGTAGTATAATGGTATGAAACGATTGAAACGAAAAATCATCACGTAAACACTAATCGTTTCTGGGATATATTCAAAAAGTCGCCGATATCCAGTTGTCTAAAATATCGTTGATTTTAAACTATCGATGTATTATTTACTCACATACAATTGGGTGGAGTTATCAAAACATTGTTCATAGTGTAAGATTTATTTACGGGATTTTGCGAATACTAATATTTTTCGTTTTTTGAATCAAGTGGACAACGTATTTTTAATATTTACTTCAGGGTCGCAGAGTTTTACATGTCATTTGAATATAAGAAAATTACAATTTGTTATTAAGCTTAATATTTTAATTAAGGACGATAATATATGTATTAATGCCGCCTCAAAGGTATACACACGCTATAGTGGCAAGGTAATTAAAACTAAGTATACATATATGCATGCGTAATAAAGTTACTTTAGTACTTTTCATTTAACATTCAGATAAACATACATACTCTCTTCAGTCTATATACATATATGTACCTTATTAGCATATTTTATGGTAAATGTATAGTTTAGTTTTTACAAATACATCAGTGCATCTGGTTCCGTTCCCACGACAGTCGGGTCTACGTAACCGGAATAGACCCTGATTTATTTCGGCCAAGGACTCTCAACTAATGTATGGTTTAGGTCCCTCAAATCAGGAGGCCTCAAAAATTATTATTATTTTTTTTTTAAATCGTCTTATGGGTCGGCTTTAGAATAACGTCCCACGCTTTCGGGGATAAAACGGGTATGGGCGGATAGAGGAGATCCTCCAGATCAAGAATATATATAGATATAGCCGCGGGAAACTTATAGTTTTCGAGATATTTACGTTTAAAGTTGAAAATTTCAACTATTTAAAGTACGTATTTTTGCGAGTTAAAATGAATTATACACTTATATTTTTCACTTTTATATCCACTAACACTTGACTAATTCGTTTTTAGAAATTTTTTTTATATTAGATGCTGCAAAAATAGCTTTATTTCAATATTTAAATCATTCTTTAATTTTATTAATTTTGACAATAACAAAATGGTTGTGAATGTCAAAACATCAGTGTTGCCATACTAATATATTTTGCTAACGAAGAAAAATAAAATTAACAGAGAGATTGTATCCTAGATACAGGAAACAACGCAAAAAGAATTTCTGCGCGTAAAAACTTTGGTACACTCCGATGTTTGAAGCGCGGCCGAAGGCCGCCAACGCAAAAATAAGTTCTGCGCAAAAAAACCTTGATACACCCCGGTGTTGGATCGACCAGGGTTATTTTTTTGAAGCGCGGCCGAAGGCCGCCAACGCAAAAAGGAGTTCTGCGCAAAAAAACCTTGATACACCCCGGTGTTGGACCGACCAGGGTTATTTTTTTGAAGCGCGGCCGAAGGCCGCCAACGCAAAAAGGAGTTCTGCGCAAAAAAACCTTGATACACCCCGGTCTTGGATCGACCAGGGTTATTTTTTTGAAGCGCGGCCGAAGGCCGCCAACGCAAAAAGAAGTTCTGCGCGAAAAATATTTTGATACACCCCGGTGTTGGACCGACCAGGGTTATTTTTTTGAAGCGCGGCCGAAGGCCGCCAACGCAAAAAGGAGTTCTGCGCAAAAAAACCTTGATACACCCCGGTCTTGGATCGACCAGGGTTATTTTTTTGAAGCGCGGCCGAAGGCCGCCAACGCAAAAAGAAGTTCTACAAGAAAAAAGAAATATTGTCATAGAGGGTATAACATAATACTTAACATCAATGCTTTGTAATAGTTTATTTCTCTAGATTTTGGATACCTGTATTTGGGGTATTATCTGTTTTAATTTCTTTCAGTTCAATTACAAAAGATGTCGATAAGGTAACACTGGTTATTTGAAATTTTGCAACCCTTTTGTTATTGTCAGAATTAATAGAATTTAACAATAATTTAATTATTGAATTAAACTATTTTTGCACTATATAATGTAAAATAAATGTGTACAAACGAATTAGTGAAGTGTTAGTGGATATAAAAGTGGAAAATATAAGTGTATAACTCTTTCGAAATGGGAAAAATGCGTACTTTAAATAGTCGAAATTTTGAACTTTAAACCCAAATATCTCGAAAACTATAAGTTTCCCGCGGCTATATCTATATATATTCTTGATCTGGAGGATCTCCTCTATCCGCCCATACCCATTTTATTCCCGAAAGCGTGGGACGTTATACTAAAGTTTTCCCCGTCTTATTTTGACGCGAATATTACAAGTCCGTGAGCGGAAAGTGAATTTTTTCAATAATTTATGTATATATTTACAAATATATTTAACGCACTTTGCACATATAATATATATCAAGCCACTTACTTCGGCCGCGCTTAAAAAAAATAACCCTGGTTGTTCCAATACCGGGGTGTTAATTCAATCGCGTCAAACTCGTTTCTGTACTGGCGGCCTTCGGCCATGCTTCAAATAATTAACCCTGGTCGGTCCAACACCGGGGTGTTCATAATTCAATCACGTCAAACTCCTTTCCGTACTGGCGTTCTGCCGCGAATTAAAATTAATTATGCACCATTTAATATACAATAAATGTGTAGAAACGAATTAGATGAGTGAGTTAAAAATATAAGTGAGTTAAAATTCATTGTAAATCAAAGAAACACGAACACGAATAGTTGAATTTTTGAACTTGAAATGCAAATATCTCAAAAACCATAAGTCGGCTGCAACTAAATGTGTATGTTTTCTTAATCTGGAGAACCTTATCATTCCGTACGTACTTATAGTTTGCGAGATATTTGCGTTTAAAGTCCAAAAATTCACAAATTAAAATTAGTAAGTTTTGGTAAATATTTATATAGTTTAGGTCCCCCAATGAACTTTGAACACATTTTTCAATTTACTTAGTTGTAATTAAAATGTACACATTATATCCATACACGGATTCGTAGTGCGTTTTTTAAGGAAAAAAGTATATTTTCAAAATAATTTCGCACACCCATACTACACTGACAGCCGTTCTTAAAAAAATAACCCTGGTCGATCCAAAATCGGTGTGTCCAAAGGACTTTTGCGTCGAACGCCTTTATCCACTGGAGGCATTCGGCCGCGCTTCAAAAAAAAAAAACCCTGGTCGGTCAAACACCAGGGTGTTTATAATTCATTCGCGTCGAACTCCTACCTGCACTGGCGGTTTTCGGCCGCGCTTCAAATTAATAGTCCTGGTCTGTCCAATATTCTTTAGATTAAGAATGTATACAGTTGTGTTCATAATAATTACAGCACTTCATCAAACTTGAAAATAAAGCGAAAACCTTTGCTTCTGTGTGTTATACAATTATATCTATGCTCTATCTATATATAAAAAGAAAGTGTGTGTGTATGTTCCGAGTAGGTTCCGAAACGGCGGGACCGATTTCAATGAAACTTTCAGGAAATCTTTAGATTGACGAGTAATCCTGTAAAGTTTGGTGACGATCGGAGCATTTTTCACATAAATTTTTTTCGTGGAACCATTATTTCACCCGCTAGCTAGTATGCTTAGAGATATTATCTTGCTGATACACCCATTTAAGCGGTATTTCTCCTCGGCATAAGAAAGCATAGTAAACTTAAGGATTTCCTTATACATAAATTGACCCATGATACCAGAAATTTTGTGTATCGGACCGACACCGTAGTATGAAAAACACGCCCATACCATAATGGAAGCACCATCATGTTTTACGGTCTTCACTTAATTTCCCAGCCGAAGCAGCTGTATCAGCGAAGGAGTGCGACACCTTACGCCATGCCGATCCCTAGGATCCCCGAATAAGGGATCTCAATTTGGAGGTTCGAATAGAGCATCTGAAATCCTGTAACCTCTCCCCCGGTGTGAGTAACCTTTGGACTACTGTCAAGGCCTTGTCTAATCCGAGGAGGTATGACGACCGAGTTGATATTCAATTCGATGGCCATGTCTCCTCGGACCCGATGAATTGCCCGAGCTATTTTAGCCAGCAATTTACACTGCACCCTTCGGCTGACAAGACCAAACGATGTCTTACTCGACGGCTGCGCAAAATGCCAAAAGACCGCTCACCACTTTCACCGATGGGGAGGTTCGGAGTGCCATCAACAAGACCAAACCGTCCAAATCCATTGGCCCTAACGGAATAAGCATGCTGATGCTAAAACACTTAGGCTCGACGGGAGTAAGCTATCTCACCAAGGTCCTCAACTTGTCGATGACCACTCTTCAAATACCCGATGTGTAGAAAGTCGGAAGAGTGGTTTCACTACTGAAACCTGGGAAAGCCGCCAGCAAAGGGGAGTCTTATCGTCGGATAACTCTTCTTCCCCAGTAGTGAAGACACTTAAGGTTCTGCTACTCTCGGCATTCACTCACTACCAGAGTCTAGCAGACCATCAGCATAGCTTCCACAGCACTTAGCGTCATAAACGTCCAGATAGTTCATGGCCTAAACCAGATCTGAACATTTCAGTCGATGGCACAAAAATTCCGACAGTCAATAACCCTAAAATTTTAGGAGTTACATTATACAGTCTGTGCTCCTTCATTCCTCATACGACCGCGATAACTGCCAAAGTACAAAGGCGCAACAAAATCGTCAAATCGCTTGCCGGCAGTTCCTTGGGAAAAGGAAAAGAAACGTTGTTGGCAAAATACAAGGCAATCGGCCGGCCGGTTTTAAACTATGCATCACCAATATGGTCGCCTGGATATAGTGCAACGCAGACGAAGAAGCTTCAGACTTGTCAGAACACTGCACTCCGGACTATCACGGGATGCCTCTTGATGTCCCCAATACAAGTAGAACACCTGCACAGTGAGGTCCTTATGCTTCCGGTTAAGGCGGGGACTAGATAACCGTTACAACAACAACGACCGGTTGCATCATTTATTTATATCATTTCCTCTTTATTCCTATTTAATATTTTACGATCATGTCATGATTTTTATTAAATTTATGTATAGAATAATATTATACATTATTTTGTTCATACGCTTCTAATTTTCAGAGAAAAACCTATTGAAATAAGTATATGGTAAATCTTCGTAGTTCTAGTGTTAATCATGAGCCTCGTTCATAAATACTGCAAACCATTTAACAAAAAAAAAAAACAAATCATAAAAAAGTTTGTTTTAATAACAAAAAACCGCGCTCATGATTTTAAAGATTTTATTGGAGATGTTCAATTCTATTTATTCAGGCCGAAAACCTGAAATTCTTGGTGAATTATCAGTGAATAAATGTCCTGAAGTCAACTGGCCTGAGAAGTCAAATGACGTAATAGAAGATGGCGGAGAAAAATATCCTACTTTTCAGTGCAAACCGGTAGATAACAAATTAAAAATTGATAAGGTTAAGTATTAGTTGAAATTTGTTTATAATATTATCAGTTCCTGGACACTTAGTACACTTTGAAAAGTAGCACAATGATGCGGACTCTTGGCAAACAGAGCTTATAATTAAATCATTTGAGCTTTCTGAAAAAATTTTCCCCTCTTTTTTTAATTCTTTTTTTAATCCACTTAATTAACAATTTAAAATTTTGATGGATTTTACACACACACATTATGAGTTCCACTTTTGTCAGCAGATATACATTCTCAAGGTCGGATTTTTTGAAATTTGGATAGTCCAGCCTTTTTTTCGTCAAAATAAGCTTCAGTAAATTTTTTGTGTATTACGTAAACATTATATCATAATAATCGTTTTTGTTTTTGGATTTTCTTCCCATTTTCAATCACCGAAACATAATCTTTCATACCAACCATTACGCGGCTGACATCATCGTATAGACAGAAAGCTTCAATACAATCAAGGGGTTTCAATGTTTAGAGATTTTCCTCCCTTAATCTTAGGCTGCGATGCGAAATTTCTTGTCGTATTTTTTTTTTTTTTTTTTTGCAGTTGGCACCATTTGTTTGGAAACTTTTAACTTTCTTCTTATCATTTTAATCGACAATCTGAAGGAATCGTAGTCAAAACCTGAGTTTTATCAGCTCTACTATTTTTATCATTGAAAGCAGATTTAAAGTTATTAAGTAAAAGCTCTTTTGGATCAATTTCAGTATTTATTTAGTTGATATTATCCATAAATTTTCTCACAACATTTGTTACAACTTTGTGACATTCTTTATTACTTGAGACTCTGTTGATTTTGATTGGAGGTTCACCAATTTCCGTTAATAACTTATTAACCTTATCAATATTTAATTTGTTATCTACCGGTTTGTTTGAAAAGTAGGATCTTTTTCTTCGTCATCTTTGATCACATCATTTGACTTCTCAGGCTTGTTGACTTCAGGACATTTAGCCACTGATAATTCACCAAGAATTTGAGGTTTTTGTTCTGAATAAATAGTCCGTTCACATGAATTGCACATATAATCTCCCATAAAAACTTTAAAATCATGAGCGCGGTTTTTTGTTATTAAAACTAACAACTAATGATAATTTTTTTTGTTAAATGGATTGCAGCATTTATTAACGAGGCTCATGATTAATTATCAACGAAATTACGAATGGCTCAAGATATTCCTTTGTTATTCACGTATATACGCTCGAAAGCGCGCTATACCGGCAGCTCTGACCGCCTGTCATAAAAATTTTTTTTGCTTAATCTAATCGCGATCAGTCACATTTTTTTTTGCTGATTTCGTTACTTTAATGTTTATTGAAAAATACTGAAAAAAAAGAAATTCAATTTTTTTAGAGAGAAGTCATTAAAATATTCATTTGTAAACTTTAAAGTTAATTACCAATATGAAAAAAAAATTTTTTTAATTCACAAATATTTTCTCAAAGTACAAGTGTTGAACTATAACTCCTGAAAATTTCATTAAAAAATCTCCACTAGTTTTTTAATTATTAATTACTTAACTACTAAAAGTAGTAAAAATTTTCAATTAAAAAAATTATTGTTAAAATTAAAATGAAAAAAAAACTGAGCGGGGACTACTTGTTCGTGGTGACTACTTTATGAAAAAATACTCACATTCGAATTCGATGATCAAGTAGAAAATGGGGGGCCTACTTGACGTGTTTTTACTCATATATAAAATGTGTATTGGATTACCGTATCGATTTACTGGACTTTTCTTTTTACTGGACTTTCTAAGTTTTTGCACTTTTTTTTATTTTCGTATTTTGTATCATTAAGACTTTGATTGATGTCCGTACACTGTTGGAGTGATACAACAAATTTTGTTCTTGTGAGATTGTTTCATTTCAAGAATCCTCACTCACGCAGATTTCAGACTGAATGGATTCATTTTCAATGTCATCATTGAGCTTCCGGCATTCTGGCGAAGACTACATCCGTAAATTTTCAAATGTTAAACGTTTAACGACGAATGTTAGAAAATATTTTTCTCCTCCATACCCGATAGTATGCGGGCTGTTTAAATCAGTGTGTACTAATTCTAAGATTTTTTTTTTTTTTTATCTCTTATTATCGAATTACATATGGCATTTTGCTTTGTATACAGTGTGCACAATTCATTTCGGTGCTTTCAATTTTTTCTGGCAAACCTTCAAGTAATTTTTCATTTTTTAATTTATTCAAATATTTAAAATTTACATCTCCTAATGTCCTATGCCATTTTTTTTTGCAGTTAGTTTTACTACATTTGTGTTACTACTTTTGTTTTACTACTTTGTTCACCTAACGGTTGTTTGTATCACCTAAAACTAATCGAGTTAGATATAGGGTTATATATATATAAATGATCAGGATGAAGAGACGAGTTGAAATCCGGGTGACTGTCTGTCCGTCCGTCTGTCCGTCCGTGCAAGCTCTAACTTGAGTAAAAATTGAGATATCTTTATGAAACTTGGTAGACATGTTTCTTGGTACCGTGAGACGGTTGGTATTGCAGATGGGCGTAATCGGACCACTGCCACGCCCACAAAACGCCATTAATCAAAAACAAATAACTTGCCATAACTAAGCTCCGCAATAAGATACAAGACTGTTACTTGGTACACAGGATCACATTAGGAAGGGGCATCTGCAGTTAAAACTTTTTTTTAAAAAAGTGGGCGTGGTCCCGCCTCTAATAGGTTTAATGTGCATATCTCCTAAACCGCTAATGCTATAATAACAAAATTCACTAAAAGCAAATGTTTTTAGCACTTCTATTGACGGTGTGAAAATAGTTGAAATCGGGTGGCAACTCAGCCCACTCCCCATATAACGGTACTGTTAAAAACTACTAAAAGCGCGATAAATCAAGCACTAAACACGCCAGAGACATTAAATTTTATCTCTGAGATGGTATAAGATGACTTTATAGGAACCGCGTTCAAAATTAGACAGTGGGCGTGGCACAGTCCACTTTTAGGTGAAAACCCATATCTTGAGATCTGCTTAACCGATTTCAAATTCGGTGCATAACGTTCTTGTTCATGTTTCTATGACATAGTGCGAAAATGAGCGAAATCGGACTACAACCACGCTTACTTCCTATGTAACACCATTTTCAATTCCATCTGATTCTTTCACTTTCCACTATGCAAATCAGGTAACAATGATTATATCGGGGTAAAACTTTGCGTGAATAATGCAATTAAAGTATGCCACCTTGCGGCCAAAAATTGTCTTAATCGAACCAAAACTATTCAAACCCCTAAGTACTAAATATGTGGACCCCAGTGCCTATAGTTGACCTTCTACCGAAAATATCAGTCAATCCACAAAGAAATCTCAAACGAGTATACCATTTGACTTTGCGAGAGTATAAAATGTTCGGTTACATCCGAACTTAGCCCTTCCTTACTTGTTTAATTTCTTTTCTTTCTTTTAATTTTTTACCGTCTGGTAATTTAACATCAACAGAATGTTTTAAATTTACATAACTTATAAAATATTTATCGGTTTTAATTATGTGGTTTGTACAGCCACTATCTAAAATCCAATTAATTACATTATCTTTATCGCTTTAGTTTTTGTATTCGTATCTATTTACCTCAGGGTGATGCACTTGAGTTGACCATGCTGCGCTCGATTCGTTTCCTGGAGATTGATTTAAAAAGTTGTTAGTTTGTTGGTAGGGTCTTCTTCCTCTTTCGTAACCTCTCTGTGATCCTCTACTTCTGCCGTAGCCTCTCGATGATCTACTATTGGGGAGACCTCGTTGCCCTCTTCCTTGATTACATTGAGTTCCCCTGCCTTGACCGTCTTGTACTGGTTCTTGGTTGTTTTGATTATGATAGCAGTCCTTTTTTGGTGTCCATATTTACCACACACGAAACACTGTCTTTTCGTTTTTATATTAAAGGTGTTTGCACTCGAGCTCTATGTCTGCTATGGGTGGTGGTTTCACTCCTATTACGCCATTCACTGAGAGAGAGTCTGTGAAGGTGTTGATGGCTCCACTGTGAATGGCGGTCATTGCCTGTCTGAAGTTCGTTGCGTCCGAAGTCCGGTCGGCGTACTGTCTAATGTCGTCGACGTAGTCAAGGAAAGACCTCTCTCCGCTACAGTCAGGCGACTACAGGGGTGGTTTCTACGGAAACACCCCAGTAGAAACTGCTTGGAGAGGAGTTCGTTGTGTTCCTTAACCGGAAGCATACGGGCCTCACTATGTAGGTGTTCGATTGGAGACATCAAGAGGCATCCCGTGATAGTTCGGAGTGCAGTGTTCTGACAGGTCTGTAGCTTCTTCTTCTGCGTGTCACTGCATCCAGGCGACCATATTGGGGCTGCGTAATTTAGGACCGGCCGGCCGATTGCCTTGTATGTTGCTAACAAAGTTTATTTGTCTTTTCCCCAAGAGCTGCCGGCAAGCGACTTGAGGATTTTGTTGCGGCTCTGTACTTTGGCAGTTATCGCGATCGTGTGAGGAGTGAAAGAGCACAGACTGTCCAAAGTAACGCCTAAAATTTTAGGATTATTTACTGTCGGAATTTTTGTGCCATCGACTGAAATATTCAGGTCCAGTCTGTACTCCTTCGTCCAATTTGTGAAGATGGTCGCTGTGGATTTAGTGGGAGAGAGTGTTAGGCTCCTTGCAGAGAAGAAGCGAGAAAGATCGGAGAGGTAGCTGTTTACTTTTGAACACATGCCATCGATTCTATTCGATCGTAGTCATCAGCGTACGAGGTCACTGAAATTCCCGCTGGTGGCTGGGGGAGTTTCGAAATATAAAAATTAAACAGTAGTGGGGAGAGGACACCGCCTTGCGGAACCCCCTGTTTAATTTTCCTGAGTTTGGAGTTTTGACCTCGAAACAGTACGGATGAATGTCGACCGCTCAGGTAGTTCATAGTCCACCGCTTCAGCCCTGGAGGGAGCGTTGATTGTTCTAGGTACTCAAGTAGCGTTGTGTGATTGACTGTGTCAAAAGCTTTTGACAAGTCCAACGCTACGAGGATCGTCCTCTCGCAGGATGGCTTCTGGTTCAGGCCATGAACTATCTCGGCGTTTATGACGCTAAGTGCTGTGGTGGTACCGTGCACTTTACGGAAGCCATGCTGATGATCTGCTAGGCTCAGGTGGTGAGTGAATGACGGGAGTAACAAGGCCTCAGGTGTCTTCACTACTGGGGAGAGGAGAGTTATCGGGCGATAAGACTCCCCTTTGTTGCCGGGTTTCCCAGGTTTCAGTAGAGGGACCACTCTTCCGACTTTCCACACATCGGGTATTTGAAGAGTGGATATCGACAGGTTGAAGACCTTGGTGAGATAATTTACTCCCGTTGGGCCTAGGTGTTTTAGCATCAGCATGCTTATTCCGTCAGGGCCAATGGATTTAGACGATTTCGCCTTTTTGATGACACTCTGAACCTCACCTAAAACTAATCGAGTTAGATATAGGGTTATATATATATAAATGATCAGGATGAAGAGACGAGTTGAAATCCGGGTGACTGTCTGTCCGTCCGTCTGTCCGTCCGTGCAAGCTCTAACTTGAGTAAAAATTGAGATATCTTTATGAAACTTGGTAGACATGTTTCTTGGTACCGTGAGACGGTTGGTATTGCAGATGGGCGTAATCGGACCACTGCCACGCCCACAAAACGCCATTAATCAAAAACAAATAACTTGCCATAACTAAGCTCCGCAATAAGATACAAGACTGTTACTTGGTACACAGGATCACATTAGGAAGGGGCATCTGCAGTTAAAACTTTTTTTTAAAAAAGTGGGCGTGGTCCCGCCTCTAATAGGTTTAATGTGCATATCTCCTAAACCGCTAATGCTATAATAACAAAATTCACTTAAAGCAAATGTTTTTAGCACTTCTATTGACGGTGTGAAAATAGTTGAAATCGGGTGGCAACTCAGCCCACTCCCCATATAACGGTACTGTTAAAAACTACTAAAAGCGCGATAAATCAAGCACTAAACACGCCAGAGACATTAAATTTTATCTCTGAGATGGTATAAGATGACTTTATAGGAACCGCGTTCAAAATTAGACAGTGGGCGTGGCACAGTCCACTTTTAGGTGAAAACCCATATCTTGAGATCTGCTTAACCGATTTCAAATTCGGTGCATAACGTTCTTGTTCATGTTTCTATGACATAGTGCGAAAATGAGCGAAATCGGACTACAACCACGCTTACTTCCTATGTAACACCATTTTCAATTCCATCTGATTCTTTCACTTTCCACTATGCAAATCAGGTAACAATGATTATATCGGGGTAAAACTTTGCGTGAATAATGCAATTAAAGTATGCCACCTTGCGGCCAAAAATTGTCTTAATCGAACCAAAACTATTCAAACCCCTAAGTACTAAATATGTGGACCCCAGTGCCTATAGTTGACCTTCTACCGAAAATATCAGTCAATCCACAAAGAAATCTCAAACGAGTATACCATTTGACTTTGCGAGAGTATAAAATGTTCGGTTACATCCGAACTTAGCCCTTCCTTACTTGTTTAATTTCTTTTCTTTCTTTTAATTTTTTACCGTCTGGTAATTTAACATCAACAGAATGTTTTAAATTTACATAACTTATAAAATATTTATCGGTTTTAATTATGTGGTTTGTACAGCCACTATCTAAAATCCAATTAATTACATTATCTTTATCGCTTTAGTTTTTGTATTCGTATCTATTTACCTCAGGGTGATGCACTTGAGTTGACCATGCTGCGCTCGATTCGTTTCCTGGAGATTGATTTAAAAAGTTGTTAGTTTGTTGGTAGGGTCTTCTTCCTCTTTCGTAACCTCTCTGTGATCCTCTACTTCTGCCGTAGCCTCTCGATGATCTACTATTGGGGAGACCTCGTTGCCCTCTTCCTTGATTACATTGAGTTCCCCTGCCTTGACCGTCTTGTACTGGTTCTTGGTTGTTTTGATTATGATAGCAGTCCTTTTTTGGTGTCCATATTTACCACACACGAAACACTGTCTTTTCGTTTTTATATTAAAGGTGTTTGCACTCGAGCTCTATGTCTGCTATGGGTGGTGGTTTCACTCCTATTACGCCATTCACTGAGAGAGAGTCTGTGAAGGTGTTGATGGCTCCACTGTGAATGGCGGTCATTGCCTGTCTGAAGTTCGTTGCGTCCGAAGTCCGGTCGGCGTACTGTCTAATGTCGTCGACGTAGTCAAGGAAAGACCTCTCTCCGCTACAGTCAGGCGACTACAGGGGTGGTTTCTACGGAAACACCCCAGTAGAAACTGCTTGGAGAGGAGTTCGTTGTGTTCCTTAACCGGAAGCATACGGGCCTCACTATGTAGGTGTTCGATTGGAGACATCAAGAGGCATCCCGTGATAGTTCGGAGTGCAGTGTTCTGACAGGTCTGTAGCTTCTTCTTCTGCGTGTCACTGCATCCAGGCGACCATATTGGGGCTGCGTAATTTAGGACCGGCCGGCCGATTGCCTTGTATGTTGCTAACAAAGTTTATTTGTCTTTTCCCCAAGAGCTGCCGGCAAGCGACTTGAGGATTTTGTTGCGGCTCTGTACTTTGGCAGTTATCGCGATCGTGTGAGGAGTGAAAGAGCACAGACTGTCCAAAGTAACGCCTAAAATTTTAGGATTATTTACTGTCGGAATTTTTGTGCCATCGACTGAAATATTCAGGTCCAGTCTGTACTCCTTCGTCCAATTTGTGAAGATGGTCGCTGTGGATTTAGTGGGAGAGAGTGTTAGGCTCCTTGCAGAGAAGAAGCGAGAAAGATCGGAGAGGTAGCTGTTTACTTTTGAACACATGCCATCGATTCTATTCGATCGTAGTCATCAGCGTACGAGGTCACTGAAATTCCCGCTGGTGGCTGGGGGAGTTTCGAAATATAAAAATTAAACAGTAGTGGGGAGAGGACACCGCCTTGCGGAACCCCCTGTTTAATTTTCCTGAGTTTGGAGTTTTGACCTCGAAACAGTACGGATGAATGTCGACCGCTCAGGTAGTTCATAGTCCACCGCTTCAGCCCTGGAGGGAGCGTTGATTGTTCTAGGTACTCAAGTAGCGTTGTGTGATTGACTGTGTCAAAAGCTTTTGACAAGTCCAACGCTACGAGGATCGTCCTCTCGCAGGATGGCTTCTGGTTCAGGCCATGAACTATCTCGGCGTTTATGACGCTAAGTGCTGTGGTGGTACCGTGCACTTTACGGAAGCCATGCTGATGATCTGCTAGGCTCAGGTGGTGAGTGAATGACGGGAGTAACAAGGCCTCAGGTGTCTTCACTACTGGGGAGAGGAGAGTTATCGGGCGATAAGACTCCCCTTTGTTGCCGGGTTTCCCAGGTTTCAGTAGAGGGACCACTCTTCCGACTTTCCACACATCGGGTATTTGAAGAGTGGATATCGACAGGTTGAAGACCTTGGTGAGATAATTTACTCCCGTTGGGCCTAGGTGTTTTAGCATCAGCATGCTTATTCCGTCAGGGCCAATGGATTTAGACGATTTCGCCTTTTTGATGACACTCTGAACCTCCCCATCGGTGAAAGTAAGTGGTGCGCAGTCTTTTGGCATTTTGCGCAGCCGTCGGGTAACACGTCGTTTGGCCTTGTCAGTCGAAGGGTGCAGTGTAAATTGTCGGCTGAAATAGCTCGCGCACTTCTTCGAGTCCGAGGAGGCATGACCATCGAATTGAATTTCAACCCGATCATCATGTCTTCTCGGATTTGACAGTAGTCCAAAGCTTACTCACACCGGTGGAGAGGTTGCAGGACTTCAGGTGCTCTATCCAGTTTGTCCGCTTATGATGATTTACCATTTGCCGAATCTCCAAATTGAGATTCCTTATTCGAGGATCACAGGGATCGGCATGGCGTAAGGTGTCGCGCTCGTTTGCTAATACAGCTGCTTCGGCTGGGAAATTAGAGCGGAGTTCCGCGATTCTTCCAGCCGGTATGAAGCGAGCAGTAGCAGCAGCGATCACCTTGCGGAATTGACGCTCGCCAACGATGACGTCCGTAGGAATGGATAGTGCGTTGAAGGTGCTCTCAGTAAATTATGTGAACCCGACCCAGTTAGCTTTGTTAAAGTTAACATAAGTGCGGTTGTCCACAGAAATAAAGTCAGGAGGTTTCTCGATCGAGATAATTTAGGGCAGATGGTCTGACGCGAGAGTTAGCATAGGTCGCCAGGTTACACTGTTTATCAGACCACCGCTAGCGATGGTAATATCTGGCGAGCTATTACAGGTGCCCATAATTTGGTTGGTCAGACTGGGAGTCATGCTGTCTGTGTGAGCTCCTTAGGGCCGTGGAGGTCCTATCTTGGCCACTCGACTGGAGTGGCAGCGCAGTGCGCGAACATAGTGCAGGTTGCACAGCCGTTGAGGCAAATGTCGAATTATTGCGTTGACAGCATGGGGCCACGTAACATGTGGTCCACTCCCTATGTGTCTTAAGGCCTGAACAGGTCTTAAGATGGCTCCATCCATTGTATGTATTGCACCTTACCGAGGTGGAGTTTGGATGAAGCCTTTTAGCGCAAACGCAGCAGTAAAATTCCTCGGGGCCCGGGTTGGACTCGATGCCAGCACGGGTCAGGAGGATACGGAGCAACCCTGCTGCTAGGCGTTGCTCGAATGACGACAAACTTAATCTAAAACTCACCGATCCAAACAGGGTTAGATCGCCGAAATAACAGCCCTTGGCCCGATAATATCCGGGTCAATTCCGGTACCGCAGAAGCGGCTGTTGTGGGAATTGATAATATAATACACAGCTTCTTTGGCGTCGATAGATTTGTATGACGCCAAGTCCCCTGGCACAACTGTTGTATCTTTGAATTTAACCTATTGACGTCCACATTTTTTGCCGCCAAAATCTACTTATCTTTCTGCCAGCCATTTAAGTTTTTTAGATTGTTTTTTTTTGATACATGGGGGAAATATATTGTCGATGAAAGTATTTTATCAGTTGATGATTTTGCAAAAGTCCGTCAGTAATTTTTTGCATTCATTATTTTCATGTAGTGCTTCTTTTCCATTGGCAATCATAACAATTATTTTGAGAAAATTTCGGCAGATGGATCTTGAAGCATATTAACACCCATGTACACTGTCAGTTGTACTCTTTAAACATTTCACCACAGTCGCGATGATTTTAAGCAGGCGTTGATTTCATCAGCGTATGCTAAACATCTGTCTGAATTAACCCTAAAGGAGTAACAGAGTGTCCTTCAATATACTATCCAATGCCTCCAGAAAATGTTTCTGTGTTATAGTGCATTCATCCAGAATGATAATTTTACATTGTTGCAGCATGGACGATTGTGTTTTATTACTGCATCTGGGTTATTTTGAATGTTTGATGTCAGCTTAAATGCTAATGAGCTGTTCTGCTTCCACCTAATAAAGTTGCTGCAATGTAAAATCTAAGCAAGAAGTAGCGAAATAAGGAAGATTTTGCCAATTCCTGGTGCGTCCAAAAAAAAAAAATAAAAAAAAACAAAGTATCCCCCTTGCCCTGTCGAAACTTTTAGCATAAAGCGGTCGAAAATTATTTTTACTTCATAATTTAGTAGTGAACATTGAGAGAAAAAGTCGCAGCCAATTTGACAGTGTCATATTGTAGTATACTATTTATATCTGTTTTTTTATTAGCAATATCCCCTATGCTATATTTAAATCCTTGTTTCCGTGTTCGATTCAATGTCGTACAATTTTCTTTCTGTATTTTCTCTATATTTTCGTGAGCACTTTGTCGTTTCGAGTCGCGTTCTACGTTCAACTCCTCTATTTCTAGGTCTCTTAAAATTTCTTGTAAATCTGGGAAGCCTGCCACACGCATGTTCAATCCTGTGAGAATTCTAAAGGTTGTAATTTTGGTGTTTTTGGATAGAAGTATATCATCGTTTAAAATAGACGTATCTCTTGAAACATTCAAAAAGAACCTAAACTTAGAAGTCAAACTGAGGAAAACATTGTTAAATTACCAAAAGCAACCACCGATATAGAAAACTGATTGGTAGAAATTCGCTAAGCATTTATTATCAAAATGTTAGAGGTCATAATACAAAATTAACCGACTTGTATTTGAACAGTTCCAATTTTAATTTCCATATTATTGGATTTACAGAAACTTGGTTAAAACCTCACATTTTTGATAATAAGATTTTAAACAGCGAATTTCAAATTTTTAGATGGGATCGTCTGAACAGAATCGGTGGAGGTGTTCTATTTGCCGTGCATTCCTCTATCCCATCTGAAAATATTCTTGTTCCAGGGACCGACTCATTTGAATTTAAATGTATTAGAGTATAGGTTAATAGTTGCTTTTTTTATTTAACCTTATCTTATATACGACCCCATTCGGACTTATCTGTATACATGCAGCATGTTTCTTTAATAAATGGTGCTACCTCGATGGTAAATAATGCAGATTCAATAATTGTATTAGGTGATTTCAATTTACCGTGTGCTTCGTGGAAACCTTTCGATGACTATATCGTGCCGATTTGCAATCGGTCATGTTTTAATGAGTTTTTCGAAAAAATGTCCGAGTTGGGTCTGAAAAAAATTAATTTGATTCCGAATAAATTTGGTAAATGCTTAGATTTAGTATACGTTGATACCTCTGCAAAGTGTTCCGTTATTCAGAGTAATCCTTTTGTTCTACCAGAGGACTCATATCATCCTGCTTTGGAAATATCTGTCGAAATCTCAGGCATTGTACGGGATAATAATCATCAAACTTCGTGCTTCTGTACTCGGTTTAACTTTGCAAAAGCTAATTTTAAAAAGTTAAATACAGAACTTTCTACAATAACATGGCCTAATTATAATGGTGACATTGAATTGAGTGTCTCTCATTTTAATAACATTATTATGAAATTATTTGAAAAGTATGTTCCAATAGTAATTGTTAATAAAAGCAAAAGTATAAGTCCGTGGTTTTCGAAAGAGTTATATAAATTGAAAAACAGAAAAACTCGAGCCTTTAAACATTTAAAAAAATACCGGTTCACTTGTCGACTATTCTAAATATTCTCTATTGCGTCGACAATATTTTGACCTAAACAAAAAATGTTATAATAATTACTTAAATAAAGTAAAAAAAAAATATTGTAAGTAATCCAAAATCGTTTTATGATTTCGTCAACTCCAAACGCAGGATTTCCAAATTTCCGTCCGCAATGAAATACAAATCTATCATTTCAAGTGACAATGATATTATATCCAATATGTTTGCAGAATTTTTCAAGTCAAACTGTAATAATTCTTCCAAAACTTTTTCTTATCAGCAAGTGCTGTGTTCGAATACTTTAACTAACGCTCCAATTATTTCTGAAGAAGACGTCCTATTTAATTTAAATAAGTTAAAACCATCTTTTAGTTATGGCCCAGACATGATACCCTCATGCTTCCTAAAAAATAGTGCCAAATATATTTACCTGCCTTTGACAAGGATATTTAATTCCTCTCTTAAACACGGTATATTTCCTGCAATATGGAAACAGTCATTTATAATCCCTTTGCATAAAAGTGGATTTAAAACCAACATTGAAAACTATAGAGGTATCGCAAAACTATCAGTTATACCTAAACTTTTTGAAGCTATCATCACTGACCATATAACCTTTTCGATTTCTCCGTTAATTTCCTCATCTCAGCATGGATTTCGTAAAGGGAATTCGACTATAACAAACTTACTTGAATTTGTAAACCATGTATTATTGGGTTTTAGGGAACATAAGCATAGGGATGTTATATACACAGACTTTAGCAAAGCTTTCGATAAAGTAAATATCTCGATTCTCATACATAAACTTGATCTGCTGGGCTTTCAGCCAAGATTCCTTCAATGGGTATCTTCCTATCTTTATAATAGAACACAACGAGTGATATTTGAGGATACACCTTCAGATACAATTAATGTTTCTTCAGGTGTTCCGCAAGGTAGTCATCTTGGCCCGATTCTGTTCTTGTTGTTTATTAACGATATCTCTTCAGTAATAGAATTCTCAAAAATTTTATTATACGCTGACGACGTAAAGCTTTTTAAATCATACACTTCAACTGAGGAAAGGTGTCTGTTGCAAACAGACTTAAACAATTTGGTTGCATGGTGTGATAGAAATGATTTGCCATTGAATCTCAATAAATGTAAGACGATGTGCTTTTCCCGTAGATCTGTGCACCCCTCTTCTTATGTAATAAAACACCATATTCTAGAGCAAGTTTTTAACTATGTTGATTTGGGAGTTAATATTGACCTTAAGCTTAATTTCAGTCTTCATATTGATACCATGGTCTTGAAAGCAAAAGCTGTCCTCAGTTTTGTTAAACGTTGGTTTAAAGAATTTAGAGATCCGTATATTACTAAAACACTTTATACAACTTTGGTTAGACCTATATTGGAATATGGCTCTGTGGTATGGAACCCTAGCTACCAAATCCATTCTGACAAGTTAGAGTCTGTTCAAAAACAATTTTTACTTTTCGCCTTAGCGCATTTCCGATGGGACGCTAGGGTAAGTCTACCTCCATACACTAGTCGTTTAAAACTTATTAATCTACCTACACTTTCTAGTCGTAGGGAAATGCTTGGCATAATATTCTTAGTGAAACTTTTGAATGAAACTGCTTGCAGTTCTTTTCTCCTGTCTGAAATTAAATTTAATATCCCGGTTCGCCTTTCGCGGCAGTTTAGACCTTTACTGCTAAAATCCTGTAGATCAAATTTTGAATAACTGCATAATTTTATATGAACCGTCTGAAACACAGTGACTGCCCTAGTTTTTTCTTTTGAAAGCAGAATTCTACCGTTTTCCAAGATAAACCCCAATAAATTAATTATTTTCTTTAAAATTTGACATTTATCCCATCTGATGTGTAAACCGTTTTCACTTGCATGTTGTAATACTCTTTCTAATTTCGACCTTCTATCTCATCTTTGGCGGGAATGACGATATCGTCCATGTATATTATAACAGTTCCATCCGCAAGCATGTCGTGGAATATCGCTCGTATGTAGCGACAAAATACCGCCGGTGAATAATTGATGCAAAAAGCACAAAGCAGAACTCATATTGGCAGTTTTGGGTTACGAAAGACGTGTACTTTCGGGAACCCGGTTCTATTGGCACATGATAAAATCCGTTCTTCAAATCCAATGTAATGAAGACACTTGCACCCTGCAATCAGTCTAACGCTTCCTCCACGACTGTCATTGGGAAATTGTCTTTTATTATTTGTTCGTTAATTTTGCGAAAATCACAACAAAACCATTTTGTTCCGTTTTTCTTTGTAACTAACAAACTAGCGATGCTAATTTCGACATACTGTTCTGTATAATACCCTCCTTAAGCACACGTGCGACTTCGTTAATACGTTGCTGATCCGCCTTCGACACCCTACGTGGTCGCTTTTCATTTTTCAATATTAACTTCATCTCTACTGGCCTATGACTAGGCTTGTTAGGATAGTAACTATCAATCCAACCGCTAACTACTTTAGTGTCGGGCGCTGACAGATGCGATAGATCCACTCGATCTGCCTCCTCGCATATTTCAGTTTCAATTAAACACAGTACTTTAAACTCTTCAATTAAACCTTTGTCACCCATGACTTTAGGTCTTGTTTCTACTACGGATTTAGTAATGTCTTCTTGTTCCCTGAAAACCTCAAACCGACTATCCCCATAGTCTCTTAACTCACGGTGAGTTGACACAACCCCTTCAACACCACCATACACACCCTCAGAAGCCATTCCAGCTTCGGCGTGCCTTGCTGCTATCCAAGCAGCCTTCACAGGTTATCTGAACTAACCATGTGAAATGTTACGTTCTATGACAGTCATTCTAATGTCATTTCGACCGTAAAGCTGCCTAATGTCGTAAGCATGCCTTTGCAAATACCAAATAATCTGTTTTTCCCCAGTTAGATCTATCTCTCCTAACATCAATAGGGTATCATACCTCATGATACACGCAATGCATCCTGTATCTACTAATGCATTAAAGGTAAAGTCTGACAGACGTTTCCACCTTACTATCAACCGTATTTACTTGCTCACTTTTAATCATTCTGTCTCTCTTCTTTACACTGCTGAGCATAATGTCCCTTTTTATTACACTTAAAACAGATAATCTTACTCGATCCGTCATCCGACAGCCCCTTGCTATATGACCTTCTTTGTCACATTTAAAACACTTCTTTTTCATCAACCCTTTACTTTCTGTCGCAATCTGTCCCACGTATCCATTTTTTGCTTTAGCGTCAGGTATATCATCTACAAAATATTCTATTATACTTTTTTCATCGAGCGATATTGGCTAACCGATTTCGATGAGTATAAATATTCTTGTAAACTTTCTTTCGTTTGTTCACGTTTATTTCTTAATGATCGATGCACTTCGGACGCACATAATTTTTCCCAAACTCTTCAATAAGAAAGCGCTTCAAACTACTCCAGTCTCTTACACCCACCAACCCGCGCACAAACCATTTCGCTGCTCCTTGAGCAGCTGCTTCGCATATACAAACCGCTGTAGATTATTCCACCCTACTGTGTCAGCTATATCGTCAAATTCTACAACCCAGTGGTGAACGTCCGTTACCATAAAAATAGGAACACTGTCTTGAACAACATGAAGCAGCTACGGCGTCAGCGTACGACGAATTTGTCGATTCATTCTCGCTATCGTCCCCAGCTTGCTCGTCCCCGAAATCTAAATGTTGTAGCAAAGGCAATTTCAACTATTTTTTCCTGCCTGTAATGTTCAACCCTAGCTCCCTTAACTTCTGTTTTAACGTCTCTACAATCATTACTCTAATTGTCTCAGCGTCCATCTTACAATAGTGAAAATATACAAGTCAAATCTCTATCTTTGTTTCCACTTTTATTTCTTTATTTTCCGTAAATAATGAACAAGCATGAACAGGAATGCTTTTTGCACTAACTTGTAAGCAGCAAGTGTAAATGGGGTTTGCGCTGTCTAACTGAAAAAAGTGTCTGTTCTTGACTTTTTACTTCATTTTAGTTCTCACTTTGTACGTCTTTACTTTTCGAATTGTTCTTCATGTTTTTAAACCTTGCAATTAAATCAAACTAAAATTCATTGGGGTCATGCTGACTAACTGCTAGCGATGGCGCACTGGGTATAGTTTGCTCAGACCCCCTCACCAAACTATCTTTTCTTCACAGTCTTTTTTCTTTTTTTTTTTCGCTTCACTTTTCGAATTCACATCCCGGTTGAGCCCCATTTGTAGAGTTCTAATTAAATCCAATGTATATAAATATGAAAAATGCACAACACTTTTATATCCTTTAGCTTATCAACCATTTACTAAATTCACTTCATAATAACTTAGATATAAGTATATGTCGGGGTTTTAACTCGCCAAATAAAACACTAACGTCCGTTCACTCTATATGCTAAAAACTATATCGACCGTTACAATTTCTCAGGCCGCTATGATCGACGCGACGTCCTCTTTTCGTTCAGTCGGTATTGCCAATTGTTCGTATTTGTCATGCTCCCGTATCGTTCCTACATATATTATCGGATCTTTATGATTATCTCACAACATTTGTGATCGGCCCGTGAACACGTCGTCGGTACTGCAGCAAATAGTAGACGAATTTGTGTTCCTGCGCAGTATAATCCTGCTTCACGATTATTTAATTGAAAAAATTCGGTGAGGGTAGTTGTTGGTGGATTTAAGTGTGAAAATTTAGAAAAGTCGGAATTTTTAATGCTGAATCGAGAAAAATAAAAACAAATTTTGTCTAAAGCATAAAAAAAGTAATATTTGCAGTTGTACACACTTAACATTTAGAGGTCTGAAAAATTAATGTTAGCCGATTCTCAAACCTACCCGGTAAGCACACCAAATTTCACCAAAATTGGTCCAGCCTTTTCGGAGGAGTTTGGCAACAAACACCGTGACACGAGAATTTTATTTATTAGATATTAGTTAGATTAAAAAATTACATACTTAACCTTTTATTTAATAATGCATATAGGTATTACTTCTTCAACAGTAAAGATTTTTTAATTTGGAAAACATTTTCTTTCATGGGGTTCCGTTGAGCCTAATTTGCTTCAAGCGCGTTGTCATGTGGAGATCATCTCGAATAAGTCTTGACATTGATCTTGAATGTCGCCATATCCATTCCCTTGACATACTTAGGGGATTTCTGCGAATGCGCTCGCGAACAATACGAGCATATCTATCTCTGCTTCCACAATGTAAAATTTTGAAAAAATCAATGGTGTTATATGGGAAATAGGCGTGGTTGTCCGATTTCGCTCATTTTCCCACTATAACATAGAAATATAAAAAGAACGTTATGCACCGAATTGGGTTGAAATCGGTTAAGCAGATCCCAAGATATGGGTTTTCACCTAAAAGTGGGCGGTGCCAAGCCCACTGACTAATTTTGAACGCGGTTCCTATAAAGTCATCTCATACCATCCCAGAGATAAAATTTAATGTCTCTGGCGTGTTTAGTGCTTGGTTCATCGCGCTTTTAGTATTTTTTAACTGTACCGTTATAATGGGCGGGCTTGTCACCCGATTTCACCCATTTTCACACCGTCAATAGAAGTGTTAAAAACATTTGCTTCCAGTGAATTTTGTTATTATAGCTTTAGCGGTTTAGGAGATATGCACATTTTAACTGTAGATCTCTCCTCTCCTCTCCCTAATGTGGTCCGATTACGCCCATCTGCAATACCAACCGTCACACGGTACCAAGAAACATGTCAACCAAGTTTCATAAAGATATCTCAATTTTTACTCAAGTTAGAGCTTGTACGGACGGACGGACAGATCATTTATATATATATAACCCTATATCTAACTCGATTAGTTTTAGGTGAACAAAACTATTATACTCTGTAGCAACAGGTTGCGAGAGTATAAAAACGAGAAAGGAAGGGCTAAGTCCGGGTATAACCGGACATTTTATGTTTTCGCAATCTGCAAGGATCAAAGCCGGAAAAATGTTTTCAGGTGTTGGCAAAACTTCATATTAAAATATGTTTCGTAAGAACTCAACATTTATATATGGTATCTTACATTATTCATAAACTTACCTAGTTTCAGTACTATATGTTGATTCATGTCTGCGATTTTAATATTGAAGTCAATCTACTTGTAAGTATCTCAAATGAGTTATAGATATGTTATACATGTAAACACACACACTGACAGACATTCGGCATATGGGAGTTGGGGTAATTCGAGGACCAGTATCACACATTTTCGGAATTAAACTAGTATATCCAATATTATACATTCAATTAATTATGCTAAGCTATCTTACATATTGACCAATATACGGTGTAAATCCAACTGAATGTTTGAAATACTTATACAGGGTGGCTCCCGAATCGTGCTATAAAAACAAACCGTAATAACTTTTTTTAATCAATGCATAACACATATTTTTTATTGTCTAGAAATTTTTATTTCATTTTATATAATTAATTATTTTTAAAAATTGTACTGTAATTGACCGTAAATGACCTCCATGCTCAGCACACATATGCGACACCTAATTAGAAAATTATTCAATGCGGTCTGAAGGATTGAAGTCAAGATTGCCTCAATTATTGATTTAATGGACTGCTTTCATTCAGTCAGATTTCTGGGCTTTGTTTTGCATACTTCTTGCTTGACATAACCCCATAAAGTCTGGTGTGGCCAGGTCAGGTGACCTTGGGGGCCATCGGAAAATGAAGTTTCTTGATATTAATTTTTTCGGGCCAATTCAAAAAAAAACAAAAAATCGATTATTATGGTTTTTGTAGCACGATTTATGAGCCATCATGTATTAGGTATATGGGTATAGGGGTAGTATTGACAGTCCAGTGTGTGAATCATATCATTCATAAAACATATTCTCCGGTATATTGAATGATATTATAATAAAATTAAGTCGACATGTTTTCTTACAACTAGTGTACTTTAGTACTGAATAGTACTCTTTTAACGCAGGGTTGACAGTCTGGATATTTTGTAGTAATTAAAAAATAAACCTGAATAATTTAGAAATAATAATAATCTTAAATTAACTCAAATTCACCCATGAATATAATAATTTATAAATAGGTAGACTATTTTTAATAGCTGGATTTTAGTTTTTAGCTTTTACGACATGAAAAATTATAACTGAAAAGCTAGATGTGTGCAAAATCGTGTATATAAATTGAACAATGACAACATTTGTCAAATGAAAACAAACGAGAACAACTGTTTTATGTTGCCACTGATGGTATAACTTTTAATAAATCTCGTTTGACGCGGGCGGTTAGTACGGAATCTCGGGAAATGTTTCCAGTCAAGATCAAACACTCGTTCAAATCAAAACTTAGGGGCCGTCCTTAAATTACGTCATCGATTTTTTCAGATTTTAGACCCCCCCCTATAATCATCCTATCGTCATTTCTTAATGACCCCCTCGCCCCCTTCTCCCAAAATTGACGTCATTACTAGTTTGACAAAATAAAACATTGCAGATTTGAGAAAAAATGGGGTATTATATGATAAAAACACTTGGTTATAGAATCACCTTTTATTATTATACTTTGGCAATAATCATTGATATAATTTCTTTGGGTCAAATTCACTCTTCAGTTTACGCCATATTTCATCGCAAAATCATCATTTGCGTTAAACGCGTGATGGAAAAATCTGCGCGGATAAACGTGTTGCATCGTTCACGTTCGTACTCAGATTGACAGCGAGCGCAGGCCGCAGGTCCGCAGAGGTGGCGGTGCGCGCCAAAGACAAAGGAAGCCGACTTTGTTTAAACAGCGCCGATTTCTTTTATTCTCCGAGTCGCCGCCAATCTTCGTTTAATAAATACAGTGTCGCATACAAACTATTTTCATAGGTACGATATTATTTATAGTCTAAAAAAATAATGTAGACATGCCTTGACCTTGTAATAAATAAATAATGAGTTCAATAATTAATACCATTAAATACTTGCAAAATATCACAAGAACATTATCTTTCCTTAGTATGAGACATGTATTTAAGTATAAGTATAGTATTAATATGTACTTTTATTAATTATGTAATATTGTAGTTATTATTTAAGTATTGTGATATCTATGTGTATAGATAGACTGATTCTTAAAGAAGGTTTATATGTATAATACATGTAAGTACCACGGGTGAAGCCGGGGCGGGCAGCTAATATTTTACTAGGTGTGCTGGAAGAAATTTCTTTTTAGAAATAATCTTTTTGTACGTGAAAAATAAACTATAAATAAATAAATAAGAATGACGTCAATTTCGAAACACCCCCCCCCCCCCCTAATTTAGAATGACGTAATATATGGACGGCCCCTTATCACCACATTGCGTTGCGATCAAGAATGATAGAACACAAGATGACGACAAAAATTTACCGTTACGTTTTTGTTAATTCGTGAAATAAACTTTATTTTTTAGTTTTTGGTGAACCTTAAAACCCCCTCTAGGGAATTGTCACCCACTCTGGAACCTCGTTCGCATTACTTCAGTGGGGCGTTACATTTATCTCATTGAGGGATTTACATCTACGCACCTGCGTCCAAGTCCCGCTTTTTGCTGCGTAGTAAAATTGCAGCGAATTTCTGGATAGTCCCCGAGTTAGCATCGCTCTCCACCATGACGCTGATTATTTGTCCACGTTTATTGGACCGACCAGGTCTTCTACGGCGGTCTTATAAGTCTGGGCGTCCGTCTGTCGTGACTCTCATTCTCCCATCTTCATTGTCATGCTGATACCGTATCTTTCTTTATTTGTTCAAATGCGCTCTTGTTACGTTCAGGTATTTTCTTTAGCTCCCATAGCTTTTGCCTTTCGTATGCCAGAAGGTCAATTGGGCATTACCGCTTATAACTAATATTGACACTGTTCCGTAAGCTGATGCAACTCAGAGGGCAGCGACTACCTTACGCCGGTTTTCCCTTTTTTTAGCACATCTGCCCAGATCGCTGCTCCGTAAAATAGGACGCTGATAGTCTATGACATTAGTAGCTTTCTCTTTTTTTGGCTGGGGCCCCCTATGTTGACATTAGTCTGCTGAGTTGGTTACAAGACAACATTAAGGGTCTAAACTGCCTCGAAAAGCGAATCGGGATATTAAGTTTAACTTCAGACAAGAGAAACGAACTGTAAACTGTACCATTCAGGATTCATTTCCCTACTACTAGCAAGTGTAGGTAGGTCTATAAGTTGTAGACGACTAGTGGATGGAGGTAAACTTAACCTAGAATCCCATCGGAAATGCCTTAAGGCGAAAAATAAAAATTGTTTTTAAACAGAATGAATGGTTACTTTGGATTTGGTAATCAGAGTTCCATACCACAGAACCATATTCCAATATAATCATGTGTGTGGCCAATATAACCAAAGTGGTAAAAATAGTTTTAGTAGCTGAGAACACCTTTTTCTTTTAAAACCATGGTATCAATATGAAGACTAAAATAAAGCTTAGGGTCCATAGTATTTCCCAAATCAACAAAGTTAAAAACTCGCTCTAAGTCTGTTTACAACAGACACCTTTCATCAGTTGATGTTTACATATTATATGATTTAAAAAGCTTTACGTCGTCGTTTTTGAGTTTTCTATTACAGAAGAGATATCGGTAATAAATAACAAGAACATAATCGGACCAAGATGACTACCTTGCGGAACACCTGAAGAGACATAAATTGAATCTGAAAGAATATCATTGAAGATCAAGTTTATGTACGAGTGTCGAAAAATTTACTTAATCGAAAGCTATGCCAAAGTCAGTGTATATAACATCCGTATGCTTATGTTCCCTAAAACCCAATGATACATGGTTTACAAATTCAGTAAAATTAGTTAAGGTAGATTTCCCCTTACGAAATCCATGCGGAAAAGAAAAAATATTGGAGAATCCGAAAAAGTTGTTTGGTCAGCGATGATAGCTTCAAAAAGTTGTGGTATTACTGACAGTTTTGCATGTTTTCAATGTATGACCAAAATCTACTTTTATGTAAAGTTATTATAAATGACTGTTTCCATATTGAAGGAAACACACTTTATTTAAGAGAGGAATTAAATATCCTTGTCAAAGGCAAGTAAATATATTTGGCCCTATTTTTGAGGAAACATGAGGGTATTATATCTGGGCCGTAATTATAAGATGGTTTTAATTTAATTTAATTAAGTAAGACGTCTTCTTAAGAAATATTTGGAGCGTTAATTGAAAAATTCGGACAGAGCACGTTCTGATAAGAAAAAATTTTAGAAGCATTAATACAGTAGTTTGATTTGAAAAATTCTGCAAACATGCTAGAAAATAATGTGATTATCAGATGACATGGAAGATTATATTATATCGCGGACGGAAATTTTGAAATCCTTCGTTTGGAGTTAACGAAATAATAAAACAATTTTCAATTACGTACAATATTATTTTTTACCTTATTTAAGAAAATGTTATAACATTTTTTGTTTAGGTCTGAATACTGTCGACGCAATGCAAAATATTTGGAGTAGTCGACAAAAAAACCAGTTTTTTGTTAATGTTTAAAAGCTCGAGCGTCGAACATTATATTAATCGAACGCTTTCTACAAGACACACGATAAATCGTAATATCCCAAAACAGTTGTGAAATCTGAATAATTTGTCATCGAGATAGGAGTATTTATTAAAGAGGCATGCTGCATACATGCGGATAAGTCCGAGGAGGTATGTAAGACAAAGTTAAATAAATAAAGCAACTATTAACAGAAACTCGAATACATTTAAATTCATATGAGTCAGTACCAGAAACGAGGAAATCTTGAGAAAGAATAGAAGAATGTTTAGCAAATAGAACACCTCCTCCGATTTTGTTCAGTCGATCCCATCTAAATAGTTGAAATTCGCTGTTTAAAATATAATCACCAAAAATATGTTTCAAGAGAAACGTCTATTTTAAACGATGGTATAGTTACACTTACGGATATGTATTTCATCAATTTTTAGACGCGACGAAACATAAGACTTTATGTCTTCAACCCAGGTATCTTAAGCAAATCTAAAATTGAATATAGAGTTTTTAGTTAGTATTACTACCAAATTTTGACAGATGCTGCTTATTACGTTAGATGCTGCTCATTACGTCAGATGCTTATTACCGTTAGGTAGAGCTTTCGGGGAATTGAGCTCTTTGGGTGTTGACGGTTTATCACCTTGAGTGCAAGGTGAAGAAAGATATATTGTCAATTGGAGAAGCAGTTATCTTTTGAACAGAAGAACTAGGTATTACATCGCCGGAAGGACGTTTGAGCATAGGGGTAGGGTTGGAAGATTCGTGAGAGTCAATTAGGCACTTAAAAAACTGAAAGAATTGTTCGTAATCCCGAATTCCTTTCGGTGACAATTTCAAGATCTTGGCAGATTTCTTTGGAGCCAATACCCGACTGCTTATAAACTTTAAATATATTATGTTACAATAGATGTTACAATTTGGAATAATAATAAAACAATAAAGATTAAATTATAGAATGAATTTAACCAATGTATACCTGCGGGTAAGCTACGATTATAGGCAAATTACTCGAGTAATTTAGCATTGATTTAAATGCTCGAGTGAAAATATACATATGAACTTACACATATTTATAAAAAGTTTAATTATTTTAATAACATACAATTATATGTTAATTAAAAAGAAAGCAAAAAAAATACAGATTTTTCTTATTCCACACATGTTATATTAAAAACTAAAAACATATTTCGTAACAATAATTTTCGATTCTCTCAATGTTTTATTTTTTTTTTATAACATAAAATAAAATGTAAAAAAAAAATTTAATGCAAATTTTCTCTTTCCATTCATATATGTACCTATGTATATTAACACGAATACGCGTATTTGTACATATGCATGCATATAAAATAAATAAATATGAACGTATCATAATATTTTATGTAAATATAAAAAAGTAAAAGTAACCAAATTTTTATTAAAATTATTATATGTATGTATACACATATTATTACATTAAATACTGCTAAATGTTATAAAATATTTTATTAAAATATTTTCGAGTATCTTATTATTAATCCTTATTCCCCATCTTCCAATATTTGTATTGTGCTATGCATATTAAAATATTAATGAATTGCGTAGCAGCGAACTGTTAAGAACAAGAACACAAAGCGTGCCAATTAAGTTTTCCGCAACGCGCGGAAGATATTAAAAATGATACTTTGAGTGATCCTGATGGATAAATAAACTCTTTATTTTAATTTACTCTTATTTATACTTTTTTGCTTAAAGCTATTTCACAGTAATAATTAATTCTTACAATGAAGAGAGTGTCGATTACAGTATTAGCTTATTCAATAATTGGTTTTATATTTGCTATTGTTTACATTTTGTGGTCAGTTATTGGTTTTATTGTTTATATATTGTAGGTGGTCTTAGCTGAACGAAAAATAATATCAGTTGCTTAAATAAGCAAAGATGCTAATTAAGAGGCTGTATAATTACTAAGTGCAAAAATATAGTTTGGTTTATAATTAGGGTACAGCTACTATGTGGAGGCTGCCGTTAACTTGCCATCAGAGCACGAGAGTCCCTTCGTCTTTCCTCCTCGTCCCCTCGCTCGCAAAAAACCGGTCGGATGACAAAAGAGTCCGCGTGTGAACCGGCACTTACAAGTATTTTTTGCAAAAGCGAACATTCATAAACAAATCGAGTTCGTTTGAGCTTCGTAATAATTGCAGCAGTACAGCTACTGTGTTGCATATTTGCTGATACTCTGCTGATGTGCAGACAAAAATTTAGTCTTGCCGATTATTTGCATTAATTGAGGACAAAAAGTGACAGTAGAACAAGATACTTTGACAGATTTCTAACACTGCTGACAGAATCAGTCAGAATAACGGATCAGCACTCGAGTATCAACTGAATGAAAATGTTTTGTTCGTTGCAGTCCTCTATTTCTTATCAAAAAATGTATAAGTAAAAAAAAACAAACAGGAACAGTAGCCGGTGTACTTATGTATTTGTTACATTATTCAAGTTGTATTTTTTTTTTGTGTTTTAGGTTTTTACCCGTTGCTAATTGATAACGGCAGACATTTTTGTTGTGTTTTATATTATTATTCTTTTTAGAGTATTCTTAGCACATTTATCGATCAACTATAGTTAAAATTTCATAATTAACTTTTAATAATTTATTTTTGAATAAAAATATTCATACATGTGGGTTCATACGCTTAAGCTCACTTCATTGGTTTACTTATTTTTTATTTGAAAAATAGATTTATTAACATTGTTTTACACTGCACATAGTAAATAAGTTTATTTATAATGTTTCACATTTCAATTTCACTTTGCGAATATATTTAACAATTATATTGGTAATAAAAACTGAGGATTATAAAGACGATATGTTACGCGTGTGTATGTTGTCTCAACCGTTTTCCACTCCACTTCAAAACAAATGACACTGGGTTGCGCATTTTACTTGACAGAGTCGCACTTGTGTTTTTTAGTAGTATCCAGCAGATCTTTTAGATGTTATCGATCCCAGATACATATATTTATGTAAATATATATGCCTAACTTTAGAGAAAAAATTCAGGTTTATATAAACTAAGTCTCAAGTAAGTATGCGATGTACTCTTTGTTGCAGTATAGATTCCAAATATGCCTGTACTCCTTTCATGATTCCGTCGAAAAATGAATCAATAAGAACATTTTGCCAACACCTGAAATTACGAGGGTATAAAATGTTCGGTTACACCCGAACTTTGGCCGTTCTTTCTTGTTTTGTAAATGTTTTTTCAGTACATTGAACTTACAGCTGTTTGATTGCATGAAAAATGTAGTTTTGAGCGAAATTCGACATTTTTCAACGTCGGTCAGTTTGTTAAATAAATTAACGGTTTTTTATATCACCTAAAACTAATCGAATTAGATATAGAATTATATATAAATATATAATTGAATAGGATGAGACGAGTTAAAATCCGGGTGACTGTCTGTCCGTCCGCCTGTGCAAGCTGTATCTTGAGTGAAAATTGAGATATCGTGATGAAACTTGGTCCACATGTTTCGCGGCATTGTAGATGGGCGTAATTAGACCATTGTCACGCCCACAAAGCGCCATTAGTCGAAAACCAATAAATAGCCATAACTAAGCTCCACAATAAGGTACAAAGCTGTTATTTGGTATGACGAATCGCTTTAGAGAGGGGCATATGCAGTTTAAAAAATTTTGAAAAAGTGGGCGTGACCCCGCCCTCTAATAGGTTTAATGTTCATATCTCCTAAACCGCTAAAGTTATATTAAGGGGTTAGGGATTGTCAGAGGCACGAAAAAATGAGAATCTACAGTAAGTTTTTTTTGCTATTAAATCATGTTATTGTACAAAAGTAGTAATATGGCATTATTATACAATGTTTTGACTTGAAGTCACGAAAATTTCAAAAAAAAAACAAATTTTAATTTCCAAAGTTATAGCTGTATGTGTTGACCCAGTTCCAAAAAAAGGTCCTTGCGGTGACAATCACAAGTTCTTGGAGATTAATCTAAAATCAATCGGATAAAAATAATTAGTTTTATAAATAGATAATCATGGGAAGTTTTTTTTTTCAAAAATTAACAAAATGGCGGCCAAAGGAAATTATTTTTTAGATTTTTGGGAAAAAATCAACAGTTAATTGGTCTTAAAAAATCGAAACTTTTGAAAAAATCTTTCGATCAGGCCCGATTTTATTATGTATTCTAAAAGCTGTATAAATTTCATTAAAATCTACTGAGCTGTTTTCGAGTTACAGTTGTCACCAGTTCGAAAAACATAGTTTTGAGAAAAACACATTTAAAGTTTTTTGCAGCTGCCGCTAGTTACCTGCTCTCGAGCGCTCTTTGTTATTTGTCGAATAACTTAAAAAGTATTTATCAGATCAACTTGAAATTTTCAGAGAATATTTTTAAGGTAATTACACTTCACTAAAATACAAAAAACAAACCAAATTGATTTTTTTAAAATTCTTACTACCCCTACATGGGGTTACATGGGTTACGTCGGGTAAAAAAAGTTAACAGACCTTTTTCCAACAAAATGAAAATTTCGGTCAAATTTGCTCGACATTTATTTTTTTAAAATAGTAATTGAAAAATAATCCTTCGTCCAAGCACGAGTAAATTGTTTCTCAAACACCTGTATAGAATTTCATTAAGATCGGTTGAGTAATTCACGAGAAATCTTGACAACCGACTTTGAAAACACAGTTTCGAGAAAAACGCGTTTAAAGTTTTAAGTGACAATATAACTGACCTCGAACGCGCAACTTTTCAAAGCTGTATCTTCAAAACTATTACTGATATCAACTTGAGAATTTGGGACAATACTCTAGAGATGTTATTGAATTAAAAAAGACAATAAAAAATATTTTGGTTTTTTGAAGCCGCGAAACCCATGTAACCTCTTAAGCAAATTCATAAAGGGCCAATATTTTTAGCACCCCTACCGACAGTGAGAAAATTAGTGAAATCGGATGATAACCTCGCCCACTCCCCATATAAATGTTTTGTTAAAAAATACTTAAAGGGCCATAAATCTATAATTGCATCAGAGACATAAAATTGTACACCCGAGATGGTACAAGAAGGCTTTATTGGAACGTCTGTAAAAAAGGGCGTGGCACCGCCCACATTTAGGTGAAACCCCATATCTAGTGACCTACTAGACCAATTTTAACTAAATTAGGTAGGTTTACAGTGCAAAAATGGACAGTGACAACCATGCCTACTTCAAATTCAACACAAATTTAAATTCCATCTGATTCTTTCACTTTCCAGTGTACAAATCAATCATCAATAAATATAAATAAATTGTTCAAATCGAACCAAAGCTATTCAAGCTTTTAAGAACGTTTTATCGAAAGTATCGCTCAATCTTTGAGCTATATAGGTTGATCCATTTCGAGGTGGCTAGATGAGTTACGCCTCCCCCCTCCATACACGCCACTGCGCGCCAACACACCACATCAACACGATCCACAAGAGACATCATACCACTCAGACCACCCACACATACACATCACATCACATCACACCACAACTCTACACAACTCAACACTCAAAAGGGGCTAACAGAGAACCAAATCTTTCCTTTTTCGTTAGCAATTCAAGCGATCAAGACGTGCAACTTTTCCGCCCTTTTTGCGGCCGTATATTTTTATATATCAGCCATGACCGTGCCCGTTTGGTTTTTTTGTTACGGAACAGTGCAAACAAGTGGAACCAATGTGAGTGCGTAACCGAAACAATTATTTACGAGTTTTTCTACTTTTTTAAAGAAAAAAAACACAGAAAATTCATATCTAATGAGGAAGGTTTATTATCATTCGAAAGAACATTATTTGGCATTTATCTTTTGAAGATTATCTCTTTCAAATGTTGGCCGCGGCTACGTCTCAGATGAACGTTGAGTCCAATTTTCGATGACTCGATCGAGCATTTCGACTGCTAACTGGCAAATGACACGCGTGATGTTTTGCTACAAGGCCTGAATCAAAGCGGGTTAGTCCAAATATATTTTAGACTTTACACATCCCCACCGGAAATAGTCTAACGGTGTGATATCACACGATCTTGGTGGCCAATCGACCGGCACAAAACGGAAAATTGTCTGCTCACTGAAGTGTTCTCTCAATAAATCTATTGATTGATGCGATGTGTGGGAAGTGGCGCCGTCTTGTTAAAACGAATGTCGCCGAGATCATCATCAAATAATCGGTTATCATGCCACGATAAAGGTCGCCATTGATGGTTGCGTTCTCACCAGCATCACTTTTGAAGCAATATGGATCGATGATTCCATCGGCCCACAAACCACACCAAACCGTTGTTTTTTTCTGCATGACGGTAATTTTGCTTGTTTACATACCCATTGAGCCAGAAATGGGCTTCATCGCTGAACAAAACTTGGCTCGAAAACGTCGAATCTTCTTGGAACTCATAAAGCGAAGCGATGTCGGTGGAAGGTCGACTCTCCACGTTCTTCGTGTACACTCTCATCTACTGCCGCTATATTTTCTTCACTGCGTGCTGGACGAGGTCTATTAGGCCGAATATTATCCAATAGTGAATGCGCTCTGTAGGCCGATTATGTTGACTATAAGTTGAGCGAAATACGTTTTTTTCAGAACGTAAATTTTCGTAATAAAATTTAACGATTTGTAAACGTTTTTCTGGCGTAAGTCTTTCCATGATGAAATGACAAAGAATACTGAACAAAAATAACATGACATCTTGACTCGACTCACGCGGGATCTGTCAAAAAAAAAGGCTATTGAAAAAAGTACCGCTATTTGGATCACCCGTTATTATAGAAATTCAGAGCGAATCCTTCTGAATCCTGTATGAAAGTCCTCAGATACCTAATAGAAAAATTTACGAATTAAAATGAGTGAGCGTGTTTTTCTCCTAACAGTGCATCCGTGTGCTTAACATTGATAAAATTGGGTGAAAACTTGCCCTAGCCCTCTTATAACTAATATTAGGTTGACTTTATTCCTTATATATTGTTGATGGTATGTACATATGTGAGGTACCTTAATGAAAAATGCCTTTATGCAAAATAAGATAAAATTGGGTCAATAATACACCCATCTCCCATATACCTAATAAAATATTTTCAAACTTCCGGTTGGCCTTATACCGTATATAGCGGTCAATATGTAAGACATCTTAGCAAAATTAACTGAACGTATAATATAGGATATACTATAGTTTAACGTATAATATTGGATATACAAGGTGCAATTCAAAAGTTTCAGGACTTTTATTAAAAAACGAATATTATTTGTTTTTTTTTTTTGAAAAATTTATTGGTCGCCTTCAAAATAGTCTCCTTCCGCCTGAATACAACGTTTTGCACCTTCAAGAAGGTTATCGAATGACTTTTTTAGGTCATTTGTCGGTATAGCGTTGAGGATGGCGGTCGTCGCCTTTTGGATGGCATCAACGTCAGCATAGCGCTTTCTTTTCATGGCCAAATGTAATTTTCCGAACAAATAAAAGTCGCCATATCAGGCGAATAGGGTGAATGGTTGATGATATGAATGCGATTTTTGTCTCTTGAATGTTGAATTCTGAGGTATTTTTCATGTTGTTTCAAAGTGTGCGGGACAAATCGAGCACAAACCTTTCTGAGGCCCAAATTCTCTGTCAAAATACGATAAATCGATGCTGTGGATATTGATAATTCCGATTCCATATATATAAGCGATGATTTGGGCTATTTTTTAATTAATTCACGCACAATTTCCGTGTTTTTTTCGTTCACAACATCTCTTGGCCGACCCGAACGTTCGTCGTCTTCCAAGTCCTCCCGTCCCTCTTGAAAACGTGAATACGGCTACGGGATAGACAATCATCGCCATAAACTTGTTTCACCATTTGATGAGTTTTGGTAAAAGTTTTACCAAGTTTAAACTTAATGTTGGCTCTTTGTTCGATGCTCATTTTCCGACCGACACTACAAATGTAATGTCACATGTAGCGCGATATCTCAGCTGTTATATAAATTTTATACGACAACACTGAAGAATACACAATTGAGGGATAACAATTTCAGACAGATGACGCCACTAGAAGCCGCGTTGTTTAAAAAGTCCTGAAACTTTTGAATGGTACTTGTACTATAGTTTACTGCATACATATATTGATTTTTGTAATTCTAACAATCCTTATGCCATGTCGGTCAATGTGTGACTTCCGACTTTCCACCTGACAAAATGTGTGATATCTTTATTAATTTAAATAAACAAGTTTTCTTAAAAATTGTGTAGGAATATGAAATCGGTCTAGACTTTGGTCCAAACTTTATATCCCTAAAATAACGAATCGCGAACCTCTGGTTGAATAATTCCCATCAACTCATTATATTAAATTTAGCTTCTTTAGTTGAGTTTATATCATATGTATCTCATTTGAAGATGATTTTAATACAATTTAGCTGACGCGAGGTAAAATATAGTAATAAAACAAAGTGAATCTATAACCAATACTATAACAAATTTGATTATAATCCACTTACTGAATAATGAATGTTGAATTGTTTCGCAACATTTTTTTTATATAAAGCTTTTCTAACACCTGAAGGTATTTTCCCTGCTTTGAACCTTGTAGTGCAAGGACTGGTTTGTTTTAGTATTTTGGGGAATAGCGAAAAGCTCTAAAATTTTAATAATTTGTATATCTTCATCCATTACTTATAAAAATATATTTAAAATTTTAAAATATATCGGGCAGTAAGTTTTTATTTTAATTTTCAAATTCTGATTCTCCGCGGAAAAAAATCTAACAATTTGTAAACATTTTTCCTCAGTGGCGCTGCTACTAAATTTTGTGAAATTAGATTTGTTCAATCTGAAGATACAACTTTCGTCAACATGCTAATAAGAAACATACATATGTACTTTGCTATTTTTCCAACGAACATAGGTGTATTTCTGATCGTTGAAAGTATTTGTTACTGATAAATCATTGAGTGGGTGTGATTAATGAATTGTATCTTAGAATTTCAGACTCAATAAAGAAGAAAGGTGAATTTGACTATGCTAAGGCAAAACAACAGCATCAAAATTTCTGCTCATTGTTGCGAGATATTGGCTTGGACGTCATTGAGTTGCCGCCAGATGAAACGTTACCGGAGGGTGTTTTTGTAGAAAATGCGGCAATAATATGCAATGGAGTAGCTTTAATAAGTAAATCGGACAATTTATTGCGACAAAGAGAGGTCAGTATTATAATAAATGGTTAAAAAGTAATTAAATAATTTTCGAGAACAGGCGGACAGTATGGAAATCATTCTGAAGAAAGAGCTTGATATCCCTGTGGTTAACCCTAACATCCCTAATGCTATATTGGACGGGGGAGATGTTTTATTTACGGGTAAGATATTCAAAATCATCCATAAATTAGTCGCATATGTTGTGAAACACTAAGATAATATTAAACAACAATCATAACAAAAATTAGAGCGAGTGATAGCTGTGCAAATATCATCTTTTCAGCAAAACGAAAATTCAACGTTGTGAAATTTTTAAGTAATTTTTAATCGTACGTCTATTAATTTCAGAGTAAAGTTTGTTTTATGTTTTTTTGGGGGGCTTTCAATGAAATCATACTGTTAAATGTAAAAAAAAACAAAATACTCCGTGCACTTTGCTCGTCTCTGCTTGTTATTCAATATATATTATGTGTTGGAAATTTACAAATATGTAATAATTACTAACTATTATATTAACTTGGACATTACTATTCCGATAAAACTAGTATACAAAATGTAAGGAAGGGCTAAGATCTGGTGTAACCAAATATTTTATACCCAATTTTACCCATTTGAGGCAGAAGGACACGCTGTTATCATAAAAGGATTATTTGCTAATTTCAAGAGATCACGGGTTGGCCGATATTTTCAGTAAAAACTTAGTCATAAGAACTGGGGTCACATTTTCGGTATCTGGGCCTTGAAGAAATAAGTTCCGATTTCTACCATTTGTAGACGTGAGATGTAATACCTTAAGATCACTTGTGATTTGTGCAAAGTTTGCTTTCGATAACGTCATTGACTATCGGTTTATGGGAAATATGTGTGGTTGGAGTCCGATTTCGCCAATTCACATTGTAGCATAAGAACGTCGGAATAATGTAGTGTACCAAATTTGGTTCAAAATGTTTGAGTAGTTATTGGGATATAGAATTTCATCTGAAGGTGGGCGGCGGCACACCTATTGTCCAATTTTGTCATTGGCACCTATGATACCATTCTATATTATATAGGATGTGAAAATTAATGCTTTTTACGTACTTATTTTGTGAATTATCGCAGTTTTAATAGTTTTTAATTTAACCGTTTTGCTGATACACTTGTAATCAATACATATATATAGATATACTTTTTTGATAGGTCGTGAATTCTTTGTGGGCATATCCAACTATACAAACGAAGATGGCGCAAAATCTGTTGCAGTTGCCTTTCCTGAGTATCCTGTAACGCCTATCAAGGTTTGTAGGGTGACCGCAATGTTGAAAGCTAGTTTAGAATGTGCACCTCATATTTATTACCAGAAATGGATTAATGTTTTAGGTTAGTGGGAATAAACGTCTTAAACATTATGTTACAATGGCTGGTCCAGATGTATTATCTGTAAGTACAAGTATCTACTGCCAGGAAATTGTTAAACGGATGGAACGAGAAGCAAGTTATAAGTATCAAAAAATTACTTTGCCTGAGGAATATGCTGCCAATATGATATATGTTAACGGCTTTCTTATACATCGATCACCCGAGGAAATTCCTGCTTCTTATAAGGTATAACAAAAAATATTTACGAAATTTAACTGCTGTATATGTACATATTATATACATAAATTGCAGGTTATTAAAGAAAAGATAGACACACCAAGCCGAAATATAAATATTAGCGAATTTGGACAATACTCAAGTGGTCTAACTTCTGCTTGCTTGTTATTGCGTCGATGGAAATCAATAAGAAATATTTAAATAATACTACAGTAAGATTTGAATTGTGGTTAAAAATCCACTAGAAGTAATAATCATTTCCGCCAATAGTTGTTTAATTAAATATACATATATAAAAACTGTGACAAGCCTATTCAAATTAAATTATTTAAATATATGCTTACAATGTTATATTATTAACTAGTTCAAATATAATATACACACATATACAAATAAATTGTATATATTAAAAATATTGTTATAGAAATTAACATTTATAATATAAGGAAAATTCCATAGCAAATTTATAAACAACAGTTTCATTAAAATCATCAGCAAAAAGCAAAGGGCTGCTCAATAATTACAGCAATACTACAATACTGTTACTTACATCATTGTGTGTACCTATATGCAGGCTGCTAAAAATATATAGTATGTACATATATTTCTTTTAAATCAGATATCAACTATTCCATCAATAAAAACCCCTGTTTGAAGTATTATTTAACTTCAACTTTTTTGTAGATTTTGGCCATTTAAGATAGCTTAAATGTAATTCCGACCATTCGCCAGTGTTTTTAAATCTATATGAAAACCCAATAAATTCGACCGATATGGCCACATTATCGAATAACTGATTGGTACAACTTTTAAACCATAATGGCTAAAGTCGACCGGTGCTGTCTTGGATCGTGACGTTGAAACATTCATAAAAAAATAAAAATGCTGCGTGGAAGAGTACACCGGATATTCGTGGGAATCTAAGTGGGAGAAAAGTTCTTCATAATAAAGGCAAAATAGGAAATCTGCTCTCATAACTGAGATTAACACAAATTAGAATAAATGTAATAGGTGTCAGGAATTCATATATTATTGGTGTGATGTTCGAAACAGAAATTCTATCGGTTTTAGGTAACACTGAAACCAATTTTATAGGTTTTATTATCAGAAATAAAGCAAGAAGATAGTCGCTAACATATTTGAAATGTAAGTTAAGAAATTCGTTTATTTTATTGTCATAAAATAATAACGTTCCTCCATTTCTATAGGGAAAAAAAGATGAAGACAAAATGCCGTAATTATTGAGTTTAATTAATTATTGAGTGGGAAAAATCCATATATTTGAAGAGCATTGACAAAACATAATAAACGTAATTCAACACTATAACAAATGCATCTTTATTCAGGCGATAAAGTAATATAAATATGTGGTTGCATCCACACGTCAGCATTTCTCCTATAACTATCAAGGAAATTAAAAAAAATTAAGAAAAAGCACCTTGATTCCATCTAATAAATGGGGAAAAAATACGTGGCTAAATGAGTTACGCCTCTCCCTTCCATACACGCCACTGAGCGCCAACACCACATCAACACAATCCACAAGAAGACTCCACTCACTAACACACACCATCCCTGCAGACATCACACCACGCAGACCACCTACATACACATCACATCACACCACAACTCTACACAATCCAACACTTAATAGGGCCTAACACAAGACTAAAATCCCTTCTTTTTTTCGCTTTTCGAGCCGTTAAGACCACGCCGACCGCAGCATCGCTTCGCCCGAGTACCCTAAGTGGAATTTTAACTTTTATATATATATACAATATATATATTTTTTTCCCAATAAACAAAGCGGATACCGCCGTAAAATCTATTTTTATTTTTTGTGCTTGCAATAAACGCATATAAACGGTGAGTGCAACCGAGTACATTAATCATGGTCCTTCGAGCCATAGTGAGAGGCACTATGTAGTGAAAAAACTTTATAAACAAAAAATAAATAAAATACAGAGTCATATATACACAGTGCAGTGAACCAAACAAAATAAACATAAACATAAATATATAACTTAACGAAAAGGTTATAGTGCTGTGATAAAAACCAAAGCCCGGGGCACAATAATAAATACATATATTTACCAAAAACACATGCGGTTAATTTAAGTTATTATAACAATAAAGCCCAAACAAAAAAAATATATGTACATGCATAGCTACATACATACACATATAAGTTAACGCCACACAGGCTGGAATTGACTTAAAAAGCATTATTGCCAATAACTAAAGCTTCAGGTGAGACTTGCACAGTAAGCAGTATCCCACGGGTAACCGTCAAATGACACCACACGAGCATCTATGCAAATGCTAAGTCAACAACACCTTTGAGGACAGCGGCAATGTGACTTAGGTTTAATTTTAAGTTTAAAAAATTATTGTAATCAGTCTAAAGTTGTGACTCAATAAACTCGCGTGTCCGCGCGCGTAAAAAAATATGTTTTTATGTAAATTAATATTAAAAAAGTATAACTGGCGCCCAACGTGCCAATCGCGTTCCCAAATCCATAAAAAATAACCCTCAAGAAGAGTTTAAAGGTCCTCAAGAAGCACCACCAGGATAGCGATACAGATTTGGACACCACAAGGGATAGCTTCGGTGGGAGAAGACCCGCACCCACGAAGAGTGCGTGATAAAGAACCTTAGTAGCGAGCAGCAACCAGGAGTATTCAATATGCGCCGTGGGATTAATACGTAAGCATAGAGTTAAGATATCTTAAAAATAATTAAATTTAAAGAAAAGTCGTTGTTAAAAGTGAAGAAGTGAAAAAGAAATTGGAGATAACAAAAGAAAAACAAAGATATCTAAGAAAAGAAAATATGTTTTTAGAAATAAAAAAGGAAAAAATTAAAGAAGAAAGACAATTAAAACGGATAAAAAAGTGTAGATTTAAGATATTTAATAAAAAAAATTTAAATAAATTATCCAAATTACACAAAGGTTTGGCGGGTCCCTCCAGAGATTGATAATAAGAATTATAAAATAAAACAAAGGCTTGTACAGCCAATAAAATACTAAACCCTAAAAGTCGCGATTCACCACGCTTTCAACAACCAACCATATATCACGAAAACCAATACCACCCCCACTTCCATCAAGGAAACAACAATATCAAAAGCAACCTTTTTATCCGAATCTTGCATACATTCCCCAACCAATCCATCGCGTACAGAATTTAGTACAACCAGCAGCATTCAGAAATATGCAATACCAAAACCCCCAATATCCTCAATATCAAAATAATTTTGTCAATACCCAATACAAAAACATGTCTGCTTATCCTTCGAGACAATTACCAATGCCTAATCAATTTAATTATCCACCGCCACGACCTACGCAACCGAAACCACCAATTCCGATGGAAATAGACGAATCCCAAAAACTTGAAATATTAATTACATAAACAGACCGAACAAAAACGACCTATTCCACCATCAAATCAAATACACCAACCTTTTAAACAACACAGGATTAATCACGTAGAACCCGCACACTATACTTTAAGCGACACTCAATAACAAATGAATGAAGATTATACAGAACAATCATGGGAAGATTATTATAACGAATATTCTTCTCAAGACGACGCGACAGACAATAGAATTTTCAGATACCCATTTTTTAGGCTAACGAATGCTACTTTGCCCTACTTTCAGTGCAAAGATAGTAACGGAGAAATTTTTAAATTCCTAATAGATACAGGGTCAAATAAAAATTATATTCAACCACAACTTATTAATAATCCTATTCCCAATAACGAAATTTTTTAAGCCAACTCAGTAGGTGGAAATATAAAAATAACCCACCATACCTTTATCAATCTTTTTGGACTCAGAGACGAAAAACTAAAATTTTTTATTCTTCCGACACTAAAATCCTTCCATGGAATACTCGGTATGACAGTTTGAAACAATTAGACACAATAATTTTTACCTCAAGAAATTACATGGTAATAAAATATAAAATTGAAATTGCAATCAAACAACAAACAACCAAATCAGTCAAAAATATCGAAATTAGAACAGACCACCTTACATCCGAACAGTCAGAAAAACTTCGCAATTTATGCATTATATTCCCAAATTTTTTTTCCGAACCAGGGGAAAAGCTAACAAACACCACCGTAGTAAAAGCCGAAATAAGAACTACCTCACAAGACCTAATACATTCTATATACTACCCATATCCCATGTCACTCAAAGACGAAGTGGAAAAACAAATAGTAAAATTACTCGATAACGGTATAATAAGACGTCGATTCCCGTATAATTCTCCAATCTGGATAAAAAATCATCACATTACTGTAAATTAAATTCAATTACGATAGCCGATCGTTATCCTATCCCAGAAATAAACGAAGTTCTTTCGCAATTAGGCAAAAACAAATTCATTACAGTTCTTGACTTAAAAAGTGGCTTTCACCAGATTCCATTAGTCGAATCTGACGTTGCAAAGACAGCATTTTCAGTTAATAATGGTAAATACGAATTTACTAGATTACCCTTTGGCTTAAAAATCGCCCCATCAATTTTTCAAAGAGCATTAGATGACATATTCAGAGAGTATATCGGAAAAATATGCTTTGCCTATATAGACGACATTCTCATTTTTCGGCCAAGATGAAAAATCATATTTAGAAAATATTAATACAATTTTCCACACTTTAGAAAAAGGTTATACGAAAATCCAAATTGACAAATGTGAATTCTTAAAAAAAGAAGTAGGGTTTCTAGGATTCATCATTTCTCAAAACGGACTAAAGACAAACCCTTCAAAAGTCAAATCCATTTTAGAATTTCCACTACCGCAAACCATAAAAGAGCTTAGATCATTCTTAGGACTTTCCGATATTATCGTCGATTTATAAAAGACTATGCAAAACTTGCCAAACCCTTAACAATACTTTTAAGAGGGGAGGAGGGAAAATTTCCCAAAAATCTTTCATCCAAAATCAAAATCACTCTTAATCAAGACGCCATTAATACATTCAATAAATTAACAAACTCTCTCATTTCCGCTGATGTTATGCTACAATATCCTGACTTCGAAAAAGAATTTCATTTAACTACAGACGCTTCAGATTACGCAATAGGAGCAGTACTGGAACAAAACAATAGCCCGATAACATTTATCTCAAGGACACTGACAAAGGCAGAAGAAAACTATGCTACAAACGAAAAAGAATAGCCATCGTGTGGGCTTTAAAAACCTTTAAAAATTATCTTTTTGGTCCAAGCAGTGTAAAAATCTTCACAGACCATCAACCTTTTACTTACGCACTTAGCAATAGAAATGCCAATAGTAAATTAAAGAAATGGAAATCAATACTAGAAGAATTAATTACGAAATTAAATACAAACCTGGTAGCACAAACGTTGTAGCGGATGCATTATCTAGACCACCTCAACAAATAAACTCTATGACAGCAACACCGCATAGCGATGAAAGTTCCGCACAGACATTGATACCTTACATCGACGCACCAATTAACGCTTTTAAGAACTAAATTTTCATTTGCTTAGGAGAAACTTCATCATATCAATTCCAAATAATTTTTCCTACCTATCATAGACCTACAATAGTCGAACCAGATTTTACAGAAGAAAGTCTTACCATACTTTTAAAAAGATATCTCAATCCATCCGTAACGAATTGAGTAAAAACTGAAGACAGCATTTTAGGAAAAATCCAAACCATTTATCAAGTTCATTTTAGTAATTACAAGGTACGTTATACCCGAAAATTCATAAAAGACATTTTAAGTAAGTCTGACCAAGAAACCGAAATTATTAATGAACATAATAGAGCTCATCGTAATCCTACAGAAAATAAAACACAACTTTTGGAAAGATGTTATTTCCCGCAAATGAGCGCCAAAATAAAAAGAATCGCTAAACAACGTAAAATTTGCCTAGAAAATAAATACGAAAGACACCCGATAAAACCAATTCTAAAAGCAACGCCCATTCCCAGTTATCCAGGTCATATCGTTCACATAGATCTTTACTTTACGAGTAATAAAATAGTGTTAACCGCAATAGATAAATTTTCAAAATACGCTCAAGCAAAAATTGTACCTTCCAGAGCTTCCGAAGATATAAAAACCCCTTTAAGAGATCTCTTGACAATATTTGGAATCCCAGAAAAAATTGTAATAGATAATGAAAAATCCTTAAGCTCAACTCCTATAACTTTCATGGTAGAAAATCAATACGGTATAGAAATATTTAAAACCCCACCATACAAAAGTTCAATAAATGGTCAAATAGAACGATTCCACTCAACATTCTCTGAAATATTACGATGTATAAAAGCAGAAAATACCCATTCTGATTTTGAACACCTTTTAAAAAGATCTTTATTTAAATACAATTATTCCATTCACTCTACAACTAAACGTAAGCTAGTAGAAGTATTTTTTGGAAGAACAATAGGACCCAATCCAATAGAACTAGAAAAAGAAGAGAATATTCAAAACCCCAAGAATAAACAAGAAAAAGATTTAGAACTCCACAACAAAAATAGAACTGATTTTAAATCATACAATAGTGATGAGGTTATATATGTTAAATTAAACAAAATATTAGGAAACAAATTAACACCCCGATATAAAAAAGAAATAGTTGTAGAAGACAAAGGCAATACAGTCATAACACAATCAGGACGTATCGTTCACAAAAGTCATATTAAAAAATAAATTTCATTTTCCTTCTGCAGGATCTTACTTGCATTATGTAATGCAGAAACTCAAATTTTGGGTTATACCAATAGCCACATAATAACCATAGATATGAGAACCGCAAAGGTTCAGACCGGAACATTTAGACTAATACACACTATCGACATTGAACAATACGAATTTGCACTCAACAAAATACATTCCATAATAAAAAATGATGTAACTCGGAAAAACCGTAATTACCCTTTCCTATCCCAAGAAGAAGAATCTATCCGATCATTATTATCCCGACTCAAACCAAGAAAGATAAAAATAGCTATAAATTCAATTGGATAGCCTGGAAATGGTTGGCTGGAACCCCAGATAACGAAGATTTTGTAATAATAAGAGATAAAATAAATAATATTCTAATAAATAATAATCAACAAGTAATAATTAATAAATCTATGTTAGAAAGACTAAATAATTTAACACACATTTCAAATGTAATATTAAGCGAAATGAAATCGAGCGATAGCCTCAAATTAGAATTAGAAAAAAATATTGAAAGAAAATTAAAATTTTTAAAAGACGAATTAACCAATTTGGATTTTTCTATCCTAGGCCGGAATTGTAAACTCATTTATGTTGTCAAATGAAGAAATCAATGTAATTAAAGAAACATTTGTAAAAGAAAATATACCATATTTAAACTTAGTAGAAGCTATTGAATTTAACGATGTCAAAATAGCAACGATTTTGTCAACAATTATTTATACTATAAAATTTTCTTTAACAAACGATGAACTATGTAAATCAATGAGAATAAAACCTGTAAAACTTAAGGAAAAAGCAATTAAATTAAGATATGAAGATCTTATTGTTTGTAATAAGCAAATATTTGGTATAATATCTTATTGTAAGAATATAAATAATTTAATATTATGTAAACAAAGTAATTTAGAGGAAGTCACAGAAAGTAATTGCATACCAAATCTGCTCAATGGTTATTAATCCAATTGCACCATAAATAACAATCACCACATAGAAACGAACCCTAAGAATTGACAATGAAATCGTCAAATTAAACGGAACATTTTTGATTAAATATGACAATTCAAGCGTAACAGAGGAAAACAAAAATTTTACAAACAAAAATCAAATATTTGTAAACCCATTACCAGCAATAATCAAATCAAGAGATGCCACAGGAAACATTAAGGAAGTACTTTCATTACAATATTTGAAAGAGCTCAATGTAGCAAATATTCAACAGATCAAAGAAATTAAGACTAGATACAAGGTCAGCCTATTTACAGGATCAGCGATAATAGTAATATCCCTTATTATCGTAACAATAATCCTAATAAAAAATACAATTTTAAATAGAAAAACTAAAATTCATATTGAAGTCAATGCAAACAGTCCAGAAGATCCACCTACACCTGTAGAAAGGTCCAGCACCTCAATATCTCACATATCACTCCCTACCAACGAGGACGCTGCATGTTTTAAAGGGGGAGGAGTTAACGCCACAGACGCTTGAATTGACTTACAAAGCTTTCTTGCCAAAAACAAAAGCTTCAGGTGAGACTTGCAAAGTAAGCAGTATCCCACGGGTAACCGTCAAATGACAGCACACGTGCATCTGTGCAAATGCTGAGTCAACAACACCTTTGAGGACAGCGACAATGTGACTTAGGTTTAATTTTAAGTTTAAGAAATTATTGTAATCAGTCTAAAGTTGTGACTCAATAAACTCGCGTCTCCGCTCGCGTAAAAAAAATTTTTTATGTAAATTAATATTAATAAAAGTATAACTAATACAAAGCCAACTTCAAAACAAAAAAAAATCACCAATAGCCTAACACATAGGTCTAACAAGTGCAGTAAAACACAACAAAAAAAACATATCAACAAACGAATTTAAATAAAGTGCGCCAAAACGCAACCAAAAAAGGGTTCGACAAACTAATACAACACAAATCGAGCGCGAAAACTAAATAACCTTATTGCATACATAAATACCAAGATCAGACCATACATACATATATATTATCCCCTAAAAAAACTCTTGAGAGAGCATAAAGTGAGTCGTATTGTTTCTATTATTTTATTTTATCATGCATATATGTACGTAAAAATTACAGCTTTATATATGTGGTCAACTAAAGAGTTCGTTCGGTTTTTTATTGATTTTTCAAAAGATGATAACTATGTGTACATTTGTCCGATTTAAGTCAAATATGCGCAGTTTTGTTTGTAAACTTGCTGCCAACCTCACTATACCTCTCTCGCAGAAGGCTGCGTCCCTATTGGCAAAAAGCTCGGAGAGCCAATTTTCACAGGCCTCTCTTGAGGCCAACTTCTCACCTATAAGCGCGTTCGCCATGGACAGGAAAAGATGATAATCACTTGGTGCCAGGTCCGGACTATAAGGTGGGTGCATTAGGACCTCCCATCCGAGCACCCGGAGCTTCTGGAGCGGCACCAAAGACGTGTGTGGCCTGGCGTTGTCCTGATGGAACACAATTCGGCCTCTGTTGATCAAAGATGGTTTCTTCTGGATGAGTGCTGCCTTCAACCAGTCCAGTCGTTGGCAGTAGAGGGCTGAATTGAGCGTTTGGCCATAGGGGAGCAGCTCGTAGTAGATGATTTCTTGCCAATCCCACCAAACACACAGCAAAACCTTCCTAGCCGTCAATCCTGTTTGGCCACCGTCTTAGCTGCTTCCCCGAGCTTTGACCACAACCGTTTGCGCTCGATGTCGTCGTAAGTGACCCATTTTTCATCGCCAGTCACAATCCGCTTCAGAAACAGTTCGATTTTGTTGCGATTCAGCAGCGATTCGCAGATGGAAATTCGGTCCATCATGTTTTTTTTGCGTTAGTTCGTGTGGCACCCAAACATCGAGCTTCTTTTTGAATCCAAGGTTATGCAAATGGTTTCAAACGATTTTCTGGCTTATCTTTAGTTCCCCAGCAATTAAATAAGTGCTCACGTGACGGTCTGTTTCCACTATTTCTATGATTTTATCGCAATTTTTGACGACAGGCCTTCCGACGCGTGGTGCATCTTTGACATCAAAATTACCGGAACGGAACCTAGCAAACCTCTTTTGTGCTACACGTTTGTTTACAGTATCGGGCCTATAAACTAAATTAATTTTTTCAGCCGCTTTGGCTGCTTTTTCGCCTTGATCGAAGAAAATTTGTAAAATATAGCGAACTTTCCCTTTGCGGGTGTCCATCTTTGTCGAGCGCTCACATCGTACTGAGTCAATCAATCGAAAAACTGTCAATGACAAACTTTTAGCGTGAATAGTATGACGTTTTCAGCGCCGTATAGTATGACATGATGCGACACGTTACACAAGTACTATGGACAATAACGCCATCTCTTAGATAAAAACCGAACGAACTTTGTACTTGACCTAATATATAGAACCTGTAATATAAAATACGTTTACCAAAAAAACGGTTACCAAACTGTCACAGTTTCGATTTTTTTTTCGGGAAAAACCGAGCACAGTCTGGTATTACATATATTTCAAAATACATATTTATATTATATATTAAAAAAGAAAAAATTATAATTAACTTATTTTTTAACTACAAGCTTACCTTTGTGTATTCCAACGCACCTATTAACAAACACAAAAAATAAATTCAAGTATTTACTTGCACCTATTTCCGCTAATACCCCTTATATAGTACTTTATCAGGTATAAGCAGGATTGCGTAAAATAAGCAAAGGCACAAACGTATAACAAAAATTAAGAGACAAAGAAAGAGAAAAAACAAACCAAACATACATACTTGTATATGCATACCTATTATATCTATACTTACTTTAACATAAGTATAATAACATAGAAACATAATTGCACAAGTACCTGCAAGTTTCGTTTCGCGCTCTCTTCGTAATGCGATCTTCTGTATGCATATTATATTATATATAATACGGCATAGAATCTGCCTGTCTACCCTATGCTCGGTAATATTAAACTATTAAAATTTTAAACATTCACTAAAAAGTGATTTTCATATTGCGAATAAATTAACATTGTGGTAAAAATATATAAAATTTTCTTAATTGTATTGTTTATTAAAACGCAAAAAAAGAAAAAAAATACAATAACATAACACATTGATCTCTTCAATGCTCAATTGCATTAGAAAATAAACATACATACGCACAAACAACCCGTAATTACTTATGTACAAAGTGTATTGATCTCTTCAACGATATCTCAATTTCACGAGCACATAAATATATAAATATAAATAAAATAGATAAAAATCAAATTACACCTGTAGAAGCTGCACGCGCAAGACAGGCTGCCACAAAGCAAATAAAAGAAGGCAAATATATTTGAGCCACTAAATTTATTTCTGAGAGTGACAGATACTGCACTCGATTTTCATCTTCACCGATTCAAGACATCTCTGAATCGTAATTTTTTTTTTTGTTTTATACACCCCTTTGGGGAATTCATTTTATAGCAATCTAGTAAATTTATACGGTTTTAAAATTACAAAATGCTTATCCTATGATATTCATTTCAGATGTGTAATTTATACATATGTATGGATTATAGTCACTATTTTAGTGAGACCTGAACAATGAACATTTTATTTATAGGTATATATGTTTTATTTTTGTTTTTTTACACAAGTTTGAAAGGTTTTATTGTCTTTAATCTTCTGGTAAGGCCATCATTATTAAGGAGCTGGAGAGTCTCAATATTGATATGTTGTTGAAGTCGTTGTTCATGACTTTGAGCATACTTTTTTATGGCGTTGTAAACAGTTTCTGATTCATATGCAAGTTGTCATTACGAATGTACCAGGATGCATTAACAATACCACAAAGTACTTTGTTTTGAAATCTTTTGATAATTAATATGTTGCTTTGACTGCTACAGCCCCAGAGTTGAATACCATAAGTCCAAATCGGTTTGAGGACTTGTTGATACAAGAGTAACATGTTGTATTTCGACAAGGCAGAATATCTGCCTAATAGCCAGTACATTCTTCTGTACTTAAGTTTTAATTATTCTTGTTTTTATTTTGACATGAGATTTTCACCTAAGTTTAGTATCAAGGGTCATACCAAGATATTTTGCTGTATTCTCATACGGAACCATTTTTTGGTTCATAAATATTGGTTTGTGCTGTATACGTTAATCGATATGCACTGATTTGGTTTCATTCAGCTTAATGCGCCAAGTAGTTGTCCAGCGTTGTACTTCTGCAATGGCTTTTTGTAACTTTTCTGTTGACTCAATATTATTGTCGCCAACGACTAAAATTGCAGTATCATCAGCAAATGTAGCAACAATATTTTCGTTAAATGTTGGTAGGTCACTAGTATATCAGAGATAAAGAACTGGTCCCAATACACTACCTTGCGGAACTCCCGCTTGGATTTTTTAGAGCAGAAAAAGCGTCCTCCTGTTTGATTCTAAAATAGCGTTCTGATATATATGATTTCAGAACTTTCGAGAATTGTGTTGGAAGAAACCTTTGAAGTTTATAGTTCAATCCTGCATGCCAAACTTTATCAAAAGCATGTGCTACATCAGGGAATATTGCTGAGCACACTTTTTTTTCTTCTAATGTTCTTTCAATTGTATCAGTTATTCGATGAACCTGATCAATCGTAGAGTGTTGATTCCGGAAACCAAATTGATGATTTGGAATAAGTTTTTTCTCATCAATGATTGGTTTTAATCTTTTCAATAAAAGTTTTTCAAACAATTTGGACATAACCGGTAGTAGAGAAATTGGTCGGTATGATGTGGTTTCATGGGGTGGCTTTCCAGGTTTGGGTATCATAATCACTTCAGCCACTTTCCATAATGACGGTACATATTGTAGTCTGAATGATGCATTAATCAGATTGATTATTTTAACTAATGCTTTCCTTGGTAGTTCTCTAAGTGATCAGGTCGAAACCAGGAGCTTTTTTAGGGTTTATGTTATTTTAATTTCTTTTTTGATTTTAGATAGAGTGACGCGTGGTATGAAAAATCGTTTCGAGGTGTTCAGCAAATCTGGATGCTTTCTGATATTTATTTCTAGCCCAGCTACCATCAATGTTTTTAATTGGAGGGGTTTGCATAATTGGCCTCTTCAGTCTTTCGGTAGACTAAGTAGACAAAGTGAATATTCATTACTTGAGTCATTTGTAAGTTCACATAGAAACGCACTCATGGTATCGTTCTAAAATTGTTTAATAATCGCTTCTCAATTGAGAAGTTATTCAGTCTAGTTTTATCTTGTCGGGCTCTGGATTTTCCACGCTTTTTTTCAAAAATTAGTTCCAATATTTCTTTAGGATAATTGTTACCTTTTGGTCTGAAACAAACTTCAGATGTATTTTGCCACACTGAATACTGGATATCATTGGTCAGTTTTTCTACATCCAGATCTAACTGTTCTTCAGATTGTAATGGAACTGCTAATTTAATTCTTTGGTCAAGTAAAATTTTAAAGCTTTCTCAATCAGTCCATTTGTTAGTCAGATATAGGTTAGCTGGCTTCATTATAATGTTTTACTTAAAGTTAGAACAATCGGTGAATGATCTGAATTTAAATCCAAAATATCTTCTATTTGCATGTACTTGCTTGAAACATCTTTGATGATAAAGAAATCAATAAGATCAGGAATCTTGTTTGGGTCAGTAGGCCAGTATGTGGGTTTGCCCGTTGATAAAGTCACCTCCATATTTTTGAACCGTTTTAATAACTCCCTTCCGTTAGTTGTGATAAGCCTCGATCCCCAGTGAGTGTGCTTAGCATTAAAATCACCACCAATGATGAATCGTTTTCCTATGTTTTTGAAGAATTCTTCATATCTATCAAACTAAATAATTTGTTTCGGGGGGCTGTACCAGCTAACTACCGTAATGTTACCATTCTTTGTTGTTTTAATTTTTATTGCCGTTGCTTGTATATTATATCTTCCGCTTCCAATTTTATTTACTCATTATGGTTGAGATTTTCATTTATTATTACCGCACTTCCTCCCCTTGCTGCATTTTCTGGATGTATAGTGTGGTAGACTTTATATCCTTTAAATCTAATGAAAGATTGTTTAGTAAAGTGCGTATCTGATATCAGGCACATGCCTAGTTTATTTATGTCCAGAATTGCCTGTACTTCTTGGTAATGGTTGAGCAACCTATTTGCATTCCATGACATAATTTTAATTGTTTTAACCAATAAGAGCTTCTTTTTTCTTAGGTACAGTCTTTTTAACACTGCCCTCAAGTTTATTAACCCTTTTATTGATTTTAGAAAAAAAGTCTTCCAGGTTGGTAATTTTATCAAGAATGAGTTGAAGGGTTTGGCTAAAATCCCCTGTCTTTTGGGGATTTCAGTACCTGATGCAGCTACAGAGGCATAGGTTGGTTTTTTTTGAACGTTGACCATTTTATTTTAAACGCTGGCAGTTTTATTAATTTCTGGTGCATCTTTTACAATATTTTTTGAGATATGTTTGTTCAAATTGGGTTTATCAATCTTTTTATTTTTGATTTTTTCTTTATTGGAAATTAAAAAACCAAAATATTGACAATTTTTGGACTCGTCTCCAAACGGCTCATGACGCCATAGTAGATTATGAGAATTCAGATCTACCACACAATTTTAAATCATCGGCTTACGCAATATACGAAAACTGATTAGACCAGTACGAAGGAACAAAAGCTATGATTTCTGTTCAATTAAAGCTAATAAATGCAATTGCACCTACTCCACATCCGAGAGTAGGGCTGCCACAAATACAAAATCAAGACAAGACAGAAACATTTTATGGAGGTTATGAAGGATGGTCGTAATCCCGGGACATGTTTACAGGCTTATACATTAAACATCCAAAATTATCACAAGCACGAAAAGCGTTCAACACGACCTAAATAGAAGCTTCAATAGACCCCAAGCCAGTAGAAACATTAATTTAAATAGAAGCTTTTTTAAAAATCAATTGTTTACATCTGAACAATATAAACCAACGTCATGCGAACTGTGTATAGGAGGGCATAAACTCAAATCTTGCGAGAAATTCAAAAAGTTGAATATTATCGCCCGAAATAATTTTGTAATAACAAAAAGATTTTGTACCAACTGCCTGTCAAACTAAAAAACTATCACAAGTGACACAAGTCCTCAAAACCGCAGGGTTTCCGTTAAAAAAGTTAACGGCGAACCACCCTAATATCTTAAAGGACATACATACCTAAAGAAAATCTGTTGGACACTAATTTCCTTAAATTCGAAAAGGAAAGTACAACAAAAACTCTGGGGATCCAATGGAATGAGTTATCTGACCAGTTTTCATACACTACAGAGTCAATATCAGCATTATCCGCCATAACAAAACGCCAAATTTTACCCTCTGTGGCAAAACTTTTCGACACCGCAGGATGGCTTTCGCCAATTATGATACAAGTGTAAATCTTGATACAAGAATTATGGCTAGACGGAACCGACTGGGACGAATAAGTGAAACCTGTTCGCTTAGAAAAATGGTCCCAGTTCGCAAATAATCAGGAAGATATTTCCCAGATACAAATCCCATGAAGGGTAAACTCTTTCCCCGAACACAAAGTTGACCTAGTGGGATCAGCCACTTGGCGACACGTAGCCAGTGCTGACAATCCTGCCGATCTAGGTACAAGAGGGTGTAAACAGCTGCACCTTACCACCACCACCCTCTGGTGGAATGATCCCCGATGGTTAACAGAATCTCTGGATTCTTGGCCATAATCGCCCATGAGCATGAGGCCATAATAGCCCCAGAAAGTCGAAAATCCGACTCCTTTTAGCGATTTTCATCGTTCTCCCGAGCCCTCAGAGTAGTCGCCTATATGTTAAAGTTCATAGAGCGACTAAAAATTAAAGTTAAGGGAGTTCCCTCAGAGTACTCCCGATGCGATACATTGACGCACTTAGAATTGCAAAAGGAAAAGGTCGAGCTAATCGCATCAACTCAAATGCGCTACTTCAGCCGCGATATAACACTATTAAGAGAATCAAAACCCATTGACAAAAGGAGTTCACTCTTAGTTCTTAACCCATTCCCAGACACGAAAGGTCTGTTTCGTGCGAATGGTCGGCTTGCCAATTCATGCTTCACGTATAACGAACGCCATCCTCTAATCATACCAGAGAAGTCTCGACGTGGCACTTTAATCCTCAATTATATCCACTTACTTATGCTCCACGCAGAATACCGCCTAATGCAAAATTTGCATTCTGTATAAGCAGAAGTTGCGAACGCAGATTATGGCAGTACTTCCACCGGAACGCTGCGACTTCGCCTTTTCAAATAAAGGCGTCCATGCCAAGGTCGCCCACCATAATGAAAGGTTATGTGGCTGTCTTTAAGAAGGCTTTTCTCGCGGCATTTACTCGCTTCGTCGGACGACGCGGCTTCCCTTCAAAACTAATGAGCGATAACGGCAAAATCTTCATTGAAATCCAAAGAGCCACTGAAAAAGAATTTGTGAATTTTATTAAACAAGTATCACCTGAAATTGTTCAGAAGTGTGCTCCCCGAGGCATTAATTTGCAAGTGCTCCTCATATGGGTGGTTTATGGGAATCAGCAGTAAAAAGCTTCAAATCCCACTTCAAAAAAGTAGCTGGAAATTACAAATTTAACCTTATTAACTCGAATTGAAGCCGTTCTCAATTACCGGCCACCCACAACACTCGCAAGATCCCTCTGACTTCACAGCCCTAACTCCAAGGCATTTTCTCAAAGGAGCATCCATTCTGGCCATACATGAGCCAGGTGTGAAGTCGCTCTCCTTGTTAAATCGATGGGAAATAATCAAAATTTTTCATCATGACTTCAGCCGCCGATGGAAGGAAGAGTACATCAAGGATCTTCATAAAATGTACCGATGGAAAACTCCAGAAAAGTTGCCCCAAGCCGCCGAGGCGACATGACGCATCAACGCGGCGTCGGCAGCCCAGGGCATCATACCGCCGCGACACTGGCCTCAGCAGCGTTGTTGCCACGTTGCAGCAACTCCAGCGCTTGTTAGGTTCGAATTCGCCTAGGAGGGCCGGGATGGCTAGATGAGTTACGCCTCCCCCCTCTATACACGCCACTGAGCGCCAACACACCACATCAACACAATCCACAAGAAGACTCCACTCATTAACACACACCACCCCTGCAGACATCACACCACGCAGACCACCTACACACAAACATCACATCAACACTCAAAAGGGACTAACACAGGACCAGAACCCCTTCTTTTTTTCGCTTTTCGAGTTGTAAAGACCACGCCGACCGCAGCATTGCTTCGCCCGAGTACCCTAAGTGGAACTTTAACTTTTATGTATATATGTATATATTATATATATATTTTTTCCAATAAACAAAGCGGATAACGCCGTAAAATCTATTGTTATTATTTGTGCTTGCAATACACGCATATAAACGGTGAGTGCAACCGAGTACATTAATCAATACGCAATCTACCAAAGAACTATAAAACGAAACTTGTTGACATTGTAAACAGCGCATTAAGATACGTTCCAACAATAGCAGCCAATGTAATCATTAAGTGGTCTTCTAAGACGCGCATCAAATTAAATGACTCCATGTAAATTAATGTAGAGTTTAGCTAGAATCAATCGGCATAGCGTCCGAATTATATAAAAATGATACTCCAATAACATAGTAGAGCGTAGGTGTCACCTAAACCTAAGGTGTCATGCTAAGCTCAGCTGGAAAGAGCATGTAAAAAAAGGGAAGCTTGATATATAACTTGCTAAACTATACCAACAAATTAGCAGGAAATCCGTTCTAGCAATCCAAAAAAACTGCTAGTATATAATCAAATCCTACTATTGGGTTGCTGAAGTCAAAACAAAACTAAAATATCAAGCTGTTTTGAACTGAGACTTAGACGATATTTTAAAGAGGAGTCTTTGAGATTCAACGAAGCTGCTGTGCTAGAAACCCGGTTAAAACACAAAATGCTCTCAAAAATGGTTCGAAGACAACAGTATCAGCAAATGCATTTCATTGACATTAAGCTTCTAAATTTTTTACTACTTATTAATGAGAATTTAATTGCTTGTTAGTACCTATCTTTTGCTTTTGCATATACTAGGTACAATTGTACAGCGTTTAAAAGTTATCAATTTAAGCGTAAAAATTAAATAATTTTAAAATATCAAAAACTTACAACTGCTGCCAAGGTTATAAGGACACAACAAATTGAAAACATTGTATAGTTCGTGAATAAAAATTCCGAAACTGGGTGAGGCGGACCAAAATTTAGAAGCTGGAACAAAAAAATTAAGGGCTTATGGGAAAATGTTGCGAACATAAGAAGTTGTTGCAATCTACTATTCCTAGCAATGCTCTTTTTGAGTAAAATAAAATTTTTGAAATGTTTTTATCATATTTAGTCATATGGGTTTTAATCCATTGCGCACAAATATGGTGTTCCATAATATTTAAAATTAGTTCCACAGTAGCAACTTCATAACCAGGCATAACGGGATGTCCAACTCTTTCCAGTGTGAGAGCACCTCAAAATTAGCGTTTTTTTAACATTTTCCATTGTAGCCAGATCGGACAAAATAATAATTTTTGGGAATTTAAATTAAAATACCCATCATTTCTTAAGATTAAATATTAATATACATGTATCCGTTAAACAATTGCAGAAACTTTTTATACCTTTTTTTGTAATTTTGTGATATATTAAACAATTGATTTTTTAACTTTCAATACGTAATCAAAAGAATAAATGTATTGTATTAGCTCTCAATTAATAAATGTTTTTGAACATTTTCAATTGAAAATCAATACCACTTAGCATGACATCACAAAAGATATCATCACATATATTTCAATTTCGTTTCGTTTTCTTTCATTTTCATTGTTTCCCAATTTTTGTTAGTGATCTTCAACAGCAGCACAAATCTCCTTTACATATTTTTCTGTAGGATTTTAATCTGGCCGTCCATTTTTTTCCAATTGCTAAACGTCAGACCTACTGAACTTTGACAGTTGCTTGAGTTCAGTAGGTTTTGACGTTTATCAATTGCGCTCTTATTTCCATTGAGAGACGAGTTGGGCATCTCTTTATCTCTGTTCATAACCAACCATAGATAAGATGCCGTCTTCAAAAGAATAACTTAAAATTCTTGAAAGTTTTGCATGCGATTAATAGTCGGCCCTATTCCCGTTGTCGTTTTCGATTTAAAACGAAATAAAAACGGCTATTTGGCGTTCATGTTGGCAACATCGATATTTATCGAAAATAAATTGGTGTTATCCACCATGGATTTACTGAATCGAAACTCTTTGATTTGAGAGAGCGCTGTCAAAGTCCATATTTTTATAACATTTGACAGTGGCGCCACTAAGTAAAGAAATAAGTTTTCAGATTTTTTAATGTATTTCTTCGGTATTTTTCGGTTTCCATTTTACAGAAAAATATACGCAATTAAAATTAGTTTAACAAGCTTGATATCCTATATGACGTCTAAATATATGTACATGTATATTTTAATCACAAAAGATATTCAAAATTAACTTTTAAAACTAAATTTAACAATATATTTTAATATATTTAAACACTTACAAGTTTTAAATAACCTAAACATGAACCTTATTTCTTTTTTATATACTCGATAAAAAAATATCTTTCGATAATTTATTCGGGAGGCAAAGTTTACATAACATTTATTCTTGCCAAAATATTGTGGCGAATACGAATACCAGCACAAATTAGAATCGACGATAAACTGCCAGAAGCAACTAGACAGTGAATTCGTAGTTGCCAGACTGTTCTAGTAGCGAACTTAGTTAGGGACAGTTCTAATTAGAGTGTTGCCGTGTAAAAAGCAATTAAGCTAAAAGCAATAAGTTGTAAACTCGAATATCGAGCTATAAGTGTTAAGTAGTTGGAAAAAAGATAAGTAGCCATTAAATTGCTCATTTTATAAATCTACAAGTAACCAATCCTAAGATTTTCACTAACACACACGCAAAAATGTCCCACTTGGTACGGGTTGCCTCGAAAATTCTACTACTAAAATCACACTTGGTACGGGTTGCCTACTTATATTCTACTACAAAGTCACACTTGGTAAGGGTTGCCAACCAATATTCTACTACTAAAACGTCCAAATGACACAAATCAGCTATAGTGTGTTGCCGTATTATGTTTTAAAATTTATAACTTTAAGAATGTTTTTATTACATATTCAAATATTTTTCGGTTGTTTTAATTCCTGAAGATTACATTTACATAGTATTATTTATTGTATTGAATATTATTTATTAATTGAAATAATCAAATGTTTCCAATTTTATCATATATATTAATGTGTAATGGTGATTTAGAATATTTTGTAAGTATTATTTATTACTTAGTAGATTGTTTTGATTATTGATATTGTTGTTAATGTAATTAATATTCATGAACCTGATTCATGTACCTGATTTTATGTATATATCTTTTCGAGTTATTATAGTTATGAAAAGTAGATTGTTTTAGAACTGCATATATAAGGTTGGCCGTTATTTCCCTTCCGCTTTTTTGCTCTTCATTCAATGCTTTATAAAAAGTGTTACAGTGATCGGATTTAGTTAAAATATGCGCCGTTTTGTTCGATGATCTGTTTCCATGTAGACGGCAACTTCATAATACCTTCCTCGTAGAAGCCCCCCTCCTTATTTGCGAAGAATTCGGACAGCCACTTTTCACAAGCCTCTTTTGAGTTCAACTTCACACCACCAAGGGCATTCGCCATGGACAGGAACAGGTGGTAATCACTTGGCGCTACGTCCGGGCTATATGGTGGATGCGATAAAACCTCCCATCTGAGCTCCCGTAGCTTCTGACGAGACATCAACGAAGTGTGTGGTCTGGCGTTGTCCTAGTGGAACACTACACCCTTCCTGTTGGCCAATTCTGGACGCTTCTAGTCGATCGCCTGCTTCAAGCGGTCCAGTTGTTCGCAGTAGATGGTAGAATTAAGCGTCTGGCCATATGGGAGCAGCTCATAGTGGATGATTCCCTTCCAATCCCACCAAACACACAGCAAAACCTTCCTGGCCGTCAATCCCGGCTTGGCCACTGTTTGGGACGATTCACCGGCCTTCGACCACGACCGTTTTCGCTTGATATTGTCGTATGTGATCCATTTTTCGTCGCCAGTTACCATCCGCTTCAAGAATGGGACGAGTTCGTTCCGTTTCAGCAGCATATCGCAGGCGTTGATTCGGTCCAGAAGGTTTTTTTGCGTCAAATTATGCGGCACCCAAACATCAAACTTTTTTTGTATCCAGCCTTCTGCAGATAGTTCAAAATGGTTTGGTGACTAACTCCCATCTCCTGGGCGATGTCACGAAAACTTTAAAATAGCGCGAATTTCGGCGTTAGTGAACTCCATGTTTACACGTCTATAACTGTTGAACGCAATATCCAAACTAATCATGCATAGCGTTGTTTTGTAGGTTATGTCAAGGCCTTTCAAATTATGTATAGTGTTGCCAGATACGAGCTCTGTAGCGCTTTGTACATTGCCGCGAAATTCAAAAGACAAAAAAGCGGAAGGGAAATAACGGCCAACCTAATATTATATGGGTGAATATAGACCTCCTGAACCGAACCGAACCGAAAAATGATCGGTAACGCACCTATATTGCAACCTCAGAGGTTGTGAGGAAAAGCAATAAATATATAAGAATCTTCTGTTTCGAAAATATTCTTGAAAGTTTTCATTATATTCTCCATTATAAAAACATGTTCACAAACAAGCCTTTCATTAACATCTCTGTGTCAAAAAGGCAGATTCGATCAGCTGATTACGGCTGTTTCACACACATCACATAGGAAAACAGCTGATTCTTTGGTTACTTATAGGCTTATACAAAGGTTTTGCTTGTCATTTGCTCAGTAGCTCATGAGCTATCTCCGAAACTCCACTCTGAGAGAGCTCTTGAACTTTATCTCTGTCTTGAACTTTCATTGCTGCCAAAAAAAAACCACGATTTTATGAGCTACTGAACAGATGACAAGCAAAACAATGGACTACCACTAAGAATCCCGCAGAAATAAATTTCAAAATCAGTGGGTAATTTGTGAGATCAGATTTTTTGGTTACTTTTACGTATATTTCCAATCTTTATTTAAAGAGATTTAATATAGTTTTGATTTTAAGAAAGAGGGGGTATTTTGTCGCAGAGTATTGTTTTGCGTCGCAGTACCAATTGTCAACGTTCTTGTATATACATACTTTGGTTAGGATCCACAGCAAATGTTATGTCAATATTGACTTCCGAATAAATTATCAAAATATATTTATTTTATTCATCCAAGTGTATAATACATCAAAAAATCTCAAAACTTATTTTATTCCTTAGTGGTTTAATGACAAAAATATGTGTTATTAGACAACGAATTACCCAAACCCCCATATACTACAAATAATGATTTTCGGTATTCTCGCAAACTCTATGCTGAATATGTCGGTCAGTATATTAATTATGTATTTATGAAATAGATTGAAAATATGTTCTTGAATATAACTGAGTAATGTAAAATATACCCTATATATGTAGACCTTGGTCCAAACCTCGTATACTTAATATAATTAATTTCGATCTTCTAATTGACGTTTTGCATATCAACACAACATATTCAATTTAGCTTTTTCGGTTGGGTTTATGCCAGATATATTGGGAAAAACATACTTATAAAACTAATTGAATCTATTACCAATAAAATAAGTTGATAAGATTCAAATTTGATTGTAAACCATTCAGTTTCGTCGAATGTTGATTTCTTTCGCAACTTTTCTTACTTGCTTAATTTATGTTACATTATTTAGGTCATAGTGATAGTGATTAAACTACAAATAGTATTAACCTTTCTATGTACGTTCGAAAAGTTTCTTTTAAGGTTAATTTTTCATAATTCTGTTGAACTTATTCACATGTATTTTTATGTAACGGTATTTACAGCTGCAACTGCCAAATAAAAAGTAGATTAAATAAAAAACACCTTTGAATTATTTAGAGGAGTCTTTTTCTGCATTTTCTCAGAAAACTTACCATATTAATGTATATACATATTTTTAATGCCATCAAAAAATAGAGATTTGAATAAACAAAAATCCTATTGACTTTTTAAAATATCTATTATGACATAAGAATTTTTGATTGAAAATTATGGTGCTAAGTAAAAAAAAAGTAGAAAAAATAAATATTTGAAATAAATAACTCAGTATGTTTGGAACATAAAAAGGTGGCTTCATTGAGTTGCTTCCTTTATATCGGCCAATGTTAGAAACAAATACAACCTCATATCTAATAAACTGTCTAAACTTTACTTTAAAAAAACATCAAAAAAGTTATAGTAATAACGAATTTTTCTTATAATACGAGTACATTTATTCTTTGCCTTCAATCAATACATTTAGACACTTTCAAGCAAAGTAGCATTTCTAATGTAGGTAAAACCGATAGCAATATATTGAATATGTTATAGTAATTGTATAAGCCTGTACTATTTTGGTGCGAAACTCTAGAATCGAGAAAAGATGAAAAGACACACTATTTTTGATCTTACCACATTTGTGCTTTGAACAAGATCCAGTCAACAAGATTCAGTCAGTTTTCTGGTTGAATATACCGTGTTCGTTGAAGTCGGGCCGAATATTGCAGGACAACAGAAAATAAACGGGGTTCTTTCGCATTTTCAAATTTATGTTTTGCTTTCGGTTTTTAAAATTTAATAAAGTATTACTAATTGATGCTATTATTTTTATCATGAGCATGTCTGTCCCCTTTTTCTATTTGCAGCCAAACTAAAATAGTACTAGAGTAATGGAGAAAAGAGTTTCACGTTTCCGTGTTTATCCGCACTGTATTATGAGAACTGACATATGGCTTTGATAAATATCTACTTTATCTCATTTTAAATTCATGTTATTTATAATTATTAAATTTTTCGAAAATTTTTGTTAAATATCCAAAATTAGAACATTTAACAAAAAAGCACAAATTTAATTAAACGTAATAAAAAATCCAGCTTTTGAAGCTTCCACGATGTTATATAATTCCAATAGATCAAAACCTCATCAAACATATTTTTCTAGGTTGGTATATACTTACTTAGCTAAGCTTCAGGTTTTGAAAATAATTATCGATATGTAACAGTACGTAGGTTTACGTACATTCACACTTTACGTTTAACTGATTTATATTTTTATATAATGTACAAGAATATGTTAAAAATTCATTTGGTAAACTATTTAACAGTTCATATTTACGTTTCCATAGTATAATTTATAGAAACCCTATATAATATTAATGTGAATCCTATATATATTTCTAATACTGACCTTTTATTATACTTTGCACAATTCAGTAAGTAAATATTAAAACTTTGTAATATTTGTAAGTAAGTTCTTGATATACTAGTCTTTAAAAGTCATTCAAACTATATATTTATGTATATAGTGGTAAGTTAACAGACGAAAGACTAATTAACGAAATAAAAGAAATACTATGTTACTGAACACAATAAGACTAAATACAAGCGTACCGTTCCAAGAAGCGTCAGAAAGCTGGCATACAGTTTAAAGAAATTCCTTCTAATAGCTGAAACATTCACCGATATTCCAATCTTCCACACTTTCCGCCCGTATCAAACCAACTTTGTCTAAAGTTATGCCCGTAGTTGTAACGTGCCCGTAAATGTTGACACGTATCAAAACTCGCGCTTACCTCAAAATCTTTTTCCAAATAATGCCGGTCATTGTTGATGGAAAGTGATAAATATATATGTGCGTCTCATTCTTTCGCATTCGAAAATTTTGCATGAGGAATGTTGCTACTCTTACAACAGAGTTTTCCATTTAAAAACAAAAAGTTTGTGAAATTTTACAAGTGTGCAAGCAGACTTCAATTGCAGCTGAGTGAAAGGGGAGCGATTTACTTGCTATTCACGTCTAGCTTGCCTTTTTTCAGTAACAAGCTTTTTTATTTCAACATTTGTGATTCTTCTAAGATCAAGCCGCCTGATTAGTTAGTTTTGTTTGGAGTTGCTAAGACTGCTGCATTACATTCACTAATGATTTTATCAATGTCTCTTGCTGAGTGTATTTTGTAATCAATATTAATTTGGCAACTGATATATTTAAAATATTTTTACTAATTCGTTTTATGGGATGTTAGACCCAATTTAAGGATACAATCAAGGGTTGTTCGCATAATTTTATTAGCACAGGAGAATGATCAGAAGATAAGTCAGTACATGTATCAGCCGTTATAAGCGATCATTTTATATTTTTGATTACAGCGAAATTAATTAAATCTGGTATTTTATTACAATCGCCTCGGCTTACCAGGATATATTATGTCAAGATTATTGCACCTATTCATTATAGTGTAATAAAGCTGCCTTCCTTTCGGATTAATTAGACGTGAGCGCCAATACATATGCTTTGTGCATTGTAATCAATCACCACATGTAAGAAATATAATAATGTAATCTTAAAACGAGGCTATATACTGCCCATAGCCCTCAGGTTTAAGTCACTACCGCGATTTTTTAAAAATATTATTGTAGCTTGTAACTGGGCTAACATGAGATTCTAAAGCATGGTGTCTTAATTGATTTCTAACTAGTACTGCTATTCCACTATGTGATTTGTAGCATATAATCTAAATCCCGGTATAAAAAAATAGTTCTTTGTTGTGAAAAGAGTTTCTGATAATTTTATTTTTTTCATTTAGAAATCTAATGATCGCTAATTTGTGTTGGTTAACACCGTTGGCATTCCATATACAAATATTTAGTTCACTAATTTTTTATATACAAATATTTAGTTAAATCATTTTTTAATTGCAATTTTAGAGCAATTTCATAACCGTGTACGTCTAGGTTAGTTCTGGTTTGCGATACCAAACAAGTGTTTGGTTTTTCTGAAATTTAATTGTATTAACTTCAATTCAACAAAGTCGAGTGTTTTCCACCCGCAACAGGGGTATAGTATTATATTAACCACTATTGTTGGCTAAACAGTAAATTTGAATTTGAAAAAACTATTTCTTAAGAATATGGATAAATACCTGGTTGAAGATTAACATTTTTGGAACATTAAAATTGTATAAATTTAATATTTGAATTGCTTTAGTGAAACGTAACATATAAAAGTATATAATCCTTCTATACGATCCGAATTTATAATTAATAAATTGATGAAGAAAAGTTAAGAACTTTTATTCAACCATACCTCATTATCTAACATTACTTTTATCAAGCATATTCTACTTTATAGCTATTAAAGTGGAAAGACAAGATGAGATAACGGAATAAGAATGACACGGCATACATGTAGTAATGGATCATGTTAAAAATCTCTTGCAATATTAGCAATGTGGGCGAAAAAAATTCTTTAAACTCCGTTTTGAGACGAGTGCGGGCCAAAAAAGTCGTACTTTCTATTTTGTTTCGTTCATACAAGTTTTAGTTCCCCCATCCTTTTCCCTCATCTTTTAACCATCATACATGCATTAATACGAGTACATGACAGGCTGAAATAGTAGGTGCTCGTTATCTGTTTGACATTAATTTGAATTCAAAAATAAGTAAAGATATAAACCATTATTTTATGTAAACTGTTTTTTATTCAATGAAACTAATTGTATAGGTAAATATAACTATATCTATTATACTACGATTTTAATGTTTTACTCGTAGTAATCTTGCTCGATGATGTTACTATAATTTTACAAATCTTCTGTTCTCTAGATTTCTTATTCTAAATTAAGCAATCGCAATTGCTGTTATGCTGTCGTTAAATAAAATTTAATTAAAATACAGCTACATATTCATATAATGGTTTGCTTAGTCATCGGGTGTTACATTTACATTGATTTTAAAAATATATATTATTTTGCATACCAACTCGTGTACTTATGTATGTATATAAATGTACTAAGAAAGCAAACTAATGTGTGAATGTGTATATGTGTGAATTCTGGCAACAAAAAATCATCTTGAATATATATGACTATTACGAACTCTTGAAATCATATATAATATTTATGTGTTAACGCACCCAATCCTCTTATTAATTTTTTCTAATGGTATCTCTTCATACATTTATGTAGTGTCTTGTTTAATTGCTATTCCATTTATTTTTTCTGCGTACATATTATATATTTTGAAAATGGTAACTTGAATTGTATTCAGAACAATTGTGTTTGTGCTGTATAACAGCAATATGTCCATATATAGTAAATATGTAAGTAAATCAGTTGTATTGAGCATAAATTATATGCGCATCTTTATTATGTAATTTTTCTCTTTTCGAGTGAAGATTGTGAGATAAACATTTAACTTTTTGTACATAAATATTGTAACAATTAACCGTATAGAATGAAGATTGAGTGCATTGTATAACATACATAAATTATAAATATACTTGTAAATTAACAAACAATGAAAGGGTAGCTGTTCCGACCCGTACATGAATCTTCTATGGAAAATCCAATCAAAAATAACTTAATACTTTTTTTCATGCAAATCGGTATTGTTAATTATGTTCGTAATATACATGTATAAATTAATAAAGCTGAATGTGAAAATCATATAACGGAAATGAAACTAATAAAATGCCTATGTTTTTGATTTTTTTTCTCATATTTATGTAATATATTCTTATCCTTTAAAAGTTTTGTTTTCGTAAAATCCTAATTTTTAGCAAATATAGGCACCCTAAATATTAAAGCTTTTGCAAAACACTTTTACCTAATATAGAGTAACAATATATTTTACTTAAGTTTATATTAGTTTATTTTCAACATTTAGCTTTTCTTTAATTACGTTTAAGTTTATTAACGATTTTTTAACAATATTTGTTTAGTTTCTTCGTTTAATTTGCAGAATTATATAGGTCGTTCCCCTCAAGTCCTTTCGTGTATATCTTAATAAAATTTTTTCTACTACATTTTGGTTTACTTGTAGCTAAGTTAAATATAATGATTTACTATATTTTAATATAAATTATTAGCTGGTATTTAAATAAAAATTACAATAGGTTAATCAGTAATAAGAGAACTGTTATTTTAAAGTTTTATTTACTTAAAGATTTATTTGTCCATTTTTAAACATATATATTGAAAACAGAATTTAGTGTTGTTTTCGTTTTCGTGGATTTATGGTTACAGACTTTATAGAGATCTCTTTCACTTTGCAAAGTTATTTACCATTCCAAATGTTTAATGATTCAACTAAATACTATATTTTTTAAAATCAATTAAATTTTGTAGGATGTTTAAGTAACCAAGGGATTATATAGTAATTCAATTTTAGCGGTTATGTTTAGTTATCACAAATATTTATGAGTCTAAGTGGGAGTTTTGGTTCAATATTTCTCTAAATTGTTTAAAAATTGCGTTCATTATATTAAGGACTTTAGTAAAAACAAAACAAATACAATTTCACTGAATTCCAGTTACAAATATACAATACAACAAGATCGAAAACTTTTTTATTTTTATTTTTAAACAATAATCACTTGCGCACATATATAATATTATGGTAAAATATACATAAGAGGAAAGTACTATTTAAAGCGATTACAAATTTAAAAATAAATCCATAGTATTATTATTATAGTAGCTATTCAATACTGGGGTTGGGCATATGATATATAATTGCGTTCCCTTTATTATAGGTATATAGAGTTTTTTATTATTGCATTAAATACAGAAATTATAAATTGTTTATTTAATATGGAAAAATGTAGTTTGGTTTTTGTAAATTGAAAAACAGTACATGTATGACTTATATATTAATGTTCAAGTTTCGACTATTGTTTTTAAATTATTGCATATTCATTTTGTAACTGGTTACTAGTAATAATTTTAAAGAAAAATCATTTTATAAATACAAAATAAACAAGTAAGGAAAGGCTATGTTCGGATGTAACCGAACATTTTATACTCCCGCAAAGTCAAAGGGTATACTCGCTTGAGATTTCTTTATATATTTTGCTTGATTTGCATAGCGGAAAGTGAAAGAATCAGATGGAATTCAATGGTATTGAAATCGGTTAAGCAGATCCTAAGATATGGGGTTTCACCTAAAAGTGGGCGGTGCAACGCCCACTGTCTAATTTTGAACGCGGTTCCTATAAAGTCATCTCATACCATCCCAGAGATAAAATTTAATGCCTCTGGCGTGTTTAGTGCTTGATTTATCGCGTTTAGTAGTTTTTGGTCTGCGGATGACGGTAAATGATAGATGGGGGAGGGTGTTTCGAAATTGACGTCATTCTTATTTATTTATTAAAGTTTATTTTTCACGTACAAAAAGATTATTTCTAAAAAGAAATTTCTTCCAGCACACCTAGTAAAATACTAGCTGCCCGCCGTATTATACATATAAACCTTCTTTAAGAATCAGTCTATCTATTTAAAAAAACCGCATCAAAATCCGTTGCGTAGTTTTAAAGATCTAAGCATACTAATAAACACAATACTTAAATAATAACTACAACATTACATAATTAATAAAAGTACATATTAATACTATACTTATACTTAAATACATGTCTCATACTAAGGAAAGATAATGTTCTTGTGATATTTTGCAAGTATTTAATGGTATTAATTATTGAACTCATTATTTATTTATTTATTACAAGGTCAAGGCATGTCTACATTATTTTTTTACACTATAAATAACATCGTACCTATGAAAATAGTTTGTATGCGACACTGTGTTTATTAAACGAAGATTGGCGGCGACTCGGAGAATAAAAGAAATCGGCGCTGTTTAAACAAAGTCGGCTTCCTTTGTCTTTGGCGCGCACCGCCACCTCTGCGGACCTGCGGCCTGCTCTCGCTGTCAATCTGAGTACGAACGTGAACGATGCAACACGTTTATCCGCGCAGATTTTTCCATCACGCGTTTAACGCAAATTCGTTAAATAACAAAATCAGAAAACTATTTTCACTGCTATTTATTACTATAGTCGATCCGCGATGGTTATTGACTTACAAAAAGTGCACCGGCGATTGTTTTCTGCTGTGAAGAGACGATATTTTGATAAAACCCCACAAGCCGCACAAAAGCTTTGCGATTAAATATGACGTAAACTGAAGAGTGAATTTGACCCAAAGAAATGATATCAATGATTATTGCCAAGTATAATAATAAAAGGTGATTCTATAACCAAGTGTTTTAATCATATAATACCCTATTTTTCTCAAATCTGCAAAGTTTTATTTTGTCAAACTAGTAATGACGTCAATTTTGGGAGAAGCTCCTCCCCTAAAATCTGAAAAAATCGATGACGTAATTTATGGACGGCCACTTAGTTAGGGCAATTTAGTCGTTTTTGATTAGATGGCCGGACGAACAGCCAGTCACCTGGAATTCAACTCGTCTCTTTGTCCTTATCATTTATATATATATATAACCCTTTATCTAACTCGATTAGTTTTAGGTGATACAAACAACCGATAGATGAACAAAACTATTAGCAACATGTTGCGAGAGCATAAAAAGGACATTGATTTAGACAATTTTGACAGCGCTGTATAGGAGCACTACTTCTACTTGTATATGAGTTAACAATTAAGTTAATGCCGTAAAAGTTAAATCATCACCAATTTATACAGCACCATTTAATAATAGAAAAACTTAGTTTCTAGTTCCTTGTTGTAAATTCAAAATTAAAAAAAAAAAAAACAATTTATTAAATATATAGGTATAATTCGAAATCAGTGTACGTTTTGAGATCTGTAAATCAAACCAATACTATAAAATTTTGAAGACAAATACAATTTTACTGTTCTTGAACAACAAGGGACGCATTTAAATATTGTTTTTAAATTATTATTTTTAGATAAGCTAAACCTTTTATATATACGTGCAAACTAAATGCTTTTAATAAGTGTGTGTAATTAATTACATTGACAATCTTAAGGATTTCTATAAAAGTTTTTACAATAAAATGTAGTAAATTCGTCTCTTGATTATGACCGAGTACGGGATTTGACTATTTGTTAAACATGTTTTTAGGTATTCAACATTTTTGAAACCCAGACATTAGTGCTCATAAGAGTTTAAAGCTGGTATTGAGTATTTTTTTACGTTAATGGTTGATAAAGCTTTTTTAGCCGCAGTCTTGATTAATTAAATTTAATTGTTTGTCAATTACCTTCATATGCATTTTAATTATATAGCATACATAATTGCGGTTTTTTTGAAATAGAAATTATATAAGAAAAGCTTTTGTCATCTTATGCTTTCAACATTGATTAAATATGTGTAGATATTTTTTGATCAATGTTGAAAAACACATCATAAAACGTAATTTTAATATATAATATATAAAATATAAATGTATACAATCGCTTACTGCACATTGAATTTTTGTGAGGCAAAAATAAGTGCGAAGGATGAGAATGGTATTAATCAATGCGGACTGGTAATTAAAAAAAATTATATAATTCGTAATAGCGCTGGTATTTACAATAGTGGACTCTTTCAACAATAATAAAGTGTTGGAGAATTAACACTTACACCTCTGCAAGATATTTGACCAAGCTGAACTCAAGACCTCTTATGATCCAATCTTGTTAGATTTAAGGTATAAGGTTCCATTGCAGTGCTCTGAAAGGAATTTTGATTGACTGTTTTTTTTAAGACCGTTACATTTTACATTTTTTGTGACGCTCTTAGTGGCAGCATTTTCGATTAATTTAAATTCCCCGTGTGACGTGACGAAAAATTAATGAAAACCCTTTGGAAATGTTTAAATTGAAACGTTTTTTGAGGCTATTCGAGTGTCTGTGGAACTTCAGAAGCTATAAACGAATGGCTTTGAAAATCGACACTTGGACAACATCCATATCCTTTCAATTCAGGGGTCCAAGCATTTGTGTGCACATATGTACAAAATTTTGAAAATATCAACGGTATGGCTGTCAATAAAGTTGATATGAATGTATTATATCTAACATATGAATTATGGAAGGCGAATATGGTATAGTTGATGGTCTAAAACAGTATACTTGAAAATGAATACTAAATCCCTTTTTTTACATTTTTGGGAACCACTGTTTAAAGTATTTCTTAGCAATTCTCAAATTTGTGCAAGAAAACAATGACTTTCATTAAAATTATTTGTTTATCAGGTTTGAATTAATTTTCGGCGCACTAAATGCATCAGCTGATTTTTTGACTATAATCATATACAAATGTATCATTTAGTCCTAATTATAAATTTTATATAAACATATCAATAGATATTGTAACTGCTTAAAAGTATTTTACAACAAAATTGTGAAACGATGTATAATATTACAAATATACATTTGCATAAAGCATTTTATTTTAAGGGCAACGATATCCGCAAAATACTATAGAAAACTGGTCTTGAACAATTTGAGCAGTCATGAGTAGCTGACTGAATTTGCCATTTCTGTATACTATAACAAAGGATAGTAGTGAAAAATATACATCAAAAATAGTAAATGACTATACTCGATACTAGTAACTATACTCGCAGTCGCCATACATAATAGGAGGAGGAGGAGAATTTTCTATTGTATTTCGAATAGTAAAAAAAAGAATTGGGTAATTAAATATTTGGCTTGACAGACAACTTAATAGAGGTGTTGGGTTCAGTAAGCAGCGTAAAAGGGATTAACGTTAATTAGAGTTCCCACATTTTTGTTTATCTAACTGTTTTGTAATTACTTATATAAGTCTTTTTTCCTTTTCCTTAAAAAGGTAAAAATGTATTTAAATACTTTGTCTACAAAATCACACGAATATAATTTTTCAAAATTCACTCGCATTATTATAACAAACATTCATTTTATTTAGTACTTACATATTATACAATAAATACTTTTTATCTTAACAAATAGTAAATAAATAAATAATAAATCTTAATAAATGTTGAGGATTTCTCTTATTTGAGACCAGATTTTTAAACTGGTATCAAACTTGTCAATCCACATTGTGTTCTGTAATAATGGAACCAAAATAAAACAGTTAAAGAGTTACAGTTTCCATTGTGGAAACATGTCACAATAATTAGTACTCGTATTTACAAATTGGTACGTCTGTCGTACAAACGCCATTTGAGACTCAATAATTATAATGTATGTATGTATGTATATAGCCTATGACATGTTATATATTATATTTTCTCAATCGGTCATTTAGCGGAGTATTTTCTATCTTCCTTCTTCAGTTACAAAAAAATTAAAATAATACACCTAAGCACTTAGCTTATATAGACCTATTAATTGTGAAATTTCATGTGGGGAAATAATTGTAGTTGTATTCAAAATGTACATATCTATGTATATGTGTGTGTTAAGCCGGTCATTGCCTGCTGAAGTTAATATTTTTTTTTATTTCCATACATACACATGTACAATAGAATAATCAATGAAGTGAGTCAAGTGGAAGGTGGAAAACATATGTTGCTTCACTAAATTTGTCTTGTAGCGTCTGCATTGCGTTTTTAATCAACATTTTTTAGTATTTAAGTTAAACTGTTTTTCATAGAATTATAATATTAGTGTTGAGTGGAACCCCATTTACCACTTGATTATACAAGTTAAGCTCATTTGTATTTTTCATAAGTAGGTTCATTGAAAAACTTATTCCCTAAAAGATTTTTGAAAATTGTAACTATAATTGTTTTTAAATGAAAACTTTAATTTTAACTATAATTTTTTTTAAATGAAAATTTTAGATACTTTTACTTAAACTATTGTTTTTAAATTAACCGTTAAAGAAAAATTTTCAGGATTTGTCGGAAAATTACCATTTTTCAACATAATAATAATAATTATAATTAATTTTTTTATTATCATACCGTTAATTAACTAAGTTAAGTTTTTTTTTCAGTTACATGCGTTATTTAAGTTAGTTTAAGATTCCAGAAGAAAATTTCACTGCCCGCAATTAGTTTAAACAATTCTTAACAACATTTATTTATCACAGAAAAAAATATAACGGTTGGTTACGATAGTTATTCTCGTCTCCTCTATCAAAATAATATTAATACTAATTTCAATTTGTTCGTTAAATATAATACGTTTATACGTTGATCCGTTAAGTTTATTTTATAAAAAACATATTAATAATAATTTTTGTGCTTTAAAATGGGACGAGTAAATAAGTGTTGCAATCCGTTAAAAAAAAATAGTCCTAAATACGTTATTAAAAACTTATTTCTACTTACATCGAATAGAGCTTGCGATCTTAAAGATTTTTATCGGATGTTATACATATGTGTAATTCTTGTGAGAGAGCAATCAACCAGGTGAACCACAATTAAAATTAAGCCGAGTGTCGAGGTTCTCAGCGTGTAAAAAAGGTATTCTAACTTCTGTGAAGAAATGGATTGGTACTGATAATAATCATAACAATCCAAATGACTTTCTTTTGAATAATTTTAAGTATGCATTTAACGAAACAAATAGTAGATCCGAAAAAATTAAAGTCTCGACTACTCTTCTGTTAGATTAGCCAATAAAAATGATACGTCACGAATTCAGAGTCTCGAAAAGAATGGTACAAGCTTCCAAAAATATTAGGATTTGCGTCACAGCCTGATAGTAAAAAAGGTCTGGACAGTTAAACACTCGATCGCATAAATTTTTTTTTTGTCTGATGATGTTTGCCGTGTGATGCCTGAAAATAAAGATTATCTTATGGTTTTAGAGAATGGTATTAAAATCCAAAAGCAGAAAAGACTCTTACTTTTTAATATTAATGATATATATATCCAATTTAAAGAAACTTTTGCGGATGACAAAATTTCACAGACTAAATTCCAAGCGTTACGACCACGAGAATGTATTTCAGCGAGAAAAGCGAAACACATAGTGTGTTTATGCAAAATACACCAAAATGTAAAATTACAATTACATGGACTAAAGAATGAACTAAAAAAAATGAAATTGATTTCTCTGAAAGCTTAAATCACTTTATTGAAATCTCTTTTTGCGGTCAACCTTCATCAACTAGTTTTTTTTTCTAGGTGTAAAAAGTGTCCTGAAATAGATTTCCTCATTGAAAACTTTAGGTTATTGAGCGATAGTCATTAGATAAAGGAAATGTCTTTTAGCCAATGGAAAAGTACCGACAGTTAAGGAAAAATGTATATTAAAACTAAAGCGCAGTAAACACTTTAATAGCACAAAACGTTAGAAAATGATGAAATACAGCATACAAATTTTGTAGTGATATCAGGAAAACTTAGCCATGTCGCAAGTTTGGTACATTTATTTAATACAAAATTTATTGAGTTTCAAAAAAAAAAGAATTTGGTGCGTACAAAGTTAAAAATTCAATACTTTTCTGATGAAGCAGCTTCGCAATCTAAAAATAAACATAACTTTGCTAATCTAATAAATCACACATATAATTTTGGAGTTCAAGCCGAGTCGAATTTTTTCGCTGCATCTCATGGCAAAGGAACGAGTGACGGCTTAGCAGGAAGTATAAAAACAGGCTTATCGTGCTAGCCTTCAACGTCACTTTAGTAATCACATAACAACCCCACATTCCTATTTTCAGTGATCATGACCTATATAGAGTAATGCAGTCTGATGCTCGGCTGCTCTTTGAGATTGTGCGATTGGTACTCGGCACGCTGTGATAAATAATTGTTGTTAAAAATTGTTTAAACTAATTGCGAGCAGTGAAATTTTCTTCCGGACTCATACACATAGCTAAATAACGCATGTAACTAAAAAAAAAAAAATTTCATACCTTTACTGAGAAGTCACTCAAATTTTTAGTTGATAACTTAAAAGTTAATCGACAGTATGATAATAAAAAATTATTTATAATTATTATTATTAAGTTAAGAAATAAATATTTTTCGACAAATCCTGAAGATTTCACTTAATTTATATTTAACGGTTGATTTAAAAAGAATTTTTTAAGTAAAACTACTTAACTTTTCATTAAAAAAAAATTATAGTCAAAATTAAAATTTTCAAAAATCGATGGGTGGATAAGTTTCACAATGCACCTACTTATGAAAAATATACATGGACTTAATTTTTATGTTCAAGAGGTCAATGGGGGTCCATTTGATGTGATCTTGCTCTGTTATTAACGTATTCATCAAAATAACTCTTGTATCTAATATAGACAATTCACATGACATTCATTTCTTGAATAATAAACCAGGTCAAGTTTGGGACGATAATCAAATTTTCGTAGAAGGAACACTAAACGATTTTAGAAAGTCTAGTAATTGGTCGATGTTCTTACATCTTTTCCATATATATTTCGTTATGGCTTAGAACTTAACGATGATCTCGCTATAATTGCTTGAGCTTCATGTTTATCTGACTTAGTTTCTGCAGACCAAAGTTTCATTTTTTACCCTAGTTTTTACTATTAAAACAATATTAAAAATGGTAGTAAGTTTACGAAAGAAAATAATCTTACAATTGTCGTCTGGACTAGAACAGTACAATTTTTGGTTTTTAACTTTACTAAGTTATGTCTCTGTGTCTATATAATTTAAAGAATTTTAGTTGTATTTAATCCGAATCTCATAATATTTTACTACTTTACTACATACTGCTTGTTATATATATTTACATATTCCCAAATTATATTCAAATAACTCTGAGAACCTTTACTGAGAAGTCACTCAAATTTTTAGTTGATAACTTAAAAGTTAATCGACAGTATGATAATAAAAAATTATTTATAATTATTATTATTATGTTAAGAAATAAATATTTTTCGACAAATCCTGAAGATTTCACATAATTTATATTTAACGGTTGATTTAAAAAGAATTTTTTAAGTAAAACTACTTAACTTTTCATTAAAAAAAAATTATAGTCAAAATTAAAATTTTCAAAAATCGATGGGTGGATAAGTTTCACAATGCACCTACTTATGAAAAATATACATGGACTTAATTTTTATGTTCAAGAGGTCAATGGGGGTCCATTTGATGTGATCTTGCTCTGTTATTAACGTATTCATCAAAATAACTCTTGTATCTAATATAGACAATTCTTTTTACTAAGTTATGTCTCTGTGTCTATATAATTTAAAGAATTTTAGTTGTATTTAATCCGAATCTCATAATATTTTACTACTTTACTACATACTGCTTGTTATATATATTTACATATTCCCAAATTATATTCAAATAACTCTGTAGAACTCCTGGCTGGGTATTGAGGCAAAACAATTGTTTTCGAGGGATTCATAAGTGAAAAAGTAATTTCTCCGTTTATCGTAGTTAGCCCCCAGAATCGAAAATTTGCCTTCGAAGTTCGAAATTGAGCCTATTTCAAAGATCATTTTTAATTACACGCAGAGTGAATATTTCACAATATAAGCGAAGTTCAAAGTGGTCAGGCGATGTGTTACGGTACGAGTTAAAATTATTTTTAATGGATTTTGAAGTTAACGGTATTTCTTTTATGCTACAAAATTAACAAAAACTAATTTATGTTGTAGTTATTATTAAATCGATACTTTAGTTTACCCTGTATTTTATGCATTTCGTGTGCGTCTTTAATATATAATAATAACAAAAAGTTTTAGTTGTGTTCCCCCCGATTGCTCCATTAATTTCTTTTTCATTTTATTTGTACATGTCTTAAGGTAATAAAAAACTACTACTCTTGAAACTACAAAGCAGCTGGCTGGAAAATATTCCTGGTTTTAATTCCCTCCAACGGTGCATACAATTTTACTTCTTGGTTTTGAAGTTATAAAATATTCCTTGGTTCCGATTGGAGAGCTTTCTAAAGAAGCTGGCAGGCAAGGATTAAAGATACAAAAAGGTTCCGATTACAACATATACAGAAAATTTCACGCGTCGCTTCAAATACAGATTTAATGAACAAATTGCTTTTAAGGTCTGATCCTTTATTACTGGGCAACAAAAACTAGCTTATAACCACAAATCAACGCTATTAAAGTCAACTATAGAGAGGAGACAATATGAAAATTACTTGTAAAATTTTTGTTTGCTTTCTAATTATAATATTAGGTCAAGTAAAAAGTATATAAAGAAAGTAAAAAGTATGTAAAAAATATTTAAATGTTGTTCTTGGTTAATTTTTTTGTTATCACTATTTTTGAGTACCACCAATCAATGCGAATATTCTTGAAAATGTGGATATAGTCGTACGATGTGCCCAATTTTTTATAATATTATATATATACATATCATACTTCTATAGATTTTTGGTGAAAATTTCAAAACGAAAAAACACTAAAAGTATTAATGGCTGAGACCCCATACAAGCGAGACCACTTTGCAATGGTAAACACATATACACGAACAAACACAGCACGTACATTCCCAACAATATCAAATTTCCAAAAATTAGGCTAGAAATTTTAAAAAACTAAAAGCTAAAATTTTTTCGAAGATCTAACTTTGGTCACTTACATATAGCATCTATCATATAAGACTGACAGAATATTATACCTCTTTGAAATAAGAAGAAAGAGTAGATTGTGTCCATATATTATATTTACTTTTTTAATAACTTATGTACTATAATTAAGAATGTTTGAAATAAGCTTAATTTCGAACATCGAAGTCACATACTTCGATTTTGGAGGCTTCTTTTTCACTTATGACTCAATCTCTCGAAAACAATTGTTTTGGTCCAATATTCAGAAACAAACCTTGCATTTTTTTTCGTTGATGTTCTTTTTCCACATAGTGCACATGCTCGTATGTATGTATCTCCAGAATCGAATGTTATAAGATGTTTCTATGATTGTGCACTGATGAACTTTTAATACACCATATATTCGTACATTTCGAATGTGAAACAGAACCATGGTGGAATCATAAGCAGGTGTATCATAATAAATTCATCATGTGATATAGTGGTTGGGCGAAATTTCAAGTACAAAAAAATTAAAGTAATATTTAAATAGTTGAAGGGATAACTAGTGAATATTAATTTCGTCAAAACCCAAAAAATTTATGTACAATATTGTTTTAAACATCCTGTGCATATGAATCATCCAGCGAATTTCAGTCTTTAAGTTTCCAGAAAGCACAAGACAATTCACAATTAGTAACATTTATGCTTTCTTTTTACCGTATCCTCTTCGATATAGCTTTCTCTTCCTCACAACAAAGTTCTAAAGGAGTCAGTATGTGTTTAATAAGGACAAGTAATTTTTTGTTCAATGAACTAATAAAATAAGTTGTAAATTCACTTAATTTTTATATATATGTATATGTAATATAATATATAAGTAAAAGTAAAGGGAATTTGAACAGTGTAGATGAAAATATCAAAGCAAGTTCTGTCAAAATTTACACAAGTGCCACCTTTGGACGTAATTCCACCATGTACGTATGTATATCTTATTTCGTACTTTCTGTGTAGCGTTTCTTTAATTTATGAATATTTATATATACATACGTACTACATAAGAATATACAAGTTTACAGTATGTAAAAACACATAATTACAGTTAAATTATAGGTATATTTATATGGTAAAACATAAGTTTATGTATGTATGTTCCATGTTTCAAAGATTACCCTTGTTGACCGATCATAATAAATTAAAACTTACATATCTAAAGATGTTAACGCAATGGGAGATGTGTATACATGTACATATGTGCGTAAATTAGAACTAGGTGATATATTAAATTATTTGGTCGCTTTCATTTCGAAGAAGGCTTAAAGTAGTCCGTTTTAGAAATGAAATCGTTAGAATTAGTACTATTACCGTTATTTATAAAGCTATAGCTACTATATAGACGTTCTCTCTTCCTGGTGAATTTATTGGCAGCCATGGTCGCGGCTGTTGTGCATACGGTTGGTGATGCCGAGTGTGCTTTTTGTAGTTGTGTTGTTGTTGATGAACTATCCGGCGAATCTTGTATGGCGTATGTTTCGGCGTCTTCGGAAATTGTAGTCTCCATGATGAAATGTAAAGCATTAGGGACTCTTCGGCCGACATTTGATGACAAATCGGAATTGCATTTGACCCCGGTAAATATATTTTCTGGTTTTGCAATCTTTAACGTATGTGATGTTAGTGACAGTGGTATCATAATGGTAGGCATTTCGATGTTTGTGACGGGCGTGGAGCACTCATTTTCTTCTATTCAGCTGCCATATTTATTGGAAGATGCGTAGCTATTAACTGCGGCAGATCCATTCGATGGCATGTGAGTATCAGGCACTAAATGTGGAGTTCTACTAGATACAGGTGGCAAAATAGGACTGGTTGGCCAATGGTATGTTGCAGCAACATTATTGGATGAGGGAACACTTCTATGCAAAAAGCAAGCAGTTTGATCACGATTAATAACATGAAATATACTGATTTATTTAAAAAAAACTATCAACAGTTTGCTGGTAGTAAGTATGAGTTTTTGCAGGACAGATATCTATAAAAAAAGTCACTCTTAATTAATTTATCAAACTATGTACAATAATTTAAATCTCATCTAGCAAAGTACTTCGATTAGAAACTTGTATTAGGTGAACTGTAACTAATAATCTAAAAGATCCTGATTCTCATGATTATTCTTTAGAAGAGTTTTATTTGATTATAGTGTTTTTGGTATTGTCGTTGACAATCGTGCGTTTGAATCAAATTAACTAAGACGTCTTGTTGATGCATAACATTTAGCTTGGCATCTGGTCTTGTGTTTAGAAATGTTTGTTTACTTTTAAATCGTTCTATAACACATACTACATATCATACAATGCACTCTCTTTTTATAAATTCATGCCACGTTGGAAAATTACTAGAGAAATCACATCAGAAGGGCTTTTATACTTGGCTTGACAAACCATTCATGGATGTTGATGAAAATCACATCTACGGTCTTTCTTAATTGATCACAATTGATCACTCTTCATTGTTTAGTATATGTATTATATATTTAACTTTGGTAATGAAAGGCCTTTCAAAAATTAAATGAACTTTAATCGATTCACATGAAACAAGAGCCGTTGTGAGAATTTCTGTTCGAGCACTGCATTTCTTCAAGTATTTTTCTGCATGAAAGTGTAAAATTTTGTGGAAGTGGATAGGGAGGAAACCGAAAAACATAAGTGCAAGGAGAAGCATTTGCACATACATAAGAAAAAAGTAAGTTCTACACAAACCTTGAATGGGGAAATAACATCGGAGATGCGTTGAACAGGGACTGTGGCGACGCCTGAACTGAAGTAGCTGCTGCATCTGGATGTAGAAAGTTCTTGCGTTGTTCTATCCTTTCTTGATGTTGAGTTAGACAACGAGATATTACGTCAGGTAAGGTCTCTAAATGGTCCTACAATGACAAATTACAAATTTTAGTATTTCACAATTAGTATACAAACATAACATAACACACACTGTTTTTATCACACGAACTGTGATAATTTTTGTTTATGTTGGTGTATCCTCGTTAACAATATATGTATATTAATTTTGTTTCAATCACGTCCAGTTTTTTTCTGACAGCTACATATTCATTTTTGTCCACATATAGATATGTACATGTCTTTTTTATTAAATAACTTTATTTATACGACTGTGTTGCATTCGAATAACTTACATATATCATATATACGTATATTACATCGTAAACATGCCACGAAAGTGTTCTAATGACCCCGACATTTTTTGTTATGTGTGTGAAGAATTAACTTTTAAATATCAGCGTCGTAATTTCACGCCATTAATTGAACAGTGCTATTTAGACTATTTTGAATTTCCTGTGAAGAATCAAGATTAATCCTGGGTTTCACATAAATGTTGTGTAACTTGTGTGAGAGTGCTATTAGGTTATTTTTGTTTGACTCAAACAAAAGGCATTACAACCAAGTCCAAACACACTACTCAGTATCCAAACTTGCACATAAAGGTCGGCCTGTTAAACAATTTTGTGCAAGCTATGCCTACATGGCAGTGGGTTTGTATATCTGACATAGTAACCCCAAGCTCAATGAGGTAAAAATTAAAGACGAAATATTTGTGGGTCCACAAATACGGCAACTAATAAATGATAAGAGCTTTGAAGAGAAACTGAATGATCAGGAAAAACTCTCCTGGAAATGTTTTGTGTATAGTTTCCAAAGTTTTCTAAGAAACAATAAATCAGAAAATAAATTAAAATACTTTATAAATAAATTTATAATGAGGTGTAATATGTCCTTAAAAATACACATTATGGACTCTCATCTGAACTTCTGTGAGTGACGAACAAGGCGAGAGGTTTCAATAAGACATTTTCTTTATGGAGAAGACAGACCTTTCAGAAGCCAAATATAAGTCAAGTAAAAAGTTCGTTTGACTTTTTTCTAAGAAATGAAGCATCATGTCATACTATACAGCGCTGAAAACGTGTTTATTCGCGTTAAAAGTTTGTCTTTGACAGTTTCTCGATTGATTGACTCAGTACACCAGCAACGAGAAAATTCGTTATATTTTACATTTTTTGTTTGATCAAGGCGAAAAAGCAGCCAAAGCGGCTGAAAAAATTAATTTAGTTTATACGCCCGATACTGCAAACGAACGTGTTGCACAAAAGTGGTTTGCTAGGTTCCGTTCCGGTAATTTCGATATCAAAGATGCACCACACGCCGGGAGGCCTGTCGTCGAAAATTGCGATAAAATCATAGAAATAGTGGAAACAGACCGTCACGTAAGCACTTATTTAATTGCTGAGGAACTAAAGATAAGCCAGAAAACCGTTTGGAACCATTTGCATAACCTTGGATTCAAAAAGAAGCTCGATGTTTGGGTGCCACACGAACTAACGCAAAAAATATCATGGACCGAATTTCAATCTGCGAAATGCTGCTGAATCGCAACAAAATCGACCTGTTTCTGAAGCGGATTGTGACTGGCGATGAAAAATGGGTCACTTACGACAACATTGAGCGCAAACGGTCGTGGTCAAAGTTCGGGGAAGCGGCCCAGACGGTGGCCAAGACCGGATTGAGGGCCAGGAAGGTTTTGCTGTGTGTTTGGTGGGATTGGCAAGGAATCATTTACTTCGAGCTGCTCCCCTATGGCCAAACGCTCAATTCGGCCCTCTACTGCCAACAACTGGACCGCTTGAAGGCAGCACTCATCCAGAAGAGGCCATCTTTGATCAACTAAGGCCGAATTGTGTTCAATCAGGACAACACCAGGCCACACTCGCCTTAGGTGACGCGCCAGAAGCTCCGGGAGCTCGGATGGGAGGTCCTAATGCACCCACCTTATAGTCCGGACCTAGCACCAAGTGATCCATCCATCTTTTCCTGTCCATGGCATACGGGCTTAATGGTGAGAAGTTGGCCTCAAGAGAGGCCTGTGAAAATTGGCTCTCCGAGTTTTTTGCCAGTAGAGACGCAGGCTTCTACGAGAGGGGTATAATGAAGTTGGCATCTCGTTGGCGCATATTTGATTTAAATCGGACAAATGTACAAAAAGTTATCATCTTTTGAAAAATCAATAAAAAACCGAACGAACTTTTTACTGGACCTAATATTCACAAGTCATCATCATCAGTGTTTTTTGTATATTAGGCAATAATTTCTCTAAATGTAGCTGATGTTTGTACTATTTAAAAAAGTATGTATATGTTTTGATGTCACAAGAAAACCTGAAATTTTTTCATTCAAATATTATTGTTCAGTGGCCCCAGTCATTCAAAATTTGATATGAGTTTTCCCGTAACAAAAAATAAGTTAAGATTTTGTTTATCAGTGTAATTTTTAATTTACCTGCAATGACTGCAATTTATCCTCTAAATTTGTCAGTCGCTCTTCAATAGCATCTTGACGACTCGACATGTCCGAAATAATCTCGTAGACTGTGTTTTGAGTCTAAAATAATGTTAAAGTATTTAATTAGCAACCTTCTATTTACAATAAAAATATTATTGATGTATAATGTATAAAAATAATTTGCCACTGTACTCTTTTATCCTTATATCTGCAAAGGGGACACCGTTAAAGGGACATACTTTATTTTGTTAGCGATTTTTCCGCTAATTCCTAAAAACGCCGATTGTTGGGTATTATGCATGATAGAATGTTGGGCGTTATAGAGGTTTTAGAACTGTAGAACATCCACTACATATTCAATTGAGCTTCATTGACATCTCGTTATTAGCAGCAGTATAACCATTTGGGAATCATCCAATGGTATCCGTATCATCCAATGGTTTCTTCTGTACATTTTTGTCAAAGAAGATGAATGAATCGGACGATCGCCATCGACTATAATATAGATATCCTCTTATTAAATTTGCTATGACATCCGCGGAACCCACGAATACAATATACAATAAAAAATTCGTTGTTTGGATTGGATTAAATAGTACTTGGGATATTCCTCAATTTATTTGAAAAACGTTATGTTTTTAATAATATATTATTTATAATCTCTGCTTCAGTTGCATACCAATCGGTAAATTTTAGACAATTGAAAACCTACAAACGCCTCTCAAATAGTCTTTAAAATTTTTTATGAGGAATGTACAGGCCGAAGTCATTATTCATTTCAATTGAAGCATTGTTTTTAGAATTTTCGCCGAATTACCTACCGTCTGCAAACTTCATGATTACGAATTCATTTTACTTAATTTTCTATAAATATTTTTCGTTTGAATTTTCTGATTTTTGGTGTTTTTGGAGTAGCACTTTGTTATTATTTTTGAATACTTTAATATAGGTGTGTGCATATGTGTATATTTATAGACTGTAAACAATTGATTTAGCCTTTGAGCTGCGGATGGCCCACACCCAAAGTCAGGAATAACACACGTAAAACTACATACTTATTTATAGTATTGCATACAATCAAAAATGTTCCTTTTAAGGGGCACTCCAAATGTAACACCCTAGAAAAACGGATATTTGTGGAATTAAAATAAAAACTACTCATTAACTGTTTTAAAACATTTATATACAATATATTTTTATAATACATAGTAGAATTTTTAAAGAAAACATGTTTATATTTTTCGAGTCACATGCGATCTTTAACGGCGCTAAAAAAAGGTCCCCTATCGCTGAAGTGATTTCGGCTTTCTCCGTAGATAAAACCAGAAGGCTGTAACTAAAATACTTTTTGAGATATTGATTTAAAATTTTGGTTTATTTTTTAAAGGTATAACCTAGCGAGTTATGCCTCCCAAAAACACCTACGTTTAAGTCAAAGGTTATTTGCTTTATTTTTTAATTTCACACACCCTTAAAATTATGACAAACAAGACTTCGTAACAATTACGAATGAATCTACCTTTAATAAATTGTTGATCGCTAGTAGTGGTTATGTAACCATCGCCACAAATCAGCCAATCGAAAACTCATTCATACATTAGGAGATATACTTAAAACTTTGGATTCATAGATTATTAAGATGGCAGATCGACCGACGTTACTTTTACAATAAGATGAAACCAAATCAGTATGCTATAATAGCTTGTCGCTGTGATCAGAAATACATGCACATCTTTGCATACGAGAAAGTAAGATTTTCGTTACACTAAGACCGATAAAACAATTAAGAACAACTTGAAGTTATGTGGAAGTTATGGTAGAAATAAAACTAAATACACATAAATTAAAAAATAACTAAAAATGTTGCCTTATTTCATTTAAAGATAGTTTCATACACATATCTATTTGTAGCAATGCAAATGTCTTTGACAATATTTGAAAATTAAAATTTTTGAGTATATAATTTTAAGTGGATCAAAATTAATTTGGAAATGGAAAAATGTTAGTTATTTTAGATCACCTTTAGTATAAATATATTTGCGTTTTGTATTTAGCTCTTACCTTCGCCATGTCTGTTATTGTATTGGCATTATCCATTAGTTTTCGTTGATCCATTTTAACCTTTCGTAACCTGTTTGACATGAAAAAAATTCGAAAAATGTATTAGACGAAACAATTGTCTACTTACATAGGCAATATACGAATAAAATAATTTTAAATTTTTTGCAGTTGAAATTAGTGTCGAACAAACTTTGATTTGTTAAAATTCTTTGTGGAACTATTTTCTTTATATAAATATTATATCGTGTAAATGAATAGTGAAAATTACTCGCTATAACGCTATGAAACATTGGGACATAAATAATTGAATTATGTGCTTATTTCCAGGGGTTTAATAAAATAATATTAACCCAGTGGTCTATTTATAATTCTTCACATTCTCATATTAAAATGACTAGAACTCCACTCTGATATTATGTTTAACGAGGAAAAAATATGCCTTCGGAACGAGTCTCCTTTCACTACTAAAAAGGTTCAGGATAACCATTAAAAAATCAGAAATTCCGAACTTTAGGAAAACTAAAAAGTGTTCAATTTTTTCGTCGAAATAGAGATTTAGATCTCAAGAAGTTCTCAGTGATAAAAAAGACTAGAGTGGTAGTTGTCTAACTTCTTGTTGGAGTTAATGTATAGACCGACACGTTCGATATTTATGCGAATGCGAATTTAAGGATAGAATGTTTTCTCTATTTTGATTTATGCATATGGTTCACAAAATCCAACCACCTTATTGGTTCGCCCAACCATAATACATATATGATTCAAAACACTTACTAAGCAATAGAAATTTTGTAATTTTAACTCACGTTGAACTACTACTACTACACTAATTGACTAATCGAATTCTAGAACCCACATACTTGGCTTTTACTCCAGTGCTTAGTTTTAAAGAAAATAACAAAAATTTATAAAACTAATTTTTAAAGACAAAAATATTTTGCAGGGCAACTGACAAGTTAAAGTAAGATATATGTAAAGTAATTTGCACGAAATTAAGAAATTCCGGGTGGATATAATTTCAGTTTCATAATATTAATGTACTGAAATACAAATTATGTACTCGCGATTATTTTTTAATGTAATTTCTTTCCTTTGTTAAAGTTGTTTCGCTATACAATGTGTTTTCTTTAATAATGAAAGTATTACTTAAAATATCAAATAATTATCCATCGCTTAAGTACCATATATCCGACATATCATGGGAAACTGAAATGTTTTTCCTTCCTTTAACTTAAATTTTCTTTATAAAATAAACGAAACATTTTGACCATTGAACTTTTTTATACGTATTTAAAAGAATATAGTATATAAATATTTAATAGAAAAATTGGTTTAAACAGATTGGCAACTATTTTCACTAATTTACTATAACTTTAAGGGAAGCGGACAAATAATTTTCTTATTTATAATATAATTCGATTTGAATCCAAGCTTCAATCACCTGAAAATACGTCACTTACAGTTCCTTGCTTTGACGGAAGTATTCATCTTAAAACATCTTCAATAAATATGTATGCAACCACATACATGCATCGATGTATATATATATTTGCATGTTTACATGCTTGCTCTAGTTTTGTGGACAAATTTGTTGAAAAATACGAAGCAGTAGAAATAAATTTCGTCGTTAAGATTGCAGAAAATCGTATCTCAATCTAATGTTGACCACTAAAACTGGGGATATTTTCTGTAGTTTCTAGAAGAAACACTCTTATGAATAACATATTTATATATTGAAATATGTGTGAGAGGTAAAGAAGAAGAAGTAGAGACTTCTGCAATCTTAACACTAACGAAATTATGGATATTAATATTCAAAGTGAAAATTGGAGTTTACATTTTAGTGTAAGTCCACCAATAACACCGACAAGCTTACACAATGTTAAGGGGTATGCAGAGAGACAAATACACTTACAGTTACGAAAACTATGGTTATGTAAATGCGTGAAGCAAAAGTGATCATATTGGCTTGAGATACGAAATTCTAGAAAATTAACGACTTGATATATAAATTTTATTTTTACTGTTATAATTAATAATAGCTGATCCATATATGTCTTATGGCTTGTGTATTTTTTATATGTAAACAGGGCTTTACAACCTAGTTACAGGCTAGTAAAACGAGTTTAGATTAACTTTTTTAAATAATGAGCCGATATTTATATGCATATTAAAAACCTGCAACGTATGCAAATGTGGATATAGCCACTGAATGATTATAGGGGTGCCAAAAATGGAGTTTACACACATGCATTTTTTATTGCGAGAATTGTGAATTTATATGGAAAAACACATTATATTGTAATAAGTATGGAAATAAAACGAGCTATAGCCCAAACGTTATAAGTAACATGCTTGTAAGCAAACATTATTAGTTTGAAATTTTAGTTGAGGGTCGCTTGAGGTGATTATTGGGTGGGATAAAAAACTTGCAAAGCAAAATTATTAATATAACATTAGTATAAAGTTTGGCCAGTGTTCAAATGCCACTGATGAAATTGAGGAATATTGTCTGTTTGTACAATGTTTAATTTTGAATAACTATTACGACTTTCACAGAGTACATTGCACATAAAAGCTGTGAGACAAGTTTCTCTAGAATACTCACGCGTATATAGCTAGAAGGAACTTTCTTTGGTGGGTTCTTACACGTCCGGGATTAACCCGTTTTACTAGTCTTGTATGTTTGTAAATGAGCCAAGTTTCACGAAGAACATTTGCCGCTGCATTTTTCAGCTAAAATTATGACGCAAGGAAGAAATGAAATAAATTTTAGATGAATAACTTCAATACAATATGTTAAAATAGTGTGCATTCTATTATATACATTTATACATAAATACATAAATATATACAATATACATATATATATTAGGGTGGGTGAAAAAAAATGAAATTTATTTTTCGCTTGGTACTCTAAAAAATAGGTTCTTAGAAAATCTCTTCATGTATGAGCTGTTAATTGTAACTTTAATCTTATTATCAGATATGTTAGAAAAATTCATATCTCGCTTCCAACAACTTGAAAAAATATCTCGTAGATAATTGAATGCTCTACAAATCTCTTTCGAGAATCTTTTAAAAGATATTAACAGTTACAGTTTGATTATTTTAAGGGAAATTTCTTTGTTTCTTTTGCATTTTTTTAATTCAATAAAAAAAAATTTTAATTGCAAAACTTACTGTTTCGTATGAAATCTATGAAACGACATATTTTTTCCAATAGTTGGAAAACAAGTAAGGAAGGGCTAAGTTTGGGTGTAACCGAACATTTCACACTCTTGCAACTTGCAGGAATCAAAGGCGGGGAAATACTTTTAGGTGTTTGCTAAACTAATGAGAAATGTAGCGAAAATGCTCAACTTCATTGACGAAATGGTGAATGGATTACAATCAAATTTGGTATCATATTAACTTATATTGAAGGTCAAAGACTCACTTAGTTTTAACTCTGTTATTAGAAAAATATGCTCTCTCAATTTAATTAAAATAACTCCCACATTGGCCGAAATATGTGGTATAAAGTCAACTGGAAGTTCGAAAATCTTTATATTAGGTATATGGGAGCTAAAAGAGTATTGATCCGATTCCCGCCATTTTTGACAATAGAGAATATTATTATCAAAGAAATATTTTCCCGTATCCCAGAAATATATCTCATAGTTTAACTGATATTTTCGACTAAAAGTCAGACATACGCACAGGGGTCCACATATTCGGTAAATGGAGATTTGAAAAGTTATGGTCCGAATTTAATTTTATACTCGAGATGGCATACCTCAAAGCCACTACGAGGTATGTTCAAAGGAAAAGGTGAATTTTGAATTTTTTTTGACATGTACTTATTTATTCATCAATATCTATTTTTTCGCCTTCAAAATAGTCCCCCTCGGAAATAATACACTTGTACCAATGCTTTTTCAAATCCTCGAATAACTTTAGAAATGCGATTTTCGGTATGGCTATCAGCCCTTTCTTCGATTCTGACTTGATCTCATCAATTGTGGCAGCTCCTTTCATTAGTTTCTTCAGTTTTAAGAATAAGGAAAGGTCGGAGAGAGCCAAATCTGGAGAAGACGGTAGTTGAGGCATGATTACGGTTTTGTTATTGGCCAAAAAATCACGAACAAGCATTTATGTGTGAGCTAGTGCATTATCGTGATGCAAAACAAACTGCCACACGTTTCATGTCCAAAACAATCGAGAAAATTGAATGGCATGAGCCAACTGATATGGAAACATTATCTGTAACTTCCCTAATAGTTTTTCGACGATTTTCAATTTTTTTCACTGTTTCGATGTTTTCTTCGCTTGTTGACTTGGTCGCACCTTTAGGATGCTCATCGTCATCAACATCTTCTCAGCCTTCTGTAAAGTGCTTGTACCACTTATAAACACCTATTTAAGACAAAGTGGATTCACCGAATGTCACAGTCAACATTTCAAGTGCCTTAGAGCACTTCATTCCATTTTTAATGCAAAATTTAAGACATATCCTTTGATCAATTTCTTTTGAAAGTCAAAAATCTGAACGCACACAAAACGTGACTAACCTTTTCAGTTGTCAAAAAGAAACTACTAATCGGAATTGGCTTCTAATGCAAGCACATAATAAACATATGTGTCCAATTATAACAAAAACAAAATATCGATAATCGAATATACAGACCGCGAAAAATCCAAATTCACCTTTTCATTTGAACACATTGGTTCTTAATTTTGTGTACTGGAAAATGAAAGAATCATATGGAATCTATAATTGTTTTATATGGGAAGGAGGTGTGGTTGTAGTCCGATTGCGTCAGTTTTCGCACTGTTATGTCATAATCTTATGTACCACATTTGATTGATATTGGTGGAGTAGGCTCAGATATATGTGATTTCATCTAAATGTGAGCGGTGCGAAATTTAACACCTGCTCCTATAAAGCCCTTCTGTGCCAACTCGGTTGTAAAATTTAATGTCTCTGACGCATTTATCGTAGTTTTAACAAAACCGTTATATAAGGGGGTGGTTATCATCCGATTTCACTTATTTTCATGTTATCGCAAGAGGTGTTGAAATGATATGGGTGATATAACTTGAATAGTTTGGGAGATATATGTATACATTAAAAAAGGGGCGGAGCCACACCAACTTGTTTAGTTATGGAAATTTATAAGTTTTAGATTAATGGTGTTTTGTGGGCACCGCAGTGGTTCGATTACGCCCACCTACGAACTCGTCCTTACTTTTTCACCAAAGAACACATGTACCATGTTTCATTAAGATATTTTTACTCAAGTTACAGCTTTCACAGTCAAACAGACGGATGGACGGACAGACAGAGGGACAGTCACTCGGATTTTAACTCGTCATCCTGACAAACAACCGTTGCGTAAACAAAACTACTATACTCTGTAGCAACATGTTGCGAGAGAAAAAATATTATATATAAAATTACTATTATATTATCTTAAATAAATAAGCATGATAAGAAAAATATAAATTCACTCAATTCGGACTAATAAAATTAAATTATAAAAAACTGTTAATAAAAATACTTTATTATGAAAGAGATTATTAATTAATATTTTTTGACGAATTATTTTACGATTTGTATTATACTTTTTGTAAAAGCTTAAACTTTTTTCGAATACCCTTTTCGTTAGTTGTGTATCCATCATGAAGTTGTGAACATGTTTTTCAGCCCGGGTGAGCTCCAACTTTCTCGAAACGACGGCGACAAGCAAGGCCGTGCAACCGGCACCCTGTAATTAAATAAAAAGTGTTATTAAATATGTAAGTATTATAACCTTATACCCATTGTCCCAAATGTATATTTGGTATCTGTCTGGTGCTTTGACACATCACTAGTAGTTATTTCCGTAACATTTTCTAAATCTCAACCCGACGTTTCCTAAATACATACTTCTTACAATATATATTTTATTATCTGTAACAGTAACGTAACGGCTCTGTTCTTAGAAGTTGTCTTATTTTAGCGCGATCCTGATAAAGTACATGATCACAATTATTACTACATATCTGACCACTTATATTACTTATTCATATCTGTAAAAGTTGTGGGAATAACCATTGTAAAAATTCTAAGAAGCATGAATATGATTCTAATAAATCTTTATAATGGGCACTTATTACTACTGTAATGCACACAAACGAAAGGACAAAATCTTATAACGATGCTAATATCATGCTAGTGTCCTGAAGCCAAAAATTAAATGAAGCTGAACTTTCTCTTTATGAAAGACGCCAAGTTGCGTTGTTGTCTACTTGAATTTCTATTAGACTTTCAGCTCAGCAAATAACTGACTTTCAACGATAACTTTAATGAAAGAAATATATTTTATATTACTTTTGCAATGTACATATGTATGTATGCATCTAGAAATAATATCCAACAACAACAAAACTGCCTATAATTAAAGTGGCTTATATTTGTATATCTGATTTAATGTGTTGTAATAAAATTTCAGAGTATTAACGAATTTCTGAAAAGAGTGATTTCAAATTTGACGATCTGTAATTTAATTCGATAAAAAGAACGTCCTAAATAGCAAAGCAGCTATTATGGTTATTTGATAAAATTATGCTTGGAGAGTATAACCATTTCATGTCATCTGATTTTAATAAAATTCTTTTTTCTTACAGTCACAACAAACCAGACAAAAACAACTAGCTTATTTTAAAATTTTTCGAACATAATTATAAATAAACTTAAGTTAAGTAAAAACTGAATAAATAGTTTTAAACAATAAAATTTCATTGATACAAAAGTTGTTATCTTGGCAATAATAACTAAATTTATTATTTTTCAATTTGAAATTCTACATTATTTTGTTAATTTTTAAAGTAATTAATACAGGTAGTATAATGAATTTAGTTATCTTTTTATTTTAAATCCAATAACACTTCCTCGTTTAAAAAGTAAATAATATAAGTAGATACATATGGATTTTTAGGGGTTAAATTTATGCTACTTATACTAAAATTAAAAATGCATTCGCATATTATTTACAATACTTTTAAAGTAATTTTGAATTCAATCCAGTTCTACTAAACTGAACAGAAGTCCGTGATATTTTTATAACTTTTAAATTTGCAAATAATGTAGTATTATCTGAAGTGAAGACAGTGTTTTTGTAGGCGACTTTTTATTGGATACTGTGTAGCGTAATTAGCTTTAATTATCATTAGCCGCACAGCATCACCACCAAAAATTGAATTATGGGAATAAAAAGCAATTATTGTAAATCAAATTTTTCTAGTTGATCAAGTTCAATTCTTTAATCACCGATCATCAATTTCAGATATCAGAGATACAGATATTCTTCTCTCTAAATATAAGATATTACAATGTAATGAGCACATATTTCAGTATTACTTATTCGGAAAAATACTGTTCAAAGACATGATTAAATCGTTGGAAAATATATGTAACTATGGTTGATTGCTAACGTTAATTTGCTTACTATAAAGCCTATTAGTAATAATTTTATATAAAAAACTAATGGATATAGTACCTTAAGTATAGATACCTTATACAAATTATTGACTAAAAATGTTCATTCAATGAATTTTTAGTAATTAAGTAATGCTAAATACAACATAATCCAATTTAATACAGCCCACTTTAAAATAATACCTTTTACGGATTTCATATAGTATACCATATAGAGCTTTATTTAAATCGAATTACAATATAAACTTACTATTATTTAATATGCCGACAATAATATTATGATTGATTGCTAATTTTTGTAAATAATACAATATACATACATATATACTTATAGTACATATGTTTTACTTATGTATGTACAAACATGTACGTGTCGCAAGCTGCAGCACTCACCATTATTCCTGTACTGACGGCAATACCACGTCCACAGTACGTATTTGGTACAATATCACCGAAACCGACACTTAAAAATGTTATTGCTATCAGCCACATTGCATTCAAAAGATTTGCATGTTCTTCGTCATGAAACCTGTACGGGTTGTAGATACACACACACATAAAAAGGGTTGTTTCTGTATGCAACAGTGCGAAATGTTCAAGCAAATATGAAAAAATACAATAACTTTTTAAGTTGATGTTTGATGTGAGGCAAACTGCTTTCGTACGAGTATGCGTTAATAAAATGGTGTTAAAAGGTTACAAATACACAACGTATATATTTGCACATATCCACATTAAACACATTATATGCACACATGTATTCATCGAGGGTTTCACGAATGTATGTACATACATATCTTATTGAATTACCTTAGTGCACTTGATAATTTCTGCTTTCTTATTTGTTGAAATTAGTAAACGTGGATGCTTTGTTCACGAATATTAATTTGTAATAAAAATTGCAGAAACGTTGTAGATTTCAAATTAGAGGTTGTAAAGGCGCCTCAAGTGTCTCCTAATTTAGTTAGTTAAGATACGTTTAGTCAATTTACTAATGATTAATTTAGGAATCTGTTTGAAGCGCCTCCTATCAACTAAACACTATCGACTTTTGAAGCTCTTGTTTGCTATTAAAATTTGTTGTAAGAAAAAATAATTACATGCATACATTCATACATACACATGTACGTTCGCAATAAGGGAATTATTAAAGTGACGGCCTATACCTTTCGTTGAATATATATAGTATAGAGTCGAGGATACAATATTTTAACACACATCATACACTTGATACATTTGTATGTATATATTATTAGACTATGTTCGCCAGACTAAACTTCACAAAACTTGGACTAAATGCGACAAATACCCAGAGGATTAAGGGACATTAAATGTAGTCTGTATATTAAATAAATCTAATTATAAATATAATAAAGATGTTCAAAATATGGTTCAAATTGTGTCTAATTTTTCCTCTTTGCTTACATATACGTATTAATATATTTGTATATATGCCAAATCTTGTTGAAAATAATAATTCTTTTTATTTCAAAGGTAATAAGTGGGAGTTGTGGTTTAAGTCCCTTTGTTGCTCTTCTAAAATAAGTTTTTTTTGATGATTAATGCTTCAAAGTTACATGATTTGGTGTTGACATTTCGAAAATTTAATGACGTAAAAAAACTTTAGAAGATTACCTTGATTAAAATTTGATAATTACTTAACATTGTTTACATACACATACACATTATAATTCATGAAATCTGATTAAAAATACGGTAAAAATTACGAATACTGAATGACATAGGAGAGAGTAAGGTAAATGATGAAAATTGCATAGTATACAGCGGTGTTCTGTTTATTGATTTCTAATTGCTAGGAAACGATCGAAGGAATAAGAGTTTTGAAAATAATTTTTTAAGCCAGTCTTGTGTTAATTTTTTCACAAAAAACGAATTTTATTTTGGGAAGGCGCCATTTTCACAAAAATGAAAATTTTGACTAGTTTTTCAATCAATCAAAAACCTGTATTCATCTATAATAATAATAATAAATTTTTTCGACTTTTGGATTTGATTTTTCAGTGAATTTTAAATAATTTTAAGCATCAACTTCTTATTTACCGTAAGACACTTTTTAAGGTACATTTGTTGATTTATTTATTGAATAAAATGCCTCTTCCAAAAAAAAAACTAAGAAATTCATAAGAAAAACGTGTATTTTTTAACATTCAAGTGGATATAAGGAATATAAAACCTTCAAGAAATTTTACAAAAAATTCTAACGCCAACTTCTAGACACTTTAAGTTAAATTTTGTATTTGGAAAATATGTCCAAATAATTATGTGTATGTTGTTCCATGGAAACATAAATATAAATTTGAAAAAACACTGAAAACAAAAAAAGAAACGTTCTCACTTTGCTTTTAAACACGAAACGACATACATAAAGTTATTAATACTATTATGAACATGATCACTAAAATGTAAGGTATCACTAGATTCAAATAGCTTTCGAAACGTTGAGATAAAAGGATAGTATTTCTGTTAAATGCTAGTATGAATTTTAATAGGTATCCGAAGATACCCTCATAACACTTTTAGTTATGTGATAACTACGATAAAAGTACATACATATGTATCTTTACATATGTACGTTCTGAAAAGTTACATATTCGTAAATATATACACTAATACACACGTTTATTGTGTACATAAATACTTAGATATGTATACATATGTACATGTTATGTATATACTCTGTTTGTATTTATAGACGTTAAACAACCAACCAACTGCTGATCCGTTAACTCGACTTCTGATTAAACATTACAAATTTGCATACATACTATTTACTTTTTAATAAATATTAACAATTAAGAGCTGTTTACATGTATGTATACCCTACGTTTAGGTTGAGATTTATCGTTCAAAGATAGTCTACCATGGTTTGAAAAAATGTGTCTCTGTTGGGTTTCCGTTCTTTTGTTGCACATTTTTGGGATATTTTTTTGGATTTGTTACGTTTGTCAAAATACTTACCACCATGCCACATGTAAGCGTTATACCGCGTCCACAATAGGTGTTGGGTACAATATCACCATATCCCACGCATAGGAACGTGATGGCTGTTAGCCACATGGAGTTTAGCAAATTTGCGTGCTCCTCGTCGTGGAATCTTTCGTGATACGAACGCACAGTAGATTGGTTGCATAGTATTTGCAGTAGCAGTAGTAGTAAAGTAGTGGTGGTAGTGGTTGGTAGGTGAAAAGTGGTACAAACAAATAAACAGGTTGGTGAAAATGTGAAGATATTTCGTTTTAATTTCATGAAATAATACTTCCACAAATTAAATTCAACAAAAAGATCTATTTAAAAATACAGTTAAAAGCAATTATGTGATTTGAAATTTTCGATAAAATTTAGGGATGAAATGTACATATTAATTATATAAATAGGCTTTTGTAAATGTATACATCTATGACATTTACATATTGCAAGTAAAATATCTATTAAATCATTCAATACGTCAGTATTTGTATGTATATCAAAATTATAATGTTGTTCTGCCTATGCGCAAGATTGTCTGAATTCAATTGTATGGTATACGTAAATAAGTACGTGTAGGAATAGCGTCAATGATTATCTAATACTTAAATTTTATGTACGGATAGTATTAATTTTTGTGACATGAGAAAGGATTGGTTTATGATATGTATGTGAACTTATATGTACGTATGTATGTATCACATTATTGTTAATAATTGCCTTTTCATTTAATATATATATACGAACATACGTATTTAACTACTTTATTCCAAATAACTGTTTTCCCATCTATGCGAAAGCGTATTTCATCACGCATTGTAAATGTGTATGCATTTTAATGTTTTCTTGTGTCTGAAAAAATGATCATGCTTAATTTTAGTAATCCAAAAACATATATGTGAATGCATTAATAAATCGAAAAAGACACGATAAACGGAAACCAAGCAATTATATTTTCACGACACAGTTCTAAAATTTAGCGTAGCACAATTTAAATTACATGATATTTACACCGCAAATTGTCAACTTGCTTTATAAGTATAAGCAATAACTTAAGATTTTAAATCAAAAACAATAAACAATTTGATGATTTTTGAAAGGTTTGGTAAATTTCCAAGTAAATTGTACTTACTCTAAATAAAGCGGTTACTTGATATCAAGGTATTTAACATACATATACGTACCAAATTTGTAATTGTTTCTTTTCTTTCAAGTTTATGGAGACGATACATTTTTGTTAAATTTTCGTCGTGATAATGGTGCTATTTTGTTATAATAAGTTTACCCTATTCAGTAGTGGTCACTGTTCCCTATTGTAAAAACGAATGTTTTAGATTATTTTCAAAAGACAAACAGAATTTATTTCTCATCCATGAAACGTTTTCATAACTTGGCTATCTAAAACTTTAATTTTAACAAAAATAATTCAGACCACCCTTAACAATAGAATATCACTCTTGTACGCATGTGAATTAAAATTATGCTTTTTAGCGGTTATAGAATTAAATATAGTAACACGATTGCAAACCAAGATCAAACAAATATTTTTATATATAACCAGAGAATGTAAAACACAATTAATCCAGGTTTACCAAAAAACAAAAAGGTAATAAAGCGTACGTTGCGATTAAAAGGTTAATTGTTTATAAAAATAACCACTTCGCGTAAGATGATGGTAGTATAAGTAGTTTGTAAATAATTTTCATATTTCGTGAGTATATATTGAATGTATGTATAAGCGAAAATATTTCATTTAGTTGAATACCATACTATCTACTTGTACATACTTTTGTATAACTTATCTTTACTAATAAGTTGGTTGGTTGGTTGTTTACTCAGAGACGAAGCCACCGGATTGAATGGAGAACAATAGCTGATTCACATAAAACTTTTCTCGCTTTGGTCGACAGTTCATACTTTAACAACGAAGCGAATAAGACATAGGATATGTCACAATGAACGATTTGTTTTCCGTACTTCTCTCTTATGAAAATGGCGACTGGAGATAGCCAAAGCATTAAAAGATGAGAGTTTTGCTTCGCCGTTGCGTTTCTTAGCTTCTATGTGAACAAACTCATATCATCGAACCAAGCGAAAATCGAATCGATCGAAGCGAAGCGAAAATTGTATGTGAATCAGCCATAATTAGCATTTTTAGAACTTCGCTACTTCTCCTCATTCAACTTGTGTTCAATATATTTTAAAAAATAACATTAAAAAAATTAAATAGCAAAATATAGAAATATAGATTTACATACATACATACCTACCTATTGGGTGTTTTCATGAAAACTGTGTTGGTGAAATAAAATCATAATGTTAAGTAGCAAAAAATCTTGTATTTTATACATACTTATGCATATGTGTTATTTATATCAAATGCTTGGATCAAAACTACAAAAATGTTTGGGTTTATACATAGCTAGTATGTTGTTAAGAAAGTTTTAGACTTTATTTTTATTTCTTGCTAAGAATGTTCTCTCTTTAAACTTATACTTATATTTACCTATGCTGGTAATTAGTTGATAGGGTAATAATGAGTGATTGTTTTATGGAAATAGTATTGAAATATAACAATTTCTATCTCAACATTGTCCATATCATTATTATATAAGAAAATTAATAAATATATGAAAATAAAGTATAACTGTATTTGTATATTATTTCTGCATATATCTTTAATGGAAAAGGCAGCGATAATTGTTTGATTTAATTTAGGGGTGCTTATAAATAATAGGGATCATAAAGTATAAATGTAGTATAAAACGTAACGTATTTCCAAAGCGTTTGTATGTCTGCAATAACTTACCAACCTGCCAAAAGTCGTATTGTCTACGGTAACTTACTTAATGAATCACATAAAGAATTTTGTGATAGCCATGCTGGTCGAAAATTAAATCTAAATTTAACGGTATTCGTCATATACTATATTTTTTATAGATCATTATAATTAACTAAGATGTTAGAAAAATGGACGTAAAATATTAGTTCAAAATCACGACGCCGTGGGTTGACACGCGCTGCGTCGGCTAAGCACTATTCAATATGCTATGGTGTTCCAATTCATGTAGTAAAACAACAATAAATAAAATTGAACCTTTTGAGCGTTATTACTTGTATTTTTATTGTCCTTATAGGAACTTTTTCGGATTCTAAATAAAATGCATACTTTGAAGTTCATTGAGTGGTAATTTTTGATCGAACGATTTTAAATAGTTAGTTGAAGGTTACCGATATCATCTGCATATAATCATGAGATAACCTAATACATACCTATGTTTTATCCCAGAAATGTAAGACTCACATAAATCTTAGTTTGTCTTCTGTTTAGCACATAGTATATACATATGTGCACATATATATACACACACTTCGATAATATTGTTAATTATGTAATTATACAAATAATTAATATTATATCATTAACACAAATCAGATACAATTATAAGCATACTCGTACGATTAGACGATAGTGTAGATTCAATTAGAACATCATAAACACAAGCAAAGCAGATTACTGTCACAAATACTTTTAAAACGTACATACATACATACATTAAATATACACAGGAATTTATTTTAGATATGCCGACATATAAAAATAATAACTAAAAGCCAGTGTAGTGTGTGAATGTTGTGCATATTCGCTTAAAACGAATTTATATTTATTTATATACTAGCTGACCCGGCGAACTTCGTACTGCCATAGCGTAGCTTTGATGCACTACTTTATTTTGTATAGCTGACAGTTGTCCTATCTTAGGTATGAGTACCTATTCAATTTAAACTGGAATCTATAATATCCGCCATATAAAAATGAATCCCTATTTCCCTGGTCTCGCCATAACTGAGAAGGACTTTACAAATTTCATAATTTTATTAAATAAAAAAAAATATATTTTTTCATAATAGTGTTTATTCCATAGGGTTTCATAATTCCACTTACATTTTTACAAATCGTTACCAAACAACTTGACATTTTGAAGTAAACACTGAGCGCAACACCACGCGCGCTCTAAAAAGCAACTAAAAGCTTTATTTGAATTGATGTTAGTTTTGCACATACATATATGCAGTTCTCACAGTAACGCCCACATGGTACCTTTATACCCTTCTCTGCTCTGAGGTAATATTTTTATACTCTCGCAACCTGTTGCTACAGAGTATAATAGTTTTGTTCACCTAACGGTTGTTTGTATCACCTAAAACTAATCGAGTTAGATATAGGGTTATATATATAATATATAAATTATCAGGATGAAGAGACGAGTTGAAATTCGGGTAACTGTCTATCCGTCCATCCGTCCGTCCGTGCAAGCTCTAACTTGAGTAAAAATTGAGATATCTTTATGAAACTTGGTAGACTTATTTCTTGGTACTGTGAGACGGTTGGGGCGTAATCGGACCACTGACACGCCCACAGAACGCCATTAATCAAAAACAAATAAATTGCCATAACTAAGCTCCGCAAGAAGATACAAGACTGTTATTTGGTACACAGGATCACATTAGGGAGAGGCATAGGTTTAATGTGCATAAAAGCGGTGAACTACCTAGGCCCAAGACTGGACCCCAGATTAACTTTCTAGGTACAAATCCAGCATGCCGCAGGAAAAGCAGCGAAAATCACCTCCCAACTCAGCAGACTAATGGTCAATATAGGGGGGCCCAGCCAAGAAAAGAGAAAGCTTCTAATGTCCACGACCATCAGCGTCCTTTTCTACGGAGCAGAGATTTGGGCAAATGTGTTAAAAAAGGAAAACTGGCGTAAGGTATTGGCTAGAGTATACCGCACCGCAGCCCTCAGAGTTGCATCAGCTTACCGCACGGTGTCAGGTGATGCAATATTAGTCATAAGCGGAAATGCCCCAATTGACCTTCTGGCATACGAAAGGAAAAAAAAAGCTCTGGGAGCTAAAGAAAATGCCTGAATACAACAAGAGCGCATTAGACCAAATAAAGAAAGACACGATATCAGCATGGCAACGAAGATGGGAGAATGAGAGTCGCGGCAGATGGACGGCCAGACTTATAAGAGAGCTAAACTTATGGACAAGTCGTAAATTCGGAAAAGTCGACTTCTACATAACGCAGCTACTATCCGGTCATGGATACTTCAAAAAGTATCTCTACAGAATGGGAAAAGTCGAAGAGCCGGCATGCCTATACAACGATGCGACTGAAGATGACGCTGAACACACATTCCTTAAATGTGAGCGATGGCAAAGGGAGCGTACCGCCGTAGAAGACCTGGTCGGTCCAATAAGCGCAAACAAGTCAATCAGCGTCATGATGGAGAGCGAAGCTAACTGGTCTATTATCCAGAAATTCGCAGAAACTTTGCTACGCAGCAAAAAGCGACGGTTCCCTAGAGGGGGGGTTTTTAGTGACCTGCAAGTGGCCCGTTGCTGTGACGACAGCACTGATGATGCGGAAGGCATTTTCCACCCCCTCACCAGCAAAAAAAAAAAAAATGCTATAATAACAAAATTCACTGGAAGCAAATGTTCTTAGAACCTCTAAATACAATGTGAAAATAGTTGAAATCGAGTGACAAGCCCGCCCACTCCCCATATAACGGTACTGTTAAAAAATACTAAAAGCGCGATAAACCAAGCACTAAACACGCCAGAAACATTAAATTTTATCTCTGGGATGGTATGAGATGACTTTATAGGAACCGCGTTCAAAATTAGTCAGTGGGCGTGGCACAGCCTACTTTTAGGTGAAAACCCATATGTTGGGATCTGCTTAACCGATTTCAACCAAATTTTTTTCATAACGCTCTTTTCAGATTTCTATATTACAGTGCGAAAATAGTCGAAATCGGACTACAACCACGCCTATTTCCTATATAACACCATTTTCAATTCCATCTGATCCTTTCACTTTCCACTATGCATGTCAAGCAAAAAAAATGATTATATTGGGGTAAAACTTTGCGTGAATAATACGTTTAAAGTATGCCACCTTGTGACCAAAAATTGTCTAAATCGAACCAAAACTGTTCAATCCCCTAAGTACTAAATATGTGGACCCCAATGCCTATAGTTGACATTCTACCGAATCTCAAACGAGTATACCATTTGACTTTGCGAGAGTATAAAATGTTCGATTACATCCGAACTTAGCCCTTCCTTAGTTGTTAGTTATATGTTTTATTAATATTACCGTCAAAGTCGGTACATTTAATTGTGGAAATTTAATTAAGTAACCACATTTCCGAACAAATGATGCTCTTTCAATATAGACTATGGCTGTGAATGACGATGACATTCGTTACGCGTGTTTTTTATAATATACAAAATTAAATGTATTTTTTCAATCTTTCTAAGACATTTTCTTAATATTTTTTTCCGTAAGAACCTTCTACAGAGTATTAGAAAACTACAAAAAAAAACAGCCAAATCGGTCTAGCCGTTCTCAAGTTATGGCGTGACAACGGGAAACGGGTTTAATTTTTATATATATAGATATGTATGTAGAGTCAATGTCTCTAAGAAAAGAAATCTAACACGTATATTTTCTTTGTAACGGGTGATCTAAATAGAGGTACTTTTTTTAATAGCCGCTTCTTGGCAGATCACGCGGATCGTGTCAAGGTGTCAAGTTATTTTTGTTTAGTATTGTTTGGCAATTATGGAAAGATTTACGTCTCAACAAAGTTTACAAATCGTTCAACTTTATTACGAAAATTCACGTTCTGTAAAGAATTTGGGTGCGTTCGAGATGGCAATTACGTTAGCAGTGTTGCAAATTTGTCAAAATATAATATCACGTTCTGCGTGAATTTGTGGCAACACTTGCAACAGCATCACGTTCTACTGTCACTTTTCGCACGCAATTTATGCAAATATTCGGCAACACTAGATTTTTGTCTGCATATCAGCAGAGTATCAGCAAATATGCAACACAGTAGCTGTATTGCTGTAATTATTAGGTAGCTCGAACGTACCCTATGTTTTACGCGCTTCGCTCAGCTTATGGTCAACATAATCGGCCTACTGAGCGTACAAATAATTTCCAGTTTTAGGCCGGCCGATTGGCCGCCAAAATCGTGTGATATCCCGCACTTAGACGTTTTCCTGTGGGATATGTAACGTCAAAGTCTATGCGGACGATTAAGGCTTTGGAGTAAAACATCACGCGTGTCATTCGCCAATTACCAGTCGAAATGCTCGAATGAGTCATCTAAATTGGACTCAACGGATGGACCATCTGAGACGTAGCCATGTCCAACATTTGAAAGAGATAATCTTCAAAAAAGAAATGTCAAAGAATGTTGTAGTGAATTATAATACATTCCCATTAAAATTGAATTTTCTTTAAAAAAGTAGCAAACCTTGAAATGGATCACTATTTGTATATACATATGTATATGTACACTCATTATAGGTATGATATAGAATTTCAAAAGCTGACTATTGAAAGCCAGAAAAATACTACATGTGTTAATAACTATTTTTTTTTTTTTTTAATCTGTTGCCTAACAATATTTACATACAGTTTTAGAATAAATGTGCAAGTCGAGTGAGAATGTTAAGTACAGTTTTCGTTTATTCTGCGTAGAAGTTGCCTTTGGCAGTAAATGTCAAAGCGCCGCCATAATTTCCGATATTGTAAAGCTTTTCATATTTTACTAATGTTGAAAGCTGGTAACCAAGGCCGGATTAAGGACAGGACCGACATGCCCCTACAAAATAATATTTAAGTTACTTATATTTATTAGAATATTCAAAAATTTATAAATTAGAAATTTATCGCATATTTTCCCAGAAAATAACAATGTTGATTTCGAACGTCATTTCCGGAAACGATGTGAAAAAGTAAAAAAAGGAAAGAAAAAACATTTACTTCGGTTGCATCGAAGTTATAATACCCTTCACTAAGACAAAAGATACCTTGCAAGAACTTGACTCAGTTATCCGATCTGAATAATTTCTTCGGACTTTGCTTTATTGCCTTAGGCAATAACCATTGCCGAATTTCGTGAAGATATCTCGTCAAATGATAAAGTTTTCCGGGCAAGCACTTGATTCCAATCGTTCAGTTTGTATGACTAGCATATAGCTGTAGTAGTCCGATAACGACGGTTCCGACAAATAAGCTCCTTAGGGAGAAAAGAACGTGTGCAAATTTTTAGATCGATATCTAAATAACTGAAGGAGTAGTTCGCGTATACACAGAGTGCTCGTCACGCTGCTCATTTAGGGTCTCCGCCGTTTCCTTCTGTTTGTTACAAAAATGGTGGCAAACTTAATATACCTTCTTCAGGGTATACAAATTTTACAGAAAGCTACATATATTCGTAATATGTAGAGAACTATGCGACATCAGCAAATTTTTTTTTGTAAGTTAGATTTATCACTAATCTTAAAGGTTAAAAATTAATCACAAAAAAGATCACACAAAAGATCGGACATTGGCGTGAAGTATTAAAAAGGGTTGTCAGCACCATCAAATTTAAAATCCGTGAATTTTCACTTTCAACCAAGGTGTTCAGGCACCGCCGGTGCAACATTCAACGAGGGACAAATTTCCCACGGAAGATTTTCTCAAAGTCATTGATGAATTGATTAGTGCACTTAAAAACCAAGTTTGCCAGTTGGTTTATGGACGATTTTATTTTATTGGTGAGCTAATATACATGAAATCAGATGATATTGACTTGAACGTAAAACAACTTGTGAAACATACCCAAAGACTTAGAAGCACCCTTAGGAAATGAGCTAATCAAACTCAAAAATTTTGCAAATCTCTACACAAAAGAAGAAAACGAATCAATTGAGATGTTTTTTTCACCGAATAATAAAGGAAAGCAATTTGCAGACATGTCATAGTATTGATTACTGTATTTCTTATGAAATAAGACGTCTGATTAATGAACATATAATTAATAACAATTTTTCAATGAATTGTATATAATTATGACCGCAAAAAAGGAGCCCACGCGTATCCCGACCCCAGGACCGCCTCATTCTTAATAGGGCCCTGATAGTAACACACAGGTTGGTTGTTCTCGCCATGAAATAGCACTACTAGCTACAAATTTTTCTCAAGTTGGTACATCTGTTGTGAGAACACATGCAAAGCTACAAGTCATTCTGTCAATTAATTCATTGTTAACAAGCCATTTGAAGTTGACGTGTCGGAGTATTTTTTATTAGTGATTAGATTCTTTATTTTGAAAGGTTTAAAAGCAACCGAAATTTATGAAAAATTGATAGAAGTTAGAATTGTAAGGAGTTTTCACCTCCAAAACGAATTTGAATTTTGGGCTGGTGAACAACTACACTAGAAATCATTGAGCAAGTTCATATCTCAGACGAACGAGTACTTCATATTTTACATGAAGAATTACATATGAAAAAGCGGTTTGGAAAGTTAGTGAAGCACACGTTAACAAAAAAAATAAAAACTGGATCGAAAATAAATTTCTTAGCATAATTTGGAGCTTTTTATGCTGGTTGTTTAGCTCCAAAGCAGGGGAAGCAAAGAAGGTTATGTCATCAGTTTTTTGGGATGGAAAAGAAATTTTGTTGATTGATTATTTGCAGAAAGTTAAAACAATCAACTCTGAATATTAATGCAGCCTTTGCGTTCAGCCTATTTTGATGAAAAAATTAGTGAGTACAGCACAAAAAATTATTTTTCATCAAGACAATGCACCTGCTCACAAAGGTGTTTTAACTATGACAAAATTCAACGAATTAAAGTACGAATTGCTTAAGCTCCCACCGTATTCACAAGATTTAGCTCCCAGCGACTACTACCTCTTTAGAAACCTGAAACAATTCCTTCGTGGAAAGCGTTTTTCGTTGAATGAAGAAGCTATTACAGCCGTAGGCGGCAGAGCTTCCAGAAATAGTCATTATAGAGATGGCATAAAATTATTGGAGGTTCATTGGAATAAGTGTATTGAAGTTAAGGTAGATTATATTGAATAAAAAAATATATTTCGCAAAGGTATCTGTAATTTAATTATTTTTAACATTTCTGCTCTAAGTAGGAGGTAGCGGTTGTCTCTTAGCAGGCATTTTTATACTTATACATACATATCTACCTATGTTGATAGTGTGAACTTGTAATTCTTTTGTTTGTAGAAGGTGAAACTAACAAATTAATTTATAACTATGTACATATACATATATGGTGTTACAAAATATATAAGGGCAATTCATGACCTGGTTATATAACATGTGTGGTGAATTCACGCGGTGTACATATACTCGTAACCATAAATTGCCTTTAGTCTGAGTGGGTGTATTAATGTGTATGCAAAGTACAAAGTTTTTAAAAAAAGCAGTAAAGTCAAAACAGAAAATATGCATGAAAACACTAATCTTAAGGTAGTTGGAATCCGTTACCTTTCACACTGTCGCAAAGTCCATGAAGCAATAATCCATAAGGATACCATGAAAACTAGTAGCACCGTACCAGGACAAATTGTCATTAAAGTCTTTAGAACAAATCTGAAATTGAACATAAATACAACTTATTTCAATGAAAGTAATTTTATTAAATTAATGTAATTCTATAATTAAATAAAAACTTCATAAATTTTATTTCCCTATTCCACCTGGTTCAGATAGCACATACATACATATGTGCCGAACAAATAATGCATACACAAACCTACGTACACATATGCGTACACATGTAAATACGTCACCGGCAAAAATTACAAACATTGTTCTACAAAAACAACAATCGTCTCAAGTAGCATAAGCAGCACACACACATGTCAATATGACAGCCAAATTGCTATAGCGACTCACGCGACGACAAAGCGTCACAACATTGTGTTGTTGGTACAAAATCCGAGCTGTGTCGGAAACAACAAACGAACGATTGCCGATTGTCACCGCTTCCCTTGCCGCTCTAACAGCTTTGCCAATAAACCATTGTAAATATGTATGTTTTTGTATGAGCATGCATATATGTATATCGACGCAGATTTTTGCGAGCCATATAAAAATATTTTAAAATTGTAAAATATTTTAAATCGACAAGAGCTATGTTGCCATTTTTGTCACTTTTTCCAGCGTTTGCCGGGTTGACACTTTTCCTTTCAAGAAGGAACATCAGAAAGTTGTTCAATTTATGATTTTTAGCTTTTGCCATCGTCGCGAAAAAACGCTTGTGGGCAAACACATGCTCGGAAAGATGTGTATAACGTTTACTTTTATGAATGAATCAACTTCGCTTGATAAGAGTAAGCCTGCGTTCATGAATGAAAATGTTGTTGTTGTGTGATTTACTATAAATTTGGCTTCGACACATTGATTCTTTGAAATGAAACCAAAAAAACGTGAGATTTCGCATGAAGCAAATAGTATACATATTTACATACATATGTACATATGTTGTTGGTAGACAGATATACTTACATAAAGTATGCGTTCTTTCATATTTGTTTAGATGCACACATAATTATATACATATATTTATATATATATGAGCATATGTGCGACCGCTTGGTCTTTTCAGATGTTATCAAAGCTTTTAATGATCATGCCATTTCAATACCCTTAATAGAATATTATTCCAAAAATTATTAATTTAATGTCTACGATAAGAAAATAAGTTTCACTTTTACCGTGGTTTCATAAAACCACACAATAGTTTTTTTTACTACATATGTTCATATATAAAAAATATTTAGTTTTCACATGTATTGTATATTTATTTTACTTATTTAAATAATTATATTACAGTTTAAAGGCACTAGCACTTATAATATGTATATTTAACTTTTAGTCGTATTTTGTGTTGACGTGTATGTCAAAACTCAGGCAAAGTTAAGTGGGTAAATCCCTTCTAGTTAAATTTAGTTCATGATAGAATCACCTGGTTTGAATGCAGCATTAATTATTGAGATATATTCACAGGTTTATGATGCTCATTTAAGATTCACTTATCATAAAACATGAGAAAAACGGAATATTTTAGAAAATTTGAATTATGAAATCAAACACGATAGTGAGCTTTAGGCAAACCCCTTTCTGATACAAGAATTATACCAACGAGTTGAAAGTGTTATATCTGACAAAATTCTTGAAAAAGACAGTGATGAGCGCTAGGGTCAACTCTTTCATTCTGTGCGAAAATCTTCTTGGACACCGAACTCTAGACTTTGAGTGGGAGTACCAATAAGAAATAGAATGTGACAAATCTTTAAATGGGAATCAACAATGTGAAGTAAATTTATGAAATAATCTTACCTCGTATTAAAGTTAATTCTGTTGAGGGCTCCTATGCTCCGCGACGATGCGTCCGTAAATAATTTCGAATGAAGAAGCATAACCCGACATATTAAATATAACCGAAGGAACATGGGTAATGATAACGCCACATCATAAGGTACCGTTTCGGTGCCCATAGTTTTATTTTTATTTGCCAATTTTGTGGTCCATTGGAAATAATATTCGCCAGGAATTGGATGAATTGCACATATAAAAAGTTCTAAACTTATTTGACTAATTCGTTGCCATGTCATTGCGATCCGCCAATCATCTGCACAATTGTCTATCATGAACAGCTGTTAATTTGCCAATACACCGTTATCCATTTAGAGTTGAGTGGAAAGATTTAAATGTAAGAAAAAGAAATACAAAGCATAATTTTACTAATAATTCATTAATTGGAACTATGAAAATTTATTATTTTTAGTGTGACAAACAAAATAACTAACAGACAAAGTAACGATTTGGAAGTCATTTACATACATTCACTACAAAACATAATGTTTTCAAATCATTAAAAACATAAAACATTTATTTCACTCAGCTAAAGGCACCTACATCCATATCTGTGCTCAAAAGGCATAACTAAAATGTCATCAAGAAATTTCCCTGCTTCAGATTATTAAGTTCCTCAAACAATTGATCGAATGTTTGCGGTGTGTTAATTTATTCATGGATAAAGACAAAATAAAACCAAAATCAAATCGAAAGATTTTTTGTTAACAAAAGGGGAGGTTAACATTTTCAAAAACCAAAACGTATTTCATTTAAAAAGTGAAACAAAATAAAGCAATTCGATCATTACTTTGAGTTTAATCGTAATAACTCGTATAGTCACACCTTGCTTGCAGAACAGGTCTTATTTCGTCAGGCATGCTGTTTATTAGTTTCTGGCAGGTTTCTATTGTGATTTTTTTCCAGTGCGCTGTCACTTGTTGAAAAAGTTCGTCACGATTTCGGGGAACTGAATCGCAATTTGTAAAGAACCTTTTGAGTTTCTCCCAAAGGTGTCCTATTGGGTTGAAGTCTGATGACTGTGGGGGCCAATCGAGAACTTTAATTTAGTTATCTTGAACCCATTTTTTTGCTTATCATTATCCTGTTGAAAAGTTGAAGTTGAGACTCGATTGACTCAAGCTTCCTAAGAGGTGTGATCAAAAATTTGAATTTAATCGAATGCGGTCATTCGGTGTAGAATCTTGGCAAATTTTCCGACCCCATTCTAATTCATATAACCCCATAGCATCACCAAACCGACACCAAATTTTAGAGTTGGCCTAACATGCTATTATCGATAGTGGTTCACTTTTCCGGTGCCTCCCATCTGATGTGTAATAGATTGTGAATTGTTTCATTACAAACGTGCAGCTGATAATTTTTCCGAAGCTGCTTATTGATTGCTACCGCATTATCACATGCACCTATCCTGATTATTTTTCGTTTCAGTGACCGAGACAGAAGACATTTTCGTAATGGCGACCGTTTTTTTTATGGCAAATTTTCCATTTTTTGCTTCCTTTAATATCGTTTTCATCTAAACATATTCAATTTTATGAGAAAAATGGAACTTATGAAAAAATATAAGAATAATAACATCTTAATGTTAAACAAAGAATTATTGTTTCTACCAAACAGTTGATCGAATGAGTTTTCACGCACAGCTACTCGCAATGAACTCAGGGAAGCAAGTGAGTTCGATGGCCCTCTAGTTACAAAGAGTGGAAATAGTATGTTAGTAGTAGTCTTAGCGCAGTACAACATTTTATTTACCATCGGCAAAGAAATATTTAAAAAGTTCCGCACATTTGATCAATAAATTGAGCAACTATATATTGTATCATTAGAATTTGTAGTTATGCATTATTAGAACAGATATGTTCTCATGTGAAGATTTTGATATTCTACTAAGATATGTCAATTACGTACATATGTGTATATGTATGTGCAAATAAGGTAAGAATAAACCAGTTTTTAAAGTACAAGCTGAATCTTTGCAAAATTTATGTTTGGGAAAATATACCATATACCAATTAAACGAGGTTTGAGCTGAATTTAAGACAATATTGTAAGGTGTACATATTTCTGATATGGATCAACTCTAATACCGTAGAGTTTTAAAAGCAACGCCTTGTTTTTCTCCTTTATTTAACTCTAAAAAATAAATATGAACAAAAGCAATAAAAATATTACTCTAAGTATCTGCATCTCATTTAAAGGTTTGTATTTCAGTGCTTTAAAAATGACACTATTAGAAATAGTGTTATGATTCTTTCTTAGTGGTGAAATTATTTCTTTTCGCGTGAAAACGGTGCTATAATACCACTTTAATGAGGTATTCGCATACTCTTCTGCTTCAATTCAACTTGATAATTTTGTTGTTGCTTCCACATATAAATTTTTTGACAAGAGGGCAGAAGCGAGCAGAGCAATGATCAATCGAAGACAGCTTATACAAGGTGCGTTCCAAAGTAAACCGGACTTAAAAAAAAAGACAGAACAAATGGTTTTATCGGCAAAATCAATTAATTTTATTCAAAATAGTTCTGCTTTAAAACAGCTTTTTGCACGGTCCAAAAGCATGTCGAACGAGTGTTTTAGCTCGTTGCCCGGTATGGCCACCAGTATGCCGGTGCAAGCCGTTTGAATGGCCTCCACGTCTGCATAACGCTTTCCTTTCATCGGCAAATGCATTTTTCCGAAAAGGTAGAAGTCGCACGGTGCCATATCAGGTGAATACGGGGAGTGGTTGATTGTTAAAATGTGATTTTTGGTCAAATAATCGGCAACAAGCGTCGATCGATGAGACGGCGCATTATCGTGCAACAAACGCCAACTTCCATCTTCGCGATCAATGTAGAATACCGCATTAACGGTTTGGCCGGGTGGAATAAATTCGTTGTGGACAATACCCTTGGAATCATAAAAACAAATCAGCATTGTCTTCACTTTTGACTTCTCCAGGCGCGATTTTTTGGGTTTCGGCTCAATTCTCATTTATGTCCTCACAACCACCTTGAAAACGTTGAAACCACTCGTGCACTCTGCTACGGGATAGGCAATCATCGCCATAAACTTGTTTCATCAATTGAAACGTTTCGGTAAAAGTTTTACCAATTTTAAAACAAAATTTAATGTTGGCTCTTTGTTCGAAGCTCATTTTCGCACCGATGCCAAAAACATACTGACACTTAAAACGCAATAACTTCACTTCCAATAGATTTTTACTGGATGTCGATAAAGGATAGCAGATTCTAACGCACTAGTCGACATATAGATAGACTAATGTTTACTTTGTAACTTTTTACTGTTTACTTTGGAACGCAAATTGTATAATAGGTGTAGTTATAAAATAAAAAAGACTACGCTACAACTAAGCGTAAATCGGTATAAATACAAAGCCAACCATAAAAAATAAGCAAGTCACACTCTTCATTAAGCGTTTAAAGAAGCTCCATAAGGAATATTGTAATAAAGTTTATGCCATGATTATGCACCTTAATATTCAAAATAAGCGATACATATATATCTTTTCATTACATACACAAGTACATGTGAGTTGTCATACGTAAGCATACATGTTACATATGTACACACACACAAACAAGTAAATATTTGGCACAGCTCATTAAAAGTAGTCATTAAAAGATAGGAGCCTGATACAATTAGATAAACTTAGTAGTACATATAACTATAATAACCAAGTCAATTTATCAATCTAAATGATTTCTATCTGAGATAATCCGATGGATACTAAATCTATACATTAAACCATAACCATACTAAATTACAGCATCGGTCTGTATTGGCTGTTTTACATGATATTATAAATTTACTAAAGCTCGTTAAATTTTATATAACATCTTGGTCAGTGAGTAGATATAAATATCTCAAATTTTAGACCAGATTTTTTAACAAACATATTTATATTTTTTGTCTTTCTGCTGTATATTTCCTTCATTTAGAATACATTTCCATAATTTGAGAAATACATCATATATAATACTTACAGCAATTATAAAACGATTCATGATTAAATTGTTATATTGGTCTTCTAAAATTTAGTGCAATGACCAAATACCAAAAAATAGTGTGATTTAAGTCTTTATTTTGCCTATTAAATTATTTCCATTTAGAAACGTTGATGTTCTTATTCTAAATACAAGACGAATCTTTTATAATAGATATTTTTATACACGCTTTAAAAGTCCGAAAGTTGATATTGCTTGTAAATGTAATATATTGATGCGTCCGTGTTTACAGTCGGTCTTATATCTGAAACAGTTACCGACATTCACCACCACCACCGCTTCTACCGTCCGCTTCAACAGAACGTACGGTCGCATATCCGCGAAAACTGAATTTTCCCGTAAAAATTAGTAATTAGAAAATAAACTTGAACATGTTTGAATTATTCTTTAAATATCTCAAAATCACAGTCCAATACATTTATTTCTAAATTTATAAAAAGGTAAACTATTATTATTAGTTTGATTTTAGTTTTGAGCTTGTATAGGTACAAATAGAACAATGTCAACATTGGTGAAATGACAACAAAAGAGAACAACTGATTTCTGCGTTGCAACTACGGGCTTTACTTTAGACAGATTTGGTTTGATACGGTCGGAAAGTGTGGAAGGGAGGAATGTCGGTGACTGTTTGAGCTATTAGAATGAATTTCATTAAACTGTATACCAGCTTTCTGACGCTTCTTGGAACGGTACGCAAGCGTTCTGACGCTATGTTGACTTTTCGTTAATCTAAAGTCAGTCCAGAGTTGTATTTAGTCTTATTGTAGGTAACATAGTATTTCTTTTATTTCAGTAATTAGTCTTTCGTGTGTTATCCTACCTTGGCACTACATATGTATATACATAAATGTGTAGTTTGAATGACTTTTAAAGATTAAAAGTAGTATAGGTATTTGTTTAATTGAAAAAAAAAATCAAATTGACCGAAATGTGGCAAATATGCATCTCGTACGACATCGCCCAATATATGTATGAAGTAGAAATTCATATATACTTGTAGTTCGCTGACATATTGAGCTGTAAGTTAGTTAAGTTCATTGCATAACCAGAGTATACCCAAATAAGTATGTTTGTATGTGTGTGTATTCACGGTCATGTATGCCTATAATTATGGAGTTATATACTTGTACTTGTATATGTATCGTAGGGACTATAACATATTATACAAAGCTCCAACTAAACTACCATCAAGAACTTACTCACAAATATTACAAAACTTTTATATTTACTTACTGAATTCTGCAAAGTATAATAAAAGGTCAGTATTAGAAATATATATAGGATTCACATTAATATTATATAGGGTTTCTAAAAATTATACTATGGAAACGTAAATATGAACTGTTAAATGGTTTACCAAATGAATTTTAAACACATACTTGTACATTAAATAAAAATATAAATCAGTTAAACGTAAAGTGTGAATGTACGTAAACCTACGTACTGTTACATATCGATAATTATTTTTAAAACCTGAAGCTTAGTTATGTAGGTATATACCTATAACTTGGAAAAAAATGTTTGATGATATTTTGATCTATTGGAATTATATAACATCGTGGAAGCTTCAAAAGCTGGATTTTTTATTACGTTTAATTAAATTTGTGCTTTTTTGTTAAATGTTCTAATTTTGGATATTTAACAAAAATTTTAATAATTATAAACAAGTAAGGAAGGGCTAAGTTCGGATGTAACCGAACATTTTATACTCTCGCAAAGTCAAATGGTATATTCGTTTTAAATATCTTTGTGGATCTTGCCGCCTTGTTCTATGTTGACGGATATTTTCGGTAAAAAGTCAGCTATAGGCACTGGGGTTCACATATTCAGTACCTATGGACTTGAACAGTTTTGACTTGATTTAGACAATTTTTGGTCACAAGTTGGCTTACTTCAAACGCATTATTCACGCAAAGTTTTACCCCGATACAATAATTTTTGCTTGATACCACGCCCACTGTATAATTTTGAACGCGGTTCCTATAAAGTCATCTCATACCATCCCAGAGATAAAATTTAATGTTTCTGGCGTGTTTAGTGCTTGGTTTATCGTGCTTTTAGGGGCGGGACCACGCCCACTTTAAAAAAAATTTTAACTACAGATGCCCCTCCCTAATGTGATCCTGTGTACCAAATAACAGTCATGTATCTTATTGCGGAGCTTAGTTATGGCAATTTATTTGGTTTTGATTAATGTCGTTTTGTGGGCGTGGCAGTGGTCCGATTACGCCCATCTGCAATACCAACCGTCTCAAGGTACCAAGAAATATGTCTACCAAGTTTCATAAAGATATCTCAATTTTTACTCAAGTTAGAGCTTGCACGGACGGACGGACGGACAGACAGTCACCCGGATTTCAACTCGTCTCTTCATCCTGATCATTTATATATATATAACCCTATATCTAACTCGATTAGTTTTAGGTGATACAAACAACCGTTAGGTGAAAAAAACTATTATACTCTGTAGCAACAGGTTGCGAGAGTACAATAACATGAATTTAAAATGAGATAAAGTAAATATTTATCAAAGCCATATGTCAGTTCTCATAATACAGTGGGGATGAACATGAAAACGTAAATCTCTTTTCTCCATTACTCTAGTACTATTTTAGTTGGGCTGCAAATAGAAAAAGGGGACAGATATGCTCATCATAAAAATAATATCATCAATTAGTAATACTTTATTAAATTTTAAAAACCGAAAGCAAACCATAAATTTGCAATTGCGAAAGAAACCCGTTTAGTTTCTGTTGTCCTGCAATATTCGACCAGACTTCCACGAACACGGTATATTCAACCAGAAAACTGACTGAATCTTTTTGACTGGATCTTGTTCAAAGCATGAATGTGGTAAGATCAATAATAGTGTGTCTTTTCATCTCTCCCGATTCTAGAGTTTCGCACAATTACTATGGCAGATTCAATATATTGCTATCGGTTTTACCTACATGAGAAGTGCTACAAAGGTACAAATGTACTCGTATTATAAGAAAAATTCGTTATTATGACGTAAATGCTACTACAACTTTTTTGATGTTTTTTAAAGTAAAGTTCATTAGATATGGGGTTGTATTTGTTTCTAACATTGGTCGATATAAAGGAAGCATCTCAATGAAGCCACCTTTTTATGTTCCAAACATACTGAGTTATTTATTTAAAATATTTATTTTTTCTACTTATTTTTACTTAGCACCATAATTTTCAATCAAAAATTCTCATGTCATGATATCAGATATTTTAAAAAGTCAATAGGATTTATGTTTATTCAAATCTCTATTTTTTGATGGCATTAAAAATATGTATATACATTAATATGGCAAGTTTTCTGATAAAATGCAGAAAAAGACTCCTCTAAATAATTCAAAGGTGTTTTTTATTTCATCTTCTTTTTATTTTGCAGGTGCAGCTGTAAATACCGTTACAAAAAATACATGTGAATAAGTTCAAGAGAATTATGAAAAATTAACCCTAAAAGAAACTTTTGGGACGTATATAGAAAGGTTAATACTATTTGTAGTTTAATCACTATCAGTATGACCTAAATAATGTAACATAATTTAAGCAAGTAAGAAAAGTTGCGAAAGAATTCGACATTCGACGAAAGTGAATGGTTTACAATCAAATTCGTATCTTATCAACTTGTATTATTGGTAATAGATTCAATTAAATTTAATTGTTGTGCTGATATGCAAAACGTGAATCAGAAGATCGAAATTGATTATATTAAGTATATGAGGTTTGGACCAAGGTCTACATATATAGGGTATATTTTACATTACTCAGTTATATTCAAGAACATATTTTCAAGCTATTTTATAAATACATAATTAATATACTGACCGACATATTCAGCATAGAGTTTGTGAGAATAACCAAAATCATTATTTGGCTAATTCGTTGTCCAATAACACATATTTTTGTCATTAAACTATAGTATGCTTAATATTATACGTGTAACTGTCGCTTAGAATAGTTGAATCAAAAGTGACACTTTATTGTTTTTTTCTCATTCGCCGAAACAGAGTTGTGTATAGTTTATACACAGGTAATATATTAATGCTATGTATTCCGTGTTTACATTTATGTTATTTAGGTTGTTATTATTAATATTATGCTATGGTTTATTATTACTACAATTCGGCCGTATTCACCATGAGATCACCTGATCTCATTTGTTTTTACTTTTTGCCTCGCGTCCGTTGAACCAAGGATTTATATTTGCAATTGTCCAAACTCCTGTGTATGGTACACGTGACAGTAATCCCTCAACATCTTTAAGTACAACTAAAATATGTCTTTTTGTTTTTGAAGTCTTATCTAAAGGTTCAAAATGATCGATATGAATGATTTCAAACTGAGCAATTCCTTTTGGTATATTGTGTAAAAATCCTTCCTGACGTCCATTTTTTGAAGAAATGACAAACAGTTTTTTATGTGTATAGAAACTTTTTCACTCATTTTTTAAGCCAGTAACTATTTGAAATTAATTCTATTACTTTGTCTATACCTACATGTCCAACTTTTTCATAATATTTCCGTATATATTATGTGAGTTTCCATATATTGTGGCACATAAAACAAATCGTTACCGTCGCTACTTTTTCTATTCAAGACGCCGATTCGCATTTCGTACAAATTGTGTTCTTTTTCGTGTTGCATGCGCTTACCACCCCGGTGGTAAAATGTGTAATAAAAATTTTGTATTTCTAATGCCCATCGTGCTATTCAAGGGTTTAATTCTTTTTATTTAAAGTAAGGGTAGGTAAGTTACAATCTGTCACAATTTTGAATGGTTTGCCTTGAAGATATACCCGAAAACGATGCAACGCGCTAACTTACGCAAGTGCGTGAATTTTTCACTTCTGATAGCGTTTTAGTCATAACTGACAATTTTCAGATATGACGGATTTATGGTCAGCAATGACTCAGAAAAAACCAAACAAACAAACAAAAACAAACCAAGGGTCTTAAGAAAATGATAGAAACTTTGTTCTGCGCGCTGATAAAATTTTTCAGCTATGACTGTCATATTAACCATCAGATGACCGTCACTGTTCTTGTAGGGTACATAACAAATGTAAACAAATAGATGTGTCAATCAAAACTCATCGAAAACACACAATGTCGGTCAGACCGACTTTGACTCCACAATCCACAAATTGTGTTTTCAAGAGGATTTCAATTCGGTGCGAACATAGTATAAGTATGTATGGCATGTGGCTAAATTTTATATTATAAGCTTGTTACTGTTAAAAGTCAGGTTGAAAAACGGAAATCATATATATATTGGAGATAGAGAAAGATATTAATTTTGACATTGCTCAGCTATACTCGAGCATAGAGAACATATTTTGAGTCAATTTTATATATAAACAAGTAAGAAAGAGCTAAGTTCGGATATAACCGAACATTTTATACTCTCGCAAAGTCAAATGGTATACTCGTTTGAGATTTCTTTGTGGATTGACTGATATTTTCGGTAGAAGGTCAACTATAGGACCCCATCCACATATTTAGTACTTAGGGGCTTGAACAGTTTTGGTTCGATTTAGACAATTTTTGGTCACAAGGTGGCATACTTTAAACGTATTACTCACGCAAAGTTTTACCCCGATATAATCATTGTTGCTTGATTTGCATAGTGGAAAGTGAAAGAATCAGATGGAATTGAAAATGGTGTTATATGGGAAATAGGCGTGGTTGTAGTCCGATTTCACCCATTTTCGCACTATAACATAGAAATATGAAAAGAACGTTATTTGGTTGAAATCGGTTAAGCAGATCCCAAGAGATGGGGTTTCACTAAAAGTGGGCGGTGCCACGCCCACTGACTAATTTTGAACGCGGTTCCTATAAAGTCATCTCATACCATCCCAGAGATAAAATTTAATGTCTCTGGCGTGTTTAGTGCTTGGTTTATCGTGGTTTTAGTATTTTTTAACAGTACCGTTATATGGGGAGTGGGCGGAGTTGCCACCCGATTTCAATTATTTTCACACTGTAGGTAGAGGTTCTAAAAACATTTGCTTCCAGTGAATTTTGTTGTTATAGAATGAGCGGTTTAGGAGATATGCACATTAAACCTATTAGGGCCGGGACCACGCCCACTTTAAAAAAAATTTTAACTACAGATGCCCTTCCCTAAAGTGATCCTGTGTACCAAATAACAGTCATGTATCTTATTGCGGAGCTTAGTTATGGCAATTTATTTGTTTTTGATTAATGGCGTTTTGTGGGCGTGGCAGTGGTCCGATTACGCCCATCTGCAATACCAACCGTCTCAAGGTACCAAGAAATATGTCTACCAAGTTCCATAAAGATATCTCAATTTTTACTCAAGTTAGAGCTTGCACGGACGGACGGACGGACAGACAGTCACCCGGATTTCAACTCGTCTCTTCATCCTGTTCATTTATATATATATAACCCTATATCTAACTCGATTAGTTTTAGGTGATACAAACAACCGTTAGGTGAACAAAACTATTATACTCTGTAGCAACAGGTTGCGAGAGTATAAAAATGTTAATACTCACTGATCGACATACAAGTATTCGGCATAAAACTGGTTAGAATAACGAAAAGTATTATAAGTAGTATATGGAACTAGAGGGTAGTATTAACCCGATTTTATAAATTTTTGCCAATACTAGATACTACTAAAATGCCACAGACTAATAAAATGCTACCACTGTTTCATTAAGGTACCTCACATACCATCACCAATCATATGGAGTAAAGTCAGACGAATACATGGGGCTAAGTAAAATTTTCATCATTAACGTCCATTTTAGGCACAAAGATATCTTGTTATGTTTATAACTCACATATTGGTTGATATAACCTTTTTATAACACGTCAGCTCTTAGAACAGTTTATATAGTAGCATAAAATATTTTATATTTTACTGTATTAATTTTTTTATGGTTTCTGTTTATTCATGTTCATGTTTTGTTTAATAAATAAATCCATTTTCATAAAAATGAAGTGTACAACAAAATGGTCTCTTAATTAAAACCAGCGAAAAGTAAAAAGATTTCAAGGGGAAAAGCTGTCGATAGTATTTTTTAAACTATCGAAACTAACAAGTGGTAGGACTATCTATAGTTTCGCAGTTCTAGTATGGATAAATCTGTTTGAGTAATCTGCAATAAAGCAATATATGGAAGTAGAGGGTAGTATGTGTGGAATAAAAGAATGAATGTTTTAGTGGTTTTTTTTTTTGCATTTTTTGGGGAAGCTTACCATAGTAATGTATATTTGTTTCATAATATAACATTAGAAAGTAAAGATTTCAGCGAACATAAAGAATACTACTTTTGGCTTTTGTGAAGAGGAAAAATTAAATATTTTGAATTCAAAAAAACACAGTGTGTTAAATAAGATGGGCATAAAAAGCATAGTTTACCCCAAATTTCTTTTAAAAAAAAATCGTAAAAGACAAAAATAATAAACCAAGAACTTGGTTACTCTAATTTATTCACATAAATTTTTACGTCTTTTGATCTTTTCATTACCTACAACTTTCATATAGTATTCGCAGTGTTGCTGGAAATCAAGATGGACAATTTTTACCCCTGAAAATTCGGTTCATTTTAGTTTGAATGGCAGCTAACATACATTGTGACCAGAAAGTTTCCGGAAATTGTCATTTAAACTGACCTCGCTGAATATTTTTCAGTACTTTTTTTGTGATAAGTTGGTAGCACCGTCCTTAATTACTATGCCAAAAATGATCTGTTAACCAGTTTGTTTGCAGCAGCTGTTGAAATCGGTCGACCTCAGTAGTGTTTTGCGATTTTTACGATGGAAAAAAATATTGAACAAAGAATTTGCATCAAATGTTGTGTTTTGAACCAAATTTCGTGTGCGGGATTGTTGTGAATGTTAGAAAAGGCTTATGGTAAATCCATTCTATCGAAAGCCCAAGTCAACGACTGTTACAAAGCCTTTAAGGATGGTCGAGAAACCGTCGAAGTCGACATGTCTTGTTGCGGTCGTCCTTCGACGTCTACCACCCAGCAGCTCGTTTGATTTTGACCGCCTATTTAAGAATGATACGCGTCATGGCTCGACTTGTTCCAAAAGCTGAATTTTTCGGAAAAAGATCGCACCGAGCTGTAGTTGTGAACAATTTTTGGACCAAAAACTCTTTCAATACCATCGATCAACCACCGTATTCATTGGATTTGGCCCCAAACGATTTTTTTTTTGTTTCCAAAACTCAAGTTACCACTCCGCGGAACCCGTTTCGATTCGATTGAGACCGTAAAAGAAAATTCGCAGAGGGAACTGAATGCGATCCTGGACAGCGCCTACATGGCATGTTTCGATGATTAGAAAAATAGGTGGCATATGTGTATCGCTTCAGAAGGAGCATATTTTGAAGGCGAGAAAATAAATATTGATGAAGATTAAACATATTTCGTTTTATTTATTCAATCCGATTTAAACAATTTTTTCGGAGACTGTAGCGTTGTCGTGAGTAATAATTTATGCCAAATTTTGTGAAGGTATTTTGTCAAATACAAAAGATTTCCATACAAGTTATTCATTTTAACCGATCAGTTTTTATGGTATTTATGTCCTATAATGGCCTAATATCGGCGGTTCCGACATATGAGCTGCTTCATGAGGAGAAAAAGACTTGTGAAAAATTTCAGATCGATATCTTAAACTGAGGGACGTTCAAGTATAATCAAAAAGACGTACATGTCTAAATCGAACCAGCTCATCATGCTGATCATATATGTATACATATGTAAGTATATTTGTAGGGTCTCCGACGTTTAGTTCTTGGTGTTACAACCATCGTGGCTCTCTCATGGGCACAGCAAAAGTTTGTGCATTTGCTAATAACAAATTTGTTCTAAATATTAGTGTATTTCAATTATATAAAACAACGTAAATGTATTTGTTCTGTATTTATTCCGTTCAATTGTAAGAGCAGCCACCTTCTTATAGTACGCGCTATACGTATGTCAATTAGTTTGAAATCACGTAAAAGTAAATAATCACACAAAATGTTATGATTATTTACGATATTTTTTGATTTGATCTTCTAGTATTTTTTGCACCTCTATGTGAAATGTTTTATCGCAAAACACTATGTGCCCAAGCGTAACAACATTAGACATAAAATACACATACATTTAATCAACCCAATAACAAATCTCTAATATTTGTCGTAAAGTTAATTTTATTATGGCTGTATAAGAAATACATCTTACTGCAGAAAGTTCTCCTTGCTGATAATGGTCAACTTTGGTACATAGAAAAAGGGCTGTTCTTGAATTTAAAGAAGAGCATTGTTGTTGAAATTGTTCATGGAACTCATCGAAGTCATTTAGTCTTCAATTTATACCCTGAACAGGGTATATTAAGTTTGCCACGAAGTTTGTAACACCCAGAAGGAATCGTCGAATATACATATAAATGATCAGTCCATCTGTCTGTATATACGTCTGTATATACGCGAACTAGTCCCTCAGTTTTTAGCTAATAACCTGAAATTGAAATTTGCACCTGTCTTTTTCTCACTAAGAAGCTGCTCATTTTTCGGAACGGACGACATCGGATCACTATAGCATATAGCTGCCATACAAACTGAACAATCGGAATCAAGTGTTTGTATGGAAAACTCTTTCATTTGACGAGGTACCTTCGCGAAATTCGGCAAGTGTTATGTCCTAAGGCAATAATACAATCTTCGAAGAAATTGTTCAGATCAGATTACTATAGCATACAGCTGCCATACAAACTGAACAATCGGAGTCGAGTGCTTGCATGGAGAACTCTTTCATTTGACGTGGTATCTTCAAGAAATTTGGCATGGATTATTGCCTAAAGCAATAATGCAATCTGCGAAGAAATTGTATAGATCGGATGTCTATAGCATATAGCTGCCGTCATTAACTGAACGATTGGAATGAAATGTGCTTGCATGGAAAACTTTTTTTATTTGACGAGGTATATTCACAACATTAAATCGGAATCAAGTTCTTGTAATGAGCCTTTGTATTTGTGAAGGGTATTATAGCTTCCGTGCAACCGAAGTTAACGTTTTTTCTTATTTTTGTTTTTGATTTCGCATGTATGCGATGTACTTTTTATAAAAAAGATAAGAATTAATTAAAATTGTTATATTTCAATACTTAAAAAACTGTTTTAATGATAACTGAGTCTAAAAAATATGAAATACATAAATTTTTGCAAAAATAGTATAACTCATGTTCAAACTATTCACATTAACAAGAAAGTTGTTAGTTTGTTAATTTGGTTTGTCAGTATTTTCACCAACTAATTACTTTGAATAAATCCTTCAAGCAATTAAAGTAGCATTCAACATCGCTAAACTCATTTACTTTGATGTCTGTTAGTATACAATTCTTTACTAACAAGTAAGAAAGGGCTAAGTTATGTTAGGGTGCAACCGAATGTTTTATACTTTCGCAACTTGTAAGGATCAAAATTGTTGCCAAAACTTGATTACAATCAAATTTGGTATTTTATTAAGTTATATTATAGGTCATAAACTCATTTTATTGCAATATTTTACTTCGCGTCAGCTAAAATTATATTAAAATCATCTTCAAACGAGATGTACGAGGTGTGTTCAAAGGAAAAGGCGAATTTTGATTTTTCACGGGCTTTTCGATTATCGATATTTTGTTTTTGTTATAATCGGATACATATGTTATTATGTGCTTGCATTAGGAGCCAATTTGTTTTTGACAACAGAAAACGTTAGTCACGTTTTTGTGTGCTCTTCGATTTTTGACTTTTGAAAGAAATGGATGAAAGAATATGTATTACAATTTGCATTAAAAATGGATTAAAGTGCTCTAAGGCACTTGAAATGTTGACTGTGGCATTCGGTGAGTCCACTTTGTCTCAAAAAGATGTTGGTACACGTGCTTGTCCGCCGGCCGGCCGCTGCTTGTCCTTGTTTTGTTTCATTCATTCATCCACTTGTCGTGCTTTCGCGCAGTCTTGTACTCGTGTCACTTGTTCTTTGTTGGTCTCGCTGCATTATATCAAACTCGCTGTGTTTAGTGTGTGTATATTTGGGTTCTAACGAGACCTTCAACATGGATAAATTCGTAACCCATACGTCAACTGATGATCAACCGTCATCGAGTCAACCCGTCGTTAAAAAACAAAAAGTTATGAATACTAAACGGCAATACGATGAAGACTATTTAAAGTTGGGGTTTACTTGGACAGGAGACAAAGACGAACCAAACCCTTCTTGTCTTGTTTGCGTCCAAAAATTATCCAATGAAGCAATGGTCCCTAGCAAATTAAAGAGACACCTCTCTACAAAACATTCTCATCTCTTGGACAAGGACTTACAGTACTTTCAACGTTTGCTGAAATCTCAAGCCCAGCAATGTACAAGTCTTACCAAGACAATGACTATATCTGACAAGTGTCAAGAGGCAAGCTATCACGTGGCGGAGCTTATAGCAAAAAAAATTAAACCACATACTATAGCAGAAAATTTAGTTTTGTCAGCTTGTCGTCAGATTGTGAAGACTTTATTTGGGGTTGAAGCTGAAAAGGAGGTGTTGAATATTCCTCTGTCAGATAACACCATCAGCAGGCGCATAGAACACATGTCAAAAGATATTGAAGCACAATAGAAAAACTACGAATTGTTCGTACATTCGCCTTACAAGTTGATGAATCAACTGACATAAGTGGAAAGGCCCAGCTGCTGGCATTTATACGTACGGTCGTTGAAGATGACTTTATTGAAAACTTTTTTTGTTGCAAAGAACTGCCCGAAACAACAAGAGGCGAAGACATATTTAATATTTTGGATGATATTTGAAATCCTCTGATTTATCATGGACCGATTGTATTCGAATATGTACCGACGGAGCACCTTCAATGACTGGTTCTGTAAAAGGGTTTGTTACTTTGGTGCAAGAAAGAAATCCAAATATTGTACTGACCCACTGCTTTATTCATAGGGAAGCATTGGTATCAAAAACTCTACCGAATGATTTCAAAACTATTTTGGAAGATGTAGTAAGGGTTATAAATTTCATTAAGAGTCGGCCGTTGAAATCTAGATTATTTAAATAAATTTGCCAAGACATGGATGCAGCCCACTACACGTTGCTTCTTCACACCGAGGTAAGATGGCTCTCAAGAGGACGTATTTTGTCCCGCGTGTATGAACTTAAGGAAGAGTTATTAATTCCCTTCACATTGGAGTCATCAGAGTTTGTTAATTTATTCAGCGACGATACATGGTGCACAAAATTGGCGTACTTGGCAGATTTATTCGAACATCTTAACAAATTAAATGCAGGTATGCAGGGACGAAATAAGAATATTCTGACGTCATCTGATAAAATAAAAGGTTTCGCAGAAAAATTAACGCTATGGAAAAATCATATTTGTCAGGGCGCTCTGTCCATGTTCCCGCATACAGCGTCAAGAAATGTGGATTCTAGAATGAGATCATTGATAATGGATTCATTATAATTGTTAGAAAAAAATATAAACAAATACTTTCCCCACATAGAGGTTGAAAATTTTGATTGGGTGAGAGACCTGTTCAATGTTTCACTCAGTAGCTTGGTTGGTTTTGAATTGGAAGAAAAAGAACAGTTTTGTGAGTTAAAAAATGACCGCACTTTGCTATTAAAATTACAGGAGTTGAATGTAAATAAGTTCTGGTTACACGTTTCAGCAGAATATCCAGACGTAAGTAAAAAAGCTCTCATTGCCCTTTTGCCGTTTCCGACATCTTACCTATGCGAACAAGGGTTTTCAGCATTGACAAATATAAAAAGTAAAAATCGCGAACGTCTGCTATCTGTTGAAGAAGAGCTTCGAGTATGTTTGGCGACAATTCGCCCAAGAATAAAAAGCCTTTGCTCCACACGCCAGGCTCAAATATCGCATTAATTGATTATATCATGTTATTTAAAACTTATTAATGTAATTAATAATAATATAATTAAAACTTTATTTTCTCGAAAACATTTTATCTATTTATCTCAGTACATTAACTTGACAGGCTTAACCTAATTCGGTAGCATAACATGAATCAAGGCTAGTGGCCTTATACCTACGCCTACCGAATTTTTTATTGGTGTGCCGTGAAAGTTTACTGAAACTAAAAGTGTGCCGGTGACAAAAACAGGTTGAAAAAGTCTGCCTTAGAAGATAACTCATGCCAAATTTCGTGAACATAGCTCGTCAAATGAAAGAGTTTTCCATACAAGCCATTGATTCCGATCGTTCAGTTTGCATGGCAGATATATGCTATAGTCATTCGATCTGTACATTTTCTTCGGAGATTGGATACCTCGTCAAATAAAAAAAGTTTCCCATACAAGTATTTGATTCCGACTGTTCAGTTTGTAAGGCATCTATCTTTTTGAGCAGCATCTTAGTGAGAAAAAGACTGGTGCAAAATTTCAGATCAATAGCTTAAAAACTGAGAGACTAGTTTGTATATATACAGACAGACAGACAGACAGACGAACATAGCTAAATAAACTCAACTCATCATGCTGATCATTTATGTATATATTTTATAGGGTTTCCAACGTTTCCTTCTGGGTGTTACAAACTTCGTGGTAAACTTAATATACTCGGACTACAAATATTGGTTCATATACACAAATAAAATTTTTGAAAGAGTTTTGATTAAAGGCAATATAAATTGCGAAACATTTCCAAACACAAGTTTTCTTATTGAATGTGTTTAAGAATACAGAACTACGAAGAATGCTTACTGAGTACTTTCGACAGAGTAAAAAATCCGTCAGATAAGTTAAAAGAAATACTACAAAATATTGTCCTAAATTTAGCCAAAATATTGGGTCTATAACTATGTTCGATGGACTACAATACTATTGCATGATAAATATGGTACTTCTAGTAAAAATTAGAATCTAATATATCACTGAAATATTACAGTTAATTTTCCAAGGACAAGCGTAATATTTAAAAGTTATTGAAGAAACAAGTAACTGCATTACATATACATATGTAAGTATAGCATACATATAATATTATATAACTATATATAGTAAGCAGGTTTAAATGGTGCAAACTCAACAGCCAATATTTTAACCAACGTTGAAAACACATATATATATGCATATAAATTATTATTAATATAAAATTAATGTTGTTTGGTTATGATTTCCTGTATAAAATAAATATCTTTGAACGTTCCATAAATAAATAAATTTATTTGGAAACTTAGTTTAATTCGTGCAAATACGAAAATTGATAATATTATATTATTTTGGGTATCTCTAGTATTCACTGAGCAAGATATAAGATATTTCCGTTCGATGATAAATACTTTTCAGAAATTTCCAAATGGATAAACAAGACAAGAACTTTAATGAACTAAAATCATAATATGATGACCAGTTGCGAATAATACTCTTAACGTCACTATTCACTAACTGACAAATTCCACATTACAGAAAGTCGGTGTGCAGTTATAATTGAGAAAGAGAGAGAAATTAAATTTAATAAAATAATGCATTTAGGACATTATCAAAAATTTGTGTTGGCTTGGGACTACGTTCGTCCATGAGCTCATCGTCGAAAGGGAAATTGGTTATTCTATATACATAGGATATAGTTATGGAGGTGTAGTAATTCAAATTTTCGAGAAAGCTATCGCCGCTGCAGAAGTAATATTGGCAGATCATAAGACTATAGCTATCCACTTTAATTATTTAAATGGGTTTATTTCGATTAATATGAATAGTTAAAGTCAGTTTGGTTTGGTTAAATAATTTCTTTGACAATAACTACCGACAAAAGCTGGAAAATGTAATTTATATCAAGTAAACATCTTTGAATAAACAATTAATGAATTCGAACATATCTAGTTCAGAAGTAAATTGAGCAGAAAGAGTTGGACATATTGTTTTTGTATTTATAGTTTTGTTTTAATCATGAAGTCATGGATAATATGATGTAAACCTGTTGTCTTTTGGCTGTTGATAAGCTTTTAAAACTAATGTTGATTATGTATAACTTAGCAGTGGAATGGAAACAGAAAAATGCCCACGAAATACAATAATAACGTAAAAACTTATTCTTTCGTAGCGGCATACTGTGAAATGCTTTAAGAAAAGCCCATTTTACCAGCGCTCCCTTACATCAAAGCTTCGTATTATCTATGCATGTAATATCAAACGTAATAAAAAGATAAAGAAAGCACTATATTTTTAAATGAAATCATATTTCAGATTTTCCGTAGTTTTAGAGCACACAAATTGGTTTTTATATCTATGGGACATTTAGCGACACAAATCTTTTAGGAGACTTAGTAGAACGAATAATAAATTATAAATACTCATTATGGAACGGCAGCGAACATAGTAGAGTGAATTATTTGCTTAATGCTACCGTTCCGCTTTCGGAAATATATATTGTACAACTTATCTTCCCCAGTTCTTTTTTATTTAATTTTTGGTTAAGAATATAAAATGGTGTATCCATCACGAACAAACGTTGAAGCTTCATCATATTATATCATCCTATATACGATATATATATACTATACGTATATTTTTTTTATTGAATAATTAAAAAATAAATTAGTGCAAGCGGTGACAAACAATAATATGTATGCCATATGTGCTAAAACATCAGTTTTGCATGCATGAATTACATAACTACGAGGACAATGATGCTGAGAACGCTGATTGTAACATCTGAAAAGGAATTTAAATTTGCACTCACTCTCACCTGCACTTCCAAAGCATGGTAAGCTATAATAAGACCTAAAAGAATCACAGTCGAAACAGATATTAACGTTTTTAACGCTGTTGAGTAAAATGAAGCCTGTAAAAAATAAAAATAGTATTTATTTGCTATTCACACATGTAAGAAATTACTTATAACTAATAGTTTCGATTGTAATATACCTATATATATAACCATATCTAAATTCAAACTGATTTATATAAACAGAAAATTTAATAAAGCTTAACTTATCGACTTGTTTTGCGAAAAAAAACTAAAGCGTTGCCACCAATTTCAAATTTTCAGTGTAAATAAAATTTTTATATGAGGCATAAGGGGTCTTTGAGTTGTATTGACGCACCGAGATATTAAATTTCCCCTAAAAGTGGACGAGGCCACTTCCATTGTTCAATTTTTACACTGAAACTTCTGCAGCCTTTCCGTACCATCTTGTAATTCGGGGACCGAGTTTTACATATTTTCGATATTTAATTACAATACATTATATCCAATGATATAAGCTAGCTTAATTTTCTTAAGATATCTTACATATTAACCGATATACCTATGTATATAGTATAGAGCCAACCGAAAGTTAAAAATTCTTGTATCGATTATATGGGGGTAAGAGGTAGTATTGATCCGATTTTAACAAATTTTTAAAATCGGAACTTACTATTACTAGAAACAGATACTCTCTGAGTTTCATTAAGATACCTTACATATTGACTGGTATATGTATATCAACCGGATGTTTGAAAATCTTTATATTAGGTTTATGCCTTACCTCAAAAATTGGGAATGGAATGCAAACATAGTCATATCACCTTACAATAGACGTAATGAACCCATTAACCTTTTTTCCTACATTTTGTTTTCTATCATTTTCATTGTAATCGAGTAAACATATCCCCTTAATATACAATTATATGTATCTACACTTGAAATATTGAAAATATTATAATATAATATAATGGAAATATCGAAGAATCGGTAGCAAATCCGATGATTTTTCTCTTGGCTCGACTTTGTGCTTTTTTTACTATACTTAAAAAGTAAGTGAATCAGAATAAAACACTATACATATATTTGATAAATCGAGAGAGGAGAATCGAAAGGGTAATCCTCAACAAAAAATGCGATAAAGTTTAGGGCAGAATGAAGAGCAGGTTCGCCTCCGCTCGGTGCATCCTGGGTAACGCTAAATGACCTGCTGTAGGCCGCAGGTTAAGCTCCTATGGATTTTTAACCGATTGCTTAACACGGAGCTTGCTTAGGAATATTAGTTGCAGAAATTGCTGATGGGTTAATAACAATTCTTCCTTCGTCCCGTTAAAACCCTGGGCGGCCTAGGAGTACGTACGGTCAGTTGACAGCAAAAAATTAAAAGAGGACGAGAGAGAAGGAGTTTCGAAACCGACCTCAATAGACGAAACCGTCCTCGGAAAAGAGTGAAAAACCGGGGAAACCGGGGGAACATGGCTTACCGCCACTAGGGGTGGTAAGCTAGTGTAAACCGGTATGAATGTGCCGACAGAAAATAAAGGTAGGATTGAAGTAGAAGACGGAATCGCCAGCACTAGTAGAGCAACCTCTTCTAAGTTCATGTGGATACGGGATGAATACGTCTTCTCTGCACTCTAAGGTTCAGAGAAGCTGAGTATATGAGGGATCCGAGCAAGGACACTCCGAATTTTTCTTCTCCTTCAAATGCATTCCAGAAAACTTGGATCTTTGCGTTGCAGAGGCCACTCGTGGTGGCTTTTTTTCTGCCCACATAACGACGAGGGACATGCCGATGGGGAGGAGTCGCTGCAAAAGAGCCGCAGTGAGTTTTTTCCCAGATGGGTCAAAGCTAGGAGGGTAGATTGAAGGGGAGTTTTCTGTACGGAACTCTCTGTAAATTTTAACTTTAAGCTCCTGCTCCACTGTAATGTTTTTCAGCCAAAAGTTGCAGCTTTTAAGGTGGGGCACGAAGTGCATCCTCTTTCAGGGAGGTTAGCATACACTCCGAAAGCAGAGTGGCATTACTAGCGCAGAGCTCGCTAACTGTGCACTCAAAGCTAATCAAGGATTATCTATCTTCACTAGAAATAGCATCATCAGACTCGTTTGGGTGCTTAGTGATAGTGGAATCGCTGGCAACTGCGAAGCCGATGAGCTAGCCAGAAGCAAGAGTGTCCCGCCTAAATCGGAATGGGACCAAGTTGAATCTCCATTAGCGTCTTGCGTTCTAACATTCAATGAATGGACCTCGCGTGCGTTTAGCAAGCGTTGGTCGACGATTCATTTGGCCTAGAGTAAAATGCAATAGATCTACTAATCTTGTTGCTAGTTGTCAAAGTTGTAAGGAGGTGGAAACATCCAAGCACTTTTTCTTCCATTGTCCAGTCTTTGCAAAAATTACGTTGAAATATCTCAACAGTCGTCGAACCAGAAGATATAGCCGGAATTGACATTAGCCGTCTTTATAAATTTGTTATAGGCTAATGCGCTTTGTCGATTTGTAAGTGTCTTATGGTCTAACGGGCGTACTACTGAGTGATCTACTGAGCGTACTATTTGCAACCCCATCACCCATTTTGAGACCCAGCATTCATTATTGGATAATATTCGACCGGATAGACCACGTCCAGCACGGAGTGAAGAAATAGCGGACATAGCTGAGAATGTACACGAAAACAGTGGAGAGTCGATCCGGCGCAGCTCGCAGAAACTCAGACTGACGTATGAAATGACTTGGCGCATTTTACGTCGAGAGCTTAAATTGAAAGCGTACAAAATACAGCTTGTGCAAGAACTGAAGCCACTCGAGCTTCCCAAGCGACATCGCTTCGCTCTATGTACTCTTGAAAAGTTCCAAGAAGATCTGACGTTTTCGAGCCGAACTTTCTACAGCGAAGCAAATTGCCGCATTTGGGACGAAAAGCAACCTAAAAAGGTTCAAGAGTTGCCATTTCATCCAGGAAAACAACGGTTTGGTGTGATTTTTCGGTCGGTGGAATCATGAGTCCATATTTCTACAAAAATGATGCTGGGGAGAACGTAACCGTTATCATCTTCAAAAAATAAATACTCAAGAATGTTTCTTCGAATGATAATAAACATACCCCATTACATTTGAATTTTCTGTATTTTTTTCTTTAAAAAAGTAGGGAGCCTCGAAATGGATCACCCTTTATTATATAGGAATTTTAGGTACCACAACGGACCGGTATTCTAAGCTGCCCAAGTGAGATCCCTATTAGGATCAATCTCTTAATTTAACCTAAAATCTCCCTTCAGTTATTGAAATTACACTAAATAAATATTTGAATATACTTCTATATATATGTATGTTGTTCATATATCTTTGAACATGCTTATCATTGATATGCTGAGGTAGCACAAAACGTACATACTCGTATAGACAAAAACAAACATAAAACAAGTAAGGAAGGGCTAAGTCCGTTTGTAAACGAACATTTTATACTCTCGCAAAGTCAAATTGTATACTCGTTTTAGAGTTCTTTGTGGATCTTACCGTCTTGTTCTATGTTGACCGGTAAAAAGTTGTTCGGTAAAAAGTCAACTATACGCACTGGGGTCCACATATTCAGTACCTAGGGGCTTGAAAAGTTTTGGTTCAATTTAGATAATTTTTGGTCATACTTTAAACATAAGTATTATTCACGCGAAGTTTTACGCCGATATAATCATTGTTGCTTTATTTGCATACTGGAAAGTGAAAAAATCAGATGGAAATTAAAATGATGTTATATGGGGAATAGGCGTGGTTGTGATCCGATTTCGCCCATTTTCGTACTATAACATAGAAATATGAGAAGAATTTTATATACTGAATTTGGTTGAAATCGGTTGAGCAGACCCCAAGATATTACCTAAAAGTGGGCGGTGCCACGCCCACTATCTAATTTCAAACGTGGTTCCTATAAAAATAATCTTATACCATCCCAGAGATAAACATTAATATCTCTGGCTTGTTTAGTGCTTGATTTATCGCGCTTTTAGTAGTTTTTAACGGTACCGTTATATGAGGAGTGGGCGGGGTTGTCATCCGATTTCACTAATTTTCACACCGTCGATAGAGATGCTACAAACATTTGTTGCCAGTGTATCATAATTTTGTTATTATCGCTTCAGTGGGATAAGAGATATGCAAAGCTATTATACTCTGTAGCAACAAGTTGCGAGTTCCCCACCAACGGTAAGGCATTTAGAATTTTTATTGATTTTATTAATTGGTCCTTCGAGCCTTAATAAAGGGCTTAGCCAAGGTAATAAGACTTACTATTCATAAAACAACAGGCAAATTTAAAAAGGAAAGGAAGAAATCCTTAAAGTAAATTGTAAGACGGGTGTATATACTCAACCGCTGTGAATCGAGGTACAGCAAGGTCAACCAAGCGACCAAATCAATATATCTCCTATGATTTCTTCGGAGAATATAAAATAGTTTCACGCAAAAATACATACACATACAAGAAGTGTTGCATATAAACAAAATAATCCAACATGGGAATAAATAAATAAAAAGTTCTTGAAACCCAAGCGGATTTCTCTTTAATTAAAAAGATAAAACAAACAAAAAAGTTTAAGCTCAACCCGCGGCTTAGATAAAAAAAACTTCCATTTTCATGAGGAAAATTTAAAAGCTCGGAAGAATAATGGATGATCTAAGTATGGAAGAACAGAACAGCAATAATCACAACAAGCATATTGAAACTGTCTTTCTTGACATTCAAAATTGTCACAATAAATCAGACTTCATTAAAGAAGAAGTTGAGTTGAAGTTGTACCAAGAGATAACTCGAGAATATTTCCAGAAGCTTATCGATTGTGAAAAAAGATTACAAAAAGAGTCCGAAATTACTTACCGTTCTCTTCAACGTGATTTGCTGTTTGAAGAAAACATAATAGAAGAACAGCCCGAAATTTATTACCTCTATGATTTCGAATCAAAACAATTTAAAAATTTTCTATATATCTTCTGAAACTGAGATAGAACCAACCGAATCGGTTGAAACAATAGAAGTAATAGAAGAAAAAGAGAGCACGAATGAAGGTACACCAGAGTATCTTGACGTAGAAACACAAAAGGAAAATTTTACTACTTCCTCAAAAGACGCAAAAGAACTGGAATCAAGAGAGGAAATCCAATGGCGTTTTCCTCCTCTAACAGCTTCACATTTTGAAGCGCTTAAAGATGAGGACGAGAAAGAAGTAATCGAACACATTTTTGAAGACGAAGATGATGCAATAGCAAAGAGGGAACCAGAAGTATAGAAGAAACGAAGAAAACAGAAGAACTAAGAGAAAATTCAAAAATAACAGACAAAACGAAAGAGGAGGCTAACACAAGCGCCCTTATAATTAACGAAGGCACACATTTTGTGGAAGGAATAGATTTTTGAAACGAGCGATTACACCAACTATAGAAAGAGAAGATATCAAGTGGTATTTTATGCCCCCGGAGAGTTCTCATAGACGCAACATTGGCATAACAAATTATGTAAGTTTGGTGATCAGATGATTCTAAGTTTGGTGATCAACCAAAAAGAGACGTTCTCAACGTGGTTCTGGTGGTAGACGAGGTAGATGCAAATCAACGGCCGCAGCAACACGAAACCCAAAGGTCAAGAAGAAGAAATGTATGAGACGTGCACCAAGAGTGAAGAGGAGTATGGTAAGTCACAAATAAAGATTCGTAAAATCAAGGGTACACCGCCGTTCGATGAGCGAGAAGGAGAACCGACAGAATACCTTTGCGACGAATATTAACAAATAGTTACGAGTAAACTATCGTTAATACAACATAGAAAGACGCATAGTCATCGTGAACCGTTATGTGAGATGTCAAGTGTAGTGGCAGAACGGCGGGTATGCAGCCACCGGCAACCACGTTACTTAGTTGACGAGCACGACACGAATACAATCTGCGGTCACCTTTCCAGCAGTCACTTTTGTCGCCCTGGAGTATGTTCAAATATGAACAAGTGAGTGCCAATGGACATCATTTAATCGGTGCGTCGCAGCATAAGTAATATTTATTAGTTTAAGTCTTAGTAAAAACATAAAATACCAATTATTATAAAAAAAAGTACAGTCCACTAACATATCTTTGAATAGGCTTGAATATGGCTTAAATAGTTGTAATCCGCTTTTGACAATGTTTGCTCATCAAGTGGCATTACTACAAATTCGAGCAAAGTTGTATTCCGATGCATTCTTTGTTGCTTAATTTGTTTACTGGAAAGTGAAAGAATCAGATGGAAATTGACTTTGTGTTATATGTGCAGTGGGCCTGGTTTTTACCCAATTTTGGCCATTTTTGGTTTGTAATAAAGAAATATCAGAGGAATGTTATGTACCGAATTTGGTTAAAATCGGTAAAGTAGGTGCCGAAATATGGGTTTTCACCAAAATGTGGGCGGTGCCACTCCCATCGCCTAATTTTGACACTTGCTCCTATTGCATGTTTCTGGCACATACATTTATAGATTTATCGCCCTTTTAGTAGTTTTTAACTAAACTGTTATATGCGGAGTGGGCGGCATTATAATCCGAATTCACCCATTTTCACAGGGTATGTAGGGATACCAAAAAGATTTGCCCCAAGCAAATTTGGTTGTAATAGCCTAAATAGTTTAGGAGATATGTACATAAAAACTTATTAGAAAGCGGACCCACGCCCACTTTTTCAAAATATTTCCATTCATGGATGCTCTCACTAATGCAATTCGTTGTACTAAACAACCGCCTTGTATCTTATTGTGGAGCTTAGTTATGGCACTTTATAGGTTTTCGATTAATGCCGTTTTGTTGGCGTGGCAATGGTCCGATTTCGCCATACTAACCCTCCTTGTATGCCAAGGGGCATGTGTACCAAGTTTCATCAATATATAATATCTTAATTTTTACTCGAATTATCGCTTCCACGGACGGACAGGCAGACAGTCACTCGCAAATCGTGTCGTCGTCCTCATTATTTATATATATATAACTCGATATCTATCTCGATTAGTTTTAGGTGATACAAGCAATCGTAAGGTGAACAATTATTACACTCTGTAGCAACAATTTGCAAGAATATAAAAAGTTTAAAAATTGGTTTAAAAAGAACAGAAACTTAACGGAATGGAATTTGTTACTACTGCAGCAGTGCATATCAGTGAACCATACTACAATAAAGACCTCACAAAAGTCGTAGAATTTTGGTATTATGCGGATCTCTAAATACTTCAAGCTATATTAGCAAAGGCGAAACAACGTTTTTCTTTTAAAATATTCTATTTATATTCTATTAACTTCATTATGCTTAGAATATTACCCCCAAATCAATAAAGCTAAACACTTTTCATTGGTTGCAGTTTTTTCACGTAAGGGGAATTTTAAGGTTCACTTAACTCTCTCTCTCAGTTATTATTATATTCCTTTTTGAAACATATACGTATATTTCTATATATTTCTATAATTAAAAAGAATGTGTTTATATTATTAAAATAAGATACCCGTTTAATAAATCTTGGTTGAGTTTATGCACAACAATTGAGGGATTTACTGTGAGAACTGCACTACTAAAGTTTGTGTCCCTATTGTTTTCAATGGATAACTTAACTTTTATGTGAAAGGATTATAAGGAAATATATATTTATATGTATATGTACCTTGTTTAAGAGAAGAATTAATTAAGCAGATATTTTTAAAAAAGTTTCTAAGGGAACATGTAATTAAAGAATTTTCAAGTGTTCAAATAAAATATTTTGCCATCTTTGGCATATATGGTATATAGTTGGTGTTTTAATTGTAGTAATAATAATAATAACCCAACGATTACCTTCCTCCCGCTCGACCGACGCGAGTGGCGCAATCCACATACTTGCGGAATTAGCCAAGTCAGAATAAGCAAGAGAGCTTTTTAGCTATAGGGAAAAAATTTCAACAGCTAAAATTTAGAGTTACGATATAATAAATCGTTACGTCTTTATTTATTAAGATAAAACAATAAAGTCTTTTTAATTTTGAAAAGTGAGTCAGATAAGTCAAATGTGCTGGAATGAGAATTATAATCATGACATATAGGTAGATTTATAAATTTTAAACGACTAGTGTATGGAGGTAGACTTACCTTAGAACCCCATCGGAAATGCACTAATTCGAAAAGTAAAAATTGTTTTTGAACAGACTCTAACTTGTCAGAATTGATTTCGTAGCTAGGGCTCCATACAACAGAGCCATATTCCAATATAGGTCTAACCAAAGTTGTAAAAAGTGTTTTAGTAATATACGGATCTCTAAATTCTTTAGACCAACGTTTAACAAAACTGAGGACAGCTATTGCTTTCAAGACCATGGTATTAATATGAAGACTAAAATTAAGCTTGCGGTCCATATTAACTCTCAAATTAACATAGTTAAAACTTGTTCTAGACTATGGTGTTTTATTACATAAGGAGAGGGGTGCACAGATCTACGAGAAAACCACATCGTCGTTAAGACGAAAAATATGGAACGCGACGGTTCCCTAGAGGAGATTTTTTAGTGACCTGCAAGTGGCTCATACCAGTAACTAAAAGATGGTTTTAAGATATTTAAATTAAGTATGATTTCTTCTTCAGGAATAATTGGAGCGTTAATTAAAATATTCGGACTTGAAAATTCTGCAAACATATTGTATATAATGCTATTGTCACTTAAAATGATATATTTGTATTTCATCGCGGACGGAAATTTGGAAATCCTTCGTTTGGAGTTGACGAAATCATAAAACGATTTTGGATTAGTTAAAATATTCTTTTTTACTTTATTAAGTAATTATTATAACATTTTTTGTTTAGATTTTTTTTATCGGTGGTTGATTTCGGTAATTTAACAATGCTTTCCTCAGTATGATCTCTAAGTTTAGGCTTAAATTCGCGTACAAAAGCCTTGGGTGATCTTTTTGAAGGTTTTAAGGAAAACGTCTATTTTAAATATGATATACTTCTTTCATAACTGAAGTTAAATTTAAGGATATTGATATCATCAATTTTTAAGCGCAGCGAAATGTAAGACTTAATGTCCTCCACCGAGGTATCCTTGGCAAGTCTAGAAATATATTTAGATCTTTTAGAGGGAATAACCACCAAATTTTTAGTTATTAGGGGAAGCCTCTGGAATTGTGAGACACTTATTAATGTTAGTTTCAACGGCAAGGAGAAGATAGATTATATATATTGTACTTGTAGATAGATAGATTAGGAGCAGGTTTGGAGGATTCGTGAGAATCGTTCAGGCACTTAAAAGATTTGAACAATTTTTCGTAGTGCCGAAATATTTTGGCGAGGGTTTCAAGACCTCGACCGATTTCATTAGCCATTGCGTGTCTACTTATAAACTTTAAATAGATCGATTTCAGTTGATTTCAATTTGAACAGGACCAACGCAATCCCTCTCGCCTTTAATGTTACAGTTGGGGAAGTTACATGAAAAATAAACAACAAAGAATATTAAAAAAAAGTATGTATAACAAAATCTAATAGATATATAATAAATTAATCTGTTAATATAATTTTAATAATAACAAATCTAATTAAAAACAAGTAAGGAAGGGCTAAGTTAGCCGAACATTTTATACTCTCGCAAAGTCAAATGGTATACTCGTTTGAGATTTCTTTGTGGATTGACTGATATTTTCGGTAGAAGGTCAACTATAGGCACTGGGGTCCACATATTTAGTACTTTGGGGGCTTGAACAGTTTTGGTTCGATTTAGACAATTTTTGGTCACAAGGTGGCATACTTTAAACGTATTATTCACGCAAAGTTTTACCCCGATATGATCATTGTTGCTTGATATGCATAGTGGAAAGTAAGAGAATCAGATGAAATTGAAAATGGTGTTATATGGGAAATAGGCGTGGTTGTAGTCCGATTTCGCCCATTTTCGCACTATGACATACCATCCCAGAGATAAAATTTAATGTCTCTGGCGTGTTTAGTGCTTGGTTTATCTCGCTTTTAGTATTTTTTAACAGTACCGTTATATGGGGAGTGGGCGGGCTTGTCACCCGATTTCACCCATTTTCACACCGTCAATAGAGGTGCTAAAAAAATTAGCTTTCAGTGAATTTTGTTGTTATAGCATATGATAGCATGGAGTGATGCACATTCAACCAATTAGGGGGGGGACCACGCCCACTTTAAAATTTTTTTTAACTACAGATGCCCCACCCTAATGAGATCCTGTGTACCAAATAACAGTGTTGTATCTTATTGCGGAGCTTAGTTATGGCAATTTATTTGTTTTTGATTAATGGCGTTTTGTGGGAGTGGCAGTGGTCCGATTACGCCCATCTGCAATACCAACCGTCTCAAGGTACCAAGAAACATGTCTACCAAGTTTCATAAAGATATCTCAATTTTACTCAAGTTACAGCTTGCACGGACGGACAGACAGTCACCCGGATTTCAACTCGTCTCTTCATCCTGATCATTTATATATATATAACCCTATATCTAACTCGATTAGTTTTAGGTGATACAAACTACCGTTAGGTGAACAAAACTATTATACTCTGTAGCAACAGGTTACGAGAGTATAAAAATTGTGCATTGATAGGACACATTTATTCTATTATGTGATTGGGCACACCCTGTTTAATTGACCGGGGGTCCCGCTTATTTGAATCACCTGATCGGTCAAAAATATATGGCATACAAAATATATGTAAATTTTCCCCCTTAATTAAATTTGATTCGGAAAACAAGTTTTTGTGTGAATTAGGGAATATAGTATCGCATGTTATTTCACGTAGATGAAACAATATGCAAAAACAAAATTACATACTTTTTAAATTACTATTTTATAAATGTAAGCAACTTATTCTAAATAAGTGAATGCAAAAGCTGTATATATGTAGTAATATGATTTGATATTGTCCTTAAGTTAATTTTATTATAACATGGATCTCTTAATATACATATAAGTGCATTGTCTTGTTTTTGTTCTCTTCTTTCTGTTTAAAATTAAAAATAATATTTAAATATCATTACTTAAAACTAAATAAATACTTAAAGTGCACATATGATTTTTTTAGGTTGTTCAATTAAGCCAGTTAAATTGCCCGAATTGTTCAATTAAACGAGTATCGGGTAATTGATCCCCAGTTAAATGAACCAAAAATTGTGCAAGGTTTGAAGTACAAATATCCCTGCGAAATGTACATATATATACAATATATAGTCCACTTGATGTTTGGCAATAATTTGTATACTCTCGCAACCTGTTGCTACAGAGTATAATAGTTTTGTTCACCTAACGGTTGTTTGTATCACCTAAAACTAATCGAGTTAGATATAGGGTTATATATATATAAATGATCAGGATGAAGAGACGAGTTGAAATCCGGGTGACTGTCTGTCCGTCCGTGCAAGCTGTAACTTGAGTAAAATTGAGATATCTTTATGAAACTTGGTAGACATGTTTCTTGCTCCCGTAAGACGGTCGGTAGTGCAGATGGGCGCAATCGGACCACTGCCACGCGCACAAAACGCAATTAATCAAAAACAAATAAATTGCCATAACTAAGCTCAGCAATAAGATACAACACTGTTATTTGTCACACAGGATCACATTAGGGAGGGGCATCTGCGGTTAAATTTTTTTGAAAAAATGGGCGTGGTGCCGCCCCTAATAGGTTTAATGTGCATATCTCCTAAACTTATAATAACAAAATTCACTGAGAACAAATGTTTTTAGCCCCTCTACCTACAGCGTAAAAATGGGTGAAATCGAGTGACAACCCCGCCCACTCACCATATAACGGTACTGTTAAAAACTACTAAATGCGCAATAAATCAAGCACTAATCACGTCAGAGACATTAAATTTTAACTCAGGGATGGTATGGGATGACTTTATAGGAACCGCGTTCAAAATTAGACAGTGGGCGAGGCACAGCCTACTTTTAGGTGAAAACCCATATCTTGGGATCTACTTAACCGATTTCAACCAAATTCCATGCATAACGTTCTTTTCATATTTCTATGTTATATTGCAAATATGGACTAAATCGGACTAAAACCACGCCTATCTCCCATATTACACCATTTTCAATTCCATCTGAATCTTTCACTTTCCACTATGCATGTCAAGCAACAATGATTAATACGTTTAATGTATGCCACCTTCTGACCAAAAATTGTCTAATCGAACCACTAAATATGTGGACCCCAGTGACTATAGTTGGCCTTCTACCGAAAATATCAGCCAATCAACAAAGAAATCTCAAACGAGTATACCATTTGACTTTGCGAGAGTATAAATGTTCAATTTAGACAATTTTTGGTCACAAGGTGGCATACTTTAAACGCATCATTCACACAAAGTTTTACCCCGATGCAATCATTGTTGCTTGATTTGCATAGTGGAAAGTGAAAGAATCAAGTCGAATTTAAAGAGATGTCATATGGAAAATAGGCGTGGTTGTAATCCGATTTGGCCCATTTTCGCACCATAATATAGAAATATGAAAAGAATGTTATGTTCCGAATTTGGTTGAAATCGGTTAGTCAGATCCCAAGATATGGATTTTCACCTAAACGTGGGTTGTGCCACGCGCACTATCTAATTTTGAACGCGGTTCCTATAAAGTTATCTCATACCATCCCTGGGTTAAAATTTAATGTCTCTGACGTAATTAGTGCTTCATTTATTGCGCATTTAGTAGTTTTTAACAGTACCGTTATATGGGGAGTGGGCGGGGTTGTCACTCGATTTCACCCATTTTTACGCTGTAGGTAGAAGGGCTAAAAACATTTGTTCTCAATGAATTTTGTTATTATAAGTTTAGGAGATATGCACATTAAACTTATTAGGGGCGGCACCAAGCCCATTTTTAAAAAAAATTTAACCGCAGATGCCCCTCCCTAATGTGATCCTGTGTGCCAAATAACAGTGTTGTATCTTATTGCGGAGCTTAGTTATGGCAATTTATTTGTTTTTGATAAATTGCGTTTTGTGCGCGTGGCAGTGGTCCGATTGCGCCCATCTGCACTACGGACCGTCTTACGGGAGCAAGAAACATGTGTACCAATTGATAAATATATCTCAAATTCTACTCAAGTTACAACTTGCACAGACGGACGGACGGACGTCGTCTCTTTATCCTGATCAAGTATATATATATAACCCTATATCTAACTCGATTAGTTTTAGGTGATACAAACAACCGTTAGGTGAACAAAACTATTATACTCTGTAGCAACAGGTTGCGAGAAAATGATAAATAAACTTTATTCCTTCTCTTTAAAAATTAATGCCTCGGACTGAGTATGTATAGACATATACACACATATATTGAACTACATAAACAAAATATAGTAAAATTTTTAAAGGTTTGGTTCTATATATGAGTAATACAGTTTTTTATAATTTTGTGAATACCTACTTTTGTATAAACCCCAGCACTGCTCAATTCGTTTTCAATCACCATAACGATTATACCGAACATGCCCATTACCAAGGCATAATCACTAATGCGTTTCCTTTTCTCAAATAGAGCTTTTCTTTTACCAAGCCGGTATCCAACGTTGGGTTTGTGCTTTGCTGAAATCGTTGACGGCTTCCTGGATGTATTACCGCCAGTAAGAGCTCGTTCCTCCATATACCTGAGTAGTGTAATAAACAAGAATAATAATTGGTTAACATTACGCTAGCGTAACATCTAAACTAACAAGTAAGGAAGGGCTAAGTTCGGGTGTAACCGAACATTTTATACTTGTGCAACTTGCAAGGATCATAGCCGGGGACAACTCTTCGAATTTTAATAATATATCTGATAGGTTGACCGATATTTTCAGTACAAAGTTTGCAATAAGAACTGGCGTATTTGGACAATTTTTGGTCATAGGGTGGCTCGCGTCAAAAGAACTATTCGTGAAAAGTTTTTTACGGATACATTGATTGGTCCATGTTTGACATCGGCACTTTCGTACCATTTTGGATGTAATATTTTAAGACTTTGGTGCATTTAGTTATAGAACTATTTCACTTTTAATGGCTTTTAACAAGTTTTTAAACGGGGTTATAATCCGAAATCACAAATTTTCACAGCGTAAGTAGGGGTGCTAAAAAGATTTGACTGAGCGAATTTGGTTTTTATAGCTTGAATAGTTTAGGAGTTATGTACATTAAACTTATTAGGGGGCGGGCCCACGCCCACTTTTTTAAAATTGTTTCAACTATAAAGACCCGTCGATTAAACAATTCATTATACTTAATAAAAGCCTTGTATTGTGGGGCTAAGTTATGGTACTTTGTATGTTTTCAATTAATGGTGTTTTGTGGGCGTGGAAATGGTTCAATCAATTGCCCCTCTCTAACCCTCTTTGGAGGCTAAAGAGTATGTGTACCAAGATTCATCAAATGATTTCAATTTGTACTCCAGCAACATGTTGCTACAGAGTATTATAGAGTTGTTTGTATCATCTTAAACTAATCGAGATAGTTATGGAGTTATACATAGTACATAAATGATCAAGATGACGAGACGAGTTGAGTTTCGTCTGCCTATACGTCCGTGCACACGATAACTTAAGTAAGAACTGATTTATGTATCTAATTTGGTACAGTTGTTTATTGGCGAAGAAAGGAGAACGAATTCATAGATGAGCGTATATTTTCTTCAGGGGATTGCAGTAGCAAGGAGTACATGTGGGCCTAAAATTTAGAAAAATTGAGCGTGGTCCCGCCCTCTTAAAGATTTGATATTCATACGTATCTCCAAATCATTCATATTATTTTAACCAAATTCGTTCAGGGCCTTAAGTACCCCTACCGATATCGTTCCCATGACAGTCCGGTCTACGTAACCGTAAATCAATACGCGTCATAAACATAAAATTTTATACCCTGTCAAAATTGAAAACCTATATGACGGGACCTACTCGACCAATAAATTAGGTAAGTAACATTGTTCTGACATTCCTATGTCGCAATGCGATAATGAGCGAAATTGGATTCCATTACGCCTACCTCTCATATATCACAATTTTAAATTCCATCTGAATAAAAATGTACCCAAGATATTGGGAAGCACACACTATTTACATAAAAGTAACACTTGCATAAGCAATTTATTTAACTTAATGTTGTAGATACAATTCATGTATGCACGTTAAATTTAAAAATATGTTCGGTAGCCGATGTAAAAATAAGCACCAAATACGAAAGAAGTTAATAGCCAGGGTCAGTGTCGTATAGAAAAGGTAAAACGAACTGTTGACGAAACCGAATTGTTGCGCGAAATGATGATCCAATTCCTTTTGTATAGTTGATGAGGTCAGATGTCATCGCACGTGGAGTTCTCAAGTATTGAGTGTGGCGGTGTCGTCGTTTGTGGTGAGATCCTGTGAGTGTTTTCAGATTTGTTCCCAGGATGTGGTGTATATGGTGGTTGATATTAGGGCGTTAGTTTCCTGGGTGGAGCGGTATATTTGGAGGAGGAATTTTATACTCATTTAAACATCCTGGGCCCCCTAGGCAAATAGTATTAATCTACTTTTTTGAAGTAGGATTTGAAGCTTTTTATAGGTGATTCCCACAAACCACCCATATCAGGAGCGCTTAGATAGATGCGATAAGTGCCACCTTTGCTTTTTGTAAGTCTAGGTGCGTCACTATCATCACATTGGGAGTATGGTGATCCCTTATCTTGATTTTTATACTCTCGCAACCTGTTGCTACAGAGTATAATAGTTTTGTTCACCTAACGGTTGTTTGTATCACCTAAAACTAATCGAGTTAGATATAGGGTTATGTATATATAAATGATCAGGATGAAGAGACGAGTTGAAATCCGGGTGACTGACTGTCCGTCCGTCCGTCGGCCCGTCCGTCCCTCCGTCCGTATTTCCGTCCTTGCAAGCTGTAACTTGAGTAAAATTGAGATATCTTTATGAAACTTGGTAGACATGTTTCTTGGTACCGTGAAACGGTTGGTATTGCAGACCACTGCCACGCCCACAAAACGCGGTTAATCAAAAACAAATAAATTGCCATAACTAAGCTCCGCAATAAGATACAAGACTGTTATTTGGTACACAGGATCACATTAGGGAGAGGCATCTGCAGTTAAAATGTTTTTTTTTAAAGTGGGCGTGGTCCCGCCTCAAATAGGTTTAGTGTGCGTATCTCCTAAACCGCTAATGCTATAATAACAAAATTGACTGGAAGCAAATGTCTTTAGCACTTCTGTGTGAAAATAGTTGAAATCGGGTGGCAACTCGGCCCACTCCCCATATAACGGTACTGTTAAAAACTACTAAAAGCGCGATAAATCAATCACTAAACACGCCAGAGACATTAAATTTTATCTCTGGGATGGTATGAGATGACTTTATAGAAACTGCGTTCAAAATTAGACAGTGGGCGTGGCACAACCCACTTTTAGGTGAAAACCCATATTTTGAGATCTGCTTAACCAATTTCAACAAAATTCGGTTCATAACGTTATTTTCATATTTCTATGTTATAGTTCGAAAATGGGCGAAATCGGACTACAACCACGCCTATTTCCCATATAACACCATTTTCAATTCCATCTGATTCTTTTACTTTCCACTATGCATATCAAGCAACAATGATTATATCGGGGTAAAACTTTGCGTGAATAATACGTTTAAAGTATGCCACCTTGTGACCAAAAATTGTCTAAATCGAACCAAAACTGTTCAAGCCCCTAAGTACTAAATATGTGGACCCCAGTGCCTATAGTTGACCTTCTACCGAAAATATCAGCCAATCCACAAAGAAATCTCAAACGAGTATACCATTTGACTTTGCGTGAGTATAAAATGTTCGGTAAAATCCGAACTTAGCCTTCCTTCTGGGTATTACAAACTTCGTGGCAAACTTAATATACCCTGTTCAGGGTATAAAAATGAAAGAATATCAGCCGATAAACAATTAACGACGCTAATAAACTTGCCTAAGAATCAAAAAGAAACAAGGGAAGAATTTATTAAACTACAATCCACTGTTTCAAGCTGTTTGTCGACACAGAATATTTCCACCGACAGCTAGGACCCTATACTGGTAAACATATGCACCGCCGCATTACCAGAAAAATCATTACTTCTATGGGAGCAATTGCTCTCGTCACGAAGAAAATACCCACGTGGCAACAGATGAAAGGTTACCTAACTACCCAGTACGAAGTCGCAGAAAGGGTAGACAAAAAAATAGTTGAAAAAAGGAAAGCGTTCAACACGACCTAAATAGAAGTTTCCACAGACCCAAAGCCAGTAGCAACAACAATTTAAATACAAGTTTTTACAAAACGTAATCGTTCACATCCGGACAGAATAAACATACGTCAAGCGAACTATGCACAAGAGGGCATAAACTACAATCTTGCGAGAAGTTTAAAAATATAAAAGTTAACGAACGAAATTATTTTGTCACATCAAAAAGACTTTTTGCAAATTGCTTGTCCCATGCCCATGCGCATACTCATAAAAATTGTAAATGCAAATTCAATTGTTCTATCACCTCAAAGAAGCGTTTATACAAACAAAACCACGTGTTTAGTTCTAACAACAATTCCCAAAAAACAAAATCTTAAAAATTACCAAGAGACACCATGCTGCGCCAAGGCGCAAAAATCTCAAACGCTGCACAGCGAAATATAAAATAGAGTATCATTACCCACAGCAGTCATCTCCATCGAACACCATGAAGAACTGTTTAAGCTTAGGGCCTTAATAGACCAAGGATCGGAACGATCATTTATAGCGTCTAGGGCACAATATAGGCTACAACTGCCAACAAAACAAGCCAACTTTGAAATTGCCATAATGCGCGGAAGGGTAGTTCAAAACTCAAACAAAATCTGCCCCATTGCCCTAATTTCCCCCAAGCGGATGAGCAAAGTCCTACCGCAACTTACTAACATAATTTTAAGCTATCACATATATAGCAAGTATTGGCAAAAGGTTTCACACCTAAGCAGATCCTTACTGAAACAGCACAACTCAAATAGATATTCTAATAGGCAGCGATCTTATACCGCAAATAATACTTGAAGGTGTTGAAAAAATTTCAAGCAACCTTCTAGCCCAAAACACTATATTTGTTTGGATTCTAAGTGGACTAGTCACAGAACCAGTTTCCACATCAACAACTCAATTGAAAATTCAAAAGAATACCAATATTCACAATTAAATAAATTTCGGGAGTTTTTAAAAACGCCCCTCATATCAATTACAACCCCAGGAGATCAGTACTGTAAAGACTTCTACAAAGCCACAACTATTAGATCCAATAATGATCGGTACGTCATACGACTACCACTAAATTCATAATGTTCCAACACTCCAAGAATTAGCAGAAAAACAAAGTCAGAGTCCCTTCTGACAAGATCAGTTTGAAAAACGCAAATATGTAACTTTTCGATCCCGCAGGATGGCTCTTGCCAATAATGATACCAAACTCCTGATTCAAAAATCTTGAGCTATGTGGCTCGCTGCTACTTGCGAAATTAGTGCATATTCACTTAACATAACATGTGTAAAACAAAATTGTCCAAAGAATGTAGAAAAATGGACACCTCTTTTACTATAGTCCCTCATCGTTGTCTAAATTTTCATACTTATAAAATAAGTAAAAAATCAAGATAAGGGATCACCATACTCCCAATGTGATGATAGTGACGCACTTAGACTTACAAAAAGCAAAGGTGGCACTTATCGCATCTATCTAAGCGCTCCTGATATGGGTGGTTTATGGGAATCACCTATAAAAAGCTTCAAATCCTACTTTAAAAAAGTAGATTAATACTATTTTCCTAGGGGGCCCAAATTCCTCCTCCAAATATACCGCTCCACCCAGGAAACTAACGCCCTAATATCAACCACCATATACACCACATCCTGGGAACAAATCTGAAAACACTCACAGGATCTCACCACAAACGACGACACAGCCACACTCAATATTTGAGAACTCCACGTACGATGACATCTGACCTCAGCAACTATACAAAAGGAATTGGATCATCATTTCGCGCAACAATTCGGTTTCGTCAACAGGCTTGAGCGCCACGTCAACATTTGTTCTACGATCCTGGCCGCTGTTCAGTTCGTTTTACCTTTTCTATACGACACTGATCCTGGCTTAACTTCTTTCGTATTTGGTGCTTATTTTTACATCGGCTACCGAACATATTTTTAAATTTAACGTGCATACATAAATTGTATCTACAATATTAAGTTAAATAAATTGCTTATGCAAGTGTTACTTTTATGTAAATAGTGTGTGCTTCCCAATATCTTGGGTAGATTTTTATTCAGATGGAATTTAAAATTGTGATATATGAGAGGTAGGCGTAATGGAATCCAATTTCGCTCATTATCGCACTGCGACATAGGAATGTCAGAACAATGTTACTTACCTAATTTATTGGTCGAGTAGGTCCCGACATATAGGTTTTCACCTAAATGTGGGCGGTGTCGTGCTCGTTGTTAAATTTTGACAGGGTATAAAATTTTATGTTTATGACGCGTATTGATCAAGCTTTTAATAGTTTTTAATAGAACTGTTATATGGGAACTGGGCAGGGTTATTATCCGATTTTATCCAGTTTTACGGTGTTGTTGTTATTGTAGTGGCAGAATTCTGCTGAATCAACCGCACTTGGCCGGATAAAATACGCGTGCGGTCCGGTTACGTAGACCCGACTGTCATGGGTACGATATCGGTAGGGGTACTTAAGGCCCTGAACGAATTTGGTTAAAATAATGTGAATTATTTGAAGATACGTATGAATATCAAATCTTTTAGAGGGCGAGACCACGCTCATTTTTTCTAATTTTTAAGCCTACATGTACTCCTTGCTACTGCAATCCCCTGAAGAAAATATACGCTCATCTATGAATTCGTTCTCCTTTCTTCGCCAATAAACAACTGTACCAAGTTAGATACATAAATCAGTTCTTACTTAAGTTATCGTGTGCACGGACGGATAGGCAGACGGAACTCAACTCGTCTCGTCATCTTAATCATTTATGTACTATGTATAACTCCATAACTATCTCGATTAGTTTAAGATGATACAAACAACTCTATAATACTCTGTAGCAACATGTTGCTGGAGTACAAATTGGAATCATTTGATGAATCTTGGTACACATACTCTTTAGCCTCCAAGGAGGGTTAGAGAGGGGCAATTGATTGAACCATTTCCACGCCCACAAAACACCATTAATTGAAAACATACAAAGTACCATAACTTAGCCCCACAATACAAGGCTTTTATTAAGTACAACGAATTGTTTAAGCGACGGGTCTTTATGGTTGAAACAATTTAAAAAAGTGGGCGTGGGCCCGCCCCCTAATAAGTTTAATGTACATAACTCCTAAACTATTCAAGCTATAAAAACCAAATAATATTCTTTCATTTTGATACCCTGAACAGGATATATTAAGTTTGCCACGGTAGTCACGGAGTTCTCAAATATTGAGTGTGGCGATGTCGTCGTTTGTGGTGAGATCCTGTGAGTGTTTTCAGATTTGTTCCCAGGATGTGGTGTATATAGTGGTTGATATTAGGGCGTTAGTTTCCTGGGTGGAGCGGTATATTTGGAGGATGAATTTTATACTCATTTAAACATCCTGGGCCCTCTAGGAAAATAGTATTAATCTACTTTTTTGAAGTAGGATTTGAAGCTTTTGTAGGTGATTCCCATAAACCACCCATATCAGGAGCGCTTAGATAGATGCGATAAGTGCCACCTTTGCTTTTTGTAAGTCTAAGTGCGTCACTATAATCACATTGGGAGTATGGTGATCCCTTATCTTGATTTTTTACTTATTTTATAAGTATGAAAATTTAGACAACGATGAGGGACTATAGTAAGAGAGGTGTCCATTTTCCTACATTCTTTGGACAGGTTTGTTTTACTCATGTTATGTTAAGTGCATATGTACTAATTTCGCAAGTAGCAGCGAGCCACATAGCTCAAGATTTTTGAATCAGGAGTTTGGTATCATTATTGGCAAGAGCCATCCTGCGGGATCGAAAAGTTACATATTTGCATTTTTCAAACTGATCTTGTCACAAGGGACTCTGACTTTGTTTTTCTGCTAATTCTTGGAGTGTTCAAACATTATGAATTTAGTGGTAATCGTATGACGTACCGATCAATATTGGATCTAATAGTTGTGGCTTTGTAGAAGTCTTTACAATACTGATCCCCTGGGGTTGTAATTGATATGAGGGCCGTTTTTAAAAACTCCCGAAATTTATTTAATTGTGAATTTTGGTATTCTTTTGAATTTTCGTCAACTTGAGTTGTTGATGTGGAAACTGGTTCTGTAACTAGTCCACTTAGAATCCAACCAAATATAGTGTTTTGGGCTAGAAGGTTGCTTGAAATTTTTTCAACACCTTCAAGTATTATTTGCGGTATAAGATCGCTGCCTAGGTTAGGTTAGTTTAGGAGGTCGATCCCAGAAGGGATCCCACTTGGACAGCTTAAGACGCCAGTCCGTTGTGATACTTACAAACTCCTATAATCCGGATCAAAAGACCCTTACAAGTCGACAAGACGTCTAGTGCTGACTACATACTTGTTAAGACGGCCAATATCCATTTCGGATAAGTATTCAGGTCCGCCAAACGTGTGATTTCCGAGATATTTCAATCGCAGCCTAGCGAATGCCGGACATTGGAGGAGAAAGTGCTGGGATGATTCCACCTCGCCCTCCTCCATACAACTTTGGCAACTGGCATCGGGAAGTACACCAAGCCGTACCGCATGAGTGCCCATTGGACAGTGTCCAGTGAGAACTCCTACAATAGCGGCGAGATGCACTTTGCTCAGGGCGAGAAGTTCCGCCGACCTCCTCCTATCCACTCTTGGCCAGAAGTGCACGCGAGGTCCATTGATCCAACGTTAGAGCGCAAGACGCTACCGGAGATCCAACCCGATCCCATTCCGATGTGAGCGGGGCAAAGGTGCCCCCCCTGGCTAGCTCATCGGCTTTGCAGTTTCCAGCGATTCCGCTGTGACCAGGCACCCAAACGAGCCTGATGTTGAAATAGCCAGACGCTATCTCTAAAGAGGACAGACACTCCTTGACTAGCATTGATTGCACGGTACGCGCGCTCAAAGCTAGTATTGCTGCCCTACTATCAGAGTGAATGCTCACTTCTACAAACGAGGCTGAACTACGCAGCAGTACTTTTACCGCCGCCTTGATAGCAGCCACTTCCGCCTGAAAATCACTACAGTGATCCGGTAGTCTGAAGCTAAGACTGACGGAGAGCTCCTTGCAGAAAACCCCCTCTCCAACCTTCCCTCCTAGCCTCGATCCATCCGTGAAAAAGCTCACCGCGCCTCTTCTCCAACGGCTTCTTCCCATCCACATGTCCCTCGTTGGAATATGAGCGGAGAAGGAACCGCCTCGAGTGGCTTCAGTGACGCAGTGATCTATATTTTCCGGGATGCCCCTGTAGGAGGAAAGAATTTCGGAGTGCCCTTGTTCGGACCTCTTCAAAAACCCAGCTTCCCTGAGCCTTAGAGCACACTTCGCGGCAATGCACCTACCGGCAATGTCCACAGATGCTATGTTTAAAATAGCATTAAGAGCTAGTGTCGGTGTGGTCCGCAGTGCACCGGAGATTCCGATGAGCGCCGCTCTTTGGACCCTTTCAAGCTTTTTAGCCAGTGTGGATCTCTCGAGCGCCCTCCACCAGACGAACACACCATAGAACATTATTGGCTTAACTACGGTTTCGTAGAGCCAGAACACCACCTTAGGTGAGAGTCCCCACCTTTTCCCAATAGCCCCTTTGCAGCAGTATAAGGCGACCGAAGCCTTCTTAACTCTCTCCTTAATATTTGGCCTCCAGGAAAGTTTTCTGTCGAGGATGAGCCCTAGGTATTTCACTTTCTCAGCAGGTTGAAGAAGTGAACCCCCGAAAGAGGGGAGAGGCACATTTGGTATCTTATACCTCCTAGTGAATAAAACCAATTCGGTTTTACTTGGGTTGACGGCTAGGCCGCTTCTATTCGCCCAGCTAGATACCACGTTCAGGTACCCCTCGGAGAGCTCGTAAACGGTATTCAGGAACTTTCCCTTAACCATAAGAACCACATCATCAGCGTATGCTGTCACCCGACAGCCTTGCGTCTCGAGTTCTATAAGTAGGTCGTTAACCACCATTATCCAGAGCAGTGGGGAGAGTACTCCCCTCTGCGGAGTTCCCCTATTCACTTTTCTGATAGCCTTGGCACCACCCCACTGCGCTGCGACAGTTCTGTCGCAAAGAAGACTAAAAATAAGGTGCTTGAGGTTAGATTCCACCTCAAACTTTTCGAGGGCTTTAACCACTGCCTCTGGTCGCACATTGTTGAAGGCCCCCTCGCTGTCGAGGAAGGTGCCCACAGCAAATTCCTTGTGCTTATCCCTGAGCTATCTCCAGCCATGACACTACATCATGCAAAGCAGTATCGACTGACTTGCCTTTGATATATGCATGTTGCGCCCGTAACAGTTTACCCCTCGGTATTCTGCTCCTAATGTACAGATCCATAAGCCTCTCCAGTGTTTTCAACAGAAACGAGGATAGGCTGATGGGTCTGAAATCTTTTGCACAGACGTGAGAGCTTTTGCCGGCCTTCGGAATGAAAGCAACCTTAACCTGTCTCCAGACCTTTGGGACATGGCCTAATCTGACGCAGTTCGCGTAGATGGGGGCCAGCCAGCTCAATGACATCTTGATCGTACGCTGTAACTGCGCTGGGATAATGCCATCGGGCCCCGGGGACTTAAAGGGCTTGAAAGATTTCAACGCCCAAGTAAGGTGACGATCGTCCAGAAGGTCCAAGAAGGCTGTACAGCCCTCCTGCAACTCCCCCAGTGACACTTCTTCAGCAGAGTGATTTAGTGGAAAATGAGCATCCAGGAGTAGTTTCAACGACTCCTCGGTACTCGTTGTCCAACTACTATCTGCATTCTTTAGATACCCCACTGGAGTAGGATTTTTTGAAAGAATGCGTCTGAATCGTGAGGACTCATGACAGCCCTCTACACTACCGCAGAAGGCTCTCCACGAAACTCTCTTGACTTTCTTCAACTCGGACTTGTAAATGGCCAGTCCGGCCTTGTGCAACGCCCAGTCGTCGCTAGAGCCGCTTTTACGGGCTTTGTTGAAAATTCTTCTGCTCGAAGATCTGATCTCCGTTAGCTCCGAAGTCCACCAAGGGGGTTTTCCCTTTGATTTTCTGAGTTCTCAGAGGACAGGAGCTGTCAAGAGTAGTTCTACTAACAGAGCTGAAAATCTCGACGAGCTCATCCACCGCATCCGCCGATAGGATCGAATCCCTGTCGGGTGCGGGTGGAAGAGCTGATCAAAGCTTCCTGCAGTACCGGACCCAGTTGGTATTCCTAAAATTTCTATAGGATTTGAGTTCCGGGCGTGAGGCTTTTAAGCTGAAACCAATATATCTATGATCCGAGAATGAATGGTCGTCTAGAACCCTCCATTCCGAAATCAAGGGAGCGATTTCCCTAGAGGCTAGCGTAATGTCAAGGACTTCCGCCCTGCTAGCAGTAACAAAAGTAGGGCTGTTCCCCCTGTTACATATAGAGAGATCTACACTACAAATAAAGTCAAAAAGTGACTCACCTCTTGTGTTAATGTCCGAGCTCCCCCAGACGGTGTGCCTTGAATTGGCATCCGAGCCTATTAAGACTCCGGCCCCTTTGCGCCTGGCCTCTGCCAGAGTTCTTCTCAGCAGGTACGGAGGTGGCTCCACCTCGTCGTCGTGCGGCATGTAGGCTGAGACAAGCCAGAGTTCTCCAGCGCTGTCCTCCAGTCTAGCAGCGACGACATCCTCGTTGCTGAAATTATGTAAAAGAAAAACGTTAAGTTCGTTTTTGATCAACAAGCAGGCTCTGGTTCTACCTGTACTGTTTGCCGGCAGAAGCTTGTGGCTCTTTGTCCTTACACCAGAGATACCGTTACTGCTCAGCCACGGTTCCTGGATAAGGACAACGTCGGCTTCGTCCCGTCCTAGACGAAGCACTAGATCGGCGGAGGCCGCCTTTGAGTGCTGGAGGTTAATTTGGAGGATCCTCATCCTCCAAACTCTTCTCCAGCAGTGCGAGTTGCGCACCTTCATCCGTACTATCGACCCCAGCAGCCTCGAACAGACGGTCGAGACTGAAGACGGATCCATCATCGACTGACTATCCGCCCCCCGTGCTCACCGTATCCGAGAGGATGGGGTCGATGTCCATTTTAGAGTGGGTCGCTCTCCCACTCTCTTCCACCTCAGCTGGTGGCAACAGGCCATCAGCACTGGCTTCAACCGGGAGAATCCTGAGGACGACCCTCTCGAAGCCATAGCTTATGGCCCCCTTTGCAATGCTGAGAGGAGCGAGGGACTCCTTATTTAGGAGTATCAGCGCTTGCCGATATGGTTCCTCGGTCCTCTCCAGCCTAACCACCTTCCAGTCCTGGGTGGGAAGAGATGGATTGCAGTACCGCAATATCTCTTCAATTTCGGTCGGGGTAGAGGGTTCGGCCGGAAGCCAGACACGAGCACGAGGTCACATCGGAAGATCCGATTTGGCCACCGCCTCGAGCCTTGCTCCCTTCCATACTTCCCCCACCCTGGCTACCGCCTCCTTATAAAGGAATGCCGACCGTTCGTCAGCACACCTTACAAGTTTGTGTAAGCTGAGATTCCACCCGGCACTTTCACATCTAGGGGGTGGTCCAGGGCTTCCCCTGACCACCTTCATGAACACAGCGGAGATAGAGCCGCTACCCGCTTCCACTCTTCATGGGAGATGGCTCCATCTGTCCTGCTGCTATCGTATACCCTGAGCTCAATTGAGCTGGCGAGTTTAGCGATTTCGCTAAACATCGGTGCCGCTCCGACTCTAGGCTTCTTGCCGAGGGAGGATGCCCCCTCCTGCGACCTGTGTCGCTTCATCGAGGTGTGGTCGCTCGACCCCCCTTTCCCGTCATTGACGTCGCTTAGCACCCTTTTGGCCCACTCAAGTGTGCTAGCATGCTGATCAGATTTCTGGTCCGCCTGCTTGCCCCCGTAACGCTCCAAAATCTTGGTAGCCAGCCGACGGTCCGACTTCAGCTTTTTAGCTGTAGTCTGGCGTTTCCCCCCGGAACCCTTAGCTTTCACTGAGGACCCCGCGCCTCCCATGCACTTAACAGAGGTTCCTCTGCTAGTGCTGGCGATTCCGCCGCGCACTTCTGCCCTGCCTAAGGTGTCAGTCGGCAGATTCCTGCCCACTCCCCCCCGCGTTACCGCCCCTAGAGATGGTAAGCTGGTCACCCCCGGAATATTTCTTCTCACCCTTCGGCGGAAACGGTTTCGTCCCCATCGGTGAGGATGCCCCCCCCAGGGAACTGTCCACTTTTGAAGAGGTCGGTTTCGACCCGCTTCCTCCCTCGTCCTTGGTTAAATTATTGTTGATTGTGTTCATTGTAATTAGGTCCCCACTCAGAGCCGCTATCCGTCTCCTGGAAAGGTAGTCGCCTATAAATGGTCCCAAGGTTGTCTCGGTTACGAGGCCAAGGCGAGGGTTGACGCACGCCCTTATGAGGCAGTGCGTTCAGAGCCGACCAGCTCAAAGAAGGAGTCATCTCAACAAACACCTACCACACCAACTTAATGATGACAGGAGGGGAACGTACTCTGAGGCCTGCCATGGTTTTAACGGGGCGGAGGCGGCCTTGGTATTAGCCCATCAGCCATTTCTACAGGGTGTCACCCCTACATACTCAGGTGACAGAATACCGCGACCACCAGCCCAGGGTTCAAACCGATCCATCTATGAGTCCAAGCTAAGTCCGTGTCGAGCAAAGGTCAAATCCGTAGGAGTTATAACGGCCGTGAAGTACGCAGGTCATTTAGCGTTACCCAGGATGCACCGCGCGGATGCGAACCTGCTCTACATCCCAAGTTCGCTGCCTATTAGAATATCTATTTGAGTTGTGCTGTTTCAGTAAGGATCTGCTTAGGTGTGAAACCTTTTGCCAATACTTGCTATATATGTGATAGCTTAGAAGCATGTTAGTAAGTTGCGGTAGAACTTCGCTCATCCGCTTGGGGGAAATTAGGGCAATGGGGCAGATTTTGTTTGAGTTTTGAACTACCCTTCCGCGCATTATGGCAATTTCAAAGTTGGCTTGTTTTGTTTGCAGTTGTAGCCTATATTGTGCCCTAGACGCTATAAATGATCGTTCCGATCCTTGGTATATTAAGGCCCTAAGCTTAAACAGTTCTTCTTGGTGTTCGATGGAGATGACTGCTGTGGGTAATGATACTCTATTTTGTATTTCGCTGTGCAGCGTTTGAGATTTTTGCGCCTTGGCGCAGCATGGTGTCTCTTGGTAATTTTTAAGATTTTGTTTTTTGGGAATTGTTGTTAGAACTAAAAACGTGGTTTTGTTTGTATAAACGCTTTTTTGAGGTGATAGAACAATTGAATTTGCATTTACAATTTTTATGAGTATGCGCATGGGCATGGGACAAGCAATTTGTAATAAGTCTTTTTGATGTGACAAAATTATTTCGTTCGTTAACTTTTATGTTTTTAAACTTCTCGCAAGATTGTAGTTTATGCCCTCTTGTGCATAGTTCGCTTGACGTATGTTTATTCTGTCCGGATGTGAACGATTACGTTCGTGTTGAACGTTTTCCTTTTTTCAACTATTTTTTTGTCTACCCTTTCTGCGACTTCATACTGGGTAGTTAGGTAACCTTTCATCTGTTGCCACGTGGGTATTTTCTTCGTGACGAGAGCAATTGCTCCCATAGAAGTAATGATTTTTCTGGCAATGCGGCGGTGCATATGTTTACCAGTATAGGGTCCCAGCTGTCGGTGGAAATATTCTGTGTCGACAAACAGTTTGAAACAGTGGATTGTAGTTTAATAAATTCTTCACTTGTTTCTTTTTGATTCTTAGGCAAGTTTATTAGCGTCGTTAATTGTTTATCGGCTAATATTCTTTCATTTTTATACCCTGAACAGGGTATATTAAGTTTGCCACGAAGTTTGTAATACCCAGAAGAAGGCTAAGTTCGGATGTTACTGAACATTTTATACTCTCGCAAAGTCAAATGGTATACTCGTTTGAGATTTCTTTGTGGATTGGCTGATATTTTCGGTAGAAGGTCAACTATAGGCACTGGGGTCCACATATTTAGTACTTAGGGGCTTGAACAGTTTTGGTTCGATTTAGACAATTTTTGGTCTCAAGGTGGCATACTTTAAACGTATTATTCACGCAAAGTTTTACCCCGATATAATCATTGTTGCTTGATATGCATAGTGGAAAGTGAAAGAATCAGATGGAATTGAAAATGGTGTTATATGGGAAATAGGCGTGGTTGTAGTCCGATTTCGCCCATTTTCGAACTATAACATAGAAATATGAAAATAACGTTATGTACCGAATTTTGTTGAAATTGGTTAAGCAGATCTCAAGATATGGGTTTTCACCTAAAAGTGGGCTGTGCCACGCCCACTGTCTAATTTTGAACGCGGTTCCTATAAAGTCATCTCATACCATCCCAGAGATAAAATTTAATGTCTCTGGTGTGTTAAGTGCTTGATTTATCGCGCTTTTAGTAGTTTTTAACAGTACCGTTATATTGGGAGTGGGCCGAGTTGCCACCCGATTTCAACTATTTTCACACAGAAGTGCTAAAGACATTTGCTTCCAGTGAATTTTGTTATTATAGCATTAGCGGTTTAGGAGATATGCACATTAAACCTATTAGAGGCGGGACCACGCCCACTTTAAAAAAAAACATTTTAACTGCAGATGCCTCTCCCTAATGTGATCCTGTGTACCAAATAACAGTCTTGTATCTTATTGCGGAGCTTAGTTATGGCAATTTATTTGTTTTTGATTAATCGCGTTTTGTGGGCGTGGCAGTGGTCCGGTTACGCCTATCTGCAATACCAACCGTCTCACGGTATCAAGAAACATGTCTACCAAGTTTCATAAAGATATCTCAATTTTACTCAAGTTACAGCTTGCAAGGACAGACGGACGGACGGACGGACAGTCAGTCACCCGGATTTCAGCTCGTCTCTTCATCCTGATCATTTATATATACATAACCCTATATATAACTCGATTAGTTTTAGGTGATACAAACAACCGTTAGGTGAACAAAACTATTATACTCTGTAGCAACAGGTTGCGAGAGTATAAAAATCAAGATAAGGGATCACCATACTCCCAATGTGATGATAGTGACGCAGCTAGACTTACAAAAAGCAAAGGTGGCACTTATCGCATCTATCTAACCGCTCCTGATATGGGTGGTTTATGGGAATCACCTATAAAAAGCTTCAAATCCTACTTCAAAAAAGTAGATTAATACTATTTGCCTAGGGGGCCCAGGATGTTTAAATGAGTATAAAATTCCTCCTCCAAATATACCGCTCCACCCAGGAAACTAACGCCCTAATATCAACCACCATATACACCACATCCTGGGAACAAATCTGAAAACACTCACAGGATCTCACCACAAACGACGACACCGCCACACTCAATACTTGAGAACTCCACGTGCGATGACATCTGACCTCACCCATTATACAAAAGGAATTGGATCATCATTTCGCACAACAATTCGGTTTCGTCAACAGGCTTGAGCGCCATGTCAACATTTGTTCTACGATCCTGCGCGCTGTTTAGTTCGTTTTACCTTTTCTATACGACACTGACCCTGGCTATTAACTTCTTTCGTATTTGGTGCTTATTTTTACATCGGCTACCGAACATATTTTTAAATTTAACGTGCATACATGAATTGTATCTACAAGATTAAGTTAAATAAATTGCTTATGCAAGTGTTACTTTTATATAAATAGTGTGTGCTTCTCAATATCTTGGGTACATTTTTATTCAGATGGAATTTAAAATTGTGATATATGAGAGGTAGGCGTAATGGAATCCAATTTCGCTCATTATCGCACTGCGACATAGGAATGTCAGAACAATGTTACTTACCTAATTTAATGGTCGAGTAGGTCCCGACATATAGGTTTTCACCTAAATGTGGGCGGTGTCGTGCTCGTAGTTAAATTTTTACAGGGTATAAAATTTTATGTTTATGACGCGTATTGATTTATCAAGCTTTTAGTAGTTTTTAATAGAACTGTTATATGGGAACTGGGCAGGGTTATTATCCGATTTTATCCAGTTTTACGGTGTTGTTGTTATTGTAGTGGCAGAATTCTGCCGAATCAACCGCACTTGGCCGGATAAAATCCGCGTGCGGTCCGGTTACGTAGACCCGACTGTCATGGGAACGATATCGGTAGGGGTACTTAAGACCCTGAACGAATTCGGTTAAAATAATGTGAATGATTTGGAGATACGTATGAATATCAAATCTTTTAGAGGGCGGGACCACGCTCATTTTTTCTAAATTTTAGGCCCACATGTACTCCTTGCTACTGCAATCCCCTGAAGAAAATATACGCTCATCTATGAATTCGTTCTCCTTTCTTCGCCAATAAACAACTGTACCAAGTTAGATACATAAATCAGTTCTTACTTAAGTTATCGTGTGCACGGACGGATAGGCAGACGGAACTCAACTCGTCTCGTCATCTTAATCATTTATGTACTATGTATAACTCCATAACTATCTCGATTAGTTTAAGATGATACAAACAACTCTATAATACTCTGTAGCAACATGTTGCTGGAGTACAAATTGGAATCATTTGATGAATCTTGGTACACATACTCTTTAGCCTCCAAGGAGGGTTAGAGAGGGGCAATTGATTGAACCATTTCCACGCCCACAAAACACCATTAATTGAAAACATACAAAGTACCATAACTTAGCCCCACAATACAAGGCTTTTATTAAGTACAACGAATTGTTTAAGCGACGGGTCTTTATGGTTGAAACAATTTAAAAAAGTGGGCGTGGGCCCGCCCCCTAATAAGTTTAATGTACATAACTCCTAAACTATTCAAGCTATAAAAACCAAATAATATTCTTTCATTTTGATACCCTGAACAGGATATATTAAGTTTGCCACGGTAGTCACGGAGTTCTCAAATATTGAGTGTGGCGATGTCGTCGTTTGTGGTGAGATCCTGTGAGTGTTTTCAGATTTGTTCCCAGGATGTGGTGTATATGGTGGTTGATATTAGGGCGTTAGTTTCCTGGGTGGAGCGGTATATATGGAGGATGAATTTTATACTCATTTAAACATCCTGGGCCCTCTAGGAAAATAGTATTAATCTACTTTTTTGAAGTAGGATTTGAAGCTTTTGTAGGTGATTCCCATAAACCACCCATATCAGGAGCGCTTAGATAGATGCGATAAGTGCCACCTTTGCTTTTTGTAAGTCTAAGTGCGTCACTATAATCACATTGGGAGTATGGTGATCCCTTATCTTGATTTTTTACTTATTTTATAAGTATGAAAATTTAGACAACGATGAGGGACTATAGTAAAAGAGGTGTCCATTTTTCTACATTCTTTGTACAATTTTGTTTTACACATGTTATGTTAAGTGCATATGCACTAATTTCGCAAGTAGCAGCGAGCCACATAGCTCAAGATTTTTGAATCAGGAGTTTGGTATCATTATTGGCAAGAGCCATCCTGCGGGATCGAAAAGTTACATATTTGCGCTTTTCAAACTGATCTTGTCAGAAGGGACTCTGACTTTGTTTTTCTGCTAATTCTTGGAGTGTTGGAACATTATGAATTTAGTGGTAATCGTATGACGTACCGATCATTATTGGATCTAATAGTTGTGGCTTTGTAGAAGTCTTTACAATACTGATCTCCTGGGGTTGTAATTGATACGATGAACGTTTTTAAAAACTCTCGAAATTTATTTAATTGTGAATTTTTTGCCAATACTTGTGTGAAACCTTTTGCCAATACTTGCTATATATGTGATAGCTTAGAAGCATGTTAGTAAGTTGCGGTAGGACTTCGCTCATCCGCTTGGGGGAAATTAGGGCAATGGGGCAGATTTTGTTTGAGTTTTGAACTACCCTTCCGCGCATTATTGTAATTTCAAAGTTGGCTTGTTTTGTTGGCAGTTGTAGCCTATATTGTGCCCTAGACGCTATAAATGATCGTTCCGATCCTTGGTCTATTAAGGCCCTAAGCTTAAACAGTTCTTCTTGGTGTTCGATGGAGATGACTGCTGTGGGTAATGATACTCTATTTTGTATTTCGCTGTGCAGCGTTTGAGATTTTTGCGCCTTGGCGCAGCATGGTGTCTCTTGGTAATTTTTAAGATTTTGTTTTTTGGGAATTGTTGGTAGAACTAAACACGTGGTTTTGTTTGTATAAAGGCTTTTTTGAGGTGATAGAACAATTGAATTTGCATTTACAATTTTTATGAGTATGCGTATGGGCATGGGACAAGCAATTTGTAAAAAGTCTTTTTGATGTGACAAAATTATTTCGTTCGTTAACTTTTATGTTTTTAAATTTCTCGCAAGATTGTAGTTTATGCCCTCTTGTGCGGATGTGAACGATTACGTTTTGTAAAAACTTGTATTTAAATTGTTGTTGCTACTGGCTTTGGGTCTGTGGAAGCTTCTATTTAGGTCGTGTTGAACGCTTTCCTTTTTTCAACTATTTTTTTGTCTACCCTTTCTGCGACTTCGTACTGGGTAGTTCGGTAACCTTTCATCTGTTGCCACGTGGGTATTTTCTTCGTGACGAGAGCAATTGCTCCCATAGAAGTAATGATTTTTCTGGTAATGCGGCGGTGCATATGTTTACCAGTATAGGGTCCCAGCTGTCGGTGGAAATATTCTGTGTCGACAAGCAGTTTGAAACAGTGGATTGTAGTTTAATAAATTCTTCACTTGTTTCTTTTTGAATCTTAGGCAAGTTTATTAGCGTCGTTACTTGTTTATCGGCTAATATTCTTTCATTTTTATACCCTGAACGAAGAAAAAGGCAATCGCTATGATTCGCCAATTTGGGCTTCCAACACTTTTCTTCTTCTTTATCACTTTATCGGCTGCAGGATCTCAGTGGGTTGAGCTTTTGGTCATCCTCTCTAAAACTGTTGATTCTAAAGATATTTCGGAAGAGGAAGCCAACAGTTTAACAACCCAAGATAGATATCGCTTAATTCGGTCAGACGCGGTTACTTGTGCTAGATATTTTGACTACCGCTATCGACAAATTCTTAAGCTTTTTAAAGACGCCGGCATTTTTGGAGAGCATTTTGTTACAAATTGCTACTGGAGAGTGGAGTTTCAACAGAGAGGTTCCCCGCATGTACATGGTATGTATTGGCTTAATAATGCTCCCAGGATCAACCTTCAATATCCTCAGACATTCCCTGATGTCATTAGTTTTATTTACAATTATATTTCTACCGATGGTTCGATCAGCCACTTACAATAATATTTGGTTTATCAAAAGCATAACCACAGTCGGTTTTGTACTAGGGATATAAGAGGAACACAGTTTTGTCGTTTTGGTATACCATATCCATCAATGCCTTCAACGCAAATACTGTTACCTCTTACAGAAACAAGTCAAAATTCAGAAAGACACAAGTAAAACTGTTTCTAAATTCAAAACGTTTTAAATTTAAATATGTCCACAGAAGACATTTCTAATTTAAACGATTTTGAACACTTCCTGTCTGATAGTAGAATAAATATGTCATTTGATGACTATTTGTTATCCCTTAGGTCAAGTTTAACAAAACCCAAAATTTTTCTAAAAAGAAAATTACAGGATCGTTGTATAAACACTTATAATCCTCTGATTTTGGAACTCCATAGAGCAAATATGGATATCCAATATATACTGGATGCATATGCTTGCTGTTCATATATAATTAATTATATTAACAAGTCTAACATGAGAATTTCTAGGCTCTTAAATAAAGCTATATCAGAGGTAAATGCTAGAAATTATATTGTACTATTAAGCAAAAACTTAAACCTATATGTCACAAATTTATATCAGGCAGAAATATTTATAAATACCTCTCGACCTGAGGAACGTGTTCGAATGGTAAAACCTAGAGCAGGACTTCAGAACCTTCCTTCAGGTTCGACTGAAATATTCGTAGCCGGTATTTTAGACCGTTATGTTCAAAGATCCGATCAGTTAGAAACTCTTTGTTTAGCTGATTTTGCATCTAGGTATAAATATTTTAAATCTAGTAAAAGAGCACAAGATAGTGATCATGAAGAAGAAAAGAGGGAAGACGATAATTTACCAGAAAGCGGGGTTGTCATGCCTCTTAAAGACGGTAGCGGTTTTGTGAAAAAACGTACAAAACCTTGTATTATTCGGTATAGAAGGTTTAATCCAGATTTGGCCAGAGTTGAGTATTTCCGCGAAATGTTAATGCTTTACTATCCTTGGCGGAATGAACAGCAAGATCTCATTGAAAACGATAATGAGCAGACTTGCATAACACATCGTATTATAATTGAGGAAAATCAAAGAAAATATGATGTTTTTGAGAAAGGAGAACTTGAAAATGTTCTAGAAAGTCTTTATAATGAAATAGACTTGGACGAAGGTGCTCAAAATGAACTTCCTATCGTGGAAAATGAGTTCAGAGTTTTGGCACTTCCAGAAATAAACCCAAATATATATTTGCTGGGCTTGCATGGCGAAGATTCAACAGATAATGGCACTGAATTTGATTGCAATATTAGACTTATTAAACTACCCCCTTTAATTCCAGTTGAGGAATTATTTTCTTTAGTTCAAAGTCTAAATACTAAGCAAAGAACCTATTTGACACATTTAATGCACCACCTAAAAACAAATCTCCCATTTTATGAGTTCATTGGCGGCGGTGCAGGTGTAGGAAAGAGTCGTTTGATATCTGCAATATATCAAGCTCTTAAGCATCGTTACAATTCTACACCTGGATCCAATCCAAGTTCCTTAAAAGTTCTTCTTTGCGCACCTACGGGTAAAGCAGCATTCGGAATAGGTGGAATGACCCTTCATTCAATATTCTCTTTATCTGTTAGGCAGTTGAATAGAGAGTTGAGGACACTTAGCAATGACACAGTTAATTCATTGTATTCCAGACTTTCGATTTAAAATTAATCATAATTGATGAAATATCGATGGTAAGTGCTCGTATGTTTAGCTCTGTTGATGCGAGATTGAAACAAATTTTCAAAACATACAGCCCCTTCGGTGGTATACCGATCATAGAATTGGTGATTTGAAGCAACTCTCACTTGTTGGAGATAGGTGGATATTCTCTCCTAATCCCAATGATGCATACAGCACTTTAGTTGGTTCCCCTTTGTGTGAGTTATTTAAATACTTTGTATTAACAGAGATAATGAGACAACGGGAGGATCAGGCCTTTGCAATTGCATTAAATCATATGGTATCTGGTACTATGACAAATGAGGACATATCACTTATTGAAACTCGAGTAGTTAATTTCGAAGAAGTTCCCGATGATGCCATACATTTATTTTGGTCCAATGAAGAGACAAATAATTTCAATGCCCTTAAGCTCAGTCGAATCCCAACAGAAGCTTTCCTTTCAACTGCAAAAGACTCAGTTAAAGGAATTGGTATAAATGAAAATGATAATATTTTGGGAAGAGTTAAACTTGTCAAAGCTTCTGAAACGCAGGGACTGCCCTATGAATTGACACTAAAAACCTCCACCAAATATATGATTACAATGAACATAAACACGTGTGATGACTTGGTTAATGGGGCAGCTGGACAACTTATGCAAATTCATTTCCATTGTTATTTTCCAACAATTCTGTGGATTACATTTTTGGAACCTTCTGTTGGTTTGATAGCACCATCAAAAAAGCCTCATCCTCTAGAAAATTCTTGGACACCAATTGAAAAAGTTCTAAAATCATTTCAATATAAAAGAAATGAACAAATTTCAATTGAAAGAAATCAGTTTCCAGTTGTTCCGGCTGAGGGAATAACTATTCATAAAAGTCAGGGTGCCACATATAATAAAGTTGTAGTTCATACTCGACCCAGAATGTCGCTTGTAGTCGAGCTACTTCTGCAGAAGGTCTATTCATCATAGGAAATTTTATTCCTCCTAACAAATTTTCTGAATCGGATCCCGTATTTAGGGAACTGAGGGAATTGAACACAAATAAAGCTTTGACAACAAGTTTCAATTTTATGATTTCCCGAACATCAGGACATCAAATTTTATTAATGATATAAAAAGCTTTAGTTCCCTGCTTGGTGCAGAATATTCAACTACACCTGCCGGTACACAAATTGATTGAGCATTTTCAAACATGGATCCTTCCCGTATAAATACAATTACTTTTGAGACAGTACACAGCTATCATGACAGTATTTGTGTCTCTACTTCGAACTAAAGTTTTCAGACTTAGTGCAATAGTTCTTCATTTTTTTTTTCCAAATATAATCGAATTGGAATGGTATAGGAATTTTGATAGTAGTTTTTAACACAATTTTAAGAAAAATATGTAAATAATCTAATTAAGAAAATTTAAATTATATATATAATTTGTTATTATATATGACATTATTGTATAAATATATGATAGAAATTAAATAGTATAATGAAAAAAGAAATATAATTTGGATATATGTATAAGAATCTCTACAAAAATTTATGTTTAATATTGTAAATATTATATACAAATTAATATAATAATATTATATCATTTTTAAAGTTGTTAATATTTATTATTTTTAAGCTAAACCTGTATAATAATATCGATATAATAAATAAACAAGTAAGGAAGGGCTAAGTTCGGATGTAACCGAACATTTTATACTCTCGCAAAGTCAAATGGTATACTCATTTGAGATTTCTTTGTGGATTGGCTGATATTTTCGGTAGAAGGTCAACTATAGGCACTGGGGTCCACATATTTAGTACTTAGGGGCTTGAACAGTTTTGGTTCGATTTAGACAATTTTTGGTCACAAAGTGGCATACTTTAAACGTATTATTCACGCAAGGTTTTACCCCGATATAATCATTGTTGCTTGATATGCATAGTGGAAAGTGAAAGAATCAGATAGAATTGAAAATGGTGTTATATGGGAAATAGGCGTGGTTGTAGTCCGATTTAGCCAATTTTTGCAATATAACATAGAAATATGAAAAGAACGTTATGCACCGAATTTGGTTGAAATCGGTTTAACTGATCCGAAGATATGGGTTTTCACCTAAAAGTGGGCTGTGCCACGCCCACTGTCTAATTTTGAACGCGGTTCCTATAAAGTCATCTCATACCATCCCAGAGATAAAATTTAATGTCTCTGGCGTGTTTAGTGCTTGATTTATCGCGCTTTTAGTAGTTTTTAACAGTACCGTTATATGGGGAGTGGGCCGAGTTGCCGCCCGATTTCAACTATTTTCACACAGAAGTGCTAAAGACATTTGTTTCCAGTAAAATTTGTTATTATAGCATTAGCGGTTTAGCAGACATGCACATTAAACCTATTAGAGGCGGGACCACGCCCACTTTAAAAAAAAAATTTAACTGCAGATGCCCCTCCCTAATGTGATCTCGTGTACCAAATACCAGTCTTGTATCTTATTGCGGAGCTTAGTTATGGCAATTTATTTGTTTTTGATTAATGGCGTTTTGTGGGCGTGGCAGTGGTCTGGTTACGCCCATCTGCAATACCAACCGTCTCACGGTACCAAGAAACATGTCTACCAAGTTTCATAAAGATATCTCAATTTTTACTCAAGTTACAGCTTGCACGGACGGACAGACGGTACATATATTTACCAGTTATACAGTGGAGTGGAGTGAGTGTCCTTGCGATAATTTTGGTTGGCATGTCCCGGAAGAACGGCCATTCTTCATAACCTCCATAAATGTTTCTGTGTCACATGCGGGAAACTCGATGTGGATGACTGAACTTGCCTTTTGAATTGTATTTGTGAAAGCTCTACTCTCGGAAGTGGAGTAGGTGCAATTGTTTTGATTAGTTTTAATTGATCGGAGTTCATAGCTTTGGAGCTTCTTACAGGTGTATTTTGATTTTTATTATCATTAATATTTTATATTATATATTAACTTCCTGCTAAGAAAATTGAAAATTTTCAAAAAATCGGGAAGTTATTGGTTTCACCCCATTTTGCAAAAATCGAGTTCTCAACAGATCTCAACGTTCTGAGGGTCGAGGAAGCTTCCCTGAACATTTCTACGATGATGTCCGTATGTCTGTATGTATGTGTGTGTGTGTGGATGTATGTAAACCTCTTATAACTTTTAAACGGCTCAACCGATTTGAATAAACTGAACGTCGTTTCATTGCACTTGACATCGTTTGCCGCAAACCGGGTCGAAATCGGTTGATTTACTTGCGAGAAATTGTTAACGAAAGAAATCACCAAAATTGATTAGTCTTTGAGAAATTTGGGAAATAGTGTTATAGTAAACTCCCATTAAACTCGAAGAGCTCAAAAGCAGTGAAAGAAGCGAAATTTGAACGTTAACGTATGAAATTAACGGGAAGTTGCAGGGATGGCCCTTGAGGCCAACCGTTTTCCACATTTTTTTGTATGTAATCCTGCTTTTTTGCTGCAAGGGGTATTGTGGGATATATCCCATTGTGGACTTTGAAAATTTGTATATATGTATAAGTGTGTACGTATATGTAGTTTACGCAATTATTGAGTACTTTTTGAGATATTTTTTTGGTTTTGTTTTTTTGCAAATTTACTTTACTAATTCCGTATTCACTTTACCGACGTTTAATTATGAATAAGCTAATTTTAACGTAACGGTTTTAGAAATTATATAAAATTTTAATAATACCCAGTTTATGGTAAGAAGCAAATCGAATTTATTGCTTTAAATTTGAAAATAAAGTTTTTGTGCTAAGATCCGTATGACCTTCTCTATTAACGTCTTAATTTTAATTCATTACAATTTTATTCATAACGCTTAACTTATCTACCTGTTCCAATACTTGAAGTTTCTTCAATTCCTGTTGTCGATTTCCTTATTGCATTTTCAGTAAAACTGAAATACTATCGTCAGCAAACGTCTACGGGTTATTATTACTATATATATATAACATATTGTTTAGATGGAGCTCCTTCATCATTTTTAAACTTAGGATTTCTTCCTCTAGTTTCGAATGTGTATTTGGCTGTAAAATTGCTGCTAACTTTTTCGTTAAATTAATACATTTGACCTTCTATCCACACTGTAGAATTTTGTAATTCTATTGCGTATGATCCAGAAAGGTTTATATTGTGGCTATCAATATTTATTGCTGGTTTCCTCTTAAGGAGACGTGGGACACGGGTAGTATTGTTTATGTCTGTAATATTCTTACTACAGTGAAACCTTGATATAACGAACCTTAATATATCGAATTCCTTGATATAACGAATTTTTTAAAATCCCCTAGCACTGCCCATAAGAGCTCATGTAAAATATAGCTTTGTATTACGAGTATTTCTTTTTTCAACCTCACTATAACGAATTTTTAGACTCAGCAAAATATAGATCGAGATTATTTTTGACCTTTACTTAACAAATTTTTTGATCCACAACCTTCATATAACGAATGACTGCTTTTCTCGTCAGCTGTTTGACTGTAGTCAAAAACATCCCCCCCTTAGTTAATCGCTTTTTGACTATAGTTTGCTCACTCCCTCCACTAGCTGGCAAAAGCTGATGATTTGATTGGCTCGCAGCTACTTGCGACTTTTTCAAGAAGCTGAGGATGCAAAGCTCAAATTTTCAATTTATCTTTCGCTGCAACTACGATCACTACCTACAATCTTCCGTAAAACAGTTTTTTTAAAAACTAATTGTAAACTTCGTCTTTTGATCCAGTAAATTCAGTTGCAATGGCTGAAAAACGTAAAAGTTAAGTGTTGCAGAGAAACGAAAAATAATCAAGTTTGTAGACGAAAATCCTTTAGTAAAAAAATTAAAAATTGCCAGGAAGTTTAACATTTAACAACAAGTACATTAGCTACAATTTTGAAATCAAAAGAAAGATTCGCTGAAGAAAGCGGGCTACCTGCGAATAGTAAAGGATTAAAATTGTGCGAGTATACAGACGGAGAAGAATGTGTTTTAAAGTGGCTCAAACAATGTCGAGACAAAAATGTCAGCAATTTGCAGTAGAATTGGGACATGCGGGATTTCGTGCCAGTAATGGATAGCTTCAAAACTTTAAAAGAAGAAATGAGATTATTTTCCGAAAAATATGTGGTGTGAGTGCGGAAGTGAATGAACAAGTATGTGACGACTGGAAAGAAAAACTTTTATTTCAGACTGAGGGCTATGACCCTGAAGATATTTATAACATCAATAAAACCGCATTTTTTTCTATAAGTGTTTGCCAGACAAAACCCTTACATTTGAAGGTGACAAATGCCATGGTGGGAAAAACAGCAAACTGCGGTTAACAGTGTTGCTAGGTTGGTAAATATAAAAATCCACGGTGTTTAAAGATGTGAAAGTATTGCCAACAGATTGACCGGCAAACAGTAAGGCATGGATGACCTGTGATTTTTTTAATAATTGGCTGAGAAATCTTGATGAAATATAAAAGAAGAAAAAAAACATTCTGTTGGATAATTGTACTACGCATGGAAAAATTCCTCCTTTAACGAATATAAAAATAATGTTTTTGCCCGCAAATACGACATCAAAACTGCAGCCACTCGACCAAGGCATAATTCAAAGTTTCAAAATGCACTACCGGAAAGAAGTTGTCAGACAATATCTTCGTGACATCGAACATCAATAAAGTCAGCAAAGAAACAATTCAAAATTGTTTTAAACAAAGTGGATTTGAAGTTTCATGCGAAAAAGAAAACAATAATTTTCTTTGCGTAGAGGAATTAAATTTTCCAGAGGCTGACTTTCAAGAGTTTGTGACCTTTGATGATGATGTTGCCGTCTGTATTGCCAGAAGTTGATGAAGAACCAGAAGAAGTTTGGGAAGAAGAAACCAGAGTACACCAAAGTGATTTCACAGTCAAAGACGCACGCAACGCATTGAATGTGATTAAAAGTTTATTTAAAAAAAAAAAGAAGTTTGTCTGATAGTGTAGTTAAATCAATATATCTATAACTAACACTAGCAGGCAAACGACGATTGATTCCTTTTTTTTCATGTAAAGAAAAATTGAATGAAGGTTAAGAGTGGTTTCCTTTAGGATGTTTACATTCTAGCTTTCTATTTTATGTCTATATTTATATTTTATGTTCACACGAATTATATCCCTTATATTCTCTATTTATCGGAAAATTAACTGTTAACAAATAAATAATAATGTTTTGATTAAAGAGTGATATCATTTATTATACATAATATATTATAGAAATTTTCGTACTACAGTACAATCTTGTTATAACGTTAATAAGTTCCATTTAACCTCAATATAACAAACCTCACTGTAACTAATAACTCGATATAACGAATATTTTCTAGTTCCTTTCAGATTCGCTAAATCAAGGTTACACTGTATTACATATTTTTATACTCTCGCAACATATTGCCACAGAGTATAATACCCAAATATTTTATTATTTTTACCAGCTATTATGTTTTGTTTGGAATTTACTTACATTCTTTTTTATTTAAATTGGTTTTACTATAGTAGATTCACAAACATCTTCTTTAGAAAAAGGTATTCCATTAATGTAAAATAATATGTATCGTATGATATAAGTTTTAAATTTACTAATTCGAGTGATTCCTCGATATTGTTTAATGTATTGTTTTTTTTTTTCAAATATAACTTTTACTAGTTTAAGTTCATCGTTTAATAAAATATATGAATTGACTATGCCGACTTTAGCCCATATTGCATATTTTATCATTAATTATTATACCCTGAACAGGGTATATTAAGTTTGCCACGAAGTTTATAACACCCAGAAGGAAACGTCGGAGACCCTATAAAATATATACATAAATGATCAGCATTTTCTAACAAAAAAGCTGCTCATTTGTCGGAACAGCCGATATCGGACCACTATAGCATATAGCTGCCATACGAACTGAACAATCGGAATCAAGTGTTTGTATGGAAAATCCTTTCATTTGACGAGGTATCTTCATGAAATTTGGCGTGTAATATTTAAGGCATTAATTCAATCCTCGAAGAAATTGTATAGATCGGATGACTATAGCCATGACGAAATTGGGCATGTATTATTATTTGAGGCAACAATGTAATCTCCGAAGAAATTGTATAGATCGGATGACTATAGCATATAGCTGCCATATTAACTGAACGATCGAAGTGCTTGCATGGAAAATTTTTTTATTTGACGAGGTATCTTCACGAAATTAGGCACGAGTTATTGCTTAAGGCAACAAAGTTTTCTCTACAGAAATTGGTCAGATCAGATCACTATATCATACAGCTGCCATACAAATTGAACGTTCGGAATCAAGTTCTTGTAAGGGGCCTTTGTATTTGTGAAGGGTTTTATAGCTTCGGCGCAACCGAAGTTAAGGTTTTTTCTTGTTTTTTCTTTGATTATATTTAGTTTGTATTTAATTTCGATTGCGAGATTATGTTGTATATCGTCATTTATTTGTACTATTTTTAGAATTTTATTTGATATTGTAGAAATATTTTTAAATCTATCAAAAATTACAGTTGTTTGTTTAAAGAAGTCTGGGTCAGATTTAGCTCTTTAATTAGAATTGGAAGGAGAGGATTTTCCTCGGTAATTTTTGTTTTAATAGTACTGCTTAAGTCGTTCAATGTAATGTGTTCCAAGTCCACTTTTTGATTATTATTGTGTAAGTTCCTGCCTGGATTTTGTATAATCTATTATTTTAAAGTCTGCGTACACCAAATGTATAAAAAATCAGGAAAGTTAACATAAAGAAAGAAATATAGCCAGGTCTTGATGTTGCTTTTGTGTACTGGTCGTCTCTTTTTTGTAATTACAACACAAGATTTGCTTTCTTTTACAATTTCTTGTTTATATATTGCTGTTAGATTTGAGTCTATTGGTTTATATATTTAATCATATATCATTTCTCCTAGCACGTTTTACGATATTTCTATTATTGTTGTGAATTTCTAAGTCTTTTATCTGTCGTTTTTTTAATGTCTCGATATTTTCTCGTCGTGAGTTTTCGTATTGCTGTGGGTTCATTGAAACGCGTCCTCCAAAAATAGTTTCTATTGGTTATTTTCCAGCTGTAGAATGTATTGAATAATTATATTCGTAGGTGCAACGGCCTAGCAGTTCTTGAAATGAGCGGTGTATTCGTTCGGTTTGAATGCAACGCTTAATTTCGGAAAGTGTGGGGTGAAATCTCTCGACTTGTCCATTGACAGAAAATTATTTAACTCCAGAAATTGACCTCCCACCATTATACACATTCGGAAATATTTTACTGATATATTTAAAACATGCTCCATCCTTGTTTAGAGCTTTTACAAATTGTTTTATCAGAGTGAAGAGGAGGTAATATAATTGCGGTTGCTGGCTACTAGAGAGGCATTCATCACATTTATATTACACGGTACTAAATTCACTCTCAAAGGCCAAACCCTTTTAGTCCAGTGTACTGTCTTGGCTCAACTATCCCATAAGCAGATGAAATAGGGACATTTAGTATATCCCCCTTGTTGATCCAAAAGAAAATTTACCATTTTAAGGTCGCCGCATATAAGGCAGTTATGTTTTATGTATTTTATTTTCTCCATAGCAAATAGACCTTTTTTAAGAAATCAGGTGCACTTAAACAGTATTCACATATAGGCACCACAAACAGCAAAAAAAAAAACTATTCGTATTATTGAAACAAGTTCTTCTGACCAGTGTAGATATAGCGGTTTATTTATGAAATTTAGTAATTTTTGACCTAAAAATTAATTGAAGTAAGCCGAGTAATGATATTTTAGGAAGTATCTGTATCACTAAAACTAGAGCTGCTGGAATGAAACTGAGGATAGATATGAAATCAGCGACGTCAAACTAGTAAGAAACAGTTTACAAACTTCATAAAACACAAAAAATTAATTTTGTTTACCAGTGTAATCATAGCAATCGTAATTCTTGTTCTTATTATATTGTTCCTTTATACAAAAGATGTAACTTTAAACCCACTTATACTTGTACTAAAAAAATTAAGAAAAGTAACAAAAGAAAGTAAAGAACCGCCGCAAGAAATGGAAATTCTACAAAATTCATTACTCACATAATACCCACCACTATCAGCCTAAGCTATATAGTATAGAATGTAAATGACGTATTTACGACTTCACCATAACCTACTTACACAAAAAGACCAACCGCGGTGTTCCACTTAAGTGGATTTCATCTTAAAAAAAATAGGAAGGAAGGGCTAAATTCGGGTGTAAAGTATAAAATACTTTTGCAACTTGCAAGGAAAGGAAGCAGGGAAAACACCTTTAGGAAAACTGTATATTAAAAAATGTTTCGAACAATTCAACATTTATTATTCGACGAAATCGTAAATGGATTACAATCAAATTTGGTATTTTATTAAGTTATATTATAGGTCACTTAGTTTTATTAATTTGTTAAATCGGATGATAACCGTGCCCACTCCCCATAAAACGGGTTTGTTAAAGCGCGATAAATCAATAACTAAACGCGTCAGAGACATTAAAATTTACATCCATTCATACGTGCAAGAAAGAAATTTAATACACTGGTGATTAAAAAAAAAATTTAAAAGACATGATAAACCAGTTTAAACACAAATCTACCAAAGGTACAGTGAAGTGGAGTGCAGTGGCAAACCCAAAAATTCACAAAAATATATATACGATACAGGGTGCAGTGACATAAAAATATATACGTACAAACATATATACACGTATACCAACAAACACCATAGTTTCAACAAACAAATTTTTCAAAAAGACAAAAACACAAATCGGGCCCGAAATCTAAAAGCACCTTAACAAAAAAAAACGATAACCACGGATCAGTTTCACCAACAAAAAATAAAAAACGGGCGCGAAACTAAAATACAAAGCAAAAAATTAAGAAAATTAACGGGCCAGTTTTAAAGGAAAAGACAAACAAAAACAGCTAACATAACTGAGGAGGAACACTGAATAATTAGCATGAAGACGACATAAGCAGCAAACACCCACGCGAATGGTTATAAGGCTAATATTCCCTAAAAATCCCCTTGAGGCGATACAAAATGAGACGGATTGATTCCACTTATTGTTAATCTTTTATATGTATGTATGTTTATAATTACGGTTTTATATAACACCAAACGGATCATATTTGAATCCGTTTAAACAGTTTAAATAAACGGGCAACAAACTTTTCCAATATACGGTACAAATCGAAATACCGATATAACGCAGTTTGCCAGTATTTACATATGTTTATATTCAAATACTCACACGATATATACATATGTATATATTCAAATATATAAATATATACATATGCATATACTATATACAAATTATTGATCGCTTAGATACGCTTACCTTTATATGTATATATACAAACAAACCTTAAGAAACTATAAAAACAAACAAATCCAGGTATTTACTTGCACTATTTTCAGGCAGGCAATAACCCTTATGTTTAACAAAACAATAAGCAGTATTGCTTAAAATATGTAAACAAAGGCATTATAAAAGTTACAAAACAAAATAATAACATAAGAAATAAAAAAGAGTGTAAAAAACCAAACAAAACAAACATACGTGTACATATATATATGCATATTACATCTAAATATATTTTTAATATATGGTACTTATACAATTTAATATTATTAATATTAACAATTATTGCTGACGCTAATTATTTAGTTAGCAATAATACCCCATTGACGTTTGAAGACGTTATTAATTGACAACAGGAAGTGACAGCCCGCACGAGCGGCCAAAGCTCCAATTCCGTAGAAGTTCAGGTATTGGAACAGGTAGATAAGTTAACTTTTTAGCGTAAGAATAAAATTGTAATGAGTTGGAATTAAGACGTTAATAAAGAGTATCAGTATCATCTTACGAAAAAAAAAATATTTTTTTTCAAATTTAAAGTAATAAATTCGATAATTGGCGCCTGAGCTAATGTTTTAAGCGAGTAATTTGAAAAGAACGCGTAACGGTAAAGTGTACCGTGTGTAGTACAAAACCGGGAGCGTTTAAAAAAACCATCCGAAAAAACGGAAAAGTGCACCGTATGTAGTACAAACGGGAATACCTGAAACCCGCGCAAAAAACATAACAGAAAATTTTACCGTTTTAAAAGTAACTAATTTAAATTTCGCTAAAAGAAATACTGATAAGTACAAATTTTTAGAAAGACAAGAAAAAATATTTTAAAGAAATTTTTCAAATAAAATAATTTAAAATTTCTAAAAGAGAAATTCTGTTTTTATAATAAAGTTCTCGTATAGCCAGTAGAGTAATAATATAAAATCTACTCTCACTTATCCTTAACACTAAACAAAATTGGTTGCATAGACTTTAGCAGAAGTCCGTCCGAATACTTACTGAATCTTACAGTATCATTCAAAAAAACCACAACCGAGACCGGAGCCAATGGTTATCGATCCTAGCATAGGACAAATGCAATAAGCTATGCAAATAGGCCGAATTTTCGATATGTAAGAAAAATACAAAAAAAATTTAATGTAACAAGTTCACTAACTAAACAACAAAGAAATTTTCATGTAATTACGAGCGTAGAGCGAGCCGAAAACCTTTGTCCAGAAAGTCATACGTTTCTATAATAGCAATCACAATAAATATTACTTCTAAAAATCCCGAATACTAAACTAACGAGCACTATCATCACTCTTCATTGCCTTATATTAATTGTAGGATACAGATTCCAACCAAAACTATATACAGCCACATATGGCTAAAAAGAAAATCCAAAGTGACAAGAACTTTTTCGCAAATTCAGTATGAGGAAGAATAGAAATCAATTATCATACGTACGCCTACCTGTGTACTTACCAAAAATAAATATAATGTTTTATTTTCCCCCTTCTCTCACATATTATATTTTCACGCAATACTTGGCAACGATACTCTTAATGAACTATCCGCAATTATTCGTACTAAAGACAATTTCATGACCATAAACTACTCATATCGAATAAAACTAAAGCAATTATTTTCACAAGACGTGGATCACGTTATTATCAGATATAACCACATAAAAAATTTCCAAAAAGAATCAATGAAATCAATAATAAACAAAAATTTTGACCTTTTCTCCGACCTTAACGAAAGGATTACTTATACTACGAAATTCGTCGACAACATAAGAACCAATTCAAATACACCAGCTTTAGATGACATTCTTAGAAAACATATTGGGAAATCCTGTTATGTTTATATTGACGATGTAATCATATTCAGAAAGATGAAAAAACCCATGCTCAACACATGCTTTAAATTTTCAAAACATTACAGGACGCTAATATGAAATTACAAATGAAAATGTGCGTATTGTTGTTATTTTCACAAGCCCATCTAAAGTAAAAAGTATTGCAGATTTTCCATACCTCAAAACACTTAAAAACCTTAGATAATTTTTAGGACTTTCAGGATACGCTTTATAAAACAATTTCGTTGGAGATTCTTAGCTAATGATCCGTTCCAAAATTCATGAAGATATCTCGTAAAATGAAAAAGTTTTGTATACAAGAACTTCATTCCGATTGTTCAGTTTGTATGGCAACTATATGCAATAGTGGTCCGATATCGGCCGACAAATGAGCAGTTTCTTGAGAAACGGTTATATGCTGAATTTAATATCGATATATCAAAAACTATACTTTATACAGACATACGGACATGGCTAAATCGACTCTGCTCATCATTCTGATCATTTATATATATATTTGATAGGGTCTCCAAGTTTCCTTCTGGGAGTTACAAACTTCGTGGTAAACTGAATATACCCTGTTCAGGGTATAAAAATCCAAATCCGATTAAAGGATGAAGGATGAATATATCTAGACCATTAAGTAAAACTGAAGAAAGCTATGCACTTAATGAAAAAGAAATGCTTGCCATTATTTGGGTATTAAATACATTTAGAAATTATATTTATAGATTTGCGAAAGTAATAATCCATTGAGATCATACACCTCTCACTTATGTCTTGAGCAATAAAAATAATAATTCGAAATTAAAGCGATGGAAAGCCACATTCGAAGAGTATAATTACGAATTGGAATAAACCTGGCAAAGCCAACATAGTAGCAGATACCCTTTCAAGACCATTTGAAATAAATTCTTTATCAGTAGCAACACATTCAGATGACAGCTCATCGCACAACCTAATTCCAGCCGTAAAAGTAATGCTTTCAAAAACCAACTTTGGATCTCATTAGGAGACGAAAATAGTTACCAACTTAAAATACCATAGACATGTAATAATTTAACAAAAATTTTCTTCAGGTAACCTAATTTCACTTTTTAAATGTTACTTTAACTCTTCGGTGATAAACGGTATATTTACTTCCGAAAAAATAATGGAAACAATATTTTAACAAATATATATTATATATTCACTTTTCAAATTATCAAATTCGATATAGGTACTTAAACGAAAGTTGATGATATTACGAACGGGGACATTCAAAACGAAACAATATTAAAAGAACATAAACGCGCACACAGAAATAGAGACGAAGATGCAAAACAAAGTTATATAATATAATGTTTTCAATTCGATTCTTGTATGTTTTATTCTAATAACTTTACTTCCCATTATTTTCAATTTACTATTTAATTTTTCACAGTTTTGTATAATTGTACTTGTAGTTTCGGTTTAATAAAAGCAACGGCATCAGGGTAAGCACGGTTCGTGTGGAATTGGTCTTTATTAATTTTTTATTTCTTTTCCAAACTGTGTTTTCTAATATTGGGTCTATTTCGATTAGTAATTTTATAAAGATCTGAGTATATTTTTTCTACATTCTTGTTTGCTTTAAATGGATTTTCCGGCGGCATGCTTAGTTTTGTGGTTTTATACTTATGTAAATAAATATTTCTATCTTGCATAATTTAACTCCTTCATCGTTAGATCAATTAGTTATGGTGGTATTAATAATATCTCTATATACTGCTTGTATAATTTCAAAATTCGCATCACTAAAGATGTACATGGTAATATTTCTATGAATAAAATAATCAAGCAAAAATTGTTTAGCCTTTTCATTTGGCATTTCATCGTAATGGATTGTGGTGATTGAATTACCAAAAGTTATTAACTTTATATTGATCTTATTCAATAAATATTATTTGATTGATGATTAATCTTTTTTCTCTCCATATAATCTATTTTAAATTGAAATTCGTTTAATTTAGATCTCCACCTTGTAGTTTAGTATTTGGTTCCTTCAATGTATGCAACCACCTAAGAGGTTGATGGTCACTAGATCTTTGGAAATGTCGTCCAAGTAATTAATGACGGAATTTAATTTTAATTTAATGTTCTGCGAATAAAGTAGATAGGATGACCAATTTGATAGTGTAGGGTCCCGAGGGATAAATTACTACCGTTTGTAGTTAAAACAATTTTTTTTCTTTCAGAAATCATGCAAATGGGATTGCAAATGTTTTTACTTCTATCGACAGTGCGAAAATGGGTGAAATCGGGTGACAACCCCACCCACTCCCAATATAACGGTACTGTTAAAAACTTGAAAAAGCGCGACACATCAAGCACTTAACACGCCAGAGACATTAAATTTTATCCCTGGGATGGTATGAGATGACTTTATAGGAACCGCGTTCAAAATTAGACAGTGGCCGAGGCACCGCTCACTTTTAGGTGAAAACGCTATCTTGGGATCTGCTTAACCGTTTTCAACCAAATTCGGTACATAACATTCATATCATATTTCTATGTTATAGTGCTTTCCACTATGCAAATCAAGCAACTATGATTATATCGGGGTAAAACTTTGCGCGAATAATGCGTTTAAAGTATGCCACCTAGTGACCAAAAATTATCTAAATCGTACCAAAACTGTTCAAACTAATTGGCCAATATTCCATTCCAGGTTAATATCGTCGTCTTCTTCACAATTGCTGCCAGTTTGTGAGAATTTTCGATGCAATATGTGCATAGAAAGTAGCCTTGGAACAATATATTGCATTTCATGTGCGGAGGGATGATTATTGCATCCCAAGTTTGCCCGTATTTTATAAAAAAAGTTTTCTAAGGCATCCTGGTTCATCTTCTCTAAGAGTAAAAATTATAAATATATTCAAATATTCATTAAATATATCGCCGCTCAAAGCAATCATTTCATCAATTGTGAGCAATCATTGCATTTTTTATGGCTTTTATAAAATCGATGTGATCTCTCAATCGATTAATTTTATCAAAACAATTTCTCTGTATTGGGCGCCTTAACGGATTTGGATTGTAAAGTGTTTTACAATCCAATTCGTCGAAAAGGTCATTCATTTTTTTAACCAGCAGTTGGGTTGCTTTGGCGCATTTATTAATATGCTCATCGGAGCCCAATATATTTTCTTTAATCGCCATTCCTATTGCTGCGGCAACCGAATTACTGAGCAGTTGGGTAGCTTATGAGACAGACATTTTATCAAAAGTCGCGGCACATTTTGGGCACATTTTAAAATTAACATTCGCTTGGCCGATGGCATATATTTTTCTAACAACTTCAAACGTTGTTATACCATCACGTGTTTCTAAGTCATATTTTATTATCATATTGCGTATGCATTTAATCAAATGGCAATAATCGAACATAAAATATATATTATTTTCGTTATGAAAAAAATACGGCTGTTCTAGCGTTGTGCCCAATAGTTGTCTCAATTTTAGATTTTGAGCACCTTGATCACAAACTATTGTCTTGATGTTTAGTCCGATTTTCTGCGAGGCATTTATATTGCTCTTAAGCAAATTCATCAATTGCGTACTTTTCACGCTATCTTTTGCCACACAATAGGAAAGTACATATTTCCATTTTCCGACTAAGCCTTTTAGCATAAAAAAGCAGCACTTATTGCCGATCACGCTTTCTCGGAGACCTTCTCCATTATCGACGAAGCCATCAATTAAATCTTAAACTTTATCATATGTGAGATCTTTTCTAATTGATACTTCGTCGAAAACTAATTGGCATATACGTTCTTCACTTTTCATGTCTTGAACAATTTTTTGTAAATTGTTCAAGACTTTCTCGTCGATACCGAGGGAGACATACCGGACCGGACGCCAACGCAAAAGCGTTTTATTTGTAAGGTAACGCGAATTCCAAGTCCTCACGCAAAAAATTATAGGCTTTAGTCGACATATAGAGCCATTACTTTACCCGAGCGTAATGCTTATGACCACTAACAGTGATCTCTTTACTGTTTTCGCACTTCATTTCTATCTCATGAAGGCGTAAATATTTTTCAAACTCTTCCAATGAGATATCATTAAATGGCGCATTTTCTATCTGCCCACCATAGGATTTTTCAATCGCCTGCAAACTCCACTACGATGACACTCTTTCTCCGTCATCTTCGGTTCTTATATGCAAAACCGGAATACCTTTATTTAATATTCTCTTTGATGAAACGTCATCTTTGTGAAAATGTCTTTTACATATATATAAATTTTTTTCAATTGGCAACTGTAGATTACAGGTACTTGCCCAATTATTTCGAGCAACTTCCGTTTGAGGAAAACGGAAGAGCTTCCTGCTCTCCCAACCGGCACAGTTGCGAACGCAGCAACTTTTTGATGTCGGTTGGAATAAATGGGTAGAGGCCTCATCTAAAAAAGATTAATTAATTACAAAAAAATATATAGCAATAATATACAAATATAACTATATAAAAAAGTATAAAAAAATTATGAGAGTATAAAATGCTCGGTTACACCCAAACTTAACCCTTCTCTAATTATTTTTGTATTAATATTAGAGGGTAGATCATTCATTAATCCATTACAACAATTTTCAAATTCATTTTATTTAATTTTTTTTTATCCCTAATGTGTGCCAAACACAATTAAATGGGCACCCACAAACAGAGTACAAAACATGCACACAAAATTACATGGACCCCTACAAGCATAGAAGAAAACACACACCCAAACTAGAGAACATACAAGAATTTTCACCTTCTTGTTCTTTAACGTTCTCTGCGCACACTAATATGGGCACCCATAATTTAACAACAAAACACTCACACACAATTAATATGAAATTATAAGCATTTGCACTTACCCAGATTCATTGTTGGTACCGCACTGTTTAAATGACTATAAATTCCCCTTCCAACTACACCGCTTCATCAGGGTAAATAATGCCACACCCTAATACAACACACCACACCTTGGAACACAACTCGCACTCACAACATACACGACCACACTGCACACGATGTCACCACAGAAGTTACCACCATACACGATGACTCCCCACACAATCAACAAAAATAGGAATTGGATCATCAATTCAACACATTCGAAGTAATAGCGATCCTGCGCGCATACCATACTTTTCGCAAACCCAAACTCGTTTCGCGAACGTAGTTTTGGATCTTCACCGCCTCCAGTTTTCGGCACGAACATTTGTAGCGTCAATTTAATATTTTAATATATTAATAAATAATTTAAAGTTTGTACTCGTTACTCGGACATTTTTATTTACGATGGTTTGTGCAAGTGTCTGATTTATTCATGGTCCTTCGAGCCATAGTGAGCGACACTATGGATTAAAAAAAATAAAAAAAAAATCCACAAAGTTCGGTGACCCAAAACTATATAATATTATATATAGTGGTACAAAAAACATACATACAGATAAGTAAACAAGCATATATATAACAAAAATAATACAAAAAAGCGGTGCAAAATAATAGTTACATATTGACAAATATACATACATAGTTAAAAAAGGGTGAAGAGACAAAACCAAAGTGCATGTGAAAAACAAAATATACAAAACTGTATAAGCAAAAAACAAAAAACAACTAAAACACAGATCGGGCGCGAAACCTAAAAGCACTTAAACACAAAACATAAATAAAAACAACTTAAACGGGCGCGATCCCTCAAACATATATACATGAAAGTGTGTGCATCAAAAACAAAATACAAACAATTATAAAGCGATTTTAATGAACAAGAACAACTTAAGGAGGTCGCGAAACTACAATAATCGGACGCGATCATAAAAACAACAATTTAACACGCATAAGGAGCTAGCCAGCTGGATGCCGAAGAGGACAGACACTGGAACAAAACGCAGAAGGCATAAAGGCAGCATATATATATACATAAGCGCTCCACAAAATACCCTACAGAATCAAAGTGAGCGTATTCATTTCACTTTTATTTATTTTTGCACATATGTTTATCGAAAGGATACAGTTTATCTTTATATAAACTTTTATATTATATGTATATGTATCCACATACATATTCTGAAACATTAATAACAATAAATAATAATTTGTTGTTAATATACGCTTACCTTCGTATATTTAACCACACAAAATTAAACAACAAAAAAATATATAAATACAAGTAAACATACAAACATATATGCATACTTTAGTGCAAAAATATATGTACTTATTCATAATCCGTACATATATTCTTTATACATATAATTGCCAAGCGCAATATATACCATATATGTACTTATATACATTTCAGATATATTCATAACTGAAATTTAGAAACTGCAAAACTATATGGTACATACGTGATAAATACAAATTTGCACAATAAAATATTTACCTATAGCCAAGACGGTAAACTACCTGCGCATTATCAATTCTCTGTTTTCGCTTTATTCGTACCGGGAAAATAATACATATTTACCATATTTATACATACGGCATAGAATCTATGCCTATGCTTATATACCTTACATACATTGGGTCAATTACACTATGAAAATTTAGAAAATTATATAAAAAGTTGTAAAATTACAAAAAATAAAATAATAAACGTTGTAGTAAAATTAACACTATCAGAAATAAAAAATAAATAAATAAATTTGTACTTAATACATTAAAACATATACAATTGTAGTTGTACAAATTTTCTAAGTCCACATTGGCATACATCCCGCAATACCCCTTGTAACAAACAAGCAGGATTGCGTACATAAAAAACTAAAAGCACATTGATCTCTTCAACGAGCTCTCAATTGCATTAGAGAATATACATACATACGCTCAAACAATCCGTGCATACTTATGTACAAAGTGTATTGATCTCTTCAACGAGCTCTCAATTTCACGAGCACATAAATATATACTAACAAGTCCGTGTATTAGGGTGTACCTAAATACATCAACATAAGGACATAATAAGTATTATTAAATTAAAAGTGACATTCTTAATAACTAAATTAAGAAAATTTAAATTACGCTCACAAATATATATTTAAAATAAAATTCATATTGAAAAATTATTTCGCAAGTAAATATTTATCTAGTCCGAAAAAAAATCGTATATACGTAAAATAGTATTCGGTATTAATTATCATTTATTGCTGCATTTAAATCAGTTTACACTGAGAAAATTTTAATTAACTTTGACACATATAGTAATAAATAACAAAACAAAAATGGTTAATGACGATAAAAATCAAATTACACCTGCAGAAGCTACACGCGCAAGACAGGTTACCACAAAGCACATAAAAAGCAAAAATATTTGTGTTGCCAAATTCATTTCCGAGAGTGACAGATTAACACGATACTGCACTCGATTTTCATTTTCACCTATTCAAGACATTTCTGAATCGTTATTGGAAATAAAAAAAACAAAATATTGACCATTTTTGGACTCATCTCCAAACGGCTCATGACGCCATAGTAGATTATGACAATTCAGATCTACCACACGATTTTAAATCATCGGCTTACGCACTATACGAAAACTGCTTAGACCAGTACGAAGCTACAAAAGCTATGATCTCCGATCAACTAAAGCTAATAAAAGCAATTGCACCTACTCCACAACAGCGAGTAGAGCTGCCACAAGTTCAAAGTCAAGAGGCAAGTTCGGGCATCCATCTCGAGGTGCCCGCATGTGACACAGACATATTTTATGGAGGTTATGAAGAATGGCCGTCCTTCCGGGACATGTTCACTGCCGTATACATCAACCATCCAAAATTATCAAAAGCGCAAAAGTTGTATCACCTCCGATACAAAACTAAAGGTCAAGCAGGCGCAATAGTAAAACAGTTCGCACTAAATGACGACAATTTCAATTTGGCTTGGGAAGCTCTAAAAGCAAGATATGAAAATGAAAGAATATTGGTCGATAACCAAGTAACGACACTAATAAACTTGCCAAAAATTCAAAAAGAAACCAGTGAAGAGTTTATAAGACTACAATCCACTGTTTCAAACTGTTTGTCGGTTTTATCGACACAAAATATTCCCACAGACAGCTGGGACCCTATACTGGTAAACATATGCACCGCCGCATTACCAAAAAAATCTTTAGTTTTATGGGAGCAATCGCTCTCATCACGAAAGAAATGCCCCACGTGGCAACAAATGAAAGACTTTCTTACTACCCAGTACGAAATGGCTGAAAGGGTAGACAAAAAGCTAATTAAAACAAAAAATGTACAACACGACCAAAAAAGAAGCTTCAATAGACCCCAAGCTAGTAGAAAAAATAAATTAAACAGAAGCTTTTACAAATCTCAATCGTTCACATCCGAACAAAATAATCATACGTCATGCGAACTATGCACAAGAGGGCATAAACTACAAGCTTGCGAGAAATTCAAAAAATTAAAAATTATAGAAAGAAACTATTTCGTGAGATCAAAAAAATTATGTACAAATTGCTTGTCACATGCGCATACATATAAAAATTGTAAAAGCAAATTCAATTGCCTATATTGTCACAAAAGACACCACTCAATGCTTCATTACAGCAAATTTCCCATAACACCCCAAAGAAGCGCTTATACAAAAATAACCACAGGTTTAGTGGTAACAACAACTCCCAAAAACCGAAATCCCAAAAATTGCCAAAAGACACCATGTTGCTCAAAGGCACAAAAAACTCAAACGCTACACAGCGAAATACAAAATAGGGTATTACTACCCACAGCAGTCATCTCCATCGAACACCGAGGAGAACTGTTTAAACTTAGGGCCTTAATAGACCAAGGATCACAACGATCTTTCATAGCGTCTAGGGCTCAAAATAGGCTACAACTGCCAACAAAACAAGCCAACTTTGAAATTACAGGAATGGGCGGAAGAGTAGTTCAAAACTCTAATAAAATCTGCCCCATTACCTTAATTTCCCCCCAAGCGGATAAGCACATACAAGCAGAAGCTATAGTCTTACCGCAACTTACAAATATGCTTCCAAGCTATCACATAAATAGCAAGCATTGGCAAAAGGTTTCACACCTAAAGCTAGCAGATCCCAACTGCAACACTCCCGCTCAAATAGACCTTCTATTAGGCAGCGATCTCATACCACAGATAATACTCGAAGGTATTGAGAAAATTTCAAATACACTTCTGGCACAAAACACTATTTTTGGGTGGATCCTAAGTGGACTAGTTTCGGAACCAGTTACCACCATGACCACTCAAGTTGAGGAAATCTCAAACGAATACCTCAATTCACAATTGAAAAAATTTTGGGAGTTAGAAAAATGCCACCTCATATCAATTACAAACCCAGAAGATCAGTATTGTGAAGACTTCCACAAAGCCACAACTAGTTGATCAAATAATGGCCGGTACGTCGTACGACTACCACTAAAGCCACAACTTTCCAACACCCCACAAATTGGCACAAGAAACCAAGTCAGAGCTTCTTCTGACACCCCTAGTGTTAACAACACAAATATTTATGAAACAACTAAATCATCCAAATATATAACTAAATATACCAAAAGAAAATAATTTCCAACAATATAAAAATACAGGGGATCCACTAGAATGCAATATCTGACTAGTTTTCATATCGTACTGAGCCAATATCCGCATTATTCGCAATAATAATTTCGACCCCGCAGGATGGCTTTCGCCAATTATGATACAAGCGAAAATCCTAATCACAATTCTCAAATAATCTAAACGATATTCGAATCTCCCGATTCTTGGTCGCAATCGCCCACGCCCATACATAATATCGTTCGCAGTATAGTTGTCCAAGAAAGTCGAAATATCGACACCTATCTTACTATAGCGGCTCATAGTTGCCTCAATTTTCATAATTATAAATAATTCAAAAATCAAGTTAAGGGAGCACCATACTCCCAATGTGAAACAGTGACGCACCTACAAAAAGCAAAGGTCGCACTTATCCCAAATATCTAAGCGCTCATCAAACGGGTAGTTTATGGGAAACACTTGTAAAAGTTGTAAACCTCACTTTAAAAAGTGGGCGAAAATCTTAAATCTCACTCTCGCAAGATCCCTCTTCAAAGGTTTCAAAGGAGCACCCATTCTGGCCATATCTGAGCCAGGCGTGGAGTCGCTAACCGTAATAAATCGATGGTAAAGAAGTTTTAAACAAACAAATCGAATAAATGCAAAACAACGTTGCTTGCTTAACGCACTAACTTCCAAATCAAAAAACATAATACCCATTTTAAAATCAAGATTCCATCCTACACGTACAGGTAAATATGGATCTACCACTACTGCATTATCATGCATACCGCGCCCTCGGCTACTCCAACTGCAGTACGCCGTGATACCTGGGACATTCACAGCATATCTGTACTACTAGGCAAAATATTCGCCTAGGGGGCCCAGGATGTTTAAATGACTATAAACTCCCCTTCCAACTACACCGCTTCATCAGGGTAAATAATGTCACACCCTAATACAACACACCACACCTTGGAACACAACTCGCACTCACAACATACACGACCACACTGCACACGATGTCACCACAGAAGTTACCACCATACACGATGACTCCCCACACAATCAACAAAAATAGGAATTGGATCATCAATTCAACACATTCGAAGTAATAGCGATCCTGCGCGCATACCATACTTTTCGCAAACCCAAACTCGTTTCGCGAACGTAGTTCTGGATCTTCACCGCCTCCAGTTTTCGGCACGAACATTTGTAGCGTCAATTTAATATTTTAATATATTAATAAATAATTTAAAGTTTGTACTCGTTACTCGGACATTTTTATTTACGATGGTTTGTGCAAGTGTCTGATTTATTCACGCACATTTCTTCAACTTTTTTTGGCCAAGAAAAATAAGTACATATTTACGTACATAATTACTTTTACACATGCAACTCCCTACTTGAAAAGAAAAATTGAAGCATGAAAGTGAAATGCCGACGGCAAAACACAATTCTGTACTTTTGTGACTCTATAATGGTGTCAAGTACATGAATTATTTTAAGAAATGTATCAAAATATGTTTAAATTATTGCTAATAACGCACAATAAAGTAAAAATGAATTAACATAAAATAATTTTAAAAAATAATAAATAATAGTTCAATATGCCCAGTTTGGCATACATATTATATTCTCTTCAATATTCGCCGTTTGGTAATGTTAAGAGAGCGTATGTGCACAGATTCACCGTTGTTATAAAAGCGAGAAATGTTATTCGTTTCTCCTGCGTGTGAGGTGAACTCCCCGATACAATTTTATAAATGTTCGCTGTCGAACCTGCCCCTTCTCGTTTTTATAAGTTCTCTGGTTCAAGCCGCTATGTACTGAATATGTGGACCCCAGTGTCTGTTAATGTAAGATTTATAATTGAAATTCATGTAATAAAATAAATAAATTAAACTCACGATAATAGGTTTTTGTGCAGTGAAAGCATTTTATTAGTCTGTGGCATGTTAGTACTTTGTGGTATTATAAAAAATTGATAAAATCGGGTTAATACTACTCTCTACTTCTTATAATGCTTTTCGTTATTCTAACCAGTTTTCGGCATAAAACGGCCGATGTTGGCCAGTGAGTACTAATGTTTTTTTTTATATATAAAATTGCAACGAAATATGTTCTCGACAAATTATCACTACAACTTAACATAGAACCAGGCGAGAAAATCTCGAAGTACGGTCTTTTGAACAAAATTTAAAAACTGTTCAACATAGGACAAGACGTCTAAATCCCCAAATCCGCTCTAAAGAGCAAAGCAGAAATACTCGGGGATATAGATTTCGGCCCGAAAATCCCGAGGTTCGATCTGTTGAGCAAGTTGTAAATACTGTTCAACATAGAACAAGATGGCTAGGTTCCGCAAATTCGCTCTGAAATAAGAAATACTCGAGCTCATAGATCTCGGCGAGAAGACCTCGAGCTACGATCTGTTGAGCAAGTTGTAAATACTGTTCAACATAGAACTAGGTAGCAAGATCCCCAAATTCGCTCTGAACAGCAAATAAGAAGACCTCGAGGTACGGTCTTTTGAACAAAATTGAAAACCTGTTCAACATAGGGCAAGACGTCTAAGTCCTCAAATCCGCTCTAAAGAGCAAAGCAGAAATACTCGGGGACATAGATTTCGACGCGGAAATCCCGAGGTTCGATCTGTTGAGCAAGTTGTAAATACTGTTCAACATAGAACAAGGTGGCAAGATCCACAAATTCCCTCTGAATAGCAAATAAGAAATACTCTAGGTCATAGATCTCGACGCGAAGACCCCGCGGTATGATATGTTTAGCAAGTTGTAAATACTGTTCGACATATAACAAGGCGACAAGATCCACAAATTCGTTCTGAAGAGCAAATAAGAATTACTCGAGTTCATAGATCTCGACACGAAGACCCCGCGGTATGATATGTTGAGCATGTTGTAAATACTGTTCAACATATAACAAGGCGACAAGATCCACAAATTCGTTCTGAAGAGCAAATAAGAATTACTCGAGTTCATAGATCTCGACGAGAAAGTCCCGAGGTACGTTATGATGAGCAAAGTAGGAACACTAGGAATTATAGAGAGCTTCGCGCAAGAAATCCTGAGCATAGGAATTTAGAACGCATTCGTGACCGAATGCAAAGAGAACATGCAAGAAGAAATCCTGAAATAAGGAGAGGAGCGTGATAGAGAAACACAAGGTCGACAGCTTAGTAGAAGGGGTATGAGGGAAGAAATTTTGAATCAGAGAGGTCTTAGACAAAGTCAAGTTCATCTTCGTAGAGATAACCCGGTCAATAAGCAAATTGAAAACAAAAGGCAGTCCCAACGAATCCGATTAACGAGAGAAAATAATGTTATAGAAACTGATTATAGTGTAAATATAAAGAAGAGCCCTACTAAAATACGTATTTGCTGCGGCGGATCATGGTTTTCACACCAAGTTCGCAAAGTAAATTTCGAAACTACTGCGCAAGGTCTCCCAAATGCTGCATCCGCCTTCTTTTTAATACAAAAATTTCCTTCGGAAGATGGAAATTACAATTTTTGTGCTACTTGCAAAAATGCGATTGTTAAAAAGAACGTTCCAAAAATATGTTTAGCTAACGGTTTAGACTGAAATACCGGATTGTTTGAAAGGTTTGACCCCAATTGAAGAACGTCTCATAATGCCTAGATTGCCTTTTATGACAATCCGTCCGTTAGAATATCAAGGTCAGAGTTTGCTTAAAGGTGCTGTTGTTAATATACCAATTTCTGTTAGCAATATTATCACATCTCCACCAAGGTCCTTTGATGAGGCTTATGTGATACAAATTCACTTAAGAAGAAATACAATCATTATTATATGATCGATACCATACGCCCCGCAAAGATTATCGAAGCTTTGTAATTCTTAGTGAATGAATTTTGTGGGTCACAAGCTTCTCATGATAATCCCTCAGGTAATAATATTCTCACTGGTCTTTTACCTTCATAGCTAAATCCAGGAGGTCAAGAAACTCTATAGGACAGTAATCCTGTAAAAAACTTGGACTATAACCGTTTAGTTATAGCGCCAGGTGAAGGACAAAGACCAATTGACATAATTCAAGATAATAATTCAGTTGTCATTCGGAACAATATACGTTGGGCAGAAACGACCATGCTCTGAAACATATAGCAAGATAATACTGTTTATTCCAAAGTTGTTCTATGATTACAAAAATTTAAAACTGCTACTATTTAAGAATAGTACATCCATTTGCCTTAGAAAGTTTTCAGGTCGCAACCGAGTACGGCCCAAAATCTATTAAACGGAAACTTTGTTCAAAACTTGATTCAACACGATGACGGTTACAAGGTATCGAAAGGCGTTAGATCCTCTCCTGCACACTGGGATGCTGAGAAAAAAAGGCTATGATTCGCCAATTTGGGCTTCCAACCTTTATCCCTTTATCGGCTGTTTATTGGTTAGCAACGCAATATAGATATCGCTTAATGCGGTCAGACGCTTTTTTGTTTGGTATACCATATCCACCAATACCTTCAACGCAAATACTGTTACCTCATACAAAAACAAGTCAAAATTCAGAAAGACACAAGGACAACTTTATCCAAATTCAAAACGTTTTAAATTTAAATATGTCTACAGAAGACATTTCTAATTTAAGAGATTTTGAACATTTCCCTTCTGAAAGTAGAATAAATATGTCTTTTGATGACTATTTGTCAAGTTTATCTTAACCCAAAATTTTTCTAAAAAGCAATTAACAGGATCGTTTTATAAACGCTTATAATCTTCTTATTTTGGAACTCCATAGAGCAAATATGGATATCCAATATATACTGGAGGCATATGATTGCTGTACATATATATATATTTAATTATATTAACCAGTCCAACAATTTCTAGGCTCTTACATGAAGATATATCAGAGGTAAATGCTGGAAATTATACTATTAAGCAAAAACTTAAACCTATATGTCACAAATTTATATCAGGCAAAGAAATATCTGCACAAGAAGCAGTATATTGCTTCATTGGGCTCCATCTTTCGGAAGCAGGTAATGCAGAAATATTTATAAATACCTCTCGACCTGAGGAACGTGTTCGAATGGTAAAACTTAGAGCGGAACTTCAGAACCTTCCTTCAGGTTCAACTGAAATATTCGTAGCCGGTATTTTGACCGTTATGTTCAAAGATCCGATTGGTAAGAAACTCTTTGTATAGTTGATTTTGCATCTGAGTGTAAATATTTTAAATCTAGTAGAAGAGCACAAGACAGTGATCATGAAGAAGAAGAGGGTAAGACGATAATTTACCATAAACCGGGGTTGTCATCCCTCTTAAAGATAAGAATAGGTAGCGGTTTTGTTAAGAAACGTACCAAACCTTGTATTATTCGGTATAGAAGGTTTAATCCAGATTTGGCCAGAGTTGAGTATTTCCGCGAAATGGTAATGCTTTATCCATGGCGGAATAACCAGCAAGATCTCATTGAAAACGATAACAAGCAGACTTGCATCAAAGAAAATATGCTGTTTTTGAGTAAATAGAACTTGAAAATGTTCTAGAAAGTTTTTATAATGAAAAAGACTTAGAGGAAGGTGCACAAAATGAACTACCTATTTGGAAAATGAGTTCAGAGTGTTGGCACCAGCTAAAAACAAATCGCGCTTTTTATGAGTTCATTGGAGGCGGTGCAGGTGTAGGAAAAAGTCGTTTGATATCTGCAATATATCAAACTCTTAACCATCGTTACAATTCTACAAATGGATCCAATCCAAGTTCCTCAAAAGTTCTTCTTTGTGCACCTACGGGTAAAGCAGCATTCGGAATAGGTGGAATGATCCTTCATTCAATATTCTCTTTACCTGTTAATCAGTTGAATAGAGAGTTGAGGCTACATAGCAATGACACAGTTAATTCATTGTATTAAAGACTTATCGATTTAAAATTAATCATAATTGATGAAATATCGGTGGTAGCCGCTCGTATGTTTAGTTCTGTTGATGCGAGTTAAAACAAATTTTCAATACAGACAGATTTAAAGCAACTCTTACCTCTTGGAGATCGGTGGATATTCTCTCCTAATCGAAATGATGCATACAGCACTTTAGTTGGTTCCCCTTTGTGGGAGTTATTTAAATACTATGAATTAGCAGAAATAATCAGACAACGGGAGGATCAGATCTTTGCAATTGCGTTAAACCAGACAAATGAGGACATATCACTCATTGAAACTCGGGTAGTTAAATTCGAGGAAGTTCCCGATGATGCCATACATTTATTTTGGTCCAATGGAAAGACAAATAATTTCAATGCCCTTAAGCTCAGTCGAATCCTAACTGAAGCTAGCCTTTCAACTGCAAAAGACCCAGTTAAAGGAATTGGTATAAATGAAAATGATAATATTTTGGGAAGAGTTAAACTTGTCAAAACTTCTGAAACGCAGGGACTGCCCTATGAATTGACACTAAAAACCTCCGCCAAATATATGATTACAATGAACATAAACACGTGTGATGGCTTGGTTAATGGGGCAGCTGGACAACTTATGCAAATTGATTTCCATTGTTCTTTTCCAACAATTCTGTGGATTACATTTTTGGAACCTTCTGTTGGTTTGATAGCACGATCAAAAAAGCCTCATCCTCTAGAAAGTTCTTGGACACCAATTGAAAAAGTTCTAAAATCTTTTCAATATCAAAGAAATGAACAAATTTCAATTGAAAGAAATCAGTTTCCAGTTGTTCCGGCTGAGGGAATAACTATTCATAAAAGTCAGGGTGCCACATATAATAAAGTTGTAGTTCATACTCGGCCCAGAATGCCTAGAGCTTCAATATACATGTCGCTTGCAGTCGAGCTACTACTGTAGAAGGCCTATTCATCCTAGGAAATTTATTCCTGTATGTAGGGAACTGAGGGAATAGAACATAAATAAAACTCTGACAACAAGTTTCAATTATATGATTCCCGAACATCAAGACATCTAATTTTATTTCATTTCATTCATAATGTTCAGAGTCTTCATGCTCACATTAATGATATAAAAAGCGATTTTTTAATGCAATTTTCAAATATTTTATGTTTTGTAAAAACTTGGAGTTATCCTTGCGAAAATTTTGATATTGTCTTATTTAATTCTCAAGTTGATACCAGTAATAGTTTTCGAGATACAGCTTTGAAAAGTTACACGTTGTCAGCTATATGGTCACTTAAAACTTTAAACGCGTTTTTCTCGAAACTGTGTTTTCAAAGTCGGTTGTCAAAAGTTCTCGAAAACTACTCAACGATTTTGATGAAATTTTATAAAGGTGTTTGAGATACAATTTACTCGTACTTGGTCGAAGGTATTTTTTTTTCAAGTACAACTATTTAAAAAAAAATATGTTGAGCAAATTTAACCGAAATTTTCATTTTTGTAAAGGAAATTTATTCAGGCCGCAAATTGTTAGGTTTTGTTTAAATGTTTCAATATTAATATTCTGGTTCTATACAGAAATTCAGCTTACTCTGTCAGACATTTAATAGTAGAACTTCAGGAAGTCCTTACTTCTGAGTTATTCAATCAAATTGTGCTAATTGTTGAAGATTTTAACATTTGTTTAATGTCTACAGAGGCTACAATAGGAAATCTGCTCCAAGAAAAAACCTTTAGTTTCCAGCTTGGTGTAGAATATTCAACTACACCTGCCGGTACACATATTGATTGGGCATTTTCAAACATGGATCCTTCCCATGTTAATGCAATTACTTTTGAGAATTACTTTTGAATTTTAAGAAAAATATGTAAATAATCTAATTAGGAAAACTTAAATTATATGTATAATTTGTTATTATTTAAGACATTATTGAATAAATATATGATAGAAATTAAATGTATAAGGAGAAAACAAATATAATTTGGATATACGTATAAGAATCTCTATAATTTATGTTTAATATTGTAAATATTATATACAAATTAATATAATAATATAGTTTTCAAAGTTGGTAATATTTATTATTTGATAAAATAAATATATATATATATATATATTTATAAAAATATATAAAAAATGTTATTCATATTAAAAAAACGATTTCTTTTCATACCCTCAATACAGTTGTTATTCGTTCTATATAAAATCAATTATAATCGTATACAACAAAACACAAGAACAATGTACAAATTGTTCTATTTAATTTCACTGTGAATGTAAATAACTGAGGCAACAGTTCCTACTTCTAATTATTAAAATATATGAAGAAATCTCAAACGAGTATTCCATTTGACTATGCAAGAGTATAAAATGTTCGGTTCCATCCGAACTTAGTCCTTCCTTACTTGTTTTTTGTTTAAAACTAGTAATTCGCTGACGACTTTAGCTTTTTGTGCTGTTCTCCTATCTGATATTAGCAATCCAGCCTGGCTAAACATTCTCTCCAACTCTGATATTACAAGTAAATTTAACTAACGTGGTATTCGTTTATATACACTGTAGGCAGACTAATGCCTTTAGGTGTATGTATGAGTATGTATATTAGATTGGATCGATTTTTTTTTTTTTCTAAAAAATCGCGTATGTGGGAAATGTTCTACGAATCATTCTGAACAACTTTGCCTAAGAGAATATGAGTTAAAACCGATTTAAAGCCAGCGATTTTTCAGATGAAGTTTAATTTTTCGGGATTATAAAAATGTCTTCCTCAGTTTTTGAGACATCCACATGAAATTTTGAGATTATGTTAATCATATGTCGAAATCGGCCAGATCGGACAACATATCTCTCATACAACAGATTATTCAGTTATTTTATTTTCCGGTTGCCTGCTTTTAATTAATAAGTATAGTTTAAAACAAAACCGAAAAATATTTGTTTTATTGTGAGATATACGAAAAATATGGCACACTCACAGAAATACGGTCAATATTTCTGTCAATTATATTTATATATTATATAAGGAATTACTTTTCACTTTTTAGTTTGAAGCGTTGTTTTTTAATTTTTTTAAACTATATATATTTTTTTCACTCTTTAGTTTAATGTGCTAAAAACTTAGCATTTTAAACCATACCTATTATTTATTAGCATGTAGTGTTTTGTAGGCGTGGCAGTGGTCCGATTACGCCCATCTACAATACCGACCTCTCTTGAATGCCAAGGAACATATGTAGCAAGTTTCATCAAGATGTCTCAATTTATACTCAAGTTATCGCGTGCGCAGAAAAAAGTTACAACCATACAAACATTCATACATACAAACATACAGGGGAAGTTAATAAAAGCGTTATAAAAACCTAAGAGCTCCTAATTTTGCAGAACTGTTCTCTAGCATATACTTAACAATGACAGTGAAAATAAAGAAATTCGGACAACTATAAAATATATCTCCAGGTATTTCAGAACATTATAAATTCTTACCTAATTGTAAATATTTTGAAAACATTATTTTAAAAATTTTCTGTACTTAAGAGAATGAAAATATGATTATGAAACTACCATCCCTGCGGTTAAATCACCGGTTAATTGCCCAGCAGCGCTATCAAAGATTTCTGTTAAAGTTTCGCGTTGGGCTTTTGAGATGCACGGTGTGTATTCCGCGCTAATTCCTTCAATGTATTGGATTTTCCGTTGCCGTGACTTTCTGGGATGTTATCAAAAATTAGACGTCACATTTGGTATTACTAGACTATATCATTATGTAACTTTATAAAGTTCATTCTTCAATATTATGAAAATTGCTGGTAAATCTGGTATAGGCATAAACCTTCGGTAGTCAAAATAAACTATCGATAGTAATACGAAAATTAATCTATCTATAGCCCGATCGATTGTTTTGCAGCTCTAATCCACACCGATAATCTTAAAATACAAAAACAAATAATAATAATGCCTTTATTTAGACTCTTGCAAAATATTCATACAAAGTATAATAGTTCACCTATCGGTTGTATGTATTACTTAAAAATAATCGAATTAGATATTGGGTTATATTGTATATGTATGTATATATAAATGATCAGGATGATGTCCGTCTGTGCTAGCGATAATTTGAGTAAAAACTAAGAGTGAAACTTGGTACACGTGTCCCTTGCCAAAATGTCCTGACTATCACTCATAGTAACCAGTTCTCTTTGCTAGTTCAAAGTTTTGAGCTCCCAACCGTTAAAAAAACCGATCCTAAATTTATTGTTTTAGAATCTGTTGATAAGGGTAAACCTTTATCGCAATACTCATGCTTTGCAGTACACAAATCAATTTGTGCAGTAAGCAAAGAAATAGAAAGTGTTTCAGAACTACGTGATGGAAACATCCTCTTACTCACAAGAAATATATTATAGCTGGAAGTTTTCTCGCACTTAAAAATTTCCCGGGTATTTGTGTCGTCAAGATCAAATACAACGAGAATTTAAACCACAACAAAGGGACAATATATGCACCTTTTCGCGAATAATGTGTCAATCGAGGAAATCAATTGCGAACTAAGCTCTCAAGGGGTAGTTTGCGCTTACAAATTTCAAAGAAAAATTAATAACGATACTCTGTATCCGACTCCGGTAGTGCTGCTGACTTTCGATTTATACCACCTCAACGAAAAATTTACATTGCATGGCGGAATGTAAAAGTAAGAAAATATGTACCAAACCCCATGCGGTGCAAAAATAGCCAGTTGCTCGGTCACACAATAAAATCATGCAGCCGATCGCCAGCATGTTAAAATTGTTACCTGCCGAGTTGTACACGAATTTTCTGCGCTAACTGCACTACCGATCACCGTCGTCATCCAACAAGTACCCAAATTTCTTCAAACAAAATAAATACTTAAAATCAAAGTAACAAGGAAATGCACAATACGATAATTTATAGAAACTTAACTCTTTCTATCTCAGAAAATTCTCATTATCTTCCACAATTTCTCAAAACGAAAAAAAAATCGAAACGCGCTCCGATCCAGTACTCAACTCAATCAGTAAATGAAAAATCCACCTTTTCCCAAACTTTAAAAACTAATATTCATTCAAATAATATATTCATTGCAGGTACAGTCCAAACCTGTCCTCTAAACACACAAAAAAACAACTCTCAATTAATAATTCAACTCAACTAGAACATCAATAGTATTTAGAAATAAATAAAATCGCTACTCCCCAACACAATTACACATTTATTCCAGAAAAAGTCCGAAGTAACTGTCAAAAACTCGATTTGTACTTATTATCTGTTCAAATTACACCCACCCAACCAATAAACACACTCACTGATCTTGATTCAATTATTAATTCTCTTCTCCACACAATGGCAACACAAGCCTCAGCTCTACAAATAATTACCCTCTTGATCTCCAAAACTACAAAAACAACACTAACGAGATGAATAGAAGATGAATAGTCACATACACGTATATCACGTAGATGAAACAACAATGTCAGGTGAAGAAATTTTAAGCGACAACGAGATGAATAGAAGATGAATAGTCACATACACGTATATCACGTAGATGAAACAACAATGTCAAGTGAAGAAATTTTAAGCGACACTACGAATAATAACGAAAACAATTTTTAGAAAATAAACTAAATTCAAACAAGTAAGGAAGAGCTAAGTTCGGATGTAACCAAACATTTTATACTCTCGAAAAGTCAAACGGTATACTCGTTTGAGATTTCTTTATATATATTGCTTGATTTGCATAGTGGAAGGTGAAAGAATCAGATGGAATTTAAAATAGTGTTATATGGCAAATAGGCGTGGTTGTAATCCGACTTCACCCATTTTCGCACTGTAACATAGCAATATGAGAAGAATGTTATCTACCGAATTTGGTTGAAATCGGTTAAGCAGATCCCAAGATATGGGTTTTCACCTAAAAGTGGGTGGTGCCAGACACACCCACTTTAAACAAAATTTTGAGTGCAGATGCCCCTCCCTAATGTGATCCTATCTATAGTCTTGTATGTTATTGTGGAGCTTAGATATGGCAATTTATTTGTTTTTGATTAATGACGTTTTGCGGGCGTGGCAGTGGTCCGATTATGCCCATCCTCAATACCAACCTGTACCAAGAAACATATTTACCAAGTCTCATAAAGATATCTCAATTTTTACTCAAGTTACAGCGGACGGACAGACAGTCACCCGGATTTCAACTCGTCTCTTCATCCTGATCATTTATACAAGAATATATTATATAACCCTATATCTATCTCGATTAGTTTTAGGTGACACAAACAACCGTTAGGTGAACCAAACTATTATAATCTGTAGCAACATGTTGTGAGAGTGTAACTAACAGAACAGCTGCTGTGTCGAGAAAAAGTTTAATCATAATTTGAGATGAGTGCAGAATAGCTCACAAATATTCGGGAAGCATTGCTCAGAAGAATGCAAGATTTAAACGGCAACGATGAAATTACTACTGTCTGGTGACTTTAGCTCTTTTCTTAAGCTACTGAAATTTACGAAAGTTTGAAAGTGACCATAAATATGTGCGTACAATTTCAAATTGATTAATCAGCACAAAGCTATTCCGAACAATTGTTATGCTTTAAGTATATTAAATAGAATACGCAATGAATAAAATTGCCAGACCATTTCTACACTGCTGTTCACGAACAAAATTTATTAATTGAGAGTATTTTCCTGGAAATAAAAGCTAATTACTTGGTTAATAACTGGCTCAGTAATCGGACTACAACATCGGACAAAAACGTAGATGTTGACGTTAATTTCCAGATACAACAGTTGTTGTCAACCAGAGAACAGAGATAAACAGATGCCCAACTCATCTCTCACTGGAAATGAGAGCGCAATTGCTAAACGTCAAAACCTCCTGAACTCAGGCAACTGTCAAAGTTCAGGAGGTCTGACGTTAAGCAATTGGAAAAGAATGGACGGCCAGATTGAAATCCTATAGAAAAATATGTGAACAGAAATATTTTTTGCCGCTGCTGAAGATCACTAAAATAATTGGAAAACAATAAAAATGAAAGAAAACGCAAAATTTAAATGTACAGATAAAATCTTTTGTGATGCCATGCTCCGTAGTATTAATTGTTAATCGTAAGTGTAAGGTTGCCCACAAGCTGCCTTATCACGACTATGCAAATAATCAGAAATTGAAGAATTTGTCTGATGTTCTCTTCAAAAGAGAGAATCGGCAACATGGGCTATTAGCGACTTAAAATATTAAAAATTTATTTCATGTTTTGCACTATATATGGCATTATATTATAAAATTGCCAATCATATGCAATCCGTTATTACTTCTATATATTCTAAGCACACTGCATATAGTACTTTTACATGTTTATTTAATATTAATTTCATAGTTTTCCGATATAGCCCATTTTATCTAACTACGAAGCTATGATGCAGCCCAATCGGTAATCGTAGTATTTCAAAAGAGCATAAGTCAATTTTCAATAGCAAAGCACTGCAACCGACAAACGTGATAGCCGACCGACATTGCCCCAAAATTTTCGATGCAAACAAATTTTGTCAACTCCCCAACGATGAGCAAAATTGGGCCTCAATATGTTTGCGAGCTCGTATGTATGTATATATGTTTGTCGGCAAAGTTGTCTTTTGGTTTTTTTTTAACGTTTTGTCAGAACTCAATGTTTTGCTCCGTCCCGTCTCCGTGCGAACTCGCCATTAATTCCATGGCGTGCCACCATGGAAAGAAGCATTTCAAGGGAGGATTTATATCATATTATTATATTGCTTAGTTTGTATAGAAAAATAATGATATCTTAGGGCTTATTTATATAATATTATAATATTTGCGTAAAAATATAAATACACATAATTCATAATTATTTAAATGTTTTTAAAATAAATTATATTAATAAAAAAATATCTGGAATAATTATGGGGCAGTGCACCCCTGGATGCCCCTTGCCGGCGATCGTTCTATCTGTCTCGCAAAAAGCAAAAAGTGTAGACAAAAGACATTGTGCGGGGCAGAAGAAACAAGCATCAGGGTACGTGTATTTAAGAAGGTACTTATGTGTGATTTTCACATTTCTATAAATACGCATCAATAAGGGAATATTCAATAAACCTAAACATATGAGTAAAATATGCTATTCAACAGTTTTATTGGTATCCTTTGACTATTAGCTTTTGTTCATGCAATTAGAGAACGTGTTGAAGAATTTATCTAATAATTACTTATTTTATTGTAAATTCTGGGGCTTTAAGCAATAATCTTCATATATAATTCGAAAGATTATTTTATATTGAAAATTTATTATTATTTGGTTATATGCAAATGTAAATCAGCATGCGCATGATTCATGTAAGAACATTATTTGTGTCTATTTATGGCCTTTTCCCGTTTCGGTCATTGTGTGGTGTATTTCTAAAGTTTCGAAGTTGTATTTTTCGATGTTCCCTCTTATGAAAATCTCAAACTAGTACTTTTTAAAATTTGCGAGTTCTCTATTTACTAACATTCTGTGCTGGAAGATCCACCTCTTAGACTACGTTCAGACGAGGACTCTTTTGGTCGCTCATTATCGGCAAATTCTCTTTTGGTGTCGCTATTGCAGTCACATGACTTTCAGACTTTCTTGTTTGCTATTCATACTAACTAAAAAATAGTCATGAAATATAATTATGATTCAGTTATACAAGTATAACTGTGAAATAAAGATCGAGAGTGTAAAAAATTTGATATATTCGCGCATTTCTTTAACTTCATGCAAGTTCATAGGCAATTAAATACTTCAGTTTTACTTTAAATAATTGTTAATATTATACGACCGAGCGTTATCGCAAAAATAAAGAACCTAAAACTTCCGCAGTAAGCGAACAAAATGACATCAACGTCAGGTGAATGAAGACTTCAACTTTTAAATGCTGTTGTAGCGGTTACCTAATCTCCGCTTAGGTGGTAAGGATCAAGTTGGTTGTCATCGAAGTCACCAATCGGTAGGCCCAGGAAATGTGCGGCTTCGTCGGGGTCAGACTATAGGCAGAAGGGTGTTAGATGAGTAGGATTTATTGGGCATACAAAAAGGTGGTTATACTCATGCGGAGTTTAACCTGCTATAGTATCCAGAACGAAGTTGCGCAAGGGTCACTCTATGTTTTCGGCGCAACTCGAGCTCTTCGTCTGCTATGGCACAGGCTGTCATATGTAAAGCACAAAATCTTAAGGTTTTTGACAAACAGAATTTTAATCGACTGTGTTATTAAGATCCAGTCTTCACTTCTTCGTCTATTTCATTAATGTGGTCGCTATGGATTTAGTATTGGAGAGGGTCAGGCTACTTTCAAACACATGCCATCGATTCCATTGCCTGACGCCAGTATCATACGATCATTTGCAGTTGAGGTGACGGAAATACCCTTTGGTGATGGAGGGAGTCTCGAAATATAGAAGTTAAACAGTAGCGGGGAGAAGACACCGCCCTGCGAAACCCCCTGTTGACCTCGAAACAGTACGGATGATTGCCGACCACTCAGATAGTTCTCGACAGCTTGACAATCTTTTGTAGTGATGAATTTTGTCGGAATTGGTTAAAAATATTCGATTGGCCTGAAGAAAAGAAAGGTGTGTTGAAGCTAAATGTAATTGACCTCTAAGATTTATTTGTATGTACATATTTTTCCAAAACTGAATTGAAATAAAACCCAATGATTTGAAGATAAGAAAATTTGGTGGTTTAGCCAACGATTTGGTAGGCATTTGGTACATCCAGTGGTAACACTACTCAAGCGGACAATTTTCTGCATTTCCTTTCATATCACATTCTCAAATTCTTGTCGCTTCATATAGGCGGTGCAAAAATATTTCTTCTTTTCTAAAACATTATATTACGCACATTTGCATATGTATATATTTACATATGACATACAAAAAATAGATAATAACATTAAAATTTCCGAGTATAATGTAAATATTCATTTGAAACCGAGCGTTATCGCAACCATGAATTTAATTTTAATACGTAGTAGCGAACTGTTACGAACAAGAACACAGAGCGTGCCACCCGAGCATGAACGGCACGGTCCCGGTATTTGACGATAAACATACCGATACCGATTTGGACGATATATACGGTCCTCGTCTGAGCTATGAGCATCTGTGCGGCGAGAGCTTCGGTCGACCATTCCGCGATTGGTTATCAACGCTTTCAATTTTTTTTTAGCTTCTAAATATAATTTGAACGGTTTATTTGGCTATCTATGTATAGCAGTTTCGATATTTCACTAAATTATTTATCTTCAATAAGTTCAATTATATATTATATTTCACATCCAGATGTCGCATATTATTTGAAAGTTTTTACCGGGGAGACAATGCCACAACTATAAGCCATTTAAACTATTCTCCTTTAAATTTAATTGTAATTAATAGAAAGTTTTTCTAAACGAGAAAATAAAGCATACCATATGTATGTACAATGTGTCAAAAAAAAGATGGTTTTTTTTCGCTTCCTACTCTGAAAAATTGGTTGATAGACACGTCTAAGAAAGGTAAAAACGGTCCGAGTATGAGAAATAATAGTAACGTTAAGGTCCTGCCCCTAACGGCTTCTATTTTTTTCTTATTATCAGATAGGTAAATTCATATCTCGCTTAAAATTACTTGAAAACATATTTCGTAGTAAATTAATGCTTTACAAAGTGGTCGTACACATAACTGTTTAAAAGATATGAAAACATTTGTTTTTTATATACACCTAGTTTTGTTTTTTATATATACCGTAAGTAGATTTTGTCAATTTTTTATTTGAATACTTTTGTACTTTCCTTTTTTTATAATATTCCTAATAAGAAATATTAATAAAGCTAAAAGCTTTTTTTAATTTTACTTTTCATATCAGCAAGCTAATAAAACTATGTGTTACCTACTGTAAATATGTAGTGTATAATTATAAAGAATGATAAAAACAATTAAGGAAGAGCGTAATTTACACGTAATGGGTTCCAATCATATTTTGTGCTAACAGGAACCGCTATATGAGTATTCCTCACATTCCTATATATTAGGCATAAAGCCCCTTAGAATAACGAAAATGTTTAGATGTAATATAAGAGAATTCATGGTAATACATGAATGGTTTTTATTCATTTTCGGAACGAAACTATCTTACAAGTTCCCGATATGTACCATATAAAATCAACCGAAATTTCGAAAATCATCAATTTATATTTAAATTAAAATTCAAAAACAAAATACTATTATATTTTATGATTTTCAAAATGTAACGTATGTTTTTTAGGTAAGTACGGAAGGGAGGAATCTCGGTGAATGTTTGAGCTATCAATGTATGGTTAAGCGCTGTCAGCTGTAAAATATATAATTGCACCAACTGTCACCGACATTCCTCCCTTCCGTACTTACCGCCCGTATCAAACCAAATTTGTCAAAAGTTATGCCCGTAGTTCCAACGCAGAAATCAGTTGTTCTCTTTTGTTTTCATTTCACCAATGTTGTGATTGTTCTATTTGTATAAACGATTTTTCAGACACTTAGTTTTTTAGTTATACTTTTCATAATGGAAATCCTCAAAACTAAAATCCAACTACTAAAATAGTTTAACTATTTATAAATAAGTGTATTCGACTGTGATTTTGAGTTATTTCAAATATATTAAAGTTCATATTATAATTATTACAAAATATCGAGATTGGGAACCCTGCGTTGCAAGAGATTGCTCTCTCACTCTCAGCTCACTCGTTTTTACGAAAAAAATCCAATTTTCGCGGATATTCTACCGTACGGTGTGCTGAAGCGGACGGTAGAAGCGGTGGTGACTGTTCATTTGCATTGCGCTTTTAGTAGATAGATCGTATCAGCTTATTCGGTACACTGTTTTGCGTCGGTGGGCGGCAGTTTTGCGTGATAACAATGTATATTTTGTGAACTGTTTTCGCCACGCATTCATAATAATCGAACTATGTATCTGTAGGTCAGTTAACCACAACTTGGTGTAAACGGTTCTGTCAGTTAAAGCTATCATCCATTTAAGCTACCAGCGATTAAGCATAGTATTAATCAGACATTGAGAAAACGGCCCTTTAACTAATATAATACAAAAAATATATTGCGCTTTGAATTTAATACAATACTTATATTAGGTATATGAGAAAAAGGTAACCAGAGGAGTGGGAATCATTATAACGGAAATATGAGGTTAAGACCAATTCGCTTAAATTGTTTATTTTGCTAATTAAAACATTATCAATTGCGATTACTGACGCGCTTCTTAATGTGTCACATTGTGCCGTTGAAATAAGAAAATAGAGTGCTCAGTTTAAGAAAATTTTTGAATCAGCCTTTCTAACGAGGCATCCTAAAGGTACCAAATGGACTATTAAAAAAACTGGAAAGTCTTTAAATACGAGTTGTACATTTGAGAAGAGGGCGTCTGACCATTGTAGAGAATCTGAAAACGTAGATAACAGATATATCTCTAAAAGCATTACACAAATATTTTTCGTTCATTATTTTGGTCAACTTAAAAGGTGATAAACACATACACAAATTTAATATAGTGCATACACATGTTGTCGCACATATGCATTATATTATATAATACATAATTCTAAAGATTACTATAATATATATAATATTTAAATATGCTTAGTGAAAAAAGTTGGGTATACGTACATTTCATACCTGGGGTAATCGGAGTGGATACCCACTAGGGCCTCGGCTGCTTCTTCGTTGCATCCCGATGAGTTCTGTTCTCGATTCGCTATAGAAGGTGTTTTCATCGAGCCAGGAATTGAGAGAGTGGATGCTGGTTTGCGGAGCTTTTGAATCACCAAAACAATTGTAATCGACGTTTCATTAAAAATGGACATGCAATAAAATATAAAATACGTTTGCTTTCTTATTTCAAATTGTTTAATAATAATATTAATATTTATTATTATTAAATATTGCAGTTATTTTGAAACGTGCATACCAACCATATCATCTACTTATAATTACTTTTACATGTACAAAAAAATTTCAGTGCTTTATAAAATTTATAAATTCGTGATTAACATAAGCAACCAATCGGAATGTGTTGTGCCGGGAAAATACCGAAATAACCGTTGCTTTTAATGAATATACTTGTATGTATTGTTATTTTGTAGTTTTGTAAACTAAACTGAATTTGTGCTAAGACATGTTAACTGTAAAATATTTTATTATATACAATTTTAAATCACCTAATTTAACAATCAATAAATGTATTAAGGCATGTTAAACGTAAAATATTATATTATACTTGTATAAAATTTTACAATCACCTAATTTAACAATCAAAGGCTAGGCAATTCGATTGCAATATAGTACTAAGAAAATAATATAAGGCAGATGCGCACGTTCGCGCCAAACTGAATATTTTGAAGCTTATTTCTTCGTAACTAACGTCAATCTGGTAGCCTACACTAAATGCTAGATTTTTCGAATCGCTAGATTAATAAAATTAAAATTGCTCTAAATACATACATATATACATAAGTATGTATGGATTTTGTTATAGGCTCAACTGTTTGGATTTTGTTATAGGCTTAACTATATTTTAATAACAGGTAAGCAGTCTATACATTACTATTATATTATAAAACCATTATTTTAATATAATAAATAGCATTATATCTAGGGGTGCTTACTTTGAAGGGGGCAAAATAGATATTCATGTATAAATATAATATGCAAACACTTTCTTAAGAAATACAAAATTCGCGAAACTTTTTGAACAAACCTCGTAAACCTTTAGTTTTACGGCTATCTCCTAATGTGGAAGTGTGAGGACAACCGCACCAACACCACCCTAAGCCAAGGTGTCGAGGTATCCGTGCTGATGACTGAATGGTCAGTGAGCATACTGGCTTTGCGGACGAGTGACCAACCCTTTCCGGCTGAAAAACCAAAAACAACAACTACAAACCCCTTGACTACCAGCGCTTTGGCATGAATATAGGACTCCAGAACCCCTAACAGAGTCCGACGAAGACACCCTCTTTACCTCCAGCCAAGAGACGATTAAGAGTGCTCTCGGATGTACCAACCATAGTACGCCGGTGGAGACAGCAGCAAACACAGCCGATACCAAAGAAAGTACCTCAGACCCCAAAGAAATACTATCCACCTCCAAAAATGCTATGAATACCAACCGAAGTACACTGGCTGCCAAAGAAAAAAAGGAAGAAATTCTGAATCAAGTGAGGAAAAGCCGGTACCAGAGGGCAGTCTTTATACTAGGTAAGATTGCCAAGGATCAGGCTGTTGGAACCTTACTTGATGAAGAGGACATAAAGCGGGAAAAGAAGATAGTGGAGGAATATGAAAGTTTCCCGAAAAGGAAACAAACATAACCTCCCGTCGAAACCCGTAAGCAGGCAGGTTCCCAGGAAAGGAGTCGCTCTCAAAATAAAACGACGGAAAATCTGCCCAAAAAACCCAAACAAGAGCAGAACAATACAACAATAACAAGGAACTATAGTGATGTGGCCAGAGCAGCCTGCAGGTGGCTGGCATTGACGGGAACTCCTCTTCATCGAGCACCATACAAGAGAGATAGGTAGGGATCGACTTCAGATTTCCGGGTCTAGTGATAAGCTATGTGCTTGACAGTCCGGCGGGTCCCCATCCGAAGTTTGACTCTTTGGAATCCTTAGGGGCTACCCACCAAAGATATTTCAAGGAGGCCTCGTGCTCGTATTTGGCTGCCCTCTAGAGATGCCAATATTAGTGAACATATGCAAAAGCTGACAGCAAAAACTTCGGTGTCCGCTGGGTCAGGTTGAAAATCTTCCAAGGCGACAAAGCGGCTGACAAAGACAACACAGAAGAGGTCGATGACGGCTGCTAAGTGATGTCGCAATAAGAAAGCGGCACGATGCCCCGGAAGCTTAGATACGTGCATATTAATCTGCAGCACTCGAAAAGTGCTACAGCGAATCTGTCAACCTTCTTAAATAAGAAGAGCACCGATATCAAATTAATTAAAGAGCCCTTGGTGAGACAGAACTCGATCAACCGAAGATAAACCAAGGAGCAATATCATCAGAAAAGGTATAAACATATTTCTTTGCTCTACCTATAGCACAACAGATACAACAGTGTTAAAGGTGGAGGAAGAAAGAGGTAACTTCTTTCTGGTTTCTTCTTACATGGTCCACGACAGGGACGTGTCACCAGTAATTATATCAAGATTAACAGAGGAGAACAGCAAGGAGGGCATTCTAACACGCTGCGACGCTAACGCGAGACACCACATGCGGAAGCTCCAATACAAACAACAGGCTCGAGTCGATCTTACAATATATGTATACTAAATAGCAATTTAAGATTTTGTAATAGGGGCGACAAGCCAACTTTAGTTTGCCCAAGCTCGATAAATTTATCGCGTTGGGAGGAAGTTTTGGGCCTAACCCTATCAAGAGAAGCAGTAGGCTATCCATGACTGGAGAGTGTCCGAGGAACCACCCATGTTGGAGCACTCCTGAATACTCTTCAACATTCGCGAGTAATCAAATATTCCCCTCCAATTTCGAAACCCTAAGGAAACAGCGTGGGATAAATTCACCAAGATAGTAACAAAAAGCTATGTAAATAGAAATTATCAAAATAAAATCAATACGGTTGAAGAATTAGATGAAGAGGTGGAAGAATTAAAGAAAAGTTTTAACCACCTTCTTCAACCAATCTACACCATTAACGGTTCTCAAAATAGGAAATCGCCTCCCTGGTGGAATATTGACCTTAGGAACCTCAGAATCCACTAGAGAAAAGCCTTCAATGAAAGTGATAGGATCAAAGTTTGACAACCTTATGAATACATCTAGAAGCAATACAAAAAAGTACTCAGAAAAGCCAAAGCAGACTCATGGCAATCTTCCTGCACATCGATAGAAAGCTGCAAAAATCCGCCAGGCTGAGTAAGATATTGTCCAAGGAGCATATCAATATATCTTATTAAAAAACGAACGACGGTACGTAGACTTCGTCCGCAGGAGAATCCATAGAGAAACGTATGACAACGCACATCCCTGGTAATCAGCAAACCGCGGTGGAGGTACAACCAGAATTACTTGCGAATGCAGTAGACCAATCTGCATAGTACGAGGTTTGTTCAAAATCTATCGCGAATTTTGTATTTCTTAAGAAAGAGTTTACAAATTTATTCATGAATATCTATTTTGTCCCCTTCAAAGTAATTACCCCTAGATATAATGATTCGTGAATATTCGAATCAGTGAATTACGGAATTAGGAGGATGGAGCCGGAAACAATAAGGCCATCCTGAATCCGATAAATATAAGCAAATTCAACTATATCCTCTCAAGGATAGATTTCAATAGTTACTTTCAGGTGAGCATTCCCTCCAGACGTGAATGGAGAAGAAGTACGGTAGGGGAGGACGATACTCACTCTATCTATACCGAAGGGTACAAATGGATTGCGGAGCATTGTATACTACAATGATCTCGACACCAACATATATTTCCATAGTGCTAGGTATAGAAAAGGCCTGTGAAGTTCTACTAAATAACGAAGGGAGGATACAGAAAGCAACCATATAACCGGTCAGCCGGGCGGCATTACCTGCCTTGTCGACACCACAGATTAATTCCAATGTTGTTAACAACTGAAGGAAGGCTTTAAGCTCACTCGCATGGCAAATGCACTTGTCCATAATTTTGATTCCCGGTCACAGGAACATTTTCGGCAACGAAAAAGCGGACGAGTTGGCAAAGCTAGGAGCCTCTTTAGACGAATCCAAGGCGTTTCCATTACTATGCCCTCTAGGAACGATCAAAAGAGAGCTTTATACGAATTTTGAACAAATCGCACAGAGCTGATGGAACACAACAACACGCTGTAAGATAACAAAGAAGATATGGTCCAAATATAGCAGGAATTATTCTCATCTCATCGGCTTTTGCACAAAATCTGTGAATAAACGCAAGGATTGAAGCAATATCACTAACGCTATGGATACTGTGCCGCTTTTTAAATTCGGAAAACCATCCATCCATGCACAAAATGCATTTTCACTTTTATCAGGATATTCCTATTTAAATAATTGTTTAGCTTTTCCATTAGTATTGACCCAGTTAATGTAGGTTTTTCTTTTCGCGTTGGTTTAAAAGCTACGTACAACGAATTGTTTCAATTTTTGGATGTTCAGCTATGTCCAATGGATTTTTGGTTGCCACATACTCGTAACAGGTGTTAGGAAAAGCATTAAAATTTATGCTCTATTTGACTTGATATAGCTGATTGCAAACATCACATTAAAATCTTTAGCTAACCGTCTTTCTTAAACACTTTTGCTGAGTTTTTCCAAGATTTAGACTTTAATTTCCAAGGATAAAGTTTTCTTCTAACGTTTATTTTAAATTACAGCGATTTACTTTTGCTTAAAAAAAAATACAGAATATGTACACGCGTACCGAATTTCATACAGCAACAGGCTAAAAATGTACATCAGTACGACGAAAAAACAGCGATTAGTGAATAACATAAATAAATTGGATATGCCGCCATTAAGATTTATTTTGCACAAACAAAATAATAGCTCAATTGCGCAGGTCTACAAAAATATTGTTTTTTGATGGTCGTTTAGAAAAGTTGTGATCACCCATTTCATAAATAACTCAATCCGTTAGAACTAATTTATAAAACAAGAAGTTAAACCAAATAAACTTAATTAAGGAAAAATTCGTGTAGGCATTTTAAATCCATAATAATCGGGATAAATAAGTGGCATATCATAGTGCTCAAATTCATCTCCTTCTGATCCGAATTGACGATCTTTGTGGCTGTGAGAAAATATGCGTAAAATTCGGTACCCTTAAAATTTGTATACTCTTGCAATATGTTGCTTCAGAGTATAATAGTTTTGTTCACCATTGTTTGTATCACACAAAAATAATCGAGTAGGACATAAGATTATATATGAAATACGAGTTGAAATTCGAGTGACTTTCCTTTCGCCCGTTCGTCCGTGCAAGCGATCCTTGGTAAAAAAGTGATAAGGAGTTCGTAGTTGGGCGTAATCGGACTACTGCCACGTTCACAAAACGCCATTAATCGAAAACCTATAAATTGCCATAAATAAGCACTAAATTAAGATATAAACCTGTAATTGGTATAGGGAATTGCATTGAGAAATGGCATCTATATTTGATTTCTTTAAGGTGGGCGTGGCCCTGCCCCCTAATAGGTTTTATGTATATATCTCCCAAAGTAATCAAGCCATATCACCCTAATTTGCACGGGACATATCATTTTAATACCTTATGCAACAAGTGAAAATAGATGAAATTGGATGATAACCTAGACCACTCCCCATATAACGGTTAAAGACTACTAAAACTGCGATACATCAATAACGAAATATATCAGAGACATTAAAATTTACATTCGAGATGACACAAAAGCGCTTCATAGGAGCAGGTGTCAAAATTGATCAATGGGTGCGGCATCACCCACATTTAAGAAAAATTACATATCACCGAGCCCACTCCACCAATTTCAACCAAATTGGGTACATAAGAATATTGTGACATTCCTATACAATAGTGTGAAAGTGGCGAAATCGGACAGTAACCGCGCCTATTTCCCATATAACACAACGTTAAATTTCATCTGATTTTTTCACTTTCCAGTATACAAATCAAGCACATACATAAATATATCAAACTAAAAATGTGTACGCCTAAAAATTGTCAAAATCGGACCATAACTTTTCAAGCACCCAGATACCGGAAACGTGGACCCATAGCCTATGGCTGACTTTGAAATTGAGAGAGCAAATTTTTTTAATAACAACGAATCTTTGTGCCTAAAATGAATAAAATCGGGTGGAAACTTGCCTCAGCCCCCATATAACCGATATTCTCGATTTCGAATCGTTCAGCTGACTTTAATGATAGCAAATGCCCACACAAGAATATTGCCAACCTCAATTGCAATCAACCAAACTATACGAGATGTTCAAATAGACAGGCAGCATGCTCCGATTCTTTTTGGTAAGAAACTTTTTTCTCGTGTCAAAAAACGTTTTAGTAACCTATAATTTTTATTTTCTATGAACTGTTATAACTGCTTTGAAGTCTAAAGTTTTAAAAATCAAAGACTATAATGAAAATTGTATTTTCATTTTTCATTTCAACCATTGAAATTAGTAAAACTGATCTGACGTATGTAAAGGATACTTGGTAGCATTGAAGAAAGCAGTTATACCATCTTAATGAGGTATCCGCATACCCCCTTGTACGAATTCAACTGTTGATTGATTATCTGCAGGAAGGTAAAACAATAAACTCGGAATATTACTGCAGCCTTTTGGATTAGCCTTTTTGGATGAAAATATTCGTGAGAAAAGACCTGGTGCGCAACACAAAAAAATAATTTTTCATCAAGATATATATGATAAAAAAGGTTTCTTAACAATGACAAAATTTAACGAACTAAAGTACTATTTGCTTAAGCATCCACCGTATTCACTAGCGTTTTTCGTCGAATGAAAAAGTTATTACAGCCGTAGACGGGTACTTTAGAGTTTCCGGAAAGCTGTTATAGGGATGACATAAAATTAATGGAGGATCATTGGAATAAATGTATTAAAGTTAAGGGAGATTATATTGAATAAAAAAATATATTTCGTACCAAAAACAGTATTTTTTCATTTCCAGCGCAGAAAATTTACAACGAACCTGTATATCTGTCAGTCTGTAAGATTTCTTATGAAAATTAAGTGAACGTGTAACAGTACATATTTTTTAGTTCAGCGCGGACAATGTGTGAAATCGGCCAACGCAGTACCCATATGTTACATATAATGATTTTCCATATTCTAGCTATCTATATGAAAAACCTGCAAAAGTAATTTTAAACAATGATCTCCTGTCAGAAGTTCCCTGCCCCTCAAATTTTCTCGTCTGAATTGTGGTCTCGGGACATTGTAATCTTTTTAGAAACATAAAGCTCGTTAAAAAATTTTAAAATAAATTCATCAAAAAAGAAAATATCCCTTGGTTTGTGAATTAGCCCATATAGAAGTTATATTATTTTAATAATACTCTCATTTGTAGGCTTATTCATTAAATTATTATCTCACTTCTAATGGCTTAAAATAAACTTAGTTGCAGTTTATGAGATAAATGCATTAAACTTATAAAACAATTCGTTTTGAAAAACTAAGGGTTCTAAAATATTTACATTAATAAATTGAATGCTAATTATGTAATGTGGTGTTTTACCTGGAAACATGGATTTTCGCGAAATCCGTTTTTGATTAACAGTGTCTTTTTTACAGCTGTAACATATTTGAATATAATTGGTCACGTTATTTTATTAATATTTGATTATTGTTGTTGTCGAGGTTTTTGTTTTGTTACGTTTGTTACGATTATTGGCGGGCGAAATGTTAAAGTTATATTGTAAATATTCGGCACAAACCGAGCAATAAAATGCGTAAGATTTTACTTATTGTTTATTTGTTGTTTAATTGTAATATATTAAATTTGGCGCAGTGTTGACTTTCATAGAGGTATAAAAACGCACTGGAAAAGTTTGGGTAGAAAACTATAAGCATATATGTATGTTTATGATAAATATTTCTATATTTAGTGGATTATAAATTAACTTTTTATTGAATAAGTGCAGATTAAATATTTCGCAGAACCGTTGTGAAATCTAAATGAACACTTATTTTAACACATTTAATATGTTTAAGACACTTATTTCACAATCTTAAACCGTGTCCTACCGGTCATCACTGTTAGCAATATTGCAACATTATCCGTGGAATTCTTCGTTTTTCGTTTCACCATCGGAAAATAGTTGCCGATTGGCGGTATCTATGGTATTTGTATCCGCTGCCAACGCACAGTACACAAATACATATAACGTAGACAAACACGCAAAATACCATTTATACGACCATGCCACGTTCCCTTTTCACTTGCTGCATTTAAAGCTAAAAAACAAAAACACTTAATGCCTATGAACGAAAATCAATAGTTAACCTCATACAATGCACGTGCGCACGTTTGTGTCATTAAATTGATCCATACTTTCGTATATTGGTGTAGATTACTGCGAATAATAATACAAGCTTATATCATTGATGGTTCATAAGCATACGGACATTTTTGAGTTTGATGCAGAACGACGGAACATAATTATTTAATCATGAAATTATCATTCATTGCCAAGAATGGGATGTGAAAGTATCACTATAAAAAAAACAATCCAATCATGGTATTTTTGTAAGTATACATGAGAATAGCAAAGAGGATATTGCCACATGAGTACAATAATTGAGGGTCTTTTCATATTAAAGTACTGTTATTCATAGTTACAAAATCAAGTGTTCGAATAAAAAAAAGTAAAGTGTATATCGTTAGATTTTAGCTCATCACTCGTGATTTTTGTCGTGCCAGCATCAAGAGCGCATATGGAATACAAGTATGAGTGTGGTAGAAATAGTAACTTAACATATTATATATACATACATACTTATGTATACTCGTATATATATATATTCTATGTATGTACATGTACATATCATATACATAATTAAGTATAGATATATTTAATTGTTTGTACTTATAACATTATCCTAATAGCTATGCGCATATTAAAGTACATATGTCCCTACATACATACATATGTATGTTATCACTGCCCAGTATAGGCATGGTTGTGGCGAAAAAATTGCGTATACGTCATGTTGGGTGTGTGCTCGTTTACAATAGCACGTACATAAATATACATACATATGTACGTATACAAACACATTAAAACACTACACAAAAAGGCATATGCGTGTATGTTCTTACATTTGTAACTTATATTAAAGTATGTAACGTTTTGGATTTTATCAGCCAATATGACTTTCTTCAAACTGGCTAGCACCATGAAATGATAAAAACTTAATACTAAATGAAAATTCATGAATCATATACACAGTGCGTATGCGTTCTACCATACGAATTTGCCTATGCTTTGAATTTGACTAATTCAGACCGCGTGGAAAACCCCGCATTTAACGCGCTTTACGTCCATCTCTTGCCCTTTATCGTTTACATTTGGCCAGTTGTATTGTTGGTGCCAAATATCAAGAGAGTGTGGAGTTCCTTTTAAGGTGTGTATTGCCTTTTCTATAATTGCGGCGACCGCTTCAAGTCGATTTTTTTTTATTTCAACAAGGTCGAAGAAAACAACCCCAAACATTTTTTGCTACTTCGTACAGCATGTCAGTCGATGGACAACTTGAGCATTTAAGCAAACAATGGCTAACACTTCTTTATATATAATAATATGTAACTGCTACACATTTCGAATACTTTGCGGGTCACTTTAGTTTTCATTTCTACGCAGAAAATATGTAATGCCAGTTTTCTGAAAAAATGCAAATACTTTTCGGGGTTTCTTTCATCGCTCACAAGATAGATACATTTTCGTTTTTCTATTCACATCATTTTCACATTCGCTTTTTGTTATTTTGCGAACCAAAGAGATTGAACTTTTCCTCTACGAGACGATGTAGCTAACTCAGCTTTCGCAGAATAATCGATAAATATCAAATCACTAAAAACCGATATTATTAAAGTGCAATTATCCAATGTGAATACTCAGTAGTCAATTTATCACCAACAAAATAAAGTGAAGTTTTGCTAAGCTAAATCGTCCTTACATTTTTTGGCGAAAAGAAGTTAAAATGGAGACGTATCTGTTCTGAACTATATTTAGATATATCTTTTTTATTGTGGCATTATATTTTCCAAGCGATATTATGTTTTATATACATACATATTTATTGTAAATTTATTTATTTATTTAAGAGGAATTTTGTTAAATATCGGCCACGAGACACATTTAAAACTTCGAGTCCACGTACTACGTCAGGTAGGGGTGTAAACACAATACAGACTGAATGTGCCACTAACTACTCAACGGCAACGGAAACCAAAATGGCAATAGCAGAAGTAGAAGTAAATATAAGCAGCGAATGAGTAAATTATCAATAGGACGAATTGCTATTTCTGCTTTCTCTTTTGCGCATTGTTGTTGAGAGTATTGTTTTGTTCAATTCCGTAAGCTGTTTGAAATGTCATCAAGTTGTCACAAGGTGGGGCAAATACAAAGAAGACATTTTAACATACTTGTACATATATATTTATATAAGCGCACACATGTAGTGTACCATTATTAAGTATGGATTGTATTATTGAGTGTTTACTTGGATGTGCTTATGTAGGTTTGTTGTATTAATCAACTCCGTTAAAGGAAACAAGAGTAAAAGTAGTTTTTGAAAGAAGGAATTACGTTTATTGAGTATATTTACATAGGTCTCTCTGTATCTATGTACTATATGTATAAAGCAACTAAACAACGATATTGATACGCCGTATCCACCCTATGAACGCTTATAGCAAATGAGTTCGTCCGGCGATACACGTGTAGCGAAAGTTGAGCAAACAAGCCTTTCGAAATAAAGTTCGCTCACCGAATGCATTGACGGCATAAATCGGCAATTTCGAATGCAATCGTGGAACAAGCGCCAGGACACAATCACTGAGCCAGTGTCTGCTCCCTTACTTGTGGCTCCGTGATGTTTATAAAATGTTCATATTTTGTGTTTGGTTTAGTACATATTAGGTTACTCCGCAATATTATGTTTACGCACTTTCCAAGTTGTTTTATATTTTCAATATTAATAGGAAATTTATTTTGTATTAGTGAATGAGATTACTTTAGTGTTTTAAAAACATAACAGAAATACTCTATGTAAAGCAGTTTTTTTAAGACGTGAGTGGAAACGGTGACGAATATGGCATTACTTAAAAAATTTTGTTCGCAGATACGAAATTTATTATATATATATATCTTTTACAAATTGTTATTTTGATATTTATCCTACTGAAACATTTTTTTTTTATCATCTTTTTGCCTTGGTAGAAAACTTACATACCATTGGTGTAAAATAAATTTCAATATCAAAGTAATTATTAAAATGACCAAAAGTTTAAAGATTTATTTATGCCAATACTCAATAAATAAAAGTGAATACTTATCACTTGATATTGCAAAATATGTAAGAATGTAGTTACATATATACATTGTTTTATAAGTTTTTAAATTCATTATCGTACCTTAACCCACTTCTCTTACAAACATCATTATTATGTTTCTCTCTTATTCGCAAAGTCTCTCTTCACTTTTTTATCTCTACGTTAAACGCAGCTGTTTGCTCGAATTTACTCCGCTGCAGAAACTCATCACTTTGTGAGTGTGCGCCATTCTTCAAGAGTTAAGTTAAGGTGTTGACTTCGAATTTGAAGTCGCTGAGTAATACTAGCACTTTGTGGCTTGTGTTATGAATACAAGGACGAGTTTGGAAAACATGTGGCTAGGATGCTCTCTATGAAAATTATGCTTTTAGCACTCGATTAACAAACTCACATTGTTAGCATCGCTTATGTCTTTTCATTACCTTTTTGTTAAATAACATAAGCTGTCAAATGTCAAATGTGGAGGTTTTTTGAAGCCTAAGTTTTTTTTTAAAGCATAATTAAAAATTGTAATCTTTATGTTATTTTATCAAATTGGTCGTAAGCTTACTACCGCTGATTTAGGTGGTTGAACCTTTTCCCGTTTAATTTAAAATGTACCTTCTAATCATAATACGCATTTTAAACCGCAATGTTCTCACACTAAGTCTCACACATGTATCCCCATTTAAGCAAAATTTGTACATGAATAAAACTGCGTTCGGTGAATTTTACATAGAAGCAAAGCTACATATGTATGGAGAGAATGGCATTTGAATCGACGCTACTCTTTTAAACATTAACATTTCACAAGCCGTTTTCAAAGGCTTATAATTTTTATATGTATGTATATTCTTAACTCTTGTTAATTGGAACACTTACGTAGTACATCATTTTAGAAGTTCTAAATACAATAATTAATGAAATTTGTCTTCGGTAAAGTAACAACTTTATAAATATAGCGCAACGCACGAGCTACAGTATTTCTAATTGAAGTGTTACTGCTTCTACTAAAATCTCAATTCATTGGCTGTGCCTTCGGAATATTTAACAAATAGTCAGTTGAATATTAATTATGTTGTATTAAGTGGATTTGTCGTACTCTTATCTAGTTCAAATATTTACACACATTTAAACATTTGTAGTGAGTTTATTTTATTTTAAATGTATTACTGAAACTATATGTTCATATGTATCTTCTTACAAAAAAATGTGTTCCGTCTTTAGATAAAACAAGTGAAACGTTAACAAAAAAAGCTGATTTCGGTTGCACCGAAACTATAATACCCTTAACTAATATGTACAAAGGTTCCTTACAAGAACTCAATTTCGATTGGTAAATATATATGATATAGTGATCTAATCTGAACAATAAAAAAAAATTTTCAATGCAAGCACTTTATTTCGATCATTCAGTTAATATGGCAGCTATATGTTATAGTCATCCGATATCTACAATTCATACGGATAATACATTATTGCCTCAAATAATAATCCATGCAAAATTTCGTGAAGATACCTCGTCAAATTAAAAAGTTTTCTATACAAGCACTTATTTCTGATCGTTCAGTTTGTATGGTAGCTATATGCTATAGTGATCTGATCTGAACAATTTCTTCGGATAATACAAAGCTGCCTTAAACAATAAATTATTTTTAATTTCGTAAAGATACCTCGTCATATAACAGAGTTTTCCATGCAAGAACTTGTTTCCAATCGTTCAGATTGTATGAAAGCTTTATGCTATAATTATCTGATCTGAACCATTTCTTCCGAGAATACATTGCTGCCTCAAACAATAAATAACGCCTAATTTCGTGAAGATACCTCGTCAAATGAAAAAGTTTTCCATACATGCACTTTACTCCGATTGTTCAGTTAATATGGCAGCTATATGCTATAATTCCGACAAATGAGCAGCACAACAGGTGCAAAATTTCAGAACGATAGCTTATAAACTGAGGGACTAGTTCGTATATATACAGACAGACAGACAGCTGGTCATTTCTGTATATATTTTATAGGGTCTCCGACATTTCCTTCTTGGTGTTACAAGCTTCGTGGCAAATTTGATATACCCTGTTCAGGGTATAAAAAAGGACTCAGTAGCGCCTCCTACTTCGGTAAATATTTAATATGTTAAAAGTGTCACTTTTTGCATTATAAATTCGATATCAAGTCATGCATACTTCTAATATGAGAGAAGTGGCTGTCAAACTGTTTCAATGATTCAGAAAACATATTCCGCCAAAAAATCCCACAAAATTAAGATACCTATTATTAAGGTAAATTAAGCTGTTTTTAAAATAAATAATTTTTTATGGGTCCATCAACCCACATATCTAAATGTATGGCCTTTTCTTCCAGATGAACCTACCCTATAATCCTTTGCTTTATATATCATATATATAATAATTTATGTATTTTTTTTTAATACAACCTAATTTTTATTGGTAAATCCATCAATTTATTTAGTCAGTTTGAGCTGTTTCGAAATTCATGTTATACTACCAAGTTGGTATGCACACTGCACTCATGGTGGTATTTAATCTGATTTTATGTATGACTAGCAGATCACTCCATTTGCCATCCCTGTTGGGGAAAGAAGACTAGACGATGAGATGTGAACAAATAGAATAATGGCAACATTGGTGAAATGACAACAAAAGAGGACAACTGATTTCTGCTCTGCAACTACGGGCATAACTTTTAACAAATTTGGTTTGATACGGGTGGTAAGTACGGAAGGGAGGAATGTCGGTGACTGTTTGAGCTATTAGGCATATGCCGTCGCGTAGTACCTTTTTTTGTTCTATAATCAATAGTATTCGCAGCGCACGCAATGTAAGAATTTTTTTTCATAATTTTTTACTCCTTGGGTTATATTATTGGCAGTTTAGTAAGAATCCCTAACTTTTTTGACAATATATACAGGCTATGTTCACCGGAAATAGTGTAGCTTCCAAACGGTGGAAAAAAATTTCAAATCCGTCAAGTAGTTTGGAAGCCTTAATTCAAACCAAAATAAAAAAACAAACGAATCATTCATTTTTATAATATTAGTATAGATATTTAAATTTCGGATCGCCGTCACTTCATTTAATTTTTTTGTTTTAAGTCAGAACGAATACTAACCGCAAACAAGGTCTGTTTTATTGATATATTGTATACAACGCCGAAAATTTTAATTTAAATAAATTGATCGAGCAAATAACCTGTATTTCAAAGATAAAGTCACATAGTCAATTTCAAACAAATCTGCAAGTCTTGAAACATTCATTTCTTCAGGAAAGCTTTATTCTCTAAAAAGTATTAAATTTATATGAACGTAATCGTTACGACTACGAGTTCTGGTAATTAGTTTTGTTTATTTTCCATCACCGACAGTAACACTTGCATTAATTGTTAGACATTCGTATGTATATATTCACCATAATTATAGAGTTTTCGTATAAATCATCAATCATTTTTTGTTCTAAAAGCATGCCGCCAGAACTTATCTATTGAATACGTTTCAGTAAATCATATGTTTGTATATACATATAGTTGCATATGTTTTTTATTCGCATTATGTACTTAAGCTAGGGAACAAATTAAACATTTATGTATTCTAGAGCGATTTTTATACTCTTGTAACATGTTACTTTAGAGTATAATAGTGATGTTCACCTAATGGTTGTTGATGGGATCGAAACCTAAAGATTATCATAACTAAACCGCAAATTAAGCAAATTGAAACTAATTGTTATAATAAGGAGCACCAAAAAGTTTAATGCATTTATCACCCAAATTATTCAAGCTATATGAACCAAATTTGCACAGGATATCCTATGATAACAACGCCCACTCCCCATATAACGGTTTTGTTAAAAACTACTACTAAACTACTAAAAAACTGTCAGAGACAATAAATTTTACATCCGGGATGTACAAGAGGGCTTTATAGGAGCAGGTATCAAAATTGGACGATGAGCGTGACACCTACATACATAAAACACAACTTTAAATTTCATCTGATTTTTTCACTTTCCAGTACTTGACCACTTTAACCAAATTTAGTACATACATATAACACAACTTTAAATTTCATCCGATTTTTTCACTTTCCAGTTCACAAATCAAACACCACTTTGGGATAAAACTTTGCACGAATAGTTCCTTTAAGGTATGTCATCTCAAGTCTAAAAATTGTCAAAAGGGGACCATAACTATTCAAGCCCCCAGGCCCCAGAACCTCTGGCTGACTTTTTTTTCCGAAAATATCGGTCAATGTGCAAGGTATATAATGGAAATTAGGAGAAAATCATTTCTTGACATTTGTATGTCTGTATATCAACAATGGGTGGAATTGGGTCAATATTTCCCTTAGCCCTCATATACCTAATAGAAAGATTTTCGAACTTCCGGCTGACTTTATACCCCATATATCGGCCAATATGTGAGTTATCGTTATAAACGATGAATCTCTGTGCCTAAAATGAATAAAATGAAAATATGCCCGAGCACCCATATAACTAATATCAGGATTTTCAAAAACTCCTTATACTAGTATATGGATGTATTGCTGATGGTATGTGAGATACCTTAATGAAACTCAAAGAGCATCTGTTTCTGTTAATAATGTTATATGTACATAGTAATGCCAAAAATATATAAAATCGGTTCAATACTACCCCTATCTCCATATACCAAACTTTAGTTTAATGCTGAAAATATGTGAAATTATAATATCTTAATATATCAAAATTCAGTGTCCGTGTGTATGTTCCGCATAAACTCAAAAACGATTCAACTGATATTCTTGAAATCTTAATATATAAAAATTCAGTGTCCGTGTGTATGTTCCGAATAAACTCAAGAACGAGGCAACTGATATTCTTGAAAGTTGGCATATATATGTAATTTGGTCCAACTTAAATGATAGGAGAGTTGTTATTCAAATTAATGGTCGCATTATTTGATAATAAACTGATCATCAACGTTGATTTTTTTTATTAATCGTCGGTTCCATAAGTCTGAAACAGATGGCGCCTTAAGCGAATTTCTTTACAGAGAAATGTTAAATTTAGTCATTTGCAACTCATAGATGGCGCCACACTTTAGTTTCATATATATTCTTATACCACACTCTATACATGTCTTATTTTGGCTATTCCACTTAAAGTCGTTTCTTTCAAATCATTATTCATGTTGTCTTCGTTGCGAACGTTAAGTCGAATATTTTGTTTTTAATTCTAATTTACAGGATTATAAATATTGTACATCCAAATATATATCATAAAAAATCTTAATATATATAAAACTTCAGTGTCTGTGTGAATGTTCCGAATGAACTCAAAAACGAGTCAACTTATATGAAAGTTGACATATCCATGTGCTTGGTCCAACTTAAATAATAGGATATTAATTACTTAAATTAATGGGCTCAATATTTGACAATAAACTGATAATCAACGTTGATTATTGTTATTAATCGTCGGTTCCATAAGTTTGGAACAGAAGGCGCTTAAACGAAATTCTTTACAGAGAAAACTTCAATTACTATTTTAAGAAAAATGCCACTCGAAAAATCTAACCTTAATACCCGTAGCAAAAAGACTCGATATACACATGTTGAAAGAGCTAATGAATCAATCGAGCAGAGAGAAGAAATGCAGTTCAAAGAATTCGCACAGCTGAAATTCGTGCCCGAGAACCACGAGCACAGCGTGATAATCGTCGACAAGAAAATGCATTGAAAATCAGGGTGGCACGTCAACAACACATAGATTCATTTAGGCCCGGCATGTGTTGCGCATCAGGAAAACTTGTATTGTCACCACTCCCTACTCCACCTGAACCTTTGAAATCCCTTTTTTCTGGCATTTCAAATGAATCAAAATTATTTTTGCGAAAGACACGAAAATTTAATTCTTGCTTCCAAATGACGTCGTTTGGAGCATCCAAAGTTTGTGATTTGTCATCTGATGGTCGTAATTTTGAGACAACATTCATAATTCAAGGCCAGGTATACCAAAAAATTGGTTCATTGATGCCAATGCCAAATGAAGAACAAAATTTCTTCAGATCTATTTTATTTTGGCAATTGTGAAGAACGTATAACAACTCGATGCCAGTATAATTTCATTGAACAAGCAGAAGAGAGAGCAATTGTATAGTCATTAGAATTATTTTTGGAAAACAGTAATCAATTAATTCAATTGTTTAAAAGAGTGTCACCACAATTAAAAAGTGACAATTATCAAATTGTCATCAAAGCGGACAAAGTACCTTTGGGAGAACACGCCGGAAGATTCAATGCACCAACCCTTGATGAAGTTGCTATTATGGTCCGTGATCCAGTTGACAACAGATCCATAAAAATTACACGACGAGATAATTCAGTGAGTTTAATTTCAGATTTACACCGTTCCTCCAGTACCCACTGATATTCTGGCAAGGACAAGATGGATATCATATCAACATTAAACAGTGTGATCCAGTCAATGGTAATAAATTAAATAAAAAAGTTTGTTCAGTGAACTACTATGCGTATCGATTAATGATTAGACATGATCAGCACAACTATATCCTTCGATATCGTCTATTGTATCCTCAATACGTTGTGGATATGTTTGCTAAGATTGAAAGCGAACGTTTGCGATTCATTCGGTTCAACCAAGCTAAACTACTATCAGAGGATTACATTCACTTACGATATGCTATTGTTGGAAACGTCGATGGAAATTTAAACACCAGCGAAATCGACAGTGCAGTTATTTTACCTTCCAGCTGCATAAGTAGCCAACGAAACATTCAAGAATACATACAGGATGCAATGACTTATGTACGTCATTACGGTCGTCCAGATTTGTTTATAACATTTAGGTGTAATCCAAATTGGGAGGAAATCATATATTTACTATTACCAAGTCAACAATCAATACATCGTCACGATATTACTGCACGAGTGTTTAAACAAAATTTGAAATCTTTGATTGATTTTATTTTAAAATATTCAGTTTTTGGCAAAAGGTGTTATTGGCTGTATTCAATTGAGTGACAGAAACGAGGCGTACCTCATGCTCACATTTTAATTTGGCTTGAAGATAAAATTCGTTAAGAAGAAATTGATCAAATTATTTCAACCGAAATTCCATATTCTTCAATTGATCAAGAATTATTTAATATTGCTACAAATCATATGATTCAGGAGCTTTTAACATGAAATCACCATGCATTGAAAATGGAAAATATAAGAAAAATTTTCCTAAGAAATTCACAAACGAAATCATTACTGATATTGATGGCAGAAACGCTGATAATGGTGGTCATACATATAATATAAAATGAGAACGTTAAATTCTAGCCAATTAGAAATTCACAATCAATGGGTGATACCATACTCACCACTACTCTCTAAAACGTACAAGGCTCATATTAAGGTTGAGCTTTGCAGTTCTGCCAAATCCATCAAGTAAATTTGCAAGTACGTTAATAAGGGCAGTGATTTGGCCATATTTGGAGTACAAAATATAAACGAAAATGATGAAATAACACGCTACCAAATGGGTACATACATTAGCAGCAATAAAGCTATCTGGCGCATACTTAGCTTTCCCATACACCACAGAGAACCTGCTATCCAACATCTTGCAGTGCACCTTGAAAATGGACAACGTGTGTATTTCACTGAAGAAAATATCCTCCAAAGAGCATTTGAACCACCAAAAACGACACTAACAGAATTTTCCACTCTTTGTCAAAAAAAATGATGTATATGGTAAATTCGCAAAAATATTATTATACACCGATATTCCATGCTATTTTACATGGAACACGTCAGCTAAGAAATGGGAACCACGTAAAAAGGGAGAACCACATAATTCAAATGCAGGCATATTTGACACTGGTATTGTTGGTGAATGTTCCTGGACCTATCTCTTTTCAATTTTTACGAACAGTTAATAGCCAAGTGTTCAGTACGTATAAAGATGCATGTCACGCGTTGCAACTTCTAGAAGATGACAACCATTGGGATCTGACACTGGCTGTGCTCGTCAACTATTTGCCATTATTTTGACGACATGTTTTCCAACACAGTCATCTACATTGTGGGAAAAATATAAGAACTACATGACTGAAGATATACTCTACCGACATAAACAAATAAACTACTCTCCAAACTTAGACTTCACACAAGATATGTATAACGAAGCATTAACAATGATTGAAAATTTATGTATTATGATCTCAAATTCATTACTTAGTCATTATGATATTCCATCCCCTAATCGCCCAGCTATAGACTTAGTGAATAGTGATTTGCAGCGAGTAGAACAATTAAATAATCGTGATTTAAATACATTTGTTATTAACAATGAACCATAATTAACTGACGAGCAGAAGAACATATGCCATCGAATTATGTTTGCTGTTGATGCCAAACAAGGCGATTTCCTCTATTTAGATGCACCAGGTGGGACCGGTAAAACATATTTGATATCTTTCATTCTTGCTAAACTACGGTCACAAAAAAAATTGGATTAGTGGGCGGACAGCCCATTCTGCTTTCAAGCTACCATTAGATATTCATAACAATCCAAATGCATTGTGTAACATCAAAAAAAGAAGTGGAATGGCAGCAGTGTTACGAAAGACTTCGATCATAATTTGGGAGGAGTGTACTATGGCTCATAAGCATTCGCTCAAAGCATTAAATAGGACTATGAAAGATTTAAACAATAGTGACAGACTTTTCAGTGGTACTATTTTACTACTATCTGGTGATTTTCGGCAAACGTTGCCAGTTATTCCTCGCTCTACTTTTGCAGATGAAATTAATGCATGTCTTAAACAATCAATTTTATGGAGAAATGTTGAAACACTCAGCTTGACAAAAAACATGCGAGTGCAACTCCAAAATGATCCAACAGCACAAGAATTTTCTAAGCAATTACTGAATCTTGGAAACGGTGAAATAGAATATGATCAAGATACGCAACATACTAGATTGCTAGATAATTTCTGTACTGTCGTTCAAACTAAAAATGAACTGATAGAAAGTGTCTTCCCAGACATACTAAATAATTATTTAAATAATGATTGGCTTAGTAATCATGCAATTTAGCCAGCGAAAAATGTTGATGTTGATCTGTTTAACTACCAGATACAACAATTATTACCAGGTAATTTAATGTCATTCATGTCTATCGATGCTACTGTAGAAGAAAACGAGGCAGTGAATTTCCCAATCGAATTTTTAAGTTCTTTGGACATATCAAGAATGCCACCACACAATCTTCGATTGAAAATTGGATCACCGATTATTCTACTGCGGAATTTAAACCCTCCAAAACTATGCAACGGTACACGTTTGGTGATTAAAAAAATCACTGGAAACGTTATTGAAGCAGCTATTTTGATAGGAAAGTTTAAAGGTGAAATCATTTTGTTACCACGTAATCCGATGAGAAAATCCGATTCTCCCATACCATTTAAAAGACTACAGTTTCCCATTCGTTTAGCTTTCGCGATGACTATAAATAAATCTCAAGGCCAAACAATGTCTATTTGCGGGTTAGACTTGGAAAATCCATGTTTCTCTCATGGGCAATTATACGTGGCTTGTTCACGAGTAGGAAGACCAGCAAGTTTATTTGTACTAACAAAGGACCGATTGACCAAAAATATTGTACATCGATTGGCGCTTCATTAAACAGCAACAGAAATTTATTACAATTAAAGATATTTAGAGTATATATATATCAAATAAAAATATTTAAAGTATTTATTAATTAAATGTTATAAAAATGTTATGTTAATTTGTGTTAAATTTTGTCTTTTGCTAGCTCCAGGTTTGGTGGCGATCGGGAATTAAAAACAAAAAAATTTTATTTTTTTATGTCAATGACATTTTCTTTTACTGCTGATAGGTTATTGTTTTTATTACACAATTCTATTGACATGTACGTCGTGCATATTTATGTTATTTAATTAAACATATTGGAGTATAATGAAATATAATGAATGATATTGAAGTAAATATAAACAATATGAACATGTAATTTAAATAAAATTATCGCGAAGAGTGAGCCATTACTAACAAATGAACAAAATACTAGTTACAATCGGATTAGGCTAATTGTCAGATAATTTCAGCACTATTGTACTTAAATCAAAACTGGCTCTGAAATCGGGCTATATTGACAGCAAAAAATGCCGAAATTAATTTCGATAATAATATTTTTACTATATTAAACAGCTTACTCAAATATAATTTATTTATACCTTAGCCACAGCAAGGCGTGGCCGAAGTATTCTAGTAATATATATATTAATCTCCATTATTCTAACAAACCTTAATATATTAATGGTTTAGCGCTAAACATGAATGGTGTTGGTCTAGACCTTAGTCTTAATCTCAAATCCCTAATATCATCAATTCCGATCTTCTGATTGACGTTTTTCACATCAACTCAGTATATTAAATTTAGCCTCACTGAGGATGATTTTAATATAATTTTCGCTGACGGGTAGTATAATATAACATAATAAAATACCAAATTTGATTATAATTCATTCACGATTTCGTCGAATAATGAGTGTTGAATTTGTTCGGCATTGATCCTTGCTCATGTTGCAAGAGCTTGAAAATTTCAGTTACACCCGAACTTAGCCCTTCCTTTTATTTATTTAATTAAAAAAACCATAATTATTGTGGGAAATTTCACTTTTTTTGTTGTTTTTTTTTTATTGTAGTTAAAATCAGAACTATTCTGAACCAGCATTTGAAAAATTTAAAAAACTCACAGATAACTTCATCGTCGTGGCAACTTGACCGTTTTAGTCAAACCGAATTTAACAAAAGAATAACTTAAAACTTTTAACGCAATTTTCTCGAAACCACTTTCTTCTCTTTGTCAAAAAATATGGTATAAAAAGGTTTTTAATTTTAGAATATTAATGTGAATCGGTGTTTAATGTAAAGTAATTGGTATGAAATTAAGCTATTTAGAGAGTAATACGAACATGGGTATTACACAGTGTTCCCACAAACATACGTGTACTTTTTACCAACATAGCACGAACACATATGCAGCTAACAATAAAGGTAGGGAATATTCTTAATAGTCAGTTGCTAATTCAAGTTTGTATGAAAAGAGTTTTATATATAAGTAAATATTTGTGAAGAACTTTGTGAGAGGTGTTAACTATATTTAAGTAAAGCGAAATGTGACTCTGTTAATGCTGAAACCAATTTAATTCTCCATCACAATTTTGGGCAAAACGAACATGTAGCATCAAATCAATCCCAGGTGATGGCTAAAATATGCAATATGCAACTATTACTTTTTTTCATTTTCGAACGCTTAAAACAAATAACTTTAACAACAGTAATAATAATCAATAGCAACTGTGCCTACCTAATGGTTCCACATTAAGCTATCAACTTACGTTTGATTTCATTATTATGAGCTTACGAAACTAGGATGTAACTTTCCACTCTTTGTTGTTTGTTTGCCGTTCCTTCGAGTCATATTACTGTATTTGGTCGTCTGTAGGTTTATTGCTTAGAATAAATTATTGATGAAGAACTACCCTTGAGCGCCAGTGGTGAATATTAACGTTGGCAATGCACCTGGATATATTTTGTGTTAAGTGACCATACTTTGCCAATAAATAGTAATAAACGTAATAATTCCCAACCACACATGAATGGTGGCAGCCGAAACACGTACGTACGTGGTTAACACGCTGCTCACTGACTCGCATCACAATTTCGTCATATAAGACATGACACATTCTCGGGTAGCGTTAACACTCTGATAAAACGTACTGAGTCATAAGCCGAATATAATTGTTTTCAATGAAAACTTTCTAATATTAGGAAATACTTAGGACATTGCCGCAAACAATATTCCGCTAGTGAAAAATATTTGTTCTTTAATTAGTTTTCTCTTCGGCCGAGATTCGAGTCTACAACACCACACTGATATTCACTCACTGAAAGCCACTTTGAAACATCAAAGTCTGGAATGCCATTCTGGTTGAATTTACAGTGGATGATCTGATAGGTATGTATGCGGAATCATAACGGAGTATAAAAATATATTAGTATGACGAAGAACTTTCGACAAATTTTCAAATAATACAACCTGTAATTAAGCAAATTTTTGTGCATTCGCAATATGTTTAAGATTTGCATATCCATGGCGGCTGCCGCGATATATTCATAAGATATTTAATCTACCACTACGAGACGTGGGTTCAGTCTATATTTCGCCCAAATCAAAGCCATATATATACTCTCGCAATTTTCAAGAATCGAAGCCGGGGAAATATTTTCTGGTGTTGGCAAAACTATACATACAATATATTAAAAAACTCATTATATTAGGGGCAATTTCATTTATATTCAGCACTAATACATTATGGTTAAGAAGTCCACTACAGATCATTGAAATACTTGTATCATACATTTTGACCAACCTAAACTGTTTAACGTCAGATGCAACCAGATATTTTAAAATCTTTATATTAGGCATTTATATATCCGAACTGCATTAAATTTGGATTTATTCTAAAGGTGGATGGTGGCATGCTCATTGTCCAAATTTTATACCGACGGCTATAAATCCCTTTCGTGGCAGCACGGGTGTAAAATTTAACGTCTCTGACGCATTTAGCGATTTCATTTATTTTCACACAGTCGAAGGGTGTGCTGAAAAACATTTTCGGGAGCAAATTTGGTTGATTTAAAAAGCTGTGTGTTTAGTTGTGGTATTTATAGTTTTTTCTCTTATTATGGAACTCAGTTATGGTTGTCTCTGACACTACGCTGCTATTTTTGTTAATAATAGGAACAAATTTATTTCGTATTTTGATAAAACATGGTTTCCCAAAGGAAAATACATCTTGGATACAAGGCAATACCAGCATATTCAACGGCTATATGCTGGTTTGTTGAGTTTCGTTGTAACCTAATTGATTTTTAATTCTTATACTTATGTCCAAAACGCTATTGTTAAAACAAATATTTGATTGCAAGTAAGTGCAACGTACTTCATTTTTTGAGATATTTTAACATAAAATAATATTTTAAATTTTAGTGGTATACATACTTGTATGTTCGAATTCTTAACGTTGTAATGAAATTACAAACATACATATTTTGTATCAAATGACTAAACAGTATCGTTGTGGAGGTTTAAAAATGTTTCTTCGGAACAATAGAAACATAATCCTTATTTTATGTACTTTATTAGTTCGGTATTTAAAAATTTTAGCGTCATGTTATTAGTGATATTAACCGCGACAATGTAATCAAACGAAAAAGAAATAAAGTTTAAATAAGACGACACGAAGGAGTGAACGATGTAAAATATTGGTAAAAAAAACAGATAATCTTAAAAAAAAAATGTCCTTGAATATGTTAATAACTTGTACCATTCTAAAGGTTAGTTTTAATCAAACCTACAGAATGACGAGACGACTTGAATTTCGGGTGACTAACATATCTGTCCGTCTGCTCGTCCGTGCAAGCTGTAACTTGAGTAAAACTTTTGAATGAAACTAGGCATACATGTCCCTTGGCACCTTGAGAAGGTTGTAATCGGTTCGGTTCACTGCCACGCCTACAAAATTCTGTTATTCGAAACCTATAAAGCGCCACAACTAAACCGCAATTAAGATACAAAACTGTAGTTTGGTACAGCGAATCCCATCAGGGATACTTATATCAACCAAATTCGCTCAGGTGAAACCTTTTTGGCACCTCCTCCGACAGTGTGAAGAAAATGGGTGAAATCGGATTATAACCACGCCCACTCACATAGAACATTACGGTAAGGACTATTAAAAGGTTGTTAACTCACTAAATAAATACATCAGAAGCATTATATTTCATGTCCTGCAAGACACAGAACGGTCTTATAGGTGGCACCGGCCACCTTTAGGTGAATACTTCCTATATCTCATAATCCTACTTGACCGATTTTCACAAAATATTGTGAATAGCATTTTTATATGTTACTTTGTGAAAATTAACGAAATCGGACAACGACCCTACAACGCCTACTTCCCATATATGAAAAAATGTATGTATGATTCTTTCACTTTACAGAATATAAATCAAGAACCAATGGCGTTATTGGAATAATACTTATAGAAGCTCTAAGGTATGCCATCTCACGTCCGAAAACAAATTAAAATTGTGGGAAGTAGGCGTGTTTGTAGTCCGAATTTGTTCCTGTGGTATCGAATTTCACTCAAAGGAAACGGTGTCACTCTCATCGTCCAGCAGCTCCTATTAAGCCTTTCGTGTCATATCTGGTGTAAAATTCAATTCAATCATTAGTTTGCGAGTTATTGTGTATTTTAAAAGTATTTTAAAAACAATGGATTATAAACAATTTTGTAGTGCTGCTTCTTGATGACCAGAAAATATAAACAAATGCACAAAATCGATCTAATTGATCGGAAAGTAAGGATTTAAAAAAAACTTTATATTGCATGAGTATTGGGCTCTGTTCAAAGTGGGTGCCGCTGACTGTTGACCAAAAACAGCAACGTGTTGATGATTCTGAGCAGTGTTTGGCCATGTCTAAACGTAACAAACCGCAATTTTTTTTGGTAGCTGGCGCTGTAATGATTATGTTGTTCTTGATTATTGATTATATTGATGAATAAATTTAAATTTTGAACAAAACAAAACAACCGTGATTTCTTTGTTAGGCCCGATCATTTTCAGCCTATGTGTTATATATGTAAATGACGTAGGGACGACGAGACGCGTTGAAATCCGGACATTTGTCTGTCCGCCCGTCTGTGCAAGCTGTTACTTGAGTTAAAATTTAGATATCTCGATGAAACTATACACATCTTTCTTGGCACAAAACGCAAATAATCAAAAGGCTATAAATGGCCATAATTAAACTCTACAATAAGAAACAAGACTGGTGCAACGAATCGCATTAGGGAGGTGTGTGTGGTTTTTAACATTTTGAAAAGGTGGGCGTGGCCCGTCATCTCGTAGGTTTAATGTATATATCCCTCAAACCATCTAAGCTGTAACATCTTAATTTGCACAGAATAAATCCCTTTGGACACCTCTTACGACAGTATGAAAACAGTTGAAATTGGATGACAACCCCGCCCATAAAATTATCCTGACAGTCCTATATCACAGTGAGGTCGAAATCGGACTAAAACTACGCCTACTTCCGACTTTTCACCTGACTTTAAACCGTTAAGGTTGATCAAAATGCGTGACATTCTAATGAGATTCAGTGAACAAAAAAAGTGGAACGAAAAAAAATTTTTTTTTGCTTAGCCTGAGGGTAAAACTTGTATATCATAAAAAAAGAAAAATCAGGAGACTCATTTTTAAAGTTATTATTTATCAAAAAAATGTTACGAAATAAAAATTTTAACTCAAAATTTACCCCAAAAGTGAGTAAGGCCTGCCTCTAGATGTTACAAAAAAGCCTACTGGGCAAGCTTTTATAAAAATAATGGGGTTCAGCAAATAATATGAATGGAATTGGATAAGACCTTAGACCTTAGACCAAACCTCGTATCTCTAATGAATTGAATTCCGATCCTCTGGTTGACGTTCTGCAAATCTACTCAATATATTTAATTTAGCCTCTTCGATTTATGGCAGTTATTGATCATTTGAAGATGATTTCAATATAATTTTCGCTGGCGAGAAGTAAAATAAACTTATAAAACTAATAGGTCATAGACTCAACCTATAATATAAGTAAATAAGATACACGTTTTATCGTAATCCATTCACGATATCGTCGCACAATGAATGTTTAATTCTTTCGCAACATTTACATAACTATGCAATAAATTAGGATATATATCGGTAATTTAGTAAATCAACCAAATTTTCTGAGAAGAAGTCATTTCAGCACCTTTTCAAACTCTGTGAAAATTTAGAAAATCAAATAATAAAGTTTATGTTCTAAATCACTGAAAGTGAAATAACTCACTGCATGAATGCAGCTGATTTCACAATCATGATGGTACTGAAGGACTTTATAGGATCAGTTGTAAAAATCGGACAATGGTATTGCCCACCTTTAGGTGTGTGAGGTTACCCAACTATACCTATTAGACGCAATGAAAATAGTAGTTATAATTTCAATCACGGGTACTTCCCATACATCAAACTTTTAAATTCGATCTGATTTTTTCACTTTCCAGTACACAAATCTAACATCAAGGAAGTTATCAGAACAAAACTCTGCACAGTTTAATATAAATGGTTATAATGTTTCCTAGGCTTTGGTCCTTGCAATTTGCAAGAGTATTAAATGTTTGGTTAGACCCCAACTTAGCCCTTCCTTACCATTCTCTGCGTTTTAATAAACTTGTTTTTTTTCGGTAATTTGTATTACTTTCTATACTTGAATAAGGAGTCAAAAATTCCAAATTGAGTTAAATGAAAACTGAAGATGGCTACATAGAAATTTAATCAAATCTTCTAATATAACAACAACATAGGTAACAAGTAAGGAAGGGCTCAGTTCGGGTGTAACCGAACATTTCATATACTTCAAACTTGCAAGGATCAAAGTCGGGGAAATACCTTCAGGTGTTGGCAAAACTTTATAAAAAAAAATTTTGCGACAGAATTCAAGGTTCATTATTCGCCCAAAATCGTGAACGAATTACAATCAATTTTGGTACTTTAATATGTTATATTATAGGTCATAGAATCATCATTGATTTTACAACTATAGATTACTTCCCTTCAGCGAAAATTATTTTAAAATCATCTTCAAATGAGATACATATATCTAACATAAACTTAACCGAAGAAAATAAATTTAATATACATATTGAGTTGATGTGCAAAATGTCAACCATAAGGATATGATATAAAACTCGATTCATGTTCAGCGCGACAATAATATAACAAGATTTGTAAGAATAACGGAAATCAATATATTTTGGTATTAATACATATTATTAACAGAATTCTATGCTCTCTGAGTTGTATTAAGGTACTTCAAATACCTCCAATAAAGTCAATCGGATGTTTGATATTCGTTGTATGGGGGCTACGGCAAGTTTTCACCCGATTTCATTCATTTAAGGCGCATAGATGCATTGTTGGGAGAAAAATACGCTAACTCAATTTAATTAAGATAACTCACATATTAGCTGATATATATACGGATGTTCGAAAATATTTTTAATAGGTATATGGGGGCTTAAGGAAATTTTTACCTTTCCTCTAATTTCAATAATATATCTCACACATTAACCGAGATTTTCTGTAAAAGGCAGACATGGGCTCTGGGTTTCTCTGATATTCCCATATCTGTGGCTTGAATAGTTATGGTACGATTTGGACAATTTTTTACCTGAGATGACATACCTTAAGAAACTATTTGTGCAAAGTTTGATGTTGTATACTGGAAAGTGAAAAAATCAGATGCAATTTAATGTTGTATTATATGGAAAGCAGGCGTGTAGTCCATTTCGCCCATCTTTCGCCATCTATGAACTCGTCCTCCCGACTCGACCATGGAAGACGTGTACAAAGTCACAGACAATATGTAGATTTTTATTCAAGTTATCCCTTGCACAGACGGACGGATGGACAGACAGTCTCGACAGACAAAATCGATTTCTATACCAATTAGTTTTAGGTGATACACACAACCCTGAACAAAACTATTGGCGAGAATAACTGATTTGATCAAACGTAAGTTTGTACTTTATTTTTAGCGCTGAGGCAAAATTACCTAAAGATGTGCAAACAAAACTAATACAAATATTATATATTATATTAATAATAGGTGAATTATTTTTTGTTAATTTAATCAAACGTAAAAACTTTTCTTTGTTATTTTTTTTCTCGAGGCACCCTGTCATAAAGAATAGTAAGAAAATTCGAATACACAGAATTCAAATTCGAACACTAAACCAGAGCAGAGAATGTTGATGAATAGAGAAGGAGCAAATGTTAAATGAAATCTTTTTGAGTACTAATTTGTAATTCCACATGAGGGAACATCGAAAAATATAACTTCGAAAAAGAAAAATACACCACACAATATGCGAAATGCTATAAATAGACACAACGAATATTCCTATATGAAAAATCGTTGCGCATACCTATTTAGATTTATGTTTTCAATTTCTATGATATGACAAATTTATAATTACGAAAAGCCTTCTGAATTAAAAATCTGTATTACCGGTAAAAACCCCAGAATTCATAATAAAATAAACATTTAATAGGCTATTTTTCCAACTTATGTATGTGCGTTATGTGAGTAATTGCTTATTGAACAAAAGATAACAATAAAACAGTGGCTAAGCGGCCGCGTTTCCATTTATATTGTGGCTTAGGTCGTAGGCGTGAAGGAGTTAAGCTCAATCCGAATACGAGCATATACGTTCGAATCGTAAAATACGTAAAATTTAAATTTTATTTAATTTTTTTATTTTATTAATTGGAATCTAAGCATATCATAATTCAATTACTTTAATAGCATATTTTACTTCCTGATATAATTAAAATATATCAGCAGAATATGTTCATATGTTTGGGTTTATTGCATATTCCTTTATTTATGCGTATTTACACAAATGTGATAATCACACATACATTCTTAAATACACGTACACTGATGCTTGCTTCTTGCCCCGCACAAGCAATGACTTTTGTAAACACTTTTTGCTTTTTGCGAGTTGAACGATCGCAGGCAAGGAGGGATTGGGGCGCACTGCCACATAATTATTTCAGATATATATTTTATTTATCGAATTTAGTTTAAAAACGATTATAGGTATGAATATATGTGTATTTATATATCAGTATTTTTCAATACTCTATAAGCAACATATTAATATATTATGAGCCCTCACTTGACACGCCTCTGTGTATGGTGGCAAGCCAACGAAATAACGGCGAGTTCGCGCAGACATTGTGTTGTTGAAAAAAACGAAAAAACGACTTTGTCGACAAACATACATACATACAAACGAGCCCGCATACATATTGACGCCAAATTTTGCGCATCGTCGCGGAGTTGACAAAATTTGTTTAAATCGACAATTTTGCGACAATGTCGGTCGGCTATGTTGTCTCGTTTGTCCTTTTTGTAGTGGTTTGCTATTGAAAGTTGACTTATGCTCTTTTGAAATATTGCGATTACTGATTGGGCTGCATTTTCATAACGTCGTATTTAGATAAAATGGGCTAAATCGACAAACTATGAAATAATGATAATAAGTAAACATATAAAAGTACTATGTGCAGTGTGCTTAGAGTATATAGAAGTAGTTAATGATTTCATATACATGTCAATTTTATATAAATTTTATAATTTAATGCCATAAATAGTGCATAATATGAAAAAAATTAAAATAATATTTCAAATCGCTAAGAGGTCATGTTGCCAATTCTCCTTTCTTAAGGGAACATCAGACAAATTCTTCAATTTCTGATTTTTAGCAAATGTTGTGAAGCAGCAGCTTGTGGGCAACATACAAATGCGAGGGGAATGGTAGGATCAATTGTAAAATTGAAACTTCTTCAATTTTACTGAAGACATTCAAAATTCAATTTCATTCATTTTTATTTTCGCGCATTTGTGTAGGAATTCTATATGCAAACCAAATGTGGTTTATGAACGAGCGCACTTTGCTTTGAAGCAGATGCACGTTCCTTATGAATTAATTTGTTGTCGTTGTAATATGAAATACTTAGAAAATATTTCGCGAGTTCGCTTGAATATTATTGGTCGATGATAGTGCGTCTACGGTTTTTTGTCACTTGCGCGAATGTTTGATTTTTTGCGAAAGACATATTGAGGTACATACATATGTACATATGTGTACATATATGCAAATATATTTGGACATGGGAATGAAGGAAGGCAATTTCAAGAATATTCACATATAGACATATGAACATTGAAGCAAGTAAACAACAATAGCTGTTTGAGTTCACAGATTAGACAAAGTAGCCTGAATATTTCAGTGATACAAATTATAAAATTGAATTTTTCTCGCTTTACTGAAACCATTCAAATTCAATTTCATTCATTTTATAAACTTCATTCGCATTTCCGTAGGAATTCTATATGAAAACCAAATGTGGTTTACCAGGCGCACAGAAAAAATAGCGCGGCGCAGAGTTATGAACGAACGCACTTTGCTTTGAAGCAGACACACGTTCCTTATGAATTAATTTGTTGTCGTTGTAATATGAAATACTTAGAAAATATTTCGCGAGTTCGCTTGAATATTATTGGCCGATGATGGTGCGTCTACAATTTTTTTGTAACTTGCGCGAATGTTTGATTTTTTGCGAAAGACATATTGAGGGACATACATATGTACATATATGCAAATACATATTATATACTTGGACATGCGAATGAAGGAAGGCAATTTCAAGAATATTCACATATAGACATATGAACATTTGAAGCAAGTAAACAACAATAGCTGTTTGAGTTCACAGATTAGACAAAGTGGCATTGAAAACAGCAATATATAGCCTCTTTAGATAAATCCGAAGCGGAGTTAATACCATGTCCGCTGGCAACGATCAAAAGAAAGATTTATACTCACTTTTAGCAAATAGTTCAGTGAAGATAAAAATCAGTAACCAACTGCAACTAAAGAAACAGGTTTGGCCCAAGTAAGATAAGACTAGAACCAAGGACTTATTACATGGGTCCAGGAACAGTATTTTCTGACTAACAGCTACTATAACGGGTCACTGGCCGTTTGGAGAACACGCGCTAAAAATGAGTCTGCTCTATAACAATATATGCCGTAGTTGAAAGTCAGAACACAAACTAGACACACAATACTTGGAACACATCAAGCTACCCAGTAGTATTAATATACCCTGAACAGGGTATATTAAGTTTGCCACGAAGTTTGTAACACCCAGAAGGAAACGTCGGAGACCCTATAAAATATATACATAAATGATCAGTATGATGAGCTGAGTTGATTTAGCCATGTCCGTCTGTCTGTATATATACAAAGTAGTCCCTCAGTTTTTAAGCTATCGATCTAAACCTTTGCACCTGTCCTTTTCTCAATAAGAAGCTGCTTATTTGTCCGCACGGCCGATATCGATCCACTATAGCATATAGCTGCCATACAAACTGAACAATCGGAATTACATAATTGTATAGGAAACTTTTTTATTTGACGAGGTGTCTTCACGAAATTTGGCATGAGTTATTTTCTAAGGCAAAACTGTAATCTCTGAAGAAATTGTATAGATCGGATCACTATAGTATATATGTAGCTGCTATACAAATTGAACGATCGTAATCAAGTGCTTGCTTGGAAAATTTTATCATTTGACGAGATATGTTTACGAAATTTGGCATGAGTTATTTTCTGAGGCAAAACTGTAATCTCCGAAAAATTGTTCAGATTGGATCACTATAGTATATAGCTGCCATACAAACTGAACGATCGGAATCAAGTGCTTGCATGGTAAATTTTTTCATTTGACGAGATATGTTTGCAAACTTTGGCATGGATTATTGTCTAAGGTAATAATGAAATTTTCGAAAAAATTGTTCAGTTCGGACACTATAGTACATAGTTTGCCATACAAACTGACCGATCTAAATAATTTGATTTCGGAATATAGAGCTGCAGAGCAGGAACGTAACACCGCTGAACACTCAATTAGACGAATGAATCCTGTATACAGAGCAGCAGAGAAGGAGCGAGACACAGTAGGACTTTCGAACAGACGAATGAATCCTGAATACAGAATAGCGGAGCAGGAGCGCGACACAACAGAACATTCAAACAGGCGCTTGAATCCGAATTCTGAATGTAGAGCAGCGGAGCAGGAGCGGGACACAATTAAACGTTCTGTACGGCGCCAGAATCCAACAATTAGAGAAAAAGAAACTCAACGAGATGCAGCATTGAGGAGAAGTCGTCGAGAAGATCCTATAAGACGACTTCGTGAGCAAATTTTAAATTCTTCTCAAGGAGAGAGGCCCGCCAACAAACCAGGCAACAACTTGCAAACGAGCAGCAATCACTGTTGGAAAAAGTACAATTGCATAGATAGGATCCCGCAAATCGTCAGTTAGAAAGGCAAGTCAGGAGGAATATAAGAAGTTGTCGTGAACTTTCCTGATGAACAGCTAGAAGAACAAGAACGTCAACGTTGAGCTTTACGCGCTTAGAAGATGCTAGAAAAGTGTTTTCCTGTCATCAAAATTTCCGTCTTCGAACCAAAAGTACAACTTTTACAACACATGCTATCTGATTGTTAGGAAAGGCAAGATACTAAATATCTGTCTCTCGGAAGGATTGGAGTTTCCGGATATTCCGGAATGCCTTCAGAATTTAACGTGTATGGAGGAAAGACTGATATCACCGAGGATCCCATTTATGCGCATCATCTCCCTAGGATATGAACGACAATGTGTAGTGGTGAATATTCCGATTTCTGTTATACAGACAGTCACCATGCTGCCACGAAGATTTGACAACAGCCATATTATTCAAGTGCACTTGAAACGTCGATTGGAATATGAACAACATTTTATAACGGAGACAGTGCGACGAGCAAAGATATTGGAGGCACTAAACTATCTGCTGGGTACAGAGCTCTACGTCAAGCATAATATACAAATGTCATGTGATTGGCTAGCAAATGTTGGAAACGAGGAAACTGTGCCATTTATTGCGGATCCTGCAGATCACGCAGAAGTAAGATACCTGCTAAATGCCCTTTAGGAAAATGTACCGCTTGAAATGGAAGAAGAATTAAAACCATGTGGTCAGGAGACTTTAATGGACAATGAACCCGTTGAAAATAGATCCAGGACAAGGTAGATGCCCCAGGGACGTTACAACCGACGACGATGCACAGGAGTTGTCGTATCCAACGATTTACTGCGGAATGAACAGGACATCCACAACAACTTACAATAAAACTGCACGTTCTGAAATTCGACACTATGATCGGCGTTGTGTGCGCGTGGACGTGCTCCTGTATATTTATAAGTTCTACGAGTTAGAGCGCATTAAATGCAATTTCCATTTGCCTGCGTAAAAAGTCTGGATCAAGGAATATAACTGTTGCAAATGTGAGGGATGAAAATTTTGTCAGCAACCTTATCCAGCATGATGACGGCTATCATGTACTCAAAGGACTTCGATCCTCATCTACACATTGGGAGGCTGAAAAGGAGACAGTTTTAGCCATGATCCGTCAGTTTGGTTTGCCAACATTTTTTATTACAATGTCTGCTGCAGAAACAAAATGGCCCGAGCTGTTAGTCATATTGAAGAAACTGGCATATAAAGTAGATATTTCGGAAGGGGAAGCTACTGCTCTATCAAGCTCTGAAAAGGCGAGGTTGATAAGGACAGATCCAGTTACATGTTCCAGGTATTTCTACAATCGATTCCGCCAATGCTAAAATTATTACAAAACGGACTGTTTGGAGAGCATTTAGTAGTCCGTTACTATTACAGAATTGAATTCCAGCATAGGGGATCATCCCATTGCCATGGCATGTACTGGCTAAGTGACGCACCACAATTGGGAAGTGATGGTATCATCAACACAAATGAAGTTGAAACATTCATCGACCGACACATTACAACTGATGGGGATGATTTGGACTGGAATTCATTCAGTATCAAAAACACAGACATGTTCGAACTTGCCTAAGAGACCTACCTGGAAAGCAAGTATGCCGATTCAACATGCCATGTCCGCCGATGCCACGGACAGAAATACTTTTCCCCTTGGAGAATGAGGAAGGTTTTGAGCAACACAAAATTCAATTCCAAAAAATACAGGAACTATTAACTCTAACGTATCTCCCAGGGGAAGAAATAACACGGTTGAACTTCTTTGCAAATTTTTTGGCGGATGAGCGAATCAACAGTGATTATGAAGGATACAAGCTTGCTCTCCGCTCATCTGTAAAAAAACCACACATTTTCCTAAAGATAAAATTTTCAGACCGACTTCTAAATGCCTACAATAAAAATATCCTTAAATTGCATAGAGCAAATATGGATATTCAATTCATTCTGGACGCATACGCTTGCTGCAGCTATATCATTAATTATATAAATAAATAAGATAGAGGAGTATCAACACCACTGAGACAAGCCATGGAGGAAATAAATGCAGGGAATTTCTCCATTAAAAGAAAATTGCAGCGGAAACAAATTTGTAAACGGATCGGAAATATCGGCTCAAGAAGCAGCTTATAATATTATATTTTGGGACCTGATAATAACGAAGACTACAACGAAGTAGAAAACGAGGATGATACGATAGCTGCGCTTGAAAGGATGGATGGATGCGGCATTAAAGGATGGATCAGGATTTTTAAGGAAAAGGATGCAAGCCCTCATTCTTCGCTGGAAACGTCTTAGCGTTAAAACTGCAAGAGCCGATATCTTCAGAGAAACCGCCATGATGTTGCACCCATGGAGAAACGAGGAAACATACCTATTGAATACTGACGTCGAGAGTGTTTGCAATGCACACAAGGAGCAAATTGAGCAGAATAAGCTCAAATATGACAAATTTCCATCGAACGAACTTGAACGGATTTTGGAAAACCTTCATGTTACAGCGGAAGAAACAGCTGATGATCGAGCTGCCTCACAACTTTTAGATCCCGAATTCAGAGCTCTAGCCGTTCCAGAGCAAACAGGAGCATTAATGTTTTTCAAGAGCACAACAATACAGAGGAATAGACGGTTCGATTAATTAAACTCCCACCTTTAATATTAGAAGACGATTTACTGGCAATGGTGCAGTCACTTAACAGCAAACAGAAAGAATACTTTGCCTTGTAATGGACAATGTCAGTAAAAAGGAAATCTCCTTCGTATCGGAGGCGGTGCTGGAGTGGGCAAGAGTCGGCTTATAACGACTATATATCAGTCGTTGACATTGCGAGCTAATAGTGTACCAGGAACCAACCCCGAAACCGCCAAGGTGTTACTCTGCACACCCACTGGCAAAGCAGCATTTGGAATTGGAGGCCTAACCCTTCATTCGGTTTTTTCACTCCCCGTCAACCAGGAGCAAAGATGTTTGCATATTTAGATTCTAGGCTAAAGCAAATTTTCAGGAGTAGCGCTTACTTTGGAGGCATACTAATTATCGTGATTGGTGACTTAAAGCAGCTGCCGTCAGTAGGAGGTCGATGGATATTTGCACCGAATAGGAATGATCATTACAGTACAATTACAGGAACACCGCTTTGGGATCAATTTCGGTACTTTGTGTTCACTGAAATAATGCGCCAGCGCGAAGATCAAGCATTTGCCATCGCATTAAATAACATGGCAGAGAGAAATATGATACACGCTGACATCCAATTAATAAAAAGCAGGGAAAAGACCTCTAATGATATACCAAACGAAGCCATCCATCTATTTTATTTAAATGCTGGAGCAAATGATTTCAATGTATCTAAAATGGCAAACACGATGACCGAGGAGTTCATTTCGACTGCGAAGGATACAATTAAGTCAAGGTCCCTAACAGAACGCAGCAGGGCAAACATAGAAGCTGTGAAGTCTTTTAAGCCATCGTAAACACAGGGAATGCTTTATACATTGCAGCTCAAGACTTCGATGAAATATATGTTGACAGTCAACATAAGCATAGTGATGGTCTCGTCAATGGTGCTGCGGCCGAACTAAAGCATGTTGATTCCGAATCATACGGGTCTGAATGTTCAGTGGTCCGACTATGGATAAAATTCGCAGAATCAAAAGTTGTAAGCTTTGCACGTTCCATGCAGACTCACAGTCGCAATGCAGATTGGACACGAATCATGAGCGTGGTCCGATCATTCCAATACAAACGAAATGAACAAATAACCATAGAACGTAGACAGTTCCCCGTCATTCCAGCTGAATCCATCACGATACATAAAAGTCAAGGTGGTACATACACACAAGTTGCTGCACATCTAGGTAGAGTAAGCTGATCAGTCATATATGTAGGATGTAGCAGAGCAACAAGTGCCAATGGATTATATATAATCGAGACATTTTCTCCCCCGAAGCCATTTGGACCGCAGGATCCAATTAAAATTCAACTTAATAGGTTGAAGACAGAAGGAGCATTGACGACATGCTACAGATTATTGGCTGAAAACAAGCATATTGAAGATATCAGATCAGACAAGCTGATTTGTTCTGCTGATATTCTGTGGTTTGCCGAGACCTGGGCCTTACCTCAAGAAGAATTCTCAATAGAATGTCCTGCCAACGGCCTCATCAGTAGTCCTTGGTGACTTTAACATGTGTCGCCTAACAGCAACTGATGATTTGGAGGCTCGATTACAACAGTTAGGATTTCAATCTTCATTCGCTAAGGTCGCCACAACCAAACAAGAAACAGCAATAGATTGGGTATGGACAAACATGGATCCTGAAATGACCTCATGTATCACATATGAAACACCATATAGTGATCATGACGGAATATTTTTGAGCTTTAGAAAATAGATATATTATATATATATATATATATATGTTACATTCAATGTTATTAAATATAAGTTTGTATTATAATATAAAGTGTAAGGCATAGATGCCATTATTGTAACTTACATATTATATAAAAAAGTATTATAGAATAATAAATATTATGATATGTTTTATATTTTCTATTTTCTATAAATATAACAATTTGTTTTTGTTTTCCATTAATTTATTTAGCATTATTTCGAATAGAAGATTTTTTATATTAAACAACCTGGTTAGAAAGAAAATGTTTTTCGTTGGATGCATACCGTTGGCGGGTTACGATTTCAAATGTAGTCATACATATAGTAGTTACTAAAAGAAATGCACCTGTGAAGGGTATTATAGCTTCGGCGCAGTCGAAGTTAACGTTTTTTCTTGTTTTCAATTAAAAATAATAAAAAGGAAACATTTATTAATTGAAAGCTGTTTTTCTCACGCATTCACAATAATCAAACTATCTGTAGGTAAGCTAACCACGGATGGTGAAAACGGTTTTATCGCTTAAAAATATCATCCAGTTAAGCTACCAGAGGTTAAATACAATATTTACCGAATATTCAGAAAACAGCTCTGAGTGTAAAAGCTGTACGTAGTGAAAAATCCTACAATTTATCTAATTTACCCAAGAATTATAGAATAAAAGATTTCGCCAATTGCCGTCTTGTAACGTAATTCTTTTGGAATGATAAGAGGCAACATAGCAAAACTGTCGAAAAGCCTGTAAATTATAAACCAAAACATAAACATTTTATTAATTCGGGAAAGAGAGTTAATTCATTAGTTTATAGTGAAAAAGTTTTAGTGAAATGAATATAATAATGTTCTGGGAAAATATTTTGGTAATTTTTTTAATAAATACTTTTATCTATTTACAACATAATTGCCAATTAAGTGAATGATTAGAAGGGAATGTAATTGCGATATATCCAGCAGTAGTTTATTTCATTAGAAACAAATATATAAGTACATATATTAATAACAGTTGTGAAATTTTCATAAAGGGATTATGAAATTATAATTATTATGATCATGCAATTCATTTCGCCTACAATTTTTGGGCAACTTTTAATTTTCAATAACCCGTGCCTAATTTCGTAAAGATACCTCGTCAAATAAAAAAAATTTCCATGCAAGCACTTTACTCCGATCGTTCAGTTAATATGGCAGCTATATGCTATAGTCATCTATACAATTTCTTCGTAGATTAGATTAATGCTTTAAATAATAACACATGCCAAATTTCGTGAAGATACCTCGTCAAATGAAAGAGCTTTCCATACAAGCACTTGATTCCGATCGTTCAGTTTGTATAGCAGCTATATACTATAGTCATCCGATCTGAATAATTTCTTCGGAGATTACAGTTTTGCCTCAAATAATAATCCGTGCCAAATTTCGTGAAGATACCTCGTCAAGTGAAAGAGTTTCCCATACAAGCACTTGATTCCGATCGTTCAGTTTGTATAGCAGCTATATACTATAGTCATCCGATCTATACAATTTCTTCGGAGATTACAGTTTTGCCTTAGAAAATAACTCATGCCAAATTTCGTGAAGACACCTCGTCAAATAAAAAAGTTTCCCATACAATTACTTAATTCCGATTGTTCAGTTTGTATGGCAGCTATATGCTATAGTGGACCGATATCGGCCGTGCGGACAAATAAGCAGCTTCTTAGTGAGAAAAGGACAGGTGCAAAGTTTTAGATCAATAGCTTAAAAACTGAGGGACTAGTTTGTATATATACAGACAGACGGACATGGCTAAATCAACTCAGGTCATCATGCTGATCATTTATGTACATATATATTTTATAAGGTCTCCGACGTTTCCTTCTGGGTGTTACAAACTTCGTGGCAAACTTAACGCAAACTGAACAGGATATATTCAGGATATAAAAAACTAATTTTTAACGAAACCAATGCATATTATATTTATAAATTGAAAAAAATACAACCGTCGAAATTACAATATCTTTTAATCATTCACTTTATTCGCAATTATGTTGTCAATAGATGAATGTATTTATTTAAAAATTACCCAAATATTTTCACGCAACATTATTCTATTCATTTCTCTAAAATTTATTCACTATAAAGTAATAAATTTAGTTAATTTCACAAATTAACAAAAGAGTTTACGTTTTTGTTTACAATTTACATGCTGCTATATGCCTCTTCTTCTCATTCCAAAAGAATTACGTCACAAGATATACGGTATAGCGCAATTTGGCTTTGATAATTGTCACAGCTTAAACCTAAAAAAGTAACGGTAATTACTTGTCGTAATCTTGTATCTTATAATTCTTCATATTTACCTAAGTATATATCGTCCTAAAATTACGCACTTACCGCTTTGCTATTTTTATACTCTCGCAACCTGTTGCTACAGAGTATAATAGTTTTGTTCACCTAACGGTTGTTTGTATCACCTGAAACTAATCGAGTTAGATATAGGGTTATATATATATAAATGATCAGGATGAAGAGACGAGTTGAAATCCGGGTGACTGTCTGTCCGTCCGTCCGTCCGTGCAAGCTCTAACTTGAGTAAAAATTGAGATATCTTTATGAAACTTGGTAGACATGTTTCTTGGTACCGTGAGACGGTTGGTATTGCAGACGGGCGTAATCGGACCACTGCCACGCCCACAAAACGCCATTAATCAAAAACAAATAACTTGCCATAACTAAGCTCCGCAATAAGATATAAGACTGTTATTTGGTACATAGGATCACATTAGAGAGCGGCATCTGCAGTTAGAACTTTTTTTTTTAAAGTGGGCGTGGTCCCGCCTCTAATAGGTTTAATGTGCATATCTCCTAAACCGCTAATGCTATAATAACAAAATTCACTAGAAGCAAATGTTTTTATCACTTCTATTGACGGTGTGAAAATAGTTGAAATCGGGTGGCAACTCCGCCCACTCCCCATATAACGGTACTGTTAAAAACTACTAAAAGCCCGATAAATCAAGCACTAAACACGCCAGAGAGATTAAATTTTATGTCTGAGATGGTATAAATTGGCTTTATAGGAACCGCGTTCAAAATTAGTCAGTGGGCGTGGCACAGCCCACTTTTAGGTGAAAACCCATATCTTGAGATCTTCTCAAACCGATTTCAACCAAATTCGGTGCATAACGTTTTTTTCATGTTTCTATGTCATAGTGCGAAAATGGGCGAAATCGGACTACAACCACGCTTACTTCCCATGTAACACCATTTTCAATTCCATCTGATTCTTTCACTTTTCACTATGCAAATCAGGTAACAATTATTATATCGGGGTAAAACTTTGCGTGAATAATGCGTTTAAAGTATGCCACCTTGCGGCCAAAAATTGTCTAAATCGAACCAAAACTGTTCAAACCCCTAAGTACTAAATATGTGGACCCCAATGCCTATAGTTGACCTTCTACCGAAAATATCAGTCAATCCACAAAGAAATCTCAAACGAGTATACCATTTGACTTTGCGAGAGTATAAAATGTTCGGTTACATCCGAACTTAGCTCTTCCTTACTTGTTCAAGTTATTTTCTTCCTCTTCTTAAAGTTACATTCATTAGTTTTGGCCAAGTAAAAAGTTCGTTCGGTTTTTATTTAAGAGATGGCGTTATTGTCTATAGTACTAGTGTTACGTGTCGCATCATGTCATAGTATTCGGCGCTGAAAAGGTGTTTATTCGCGCTAAAAGAGTATCTTTGACAGTTTTTCGATTGATTGACTCAGTACATTGTGAGCGCTCGTCAAAGATGGACACCAGCAAAGAGAAAATTCGCTATATTTTACAATTTTTGTTCAATCAAGGCGAAAAAGCAGCCAAAGTGGCTGAAAAAATTAATTTAGTTTATGGGCCCGATACTGTAGCACGTGTATTAACTTTATTTAATTGCTGAGGAACTAAAGATAAGCCAGAAAACCGTTGGGTACTATTTGCATAACCTTGGGTTCAAAAAGAAGCTCGATGTTTGAGTGCCACACGAACTAACGCAAAAAACATGATGGACCGAATTTCCATCTGTTTTCATCCCTACTCACTCTGTGAAAATGGGTGAATTCGGATTATAACTCCGCCCACTCCCCACAAAATGGTTGTGTCAATAACTATTGTATGTGCGATAAATCTATATACATATGTGTAAATGTGTCAAAAACATAGAATTTTACAACTGAGATGATTTTATTGGATATGGTGACCAATTTGGACAATGCACGTGACACCGCTTACATACAGGTGAAAACTCATATGTCGGGACCTTCTCGACCGATTTAACCCCCATTCGATAGGTAGTATTATCCTAACATTTCTACATTACAGTGTGAAAATGGGTGAAATCAAGATCATCGAAAAACAAAAACCACACCTACTTTCCATATAACACAATTTTAAACTCCATCTGTATCTTTCCCTTTCCAGTATAGAAATCAAGAATCAATCAATGTATCCGAATAAAACTTTGCACAAATAGTGTCTTTAAGGTGTGCCACCTTACAATCAAAAATTGTCCAAATCGGACCAAAATTATTCAAGCTCCCAGATACCGAATATGTGAACCCAGCTCCTGTTGCGAACTTTTTATCGAAAATATCGGTATATGTGAGATATATTATATTAAAGAAATTCGGTGAGAATTCTTCTGTTTTTCTAATAACGGTGTAATATGCATTAAATGGATAAAATGGATAAAATCGATTGAAAACGTTTCTTACCTTCATATAACTAATATCAAGAATTTCAGACATCTAGTTGACTTTACACCTTATATATATGTACTGGTGAGAGTATGTGGGTCGTCGCTAATAAAAAGCAGAGACCACCTCTTTCTGTTAAAAATACGTCGTAATGGTAATAATAGATAAAATCTAGTCAATATCTACCCCTATCTCTCATATATATAATAAAATATTTTCAAACCTCCGGCGGGCTTTATACCGTATGTATTGTTCAATATGTGAGATATATTAGCAAAATTAACTGAAAGGTAGTATTAGATATTCTATGGTTTATACAGGTTTATCAAAATAATTTAGTATATGACCTATAATAGTCTATGAGCCATAGATACAAATTTGATTGTCATCAATTCACGACTTCGTCGAACGATGAATGTTGAGGTATTATAAAAATTACGAGCTAGGAATAGAAGAATCTTGGTTTAGTTAAATTAAAGTTTTAACTTAAGACTAACATAAGTTAAAAACAAGTAAGGAAGGGCTAAGTTCGGATGTAACCGAACATTTTATACTCTCGCAAAGTCAAATGGTATACTCGTTTGAGATTTCTTTGTGGATTGGCCGATATTTTCGGTAGAAGGTCAACTATAGGTACTGGGGTCCACATATTAAATACTTAGGGGCTTGAACAGTTTTGGTTATTCACGCAAAGTTTTACCCCGATATAATCATTGTTGCTTGATATGCATAGTGGAAAGTGAAAGAATCAGATGGAATTAAAAATGGTGTTATATGGGAAGTAGGCGTGCTTGTAGTCCGATTTTCGCACTATAACATAGAAATATGAGAAGAATGTTACGTACCGAATTTGGTTGCAATCGGTTAAGCAGATTTCAAGATATGGGTTTTCACCTAAAAGTGGGCTGTGCCACGCCCACTGTCTAATTTTGGACGCGGTTCCTATAAAGTCATCTCATACCATCCCAGAGATAAAATTTAATGTCTCTGGCGTATTTAGTGCTTGATTTATCGCGCTTTTAGTAGTTTTTAACAGTACCGTTATATGGGGAGTGGGCGGAGTTGCCACCCGATTTCAACTATTTTCACACTGTGAGTAGAGGTTCTAAAAAAATTTGCTTCCAGTGAATTTTGTTATTATAACATTAGCGGTTTAGGAAATATGCACATTAAACCTATTAGAGGGGCCACGCCTACTTTTAAAAAAAAATTTTAACCGCAGATGCCCCTCCCTAATGTGATACTGTGTACCAAATAACAGTCTTATATCTTATTGCGGAGCTTAGTTATGGTAATTTATTTGTTTTTGATTAATGGCGTTTTGTGGGCGTGGCAGTGGTCCGATTACGCCCATCTGCAATACCAACCGTCTCACGGTACCCAGAAACATGTCTACCAAGTTTCATAAAGATACATAAATTTTTACTCAAGTTACACCTTGCACGGACGGACGGACGGACAGACAGTCACCCGGATTTCAACTCGTCTCTTCCTCCTGATCATTTATATATATATAACCCTATATCTAACTCGATTAGTTTTAGGTGATACAAACAACCGTTAGGTGAACAAAACTATTATACTCTGTAGCAACAGGTTGCGAGAGTATAACAAGTAAAGAAGAGTCTTGTATCTTGTTGTGGATCTTAGTTATGGCAATTTATTTGTTTTTGAATAATGGCGTTTTGTATCAGCGGTCCGATTACGCCCATCTGCAATACCAACCGTCTCACGGTACCAAGAGGCATGTCTACCAAGTTTCATAAAGATATTTAAACTTTTACTCAAGTTAGACCTTGCACGGGCGGACGGACAGACAGTCACCCGGATATCAACTCGTCTCTTCATCCTGATCATTTATATATATATAACCCTTTATCTAACTCGATTAGTTTTAGGTGAACAAAACTATTATACTCTGTAGCAACAGGTTGCGAGAGTATAAAAATCAGTCATAAATGACAGTTTCTGTGACAAAACATTATTTATTTATTTAAATTGTTGTAGCTTTGTTAATATTTTGCTGAAACTTTGCTTTCATCTTTATTTTTTTCACAGTTTACAAAATGACCCCTGTGGAATAAACTTGTGATACGAGAGACTATTCTACTGCAAACATTTCTTCCTGCTTAAGTATTGTTATTCTGTTGACATTTCGAGTGTTGAAATCGTTTAACTTTTATAGTATTTTCTCCTAATTGCGAACTTAGAACTTATTTTACGCTCTCTGTTCAAACTATTCGTAAGGAATTAGCTTCCTTCAAATGTTTTTGGATATAATTTTTTGATATCAAAATGGTTTGCCCATTTATATTTTCAAATATTTTTTCCCATTTCACATTGTATGTGAACCTTACTCAATTTGAAGTGAATATCTTCTTCGAAATCATCCACTTTAAAATGCTTATATCAAGTTTGGACATTTGTTAAATCTTCATTTTTGGGAGAGCTAAAAAAATAAATATTTGCACCTATGTTAATAATATACATATGTATGTATACGCAAATGTGAAGAAAAATAATAATTAAGCTTTCAGTCAGAATTGCACTAAGAGTATGTATGTATATAGGTATTTCTGTAGTATACTAACAATGTATCCTCTTTTGTTTATTTCTATTTTCATTTGGCAAATTTGTTCAAAATTAATTTTTTCATATCACTCACAAGAATTTTATCCACATTTTTGCGAACAATTACCCACTTCGTCGTTTTGAATTTTGAAACGTGATTTTTGAAAAATTTAAGTCCTTACCACTTCTAAAACGCACGTGGATATATTTAAAAAAATGTGTAGAAATCGTTTTTGATGTTTTTTTATAAACAATGCGAGCCCGCTGCAAATTTACAACTGGCGTTAGAGTTGCTATGTATATAAGTTTTTTTGTAAATCCCAATTCTAAATGCATAACCATTTTATAACATCTATAATACACGTCCTTACCAATTGCTTATGTTTGTATTGGTTCATAATTGTCATTTGTATTAACCCAAAGTAAAAATTTTTGCCAAAGCTTTTTGCTGTGAAATTATTTTTCCAAAAATAATCAAAAACGAAAAAATGCCAAATATAAATTGATATTTACATTGTTGAGTTTTAGTTTAAACCTTCTAATAATTCTAAGATTTAAATTTACACAAATTTACAAGCACATAAAAAATTGTGTATGATTTTTTTAAACAATGGGCGTTCTATGGGTTAATGAGAGAAAACTACTTATACATACAAACCCCTTCATGTATACATTATCAAAAAAAAATACTGCCAAAGGCTGGTTCACTGTATACACATGTACGTAGATATATCATATATATGTACTCCATTTTATTCAAACAGTGTTTACTTTAATTTATTTTAACAATTCATTTCATTTGCTCACCTTACGGAAACTTTTGGTTGAATAGCGCTTCTAAAAAGCTCATGGCACCAATTTGTACATGGCCTTTAAATAACATTTTCACTTCCCAACATCCTGAAATGCATCGCGTTGAGGCCTCAAAGCGATTTACTTTGGATATTAGCATGCGGATATAAATGCATACACACATATATACATACATATACAAGCAGGAAACGGTGTGGCAGTGAATGCAGCGGAAATACAAATAAAACGTGTGCATTTAATTATATTTAAGTAAAGATGCATTTGAATATAGCTGTATAAAATTGATTACACATAACGGTGCTTTCACAGACATTTTTTGGGAATCTCTAATACTAATACATGTTTATATTGACTAGAATTTAATGTGCATACATCCTCGTATGTATGATATGTGTTTTCTACTCATATTTATCAACTTTTTTAAATAATTGTGTTTTAAAACTATTTATTCTAGCTTAACGGTGCATTTTGGAAAAGCAGGCATACATTGGGCTCCCCTAACTAAATGAAATGTACGTGAAACAATTAGTTGAAATTTTAGATTTCATTAAATACCATTTTAGAGCATTGGAGTGTTTCGTTAGTTGCTTCTGTAAAAGCTCTTCTTAGGCGTAATTTTCGGCTTTCGGACAATGTTCGGGGCATTAGAAGAACACCCTAAAGAAAAATTTTTGGTAAAACTTATTTATTCAACTGATTATATTCATACAAAATTCAGATATATGGTTATGCGAAAGTACTGATATGTTCATAAAAAAGAAAAAAGCTGTAAATATAATTATTGTAATTTAACTAATTTTAAATATGAATATATGAATGAATGTGTTTTATTCTGAGCATTCCTCACATCAGCCTTAAAAGAATTATCTCATAAATCGCCACGATATCTATACTTTGTTTACAAATTAAACACTTCTCACATATGAGTAACTAGCAGAATAATACAGACTGTAATAACAAATGATGAACTTTCAAAAAATATTGAATATTGATTTCGACTTTTGTTTTCCCTGAAACTGCAGAAATACATAGCTGAAGAAAATTAATAAAATTTAGAGAGATTATATTAAGGCAAAATTATGACATGTGCCATGTGCATAATTTTGATTTCATTAATTGTATAATTTTTTTATTTGAAAATTAGTGTAATTATATTTATTAAGGACAAAGAATACATTAGAATTATGTAAATATATACAACCATGACACTTCTCATTTGAAAGGCACTGTTAGAACTGATAGGATATCTTATTCCCTTACCTCTTCATTTAACATTTTTAATGCATGAGTAGGGTTCAATGACATACAGTACATTATATTTTCAAAATATTTTCTTACATATGAATTTGTATGTAAATATAAATATTATAATGTTGTAAATATGAGTACTTTTGAATGTGTAAATGCATTCTTCAATTAACCTATGCATATGTATGTATGGAAATGAGTGGTATTTCTATGCATATTCCATTTGAAAGTATGAACCCTAGCGTGTACGAGGATAAAAAGTTACATAAATACATCGCGTTTGATTACCTGTTTGAAAGGTCGCATACCACCGTTTATGCGTAACGAATCGGCAGCTATTCCTGCAATTCCATCGGTCGCACTATCTCGCAAAATCTTCAGAGAAACGTTCGGAACGGTGTGCGAGTGCCCGCAAGAGCTATGTGCTCCACAACAAATGGCTGTGGTACTGGACTCTGGCTGAGAGCTTTGACGGATTATGCGAGATCCATTCGTAGGCGACGAAGTAACTAAAACAGACGGTGGGGCGTTTTGTTGCATCGCCGAGCTGGAAATCGACAGGTTACCCTGTTGAAAGGCACTTTTGACACTGTCTTTCGACGTTGAGCGGTCCATACCAACACTGGCTGTAGTGGAGAGAGGCGTAGTTGATGCTCGTCGACTACAGTTACGACAAGCGCGACAACGATTTTGTACACTGGTAGAAATACCACAAGAAAGATTCTGATATGATGATGTTCCCAAATTTGGATTACTATGCGGATTACCATACTCTTCTAATGTCTGATACGTATTCAAATTCGTTATTGATATGGTTGGTTGAGAAATTTGTTGCAGAAGTTGCGATCGCGAATTCGATTGTTGTGCATGTTGCTGTTTTAAATGGTTCGACTCTAATTTTTTCTGGGTTGTTTGCTGTTTATTTGAATTTTCTTCATATACTTCAATATCGGGTACTACTCCCGGCCGTAGTCCCTGTTCGATGTCATCATCTCCCCCGACACCGCGTACGCTTTCCTCCGATCCAAGACGAGTTTGTTGGGATAGCTGGGGACTCGTAAGATAAGTGGAAGTACGATCCTGGCGTATTAACGCTGGCTTTCCGGTCGAGGAAGAACTCATGCTCGTCGCAGTTGGTCCATTTACTGAGCTCATTTTTATGTGCCTTAATACGGAGGACTTACATTTTGGCGTATTGGATACAAGCAGTGAATCAGTTTCTTCAGAGCTCACATAACCTGAATTCGTGCTTTCGGCTAGCTTTTGACTGGACATCTAAAAGTTAATAAAAATAAAAAATATAATGTATTTTCAAACGACAAATCCAAGATTTTTCTAGAAATTTACAAGATATGATTATTTCCTTTCATTTGAGATTCATATATATCATATATACATTAATATGTATCTTACGAACGTTCTGTACTTCAAAAAGTGTTCTTTGATAGTTTCTAAAACTTAAATAATAATGTAATTGGTGACTATTGTTTTATTGCCTTGAATCATTTAATTATTGCTAATATATCTATTATATTGTAGGTAGCAAGGAGCTTAGGCTATGACCAGCTAACTTTAGCTTGTAACGTGTTTTAATAACAAAATGTTAACAGAAATTCAATATGTTCAAAAAGCAAAGTGTAGCAATTTTTTAATAACCCAACGATTACCCTCCTCCCGCCCAACCGACGCGAGGGGCGCAATCCGCGTACGTGCGGAATTAGCTGAGTCAGAAAAGGAAAGAGAGTTTTTTAAGTGTTGAGATCTAAAACTGCTCAGCTACAGAAACAAAAATTTAAACAGCTAAGATCTAAAGTTACAATATAATAAATTGTTATATTTTCATTTATAAAGAGAAAACAATAAAGTCTTTTTAATTTTGAAAAGTGAGTCAGATAAGTCAAATGTGCTGGAATGAGAATGAAAATCATGACATATCTAAACTGCCTCGAAAGGCGAACCGGGATATTAAATTTAATTTCAGACAGGAGAAGAGAACTGCAAACAGTTTCATTCAAAAGTTTCACTAAGAATATTATGTCAAGCATTTCCCTACGACTAGAAAGTGTAGGTAGATTAATAAGTTTTAAACGACTAGTGTATGGAGGTAGACTTACCCTAGCATCCCATCGGAAATGCGCTAAGGCGAAAAGTAAAAATTGTTTTTGAACCGACTCTAACTTGTCAGAATGGATTTGGTAGCTAGGGTTCCATACCACAGAGCCATATTTCAATATAGGTCTAACCAAAGTTGTATAAAGTGTTTTAGTAATATACGGATCTCTAAATTCTTTAGACCAACGTTTAACAAAACTGAGGACAGCTTTTGCTTTCAAGACCATGGTATTAATATGAAGACTGAAATTAAGCTTAGGGTCCATATTAACTCCCAAATCAACATAGTTAAAACCTTGCTCTAGAATATGGTGTTTTATTACATAAGAAGAGGGGTGCACAGATCTACAGGAAAAGCACATCGTCTTACATTTATTGAGATTCAATGGAAAATCATTTCTATCACACCATGCAACCAAATTGTTTAAGTCTGTTTGCAACAGACACCTTTCCTCAGTTGAAGTGTATGATTTAAAAAGCTTTACATCGTCAGCGTATAATAAAATTTTTGAGAATTCTATTACTGAAGAGATATCGTTAATAAACAACAAGAACAGAATCGGGCCAAGATGACTACCTTGCGGAACACCTGAAGAAACATTAATTGTATCTGAAGGTGTATCCTCAAATATCACTCGTTGTGTTCTATTATAAATTAGGAAGATACCCATTGAAGGAGTCTTGGCTGAAAGCCCAGCAGATCAAGTTTATGTATGAGAATAGAGATTTTTACTTTATCGAAAGCTTTGCTAAATTCTCTGTATATAACATCCGTATGCTTATGTTCCCTAAAACCCAATGATACATGGTTTACAAATTCAAGTAAGTTTTTTATAGTCGAGTTCCCTTTACGAAATCCATGCTGAGATGAGGAAATTAACGGAGAAATCGAAAAGGTTATATGGTCAGTGATGCTAGCTTCAAAAAGTTTAGTTATAACTGATAGTTTTGCAATACCTCTATAGTTTTCAATGTTGGATCTAAATCCTCTTTTATGCAAAGGGATTATAAATGACTGTTTCCATATTGAAGGAAATATACCGTGTTTAAGAGAGGAATTAAATATCCTTGTCAAAGGCAAGTAAATATATTTGGCACTATTTTTTAGGAAGTATGAGGGTATCATGTCTGGGCCATAACTAAAATATGGTTTTAACTTATTTAAATTAAATAGGACCTCTTCTTCAGAAATAATTGGAGCGTTAATTAAAGTATTCGAACACAGCACTTGCTGATAAGAAAAAGTTTTGGAAGAATTCTTACAGTAGTTTGACTTGAAAAATTCTGCAAACATATTGGATATAATATCATTGTTACTTGAAATTATAGATTTCTGCAAACATATTGGATATAATATCATTGTTACTTGAAATGATAGATTTGTATTTCATTGCGGACGGAAATTTGGAAATCCTGCGTTTGGAGTTGACGAAATCATAAAACGATTTTGGATTACTTACAATATTTTTTTTTACTTTATTTAAATAATTATTATAACATTTTTTGTTTAGGTCAAAATATTGTCGACGCAATAGAGAATATTTAGAATAGTCGACAAGTGAACCGGTTTAAAGGCTCGAGTTTTTCTGTTTTTCAATTTATATAACTCTTACGAGAACCACGGACTTATACTTTTGCTTTGATTAACAATTACTATTGGAACATACTTTTCAAATAATTTCATAATAATGTTATTAAAATGAGAGACACTCAATTCAATGTCACCATTATAATTAGGCCATGTTATTGTAGAAAGTTCTGTATTTAACTTTTTAAAATTAGCTTTTGCAAAGTTAAACCGAGTACAGAAGCACGAAGTTTGATGATTATTATCCCGAACAATGCCTGAGATTTCGACAGATATTTCCAAAGCAGGATGATATGAGTCCTCTGGTAGAACAAGAGGATTACTCTTAATAACGGAACACTTTGCAGAGGTATCAACGTATACTAAATCTAAGCATTTACCAAATTTATTCGGAATCAAATTAATTTGGTTTAGACCCAACTCGGACATTTTTTCGAAAAACTCATTAAAACATGACCGATTGCAAATCGGCACGATATAGTCATCGAAAGGTTTCCACGAAGCACACGGTAAATTGAAATCACCTAATACAATTATTGAATCTGCATTATTTGCCATCGAGGTAGCACTATTTAGTAAAGAAGCATGCTGCATGTATACAGATAAGTCCGAATGTGGTGGTATATAAGATAGGGTTAAATAAATAAAGCAACTATTAACGTATACTCCAATACATTTAAATTCAAATGAGTCGGTCCCTGGAACAAGAATATTTTCAGATGGGATGGAGGAATGCACGGCAAATAGAACACCTCCACCGATTCTGTTCAGTCGATCACATCTAAAAATTTGAAATTCGCTGTTTAAAATCTCATTATCAAAAATGTGAGGTTTTAACCAAGTTTCTGTAAATCCAATTATATGGAAATTAAAATTGGAACTGTTCAAATACAAGTCAGTTAATTTTGTATTAAGACCTCTAACATTTTGATAATAAATGCTTAGCGAATTTCTACCAATCAGTTTTTTATATCGGTGGTTGCTTTTGGTAATTTAACAATGTTTTCCTCAGTTTGACTTCTAAGTTTAGGTTTAAATTCGCGTACAAAAGCCCCAGGTGGCCAGAATGAACTATCTAAGATCTTTTTGAATGTTTCAAGAGATACGTCTATTTTAAACGATGATATACTTCTATCATAATTGAAGTTAAATTTACGTATATTGATATCATCGATTTTTAAACGTGACGAAATGTAAGATATAATGTCTTCCACCAAGGTATCTTTGGCAAGTCTCAAAATAAATATAGACTTTTTATGTGGAATAACTATCAAATTATTAACTGATGCTACTAAGTTAATAGGGGGAGCCTCTGGAATTGTGAGACACTAATTACTATTTGTATAATTGATTTGTAAGACCAATTATTAAACTCAATGAAGATTCTAATTGCCTTACCGCTGGTGGGGGACAGAAAATGACTTCATTGAGCTGAGAACTTATTCATTCTAATTTTATTTTATGAAATGTATGGCTTATATACTATTTACAAATCTTACTATATAATTAAATGTATATATATGTATGTATATGTGTATGTGGCATGCACACCACATAGGGTTGTTTTTAAGTACAACTCAATACATGTGTGTGTGTGTATGTCCGTATGTATGTAGCACATTGTTTATGCTACATGTTATGGAATTGTTTTTAAGTGCACAGTGCACTTGTGTAATCAATTGCCTAAATACACATATATCTTAGGTTACAAGTTTTATTTATGATTTTGTTTATGTATGTATGTAAATATATTTGGACATAAATATTTATGATATGATAGTGGACTGTATTTATTCTTTCATATTTCTTATCTTATCTTATATTGTAAAATAATAAACTTAAATTTATTGCTGCACGCCGAATAAGTGGGCCCTTTTGGTCCCAACGCACATGTTCAATTTTGAACATTCTCCCGGGCGGCAAAAGTGACTCTTGGAAAAGTGACCGCGGCTTGTAATCGCTGCCTGGTTTTTAGTCGATAATAAATGATGATTGCTACTAGTACGCCGATTATAAAAAGCACCAATGATACGTGTCCGGTAACATGATGTATTTTGATTTCCTTTAATTCTATGTTTTCTTTCCTGATTTGTTTTACTATGTTTTGTAACTCCTTGATGTTCTTTAGACTTGTACTTAAGGTCTCTGGTTGGACAATTACTTGAGGGATGGGTACTTCATTTACTTCCATCATCGGTTGATTTACAGGTGCCTCAATTAACTTTTGCGTGTGATAATGTTGTGGAGCCGCAAGAATAACTCCCTTGTAGCGGCCAGTGCATCCTTCTCCTAATTCCATTATGCCCTTCGCTGGTATGTTGAAAAATTCTCTTGATTTGCTGCATTCTACGTCTATAGTTCCATCTGAAAATATATTGTAAAGCCAACTATTACCAGTTTGGAGTTTTATCCAATAGCTAGTCCAATGGCCCTTTTTGAAGAAACAGTTCTTTGTTGTCATGCCACGTAATACCGAGATTTCACATGACTGGTCTGAAGATGGATTCCATGGCCAGTTTCCTTTGCATATGTAATTGTTGTCTAAGCTTGTATCACACCTATTCAATTCTGCTTGTTGCAACAAAATGTATGCATCTAAACCGAAGTTGTAAATTAAGTAGCTTCCTTTTATTATTGGAACCATCATTTCTTCATCATGTTGAAAGGGAATTGGAATAACCCTGTATAACGTTGACGCCTCATGTGCAAATAATGGAATGGTTGTTTTGATCACTACTCTATTGTCTATTATAATTCCCTTTCCTCTCATTAGGTTGTATACATTTTTTAGTATTTCATCTTTTTGCGCTACCATAAGTTTCAGTTTGGGTGGGAGTTCGCTTTTGATTTTCGATATTTCTTCACGCATTTGTGCTGGTCGTAAAAGTTGTGGGTTTAAATGCCCATGGTTAATATCAATTAATAAATTGATAATTGACGATTGAATATTTTCACATTCCGTTAATGTCATACCGAGTTGTGTAACCATCATTTGATAAATTAATGCCATTTTCTCGGCGTTTAGATTTTTTATTATTTCTGAATAGAATAAATTCAATTGTCCATTTATCTTTACGAAAGTTTCTCGTACTTCTTCTTGCGATTTCTTGATAATATTCAATGATGAATCAATTACAGACGTCTGTTTCTGGATTAATTGTTTCAAATTCTTTTCGTTGTCTAATAAATTAGTTAGGTCTTGCTCTAACTCCTTTCGATCATCTGCATCCATCGTTCCAAACAAAATGTGATGAATAGTTCCTATAAACTCAAACGGCGCTCGACGAGTCCTTTTTGGTTGTAGCAATAAATTATTATCCATTTCCAACGCATTGAATCTTTTCTCCAGTGCTGAATTAATCATTTCACAGCTTGATTCAAAATTGGTGAGAAGATGACATTGTTTTTTCAGTTTTGTGATATAATCGGCTATTCCTTTCATTTGATGAAAGTAAGGTTCCATGTTGTAATACACAACTAAATTCCACGTAGACCTTTCTATATCAACCATGCCAATTTCCTCCAGATATATTGCACTTTTGCTAGGTATCTCCTTTACACGAACATCTTCACCAATCATCGCTGCCATCGCTGTTTGCATTAGTAAAAGCATGCAAATTACTGCCGATGTTGTAGTTATTCTCCTGCTTCTACAAGTTTTTGAGTATTCTTGTTGGAAATTTTTCCTCTCTTCTTCCGAGTAGAGTGGACATATTTTACTGATAGGCCTTTTCACATCACTATCTTTTGTCTGAATGGTTACTACTCTCACCAGATCCTTTAGTATTTCAGTAATTTTTCCCATCGGCCATTTAGCTGGATGAGAAGTCTCGTTTTTTAGCAACACAATTTGTCCTTCTTTGATATTGCTCATCGGCTGTTTCCACTTGTACCTTTGTTGTAAAGTATGTAGATATTCCTCTTTCCAATTCTTCCAAAATTGATATCTCATTTTTTGTAGAAGATTCCATCTATCTAATGTCGTCAAATTTCCTTCTTGAAACGGTTCTGGCGCACTCACCAATGATCTTCCAATTAGAAAATGCCCTGGTGTAAGTATGCTGTTATCCTCGCAATCTTCTCCAGTAGTATAAAGTGGACGTGAATTCAAAACTGCTTCAATTTGTGTTAACAGCGTAGTCAACTCTTCATATGTGAGAGTATTATCTCCTACCTCTTCTTGGCTATATCGAATGCATCGTACACACTTTCTTACATACTGCTTTAGTTGACTTTTAATGCGAATGATCCAGTACTCCTTGCTGATGTGTGTCCGCATTAAATTAATTCCACCATGTAATGTTATTTTATGTGCTTCTTGGATGATCAAATTCGCTAGTTCACAATTTGTCAGTATGATTGGATGCTTAGTGTCATAACAGATTTGGGAATTTTGTAGTCTTCCTCCTACTCTTAAAATGCCATCTTCATCCACAAAAGGATATAAGGTTGATAATTTGTTTTTTCTATCCAACACTTTGTTATTTTTTAATTGCCGTATTTCATCATAAAAATCCAAATTTTGTTGTATTTTGATTATAGTTTTCTTTGCTAATTGCATGTCATCTACTGTTAAATAATCCGCTTTTATCGTTTTTTTTTAAAGTTTATTTGTGAACCGTATCACATATGCCATCACTCTAATTAGTTTTCCTAGATCCGAAAATTTTTGTATTATTGAGGAGAATCTTCTCTCTTCCGTTATTGTTGTTGTAGTTACAATTTTTTCTTCTACTCCATTCGGCCAATCATCTGCATTTAACTGAAGCCACGTCGGTCCTTGCAACCATAGCTTATGTTGTAACAGTTTTTCAGGTGATGCCCCTCTTGATGCAACATCTGCTGGATTTTCACTTGATTTCACGTACCTCCATTCAGCTTCCGGAATCATCTCATTGATGTCGTTTACCCTGGTGCGTATAAACTTCTCTTTGTTGTTTTTATTTTGAATCCATGCCAATGTTACCATCGAATCACTCCATGCGTATATTTTACATTGTAAATTCAATGTCCTTTTGACTCTTTTTAATATAGTAGCTAACAAATGTGCACTGCAGAGTTCTAATTTGGGTATTGTTTTTCTGTTTTTAATAGGATATACTTTGCTTTTGGCTAGTAACAGCGTCACTTGTTGTCCTACTTTTGCATATATTACTGCTGCATATGCTTTATGAGATGCGTCTCCAAATGCGTGCAATTCCAAACTCGTGTTGTTATTCGTACCGATCCAGCGTGGAATAGTTATTTTATCTAATACATCTAATTGTTTAGCGAATTTTAACCACTATTCTTCCAACTCTTTGTTTAACTGCTCGTCCCAAGATCCACCTGTCGACCAAAGTTTTTGCATGAAGCATCTGCCTACTATTGTTACTGGTGCAAGCCAACCAAGGGGATCAAATATTTTTGCCAATTGCGATAATATTGTCCTTTTGGTTATTTTGTTTATTTGTTGTGTTGCTGTTTAAATTTGAATAGGTCCCGTTTTGGTTCCCATTGTAATCCCAATGTTTTTACCGAATCTGTTTCTTCGATTTGAATAATTTCATTTGTTTCCTGTGTATACTCATCAATTATTTTGGGATTATTTGATAGCCATTTTCTCAAATGAAATCCTGCCCTATTTAATGCTTGTATCAATTCCCCGCGCAATTTTTTACATTCTTGAATAGTGTGACCTCCAGTCATGAGATCGTCCATGTAAAAATCGTTATTTATAACGTCATGTACGTTTTCATTGGTTTTCCTGTAAATGTTACCAATCTCCTGCAACGTTCTTACTGCTAAAAATGGTGCTGCTGCTGTGCCGTATGTGACTGTTGTAAGTTTAAATTCTTTTATTTTATCTTGCGGGTTTTCTCTCCATAGAATATACTGATATTCCTGATCTTCCTCTCTGACTTTTATTTGTCGATGCATCTTTTCGACGTCAGCACTCATCACATAACGCCACATACGCCACTTTAGGATGATATCTACAATGTATTTTTGTAATTTCGGCCCGATTAGCATAACGTCATTCAAACTGTAACCATTTGTTGTTTTTGCAGATGCGTCAAAGACCACTCTCAATTTTGTTGTCGTGCTTTCTTTTTTAATTACTGCTTGATGGGGCAAATAATATTTACCTTGACCCATTTTTTCTACTTCCTTCATGTGCCCCATCTCTTGATATTCCTGCATGAACTTTTGATAGTCGTCTTTTAGATCTTTTCTCGTATCAAATCTCTTTTCCATACTGATAAGTCGTGCAACCGCTGTCTTCCTAGACTCCAAGCTCTTTCTCCTTTTGGATATACGTCAGCTCCAATTACTACATCTATGCGACTTGTTTTTTAGAAATTTGGATCTGCTAGTAATTTGTTTTTCCATATATACGCCTTCTTTTCAAAGCTTTTTATTGGAAGTGCTTTGTGTAATTTGGATAACACCAAGGCTTCTGTTTCCGCTACAAACTTACTAATAAATCTGGGTCTTATTTCCAGATTTACTTTGTGATGCGAGACTTCTACGCATTCTGCTGAAACGCCGCTTATCTCAGTCGTTACCTTTACTTTCGGTAATCCTAACATCTGAACTGCTTCCTCAGAAATAAGCGTTTTCTGCGAACCACTGTCTATTAAAGCCCGTAGTTCTAAGACTCCTTTTGGTGTTCTCACCTTTATGATAGCGGTTGCTAAAAATGTCTCCTCTTTTTTCTGCTTAGTCATATTTGACGATATTTTTTGCGTACTTGGCTTATCTTCATGTAGCAACGTATTATGTGATTTGTCGCATACCATGCATTTCCATGCTCTGTAGCAAGTTTTTGTTGCGTGTTGTCCTAAGCATCTAAAACATAGCTGATTCTTGCGCACTACTTCTATTCGACGTTCGACATTTAATTTTTGATACCTTTCGCATCGAGTTATTTCATGTCCTGCCATTTTGCAGTAATTACAATTTTTTCGAGAACTTATCGTTCCTGTTTGTCTCTTTGTTTCTGTAGGCAAATTATATGATCTGTTTTGTTGTTGCCAGTTTACACCTCGAAACAAATGTTTATTTGATTCTTGCATGGAATTCTGAGTATTGTATTGGTGCTCCAAGAATGAAATTGCATCCGACAAATTTTGTATCTCAGTCGGTTTTCGAACGGTGTTTTCATACTCTTGAAGTAACTGTTTAGAAAATTTTCTTAACACTAGTTGTGCTAATACGTCTTCTAACGTTCCTTTTTTCTTGATTATGGCGATGCTTTCATTCGCGGTGTCCAAAAACTTTTTCATTTTATACGCTGATTCATCTGTCAGCATTGGTAACTCTACCAGCCGCTCTAAATTGTCGCTAAACTGTTTGCGCGTGTTATCATTCCTGCGTACCAGCAACTCCCAGGCGGTATTGTAATTTGCACCTGATCCTATTATCAGGTGACTAACCATTTGTCTGGCATCTCCTTGCAGACATGTTTTTAAATAGCTCAGCTTTTTGGAGTCACTAATGTCTTTATTATCATGAACATACTCCTCAAAAAGCTCTTTAAATTGTTGCCATTCTCGTAATTCACCAGAGAACTTTGGTAATTCTATCTTTGGCAGTTCCAATTTGTCTTCTGTTTTCTTTAAATTTACTGTTTTTTGTTTCTTTAACATTCGCACTATGTCCATGACTTCACAAGATAAATCTTCTGTTTCAACATTGATATAAGGAGTGCTGTATTTGATGGTCAATTCGTCTATATATTTTTCTATGAAGCTCCACATCCTTTCAATACGGTTTTCATAGCTTTCAAGTAGATCTTCGTCGGCAGTATTCATTTTTATTTTTATTTTCGCCTCTTCAATAATAGGTCGAATGTTTTCGATTCTAGTTTCAATTGCGGCCACTAGACGATCCACTGCGTTGTCAGTTCGACTATTCGATCTAGCCCCTGTATCCATCTCTTTGGATGCTTGTTCAATTTTTTGTTGCTCCTGTGCTCGTTTCCTTTCATGTGCGGCTTCGCATATCTGGCGTACATTCCCATAAATATTGTTAACGAAGTAGTCGTGGTTCGGTGCTACTTTCCCTGTCAATTTCACATGGTTGCTATAGAATTCGTTCCCCCTCACTTCAATGCCCTCTAAATCGGCATCATTTTGGTACAGGGCTGTAATTTCTCCTTGCAGCTCCTGTTGACGTTTTAATAAGTCTGCTGTGTTTGACATATTTATTATTTTTTAATACAAACTGTTTGATATTCTCCAAAGAAATCGTTGGAGGTATATTGATTTGGTCGCCTGGTTGACCTTGCTGTGCCTCGATTCACAGCCGTTGAGTATTTCTTTGAATGACAGTTTATGATGCCACGGCGTTTAGTTTCTTACTAATACGGCTTATGTGATCACTTTTATAAGCACGAATATACACCCGTCTTACTATTTTTACTTTAAGGATTTCTTCCTTTCCTTTTTAAATTTGCCTGTATTTTTATGAATAACAGGGCTTATTATCTTGGCTGAGCTCTTTATTTTTACTCGAATGACCAAATGTATAATTGATTTGTAAGACCAATTATTAAACTCAATGAAGATTCTAATTGCCTTACCGCTGGTGGGGGACAGAAAAAGACTTCATTGAGCTGAGAACTTATTCATTCTAATTTTATTTTATGAAATGTATGGCTTATATACTATTTCCAAATCTTACTATCTAATTAAATGTATATATATGTATATGTGTATGTGGCATGCACACCACATAGGGTTGTTTTTAAGTACAACTCAATACATGTGTGTGTGTGTATGTCCGTATGTATGTAGCACATTGTTTATGCTACATGTTATGGAATTGTTTTTAAGTGCACAGTGCACATTGTTTATGCTACATGTTATGGAATTGTTTTTAAGTGCACAGTGCACTTGTGTAATCAATTGCCTAAATACACATATATCTTAGGTTACAAGTTTTATTTATGATTTTGTTTATGTATGTATGTAAATATATTTGGACATACATATTTATAATATGATAGTGGACTGTATTTATTCTTTCATATTTCTTATCTTATCTTATATTGTAAAATAATAAACTTAAATTTATTGCTGCACGCCGTATAAGTGGGCCCTTTGGTCCCAACGCACATGTTCAATTTTGAACACTATTAGACAGAGCTTTTGGGGAATTGAGCACTTTGGAAGTTGACGGCTTATCACCTTGAGGGCAAGGAGAAGAGAGATTTATTAGGTCATTGGGAGGAGACGTTCTTTTCTGAACAGAAGAACTAAGTGTTACTTCATCGGAAGGACGTTTACGATTCGTGAGAATCATTCAGGCACTTAAAAGATTTGAACAATTTTTCATAGTGCCTAAATTTTTCAGTGAGGGTTACAAGATCACGACCGATTTCGTTAAAGCCATTGCGTGTCTCCCTATATATAAATAGATCGATTTCAATAAATCTACAATTTAAACAGGACCAACGCAATCCCTTACAGTCGAGAATAGAATCTAAGATTCTACCAGTCAGTCCAGCACATTTAATATGGGCAAGCCCATCACAAAGCCAGCATGAAACGTAGCGATCTGACTCGCCTTTAATGTTACAATTGGGGAAGTTACTAGACATAATAAACCACAAGAATGAAGATCACATAAAAGAGTAAGTAGAACAAAATTTAATAGATAAATAATAAATTAGTGTGTTAATAAAATTTTAATAATAATAAATTCAATTAAGAGCAATTTTTTTTATCAAAGCTTAAAACCAAGAAAATTTGAAAAAGCAATATAGCGAGCAGTTTTAGAAGCACTGTAACAAATAAAGAGCTAAACGCAACACAGCTGTGAATAAAGAAGTAAATAAGATAAACAAAGAGAGAAAATAGAATAAAATAAAACAAAATGAAACAAAAAGCTGACTCGGCACCAAAAATTGGAAAGTTTAAACTTTTTAATACCGCACAAACCTTAAGAACAGTTAATACTTATTATGAAACTGAGAGTTAAATCACTAAAAATTAACACGGTAAAAAAATTAAACTTCAAGAATTTTTAAAAATAAAAACACAAATGTACACAGCCAAAAAATTACAGCTTAAGAGCTTGAAGTGTTGCCAATAGCAAAGTAACAAACTTCCCCTGCAAGACGAAGATAATACCTATCACCAGTGATGGGCAAAGTCTTATACTTCAGTTAGTGACCGACATTCCGCAATGTTGCCATTGCTCCATATGTATACATGATTTTGCCGCATCTAGCTTTAAAATCTAACTATTAAAAATAGTCTATGAATTTATAAATAATTATATTCGACTCTGAGTAAGTTTAAGAATATTTCAAAAATATCGAAGTTTATTTTTAAATTACTACAAAATATCGATCCTAGCAACCCTGCGTTGTAAGTCAGCTGTCTCGTTTCTACGGGGAAAATTCAAATTTATCCTGAAGCATAATTCGTACAAACGAAGAGCATAAAACCAGAGAATGTTAATGAATAGAGACGGCGCAATTGTTAAATCAAATCTTTTTGTGTACTAATTTGTAATTCCAGATGAGGGAACATCGAAAAATATAACTTCGGAAAAGAAAAAATACACCACGGAATGTGCGAATTGCTATAAATAGACACAACGAATATTCCTAAATGAAAAATCGTTGCATACCTATTTAGATTTATGTTTTTAATTTCTATGATATGACTAAATTAATAATTATGAAAATTCGAATCCTAATTTTTTATTTTATTAATTGGAATCTTAGCATATCTCAATTCAATTACATTAATAGCATATTTTACTTCCTGAGATAATTAAAATATAATATTTCAGGAAAATATGTTCATATGTTTAGGTTGATTGAATATTCCCTTATTATGCGTATTTACACAAATGTGATTATCAATGACTTTTGTCTACAATTTTTCGGAGTTAAACGATCGCAGACAAGGAGGCGTTAGGGCGCACTGCCACATAATTATTTCAGATAGTTTTATTAATCGAATTTATTTTAGAAACGATTATAGGTATGAATTTATTTGTATTTATATTTTTACGTATCTATTAATTATATTACGTCAATGAGTCATTAATGCATTAGTATTTTTCAATACAAATTAAGCAACATATTAATATATTATGAGCCCTCACTTGACACGCCTCTGTGCATGGTGGCAAGCCAAGAAAATAACGGCGAGTTCGCGCGGACATTGTGTTGTTGAAAAAACCCAAATGACGACTTTGTCGACAAATATACATATTTACATACATACAAACGAGCTCGCATACATATTGACGCCGAATTTTGCGCATCGTGACGGAGTTGACAAAATTTGTTTCAATCGATAATTTTGCGACAATGTCGGTCGGCTATGTTGTCTCGTTTGTCCTTTTTGCAGTGGTTTGCTATTGAAAGTTGACTTATGCTCTTTTGAAATATTGCGATTACCGATTGAACTGCATTTTCATAGCGTCGTGTTTAGATAAAATGGGCTAAATTGAGAAACTATGAAACTATGAAACAATGATAATAAGTAAACATATAAAAGTACTATATGCAGTGTACTTAGATTATATAGAAGTAGTTAAAGATTTCTTATGAATGGCAATTTTATATAAATTTTATAATTTAATGCCATAAATAGTGCATAATATGAAAAAAATAAAAAATATTATTTTAACTCGGTAATAGGTCATGTTGCCAATTCTTCTTTCTGAAGGGAACATCAGACAAATTCTTCAATTTCTGATTTTTAGCAAATGTTGTGAGTAAGCAGCTTGTGGGCAACGTACAAATGCGAGGGGAATGGTAGGATCAGTTGTAAAATTGAAACTTCTTCAATTTTACTGAAGACATTCAAAATTCAATTTAATTTTCGCTGGTAAACCACATTTGGTTTTCGTATGGAAGAATTCCTACCGCAAATGCGCGAAAATGAAGTTTTGAAAATGAATGAATTTTGAATTTGGGTGGTTTCAATACATTCAGTAGTATAATTGCCAATAAAGTGAATTAAATTAGAATGGCTTCAGAAAAATTGAAGAATGAGCAAAATTTCAATTTTACAATTGATCCTGCCGTTCCCCTCGCATCTGTATGTTGCCCACAAGCTGCTTACTCACAACATTTGTTAAAATTAAGAAATTGAAGAATTTGTCTGATGTTTACTTCAGAAAGGAATTGACAACATGGTCTATAAGCAACTTGAAATATTTTTTAAATATACTTTATATTACTCATTATATATGACATTATATTATAAAATTTATATAAAATTGCCATTTATATGAAATCCTTTATTACTTATATTAGTTCGACGCACATTTCATATGGTGCTAATGCATGTTTACTTAATATCATAATTTCGTTGATTTTCGATTTAGCCCATCTTATCTAAATTCAATGGCATGAAAATGCAGCCCAGTCGGTAGTCGTAGTATTAAGCATAAGTCAATTTTCAATATCAAAGCACTGCAAAAACGACAAACGCGACAACATAGCCTACTGACATTGTCTATTCAAACAAATTTTGTCAACTCCGCGACGATGCGCAAAATCCCGCGTCAATATGTATGCGAGCTCGTATGTATGTATGTAAATATGTATATTTGTCGACAAAGTCGTCTTTTGGTTTTTTTCAACAACAGAATGTCCGCACGAACTCGCCGTTATTTCGTTGGCTTGCCACATGCACAGAAGCGTGTCAAGTGAGGACTCATAGTATATTATTATTATTTTTATATTTGTATTGAAAAATACTGATGCATTAATGACTTATTTTCGTAATATAATTAATATAGACGTAAAAATATAAATAAACATAAATGCATACATATAATCGTTTTTAAAAGAAAAATAAAAACTATCTGAAATAATTATGTGGCAGTGCGCCCCTTATCCCTTCTTGCCTGCGATCGTTCATCTCGCAAAAAGCAAGCATCGGCGTACGTGAACTTATGAAAGTATGTGCGATTATCACATTTGTGTAAATACGCATAATACTGAAATATTCAATAAACCTAAACGTATGGACATATTTTTCTGAAATATTTTAATTATCTCAGGAAGTAAAATATGCTATTAATGTAATTGAATTGAGATATGCTAAGATTCCAATTAATAAAATCAAAAATTGAATAAAATTTCAGTTTCATGAGTTTTAGGATTCGAACGTATGGGTTCGTATTCGGATTGAGCTTAACTCCTTCACGCTTACGACCTAAGCCACCTCAAAAGTAGAAACGCGACTGCTTTAGCCATAGTTTTATTATTACCCTTTCTTCAATAAGCATATTGTTTATGCAACGCACATACAAAAGATGAAAAAATTGTATATTCAATGTTTATTTTATTATGGTTGTTGTTTGGGTTTTTACCGGTAATACAGCTTTTTAATTCAGAAGGCTTTTCATAATTATAAATTTAGTCATATCATAGAAATTGAAAACATAAATCTAAATAGGTATGCGCAACGATTTTTCATTGAGGAATATTCGTTGTGTCTATACGGTGTATTTTTCTTTTTCCAAGTTATATTTTTCAATGTTTCCTCATCTGGAATTACAAATTAGTATTAGCATTCTCTGCCTGTACCAAATGTATAACTAGTAGTAGAATTTTTGTTGTCAACCTGATGAGTGAGTCCAGTATAGATCGATGATTCGCTTTTTTACACAGTAAACGCACTAACCCAATGCCATTATTTGACGGTCGTGCACATCTCAACCTATCACAAATACATTATTTGTTTCGTAACTACTAGGTACAGCGTTGCAATTATTCACTTTATTGGCAATTATGTTGCCAATAGATAAAATTATTTATTTAAAAATTACCAAAATATTTTCTTCGTAACATTATTAAATTTATTTCAGTAAGATTTTTTCACTATAAACTAATAAATTAAGCATATTTCACGATTTAATTTTAACAAAAAATTACGTCACAAGACTGCGGTTGGCGTAGTCTTGAATTCTATCGTTTTTGGTTCAGTAAATCTCCTGTGTTTTACTCCAAGCCAAAAGGATCTCGCAGTCGCACAGGAGTTAGGCGTATACCAGCGATTGCTATTAGCTCGCGAGGTCTATTAGTCAAGTGCTAGACTGCAAAACGCTAGTGGAGATTCAGGTCGATTCCGATGTAAGCGACTTTGCAATTGCCAGCGATTTCGCTATGACCAGACACCCAAGCGAATCTGATGATGAAGCAGCTTAGTGCTATTTCTGAAGAGGGCAGACACTCCTTGATAAGCGTTCAGCGCAGAGTTAGCGAGCTCAGTGCTGGTATTCCGTTCTACCGTGGGAGTGATTGCTCACCGCCCTGAAAGAGGCTGCACTTCGTAGCAGTACGTCTACCGCCACCTTAATAGCAGCCGCTTCTGCTTGAAATATACTACAGTGGTCTGGTGGCCTACAGCTTAGATTGACGTAGAGCTCTTTATAGAAAACTCCACCTCCAACCTTCCCTCCTTCGATCTTCACTACGGTTCCTATAAAGTCATCTCATACCATCCCTGAGATAAAATTTAATGTCTCTGGCGTGTTTAGTGCTTGATTTATCGCGCTTTTAGTAGTTTTTAACAGTACCGTTTTATGGGGAGTAGGCGGAGTTGCCACCCGATTTCAACTATTTTCACACTGTAGGTAGAGGTTCTAAAAATATTTGCTTCCAGTGAATTTTGTTATTATAGCATTAGCGGTTTAAACCTATTAGCGGCGGGACCACGCCCACTTTAAAAAAAAATTTTAACTGCATATGCCCCTCCTTAATGTGATCATATGTACCAAATAACAGTCTTGTATCTTATTGCGGTTACGCCCATCTGCAATACCAACCGTCTCGCGGTACCAAGAAACATGTCTACCAAGTTTCATAAAGATATCTCAATTTTTACTCAAGTTAGAGCTTGCACGGACGGACGGACGGACAGACAGTCACCCGGATTTCAACTCGTCTCTTCATCCTGATCATTTATATATACATAACCCTATATCTAACTCGATTAGTTCTAGGTGATACAAACAACCGTTAGGTGAACAAAACTATTATACTCTGTTGCAACAGGTTGCGAGAGTATAAAAATGTTGTGAAACAATTTAACATTCATTATTTGATGAAATCGTAAATGGGTTACAGTCAAATTTGGTATTATATTAAGTTGTATTATAGGTAACCGACTCACTTAGTTTTATTACTTTACATATGTTATTTTCTTCGCGTCAGCTTCATTTATATTAACATCATCTTCAAATGACATATAGGATATAAATTGATTTAAAGAAGAAAAATGTATTCAATCAATTATATTAAGGATATAAGGTTTGGGCCAAAGTCTAGACCAATTTCATTCATATTCCTCCACAAATGCTTAAAGAGGGTTTGGATAATGCATTGGAGTTAGTAGACGGTCATTTCCATTTCCGAATTATCCGTTATTTATGATGACTTAAACCTGTTTCTGTACAAAGTTCAAATAACAAGTCGGTTAAACCCTCTAGATTTACCTATTCGCCTGGAATTTTGCAAAAAAAAAAAATGATTGAAATGGCCGAAGAAGACAATAACTTGATAAATTGGCTGTTTAAGTCTGATATGGCCTATTTTGATCTAAACGGAAATCTAAATAAACAAAATTGCCGTATATTGAGTGAATCAAATCCAGAAATAGTCCACGTGACGGAACTTCAGCTAGAACGAGTCACTGTGTGGTGCACAGTTTCATCAAGGTATATTGTCGGGCCATACTTCTTTGAAGAAAACGTTGTAACAGTAACAGTAACTGTCAATGGTCATCGTTATTCAAAGATGTTGAATGATTTTTTTACCCAGAACTTCTCCAGAGACGTATTCCTTTCAATAGAGTTTGGTTCCAGCAAGGTAGAGCAACTGCACACATAGCCAGACCGACTTCAATATTTCAGGCCGCAATGAATAATTTTCTGATTAGGTGTCGCATATGCATGGCTATATCCAATATTATACGTTCAGTTAATTTTGCTAAGATATCTTACATATTGGCTGCTATAAGCCCCGTCGGAAATTTGAAAATCTTATATTGGATATGTAAGAGATAGAGGTAGTATTGACCTGATTTGATCTCTTTTTAGTAATATAACCTACTAGTAACAGAATAAAATGCTCCTTAGTTTCATTAAGGTACCTCACATACAATCTCCAACATATATAGAATATATGTCAACCGGATGTTTGAAATTCTGTAATTAGTTATATGGGAGCCAGAGCAAGTTTTCACCCAATTTTGCTTATTTTAGGCACACAAATGCACCGTTATAAGAAAACTACATCCACTTAATTTTAATAAGATAGCTCACATATTGGCCGATTATGCGGTATGATGTAAAACGGAAGTTCGAAAATATTTCGATAGGGTATATAGGAGCTAAGAGAAGTATTGACCCTATTCAATCCATTTTTGAATCATAAATTGATCGTTATTTCCGTAAAAAGATACCTCGTGGCTTGAAAAGTTTTTTTTCGATTTGGACAAGTTTTGGTCATAAGTTGGCAAACTTAAAAGGCACTCTTTTTGCAATGAAATTGCGCTATATGCGAAGTAAGCGTAGTTGTAGTCCTATTTTACCCATGTAACATGGGAATGTTAAAATAATAACAGGTGACAAATTTGGTTGAAATTGGTCAAGTAGTTCCGGAGATATGTGATTTCACCCAAATGTGGGTGGTGCCAAGCCCATCGTCCAATTTTCTCATCGGCTCCTATAAATGCCCCTTGCACAATCACGCATATACTATTTAATGTCTGTGTCGCATTTAGCTATTGATTGTCGTGGGGTTATATTTCGATTTCATCCATTTTCACGCTGTCGAAGGAAGAGACAAAAATATTTATTAGTTAGTTACTTTAGTTTGAGTCACATAGCTTGAACGGTTTAGGATATATATAGGTATATATATTAATGGCGGTTCCATGCTCTCTTTTTACAAAAACTTTTAACCAAAGACGGCCCTCCCCAAGTTATGACACTTTATACGTTTTCGATTAATGGCGTTATGTACCAAACTTCTTATAGTCTAAGAGCCAGTGGAAGGCAGACTGTATGTATTTTACCAAAGATGATATTTTGCTTAAAAATTCTCCTATACCAATCATACATTAGATCGGGATCCACTAAGCCTAGCGAAGGTAACTATGACGTCACTAAGGTAATACAGGTGCGTAAATTAGAAGAGTCTCGGAAGTAAATTAATAAAGCTACCGTTTGGTCATATTAAAGAGTATAATGAATGCAACGCCCAAAACTAATGGTAGACAATTTTGTTAGTCATGTCCTTGTGACAGACGATTTAAAAATTTAAAAAATTTCCAAAGTATTCCAACAAGTCTGATTTTTATACTTATGTATTATTATTAATATTTTATTATTTTCTTAAAACGGCAGACGTTTTTTGCAGTTGACGGTAATGTTACTTACGGTGCAAGCATATGTAACTACTGCAATTAATGAGTTTAATGTACATAACTCCCAAACCACTTAAGCTAAATCAACCAAATATGTTTAGCGTTCCCTTCGAAATCGAAAAGATGGTTAAAATGGTATTATAACCCCGCCCACTCCCCATATAACGATTATGTTGGAAACTACTAAAAGTGCGATAAAGCAATAAATGAAAGCATCAGACACACTAAATTTTGCCCTCAAGATGATATAAAATGGATTTATAGTGGTCGGTATTAAAATTGGAAAAAACCCATATCTCTAAACCTGAGTTACCAAATGCAACCAATTTCGGTACATAACATTGTCCTGACATTTCTATGTTTAAGTGCGAAAGTCAGGTGAAAACTTGCCTAACCCCCATAAAACTAATATTAGGATTTTCAAACATTCGGTTGACTTTATTCCTTATACTTGTATATTGGTAATGGTATGAAAGGTACCTTAATGAAACTCACAGAACACCTTTTTCTGTTAATAATATGTGGCAATCCCAAAAACAGATAAAATCGGTTCCCTTTCTCCCATATATGTACCTAATATAAGATTTTCAAACTTCCGGTTAGCTTTTTATTGTAGATGTAAATCAATATGTAAGATATCTTAGCAAAATTAACTGAGGATATGCTATAGTTAAAGGAGGGTTTCTATAAGTGAGATCAAAAAAAATCGCTTTTTATTGTTTTACATATTAAGATAGATACATGTTTCAAAATTTTGAGATGAAATATGTTAAATTACGGAAGTTATCGGACTCATCATCATTAGTTATTTAACAGTAATAAGAACTTATAACAACGTTCTCTGACAAAATACGTTTCTACCAACATTATGAGAAAAATGAAATACTTTGAACAAAAAATACAAATGCCACTTCACATATGCATGATTATTTTTTGCCATACAAACGATTTTTATGATGAAAAATTGATGAAATATGATTTTTTTGCACAAATGCTACATTGATAAAATGTGAAAGATTATGCAAAAAATGATACTTTACTATTTTCATAATTTTCTAATTTCAATTGTTACAGAATTTATATAATATTATATTTTATGTATGTACATATGTACATCAATATGTTATATTATATAATATAATATAATAATATATTATTACTTATCAATAAATGCAGTGCGCGCAGCTTATATGTAAGTATGTATTTACACATATGCATATGACCTTGCAAAATAAGTAATGCATACGCAAATCTACTTATACATACTTATAATATACATATATGCGTACAAATATAAATATATGAGCCAATAGAAAAAATAGAAACGTTGTTATAAAAAAACAACAATTCTCTCAAATAGCATGAGCAGCGTCAGAAATCAATATGGCAGCCAAATGGACAAATCCTAAATTTGTAGTAAATCACACAACAACAACATATTTATTCATAAACGCTGGCGCACATGCAATAAGCCAAGTCGTTTCATTCATAAAAGCAAACGCCTTACACATCTCCCCGAATAAGAAATATGAAAGAAAAATATTTGTAATCATTACTTCATGTGAAATCTCCGTTGACACGGTCAACCAATGACCGAAGCTCACGTTTTTTGCTTTCATGTCAAAGAGTCAATCTGTCGAAGGACTGACGCGACGACAAAGCGTCACCACATTGTGTTGTTGGTAGAAAATCCGAGATGTGCCGAAAAATAAACGAACTTTCGCCGATTGTCACCGCTTCCCTTGCCGCTCTAACAACTTTGCCCACTAATCATCGTAAGTATTATATGTATGTTTATATATGAGCATGCATACATATTGACGCAGATTTTTGCGAGTCACGGAAAAATATTTTAAAATTGTAAAATATTTTAAATCGACAAAAGCTTTGTTGCCACTTTTGTCACTTTTTTCGGTGTTTTGTGGGCTTGCAGGGTTGTCACTTTTCCCTTCTAGAGGGAACATTAAAAAGTTTTTCAATTTATGATTTCTAGCTTTGACAATCGTCGCGAAAAGACGTTTGTAGGCAAAATAATGCTCGGGGAGATGTGTAAGGCGTTTACTTTTATGAATGAAACGACTTGGCTTATTGCATGTGCGCCAGCGTTTATGAATAAAAATGTTGTTGTTGTGAGATTTACTACAAATTTAGAATTTGTCAATTTGGCTGCCATATTGATTTTTGACGCTGCTCATGCTATTTGAGACAATTGTTGTTTTGGTACAGTAATGTTTGTATTTTTCCTATTGGCTGACATACTTACATTTGTACGCTTATATGTATATAGATTTGTGTATGCATTACTTATTTTGCAAGGTCATACACATATATGTACATACAACTTACATATAGAGCAGTGCGGGCACATGTATTTATTGATAAGTGATGTTATCAAAGATTCTATTTCTCAATGGAAATGAACTCCATATTGATGTACATATGTTTATATATGAATTTAGAAAATTATTAAAAAAGTAAAATATATTTTTTTTTGCATAATCTTTCACATTTTATCATGTCGCATTTGTGCAAAAAAATCATCTTTTATCAATTTTTATGATAAAAAGGAATCATGCATATGTGAAGTGGCATTTGTATTTTTTGTTTAAGGTATTTAATTTTTCTCTTTACTTTGGGAGATACGTATTTTGTCAGTGAACGTTGTAATAAATTCTCATTTCTGTTAAATAACAACAAATAATAAGGAAATGGTGAACTAACTGACAGGATTTTTTCAGCTCTGTTAACCGTCCAATTGAGCATCATACAAAATTCAATTTGAACCGTCTCGTTCTTCTACGTTCTCTGGTTAAACTTCAATAAACTTTTTTAGACAGCTTTTCGAAAATTTCATCCTATTACCCATTATGCTTTACGAGAAAAAAAATTCCAGAAAAAACAGATTTACAGGATAACAAGGTAGAAACCTCCCTTAAAGCCATAAATGTGTGAAATTTCAGACTCTCATATGTGCTATATAAATAATTATTCTAACAAATAATTATTTTAACAAACCATATGCCGAATATATGGGTCAGTGTTCGAGTTAATTATGAATATATGGTCAGATATATATCATTTGAGGATGATTTTAATATAATTTTAGCTCTCGCGAAATAAAATATGTTAACAAAACGTTTCTGTCATTCAATATAGGTTAATAAGAAACAACATTTAATTGTAATCCAATCAACGACACGATTTTGTCGAATAAAGAATGTTGAATTACTTCGCAATATTTATTAATACAAAATTTTCCCATTACCTCAACGTATTTCCCCGGCGTTGATCCATGCAAGTTGCAAGAGCATGAAATATTCGGTTACAGCCGAACATAGCCCTTTCTTTCTTGTTATTTTACACGCTATGAAAGATTTGCAAAAGCATTTGGTAAAATTTCCAAGAAATGGACAAATAATTGATGTTATTTTTGATCAATATAGGTTTCCATCAATAAAAGATCTTTACGGCATGAAGCTGTTCAAATGCATAATTTTGGGACCTGTGGGTGTTGAAAAATATCCGATTTAAGGAAGCTTTCAAAATTTTTCTGCGAAGTAATTTCGTTCCTTTTCACTAAATTAATACATCTGAACTTTCGCGACTGTTACTCTTATAAAACGAACGATAAATTAGTTGAAAAGAAAGTCAGAGATGATCTTTGCTGTCCTTTGCATGAAGAAGCGGATAGTAAAATAATTTACCATGTTTGCAGTATCCCAGACTCGTTCAATATTGTTATTAGAGGCTCTGATATATAAATATTTTTTTTAAGCTAATTTGGTTGATTTAGCTAAAGTGGTATGGTAGTAATGTGCATTAAATCTATCGAATGCAGTAATTACATAACATATACTTGCACCGTAAGTAATGTTCTGCTGGACTGTTGCAAACGGAGAAAACGTCCTCCGTTTTAATAATAAGCTAATAAAGGTATTAAAAATAGTATATGTATATAAAAATCAAATTTTTTAAAATACTTTTGAAATTAAAAAAAAAATTTTTCAAAACGTCTGCCACGAGGTAATAACTTTAATATGACTAAACGGCAGCTTCGTTAAAATACTTTCGAAACTCTTCAAATATACGCACCTGTATTTCCTTAGTGACGTCATAGTTACCTTCGCTAGGCTTCATGGCTCCCGATCTAATGTGTGGTAAGTATAGAAGGATCTTTAAACAAAATATCGCCTTTGGTAAAATTCATACAGTCTGCAGTCCACTGGCTCTTAGACTAATATTAAAAATAGCATAGAAAGAGGCAACCTGCTGTAATTGTAATTGAACAGAGTCGTAAAGACGTTGAATATCCAAGGGCCAATGGGTTGCTTTTTTCGCACTTACTGAACAAAAGTAAAAAAATTTTTAACTTATACACAAGTGAACAGTAACAACTAGTTTACACGTTTGCTAACAGGTACTCGCCTTGCAGGATAATTTCCAGACACAACAGTCTTTACCAGGTGTTCTGATGGCTTTTCAATCATTCAATACTGTTGTTGCTGGAAAAACGTGAAAATTTTCCGAGTGAATTTCTAAATTCGATAGATATTGGGTTGATAATTATATAACTTTTGGGTTGAAGATACTCGATCTGATTTGGGGGCTAAGCCAAGTTTCCGCCCGTTTTTATCTATTTCAGGTACAACGATACACTTACTACTTATTAGTAAAACACCTTTTTCAATTTCATTAATATAATTCCCACATTGGCCGATATACATACATATGTGATACAAAGTCAACTCGAAGTTCGACAATCCTTATATTAGGTATATGGGGGTTAAGGGAAATTTTGACCCGATTCAACCTATTTTTATCACAAGAGTAAAATATTATCAAAGAAATATTTTTCCGGAATTTCAATAATTATCTCACAGATTGACCGAAATTTGTTGACAAAAAGTCAGTCATAGGCTCTGGGATCCACATTTCCGGTATCTGGGAGCTAAAACAATTATGGTCCGATTTTGACAATTTTCAGACTTGGGATGTCATACCTCACAGGAAATATTTCTACAAATTTTCATACCGATAAATTAATTAGTGCTTGATTTGTATAATGGAAAGTGAAAAATCATATGGAATTTAAAATTCTGTTATATCGGAAGTAGGCGTGGTTGTAGTCCGCTTTCGCCCATTTTCACACTGTAACATGGGAATGTCAAAATGATCTTATGTACCAAATTTTGATTTTGGAACGTCCGGTTGTCTTTACTCGATATATAATACATTGGGACCAGAAAGTTTCCGGAAATTGTCATTTAAACTGCCCGCACTGAATATTTTTCAACACTTTTTTTTTGTTAAGTTGGTAGCGCTGTCTTTAATTACTACGTCAAAAATCAGCACGATCTGTTAACCAGTTTGTTTGCAGCAGTTGTTGAAATCAGTCGACCTTAGTAGTGTTTTGCGATTTTTACGATGGAAAAAAATATTGAACAAAGAATTTGGATAAAATTTTGTGTTTCGAACCAAATTTCGTGCGGAATTGCTGCGAATGTTCAAGAAGGCTTATGGTAAATCCATTCTATCGAAATCCCAAGTCTACGACCGGTACAAAGCCTTTAATGATGGTCGAGAAACCGTCGAAGACATGGCTCGTTCCGGTCGTACGTTGACGTCGACCACTGACGTTAACATCAAAAAAGTCAAGGAAATCGTGCTCGAAAATCGTCATGCGAGTGTTAGAGAGATCGGCCGTGAAGCAGATCGTTTGATTTTGGGCGATAATTTGGGCAAGAGATGGGTCAATGCTCGGCTTGTTCCAAAAGAGCTGAATTTTTTGCAAAAAGACCATCGTGTGCTACGATTTTAAGATCAAAAACTCGTTCAATACCATCGATCAACCACCGTATTCACCGGATTTGGCCCCATGCGATTTTTTTTTGTTTCCAAACTCAAGTTACCACTCCGTGGAACCCGTTTCGACTCGATTGAGGCCATAAAAGAAAATTCGCTAAAGGCAATCCCGGACAGCGCCTACATAGCATGTTTCGATAATTGGAGAAAGAGGTGACATATGTGGATCGTTTCAGAAGAATTCTCGTTCACGAGAGGTAAAATATAGTAATAAAGCTAAATGAGTCTATGACCATCGAAATAAGTTTATATGATATCAAATTTCATTGTAACTCATTCACCATTTTGTCGAACAGCAATGTTAAAATTTTTCCCTACATTTCTTAATATAAAATATATAATATATAATTAACATAAAATTTTGGCAACACTTGAAAGTATTTCCCCAGCTTTGATCCTTGCAAGTTGCAAGAGTATGAAATGTTCGGTTACAGCCAATCTTAGCCCTTCGTTACTTGTTTTTATAATAAAATACTTTTCTTCGTAAATAGGTACTTTTTTTGAGCGTTGAAATTTTGAAAGTTTATAACTCTAAAAGTTTTCAAATTGCATCGAAATAAAAAAATACGTGTTCAATATTTTGTCTCAAAGAACAAAACAAAAAATTGTCGTGCATGAAAAAATATTTTGAGTGTAAATTTTGGATGGAAGGACCCATATATTATATACATATACATCCGTTTTTCGGAGAGGGATGATATGATTTCTAATTGTCGTCATTTTTAATCTGATCTTAATCTTTTTTGTATTGTATTCAGTAATGTTTACAATTTCATCATGGAAAGATATATGCAAGAACAACGTTAACAAATTATTTAATTTAATTATCAAAATAATCGTTCTCCAATTGCAACTTTTCGTGCACTTTTCAAGGCTCTTTCATCAACAAAACTGTCGATTCTAGTGCAAAGAAAATCCACAAATTATTCATGAACAACCATTACTTTCACCTAAATTGACAGTTCGGTATAGTTTTTGGTCTGGTGGAATCATCGGTCTGTACTTCTTTCGAAATAAAGCTGAAATGAATGAACCGTTACTGTCAATGGAGAGCTGTATAGATCGATGATAACCAACTTTTTATTGCAGCCATTGGTTCCAACAAGACGGGGCTACATGCCACACATCACGTGCAACAACCGAATTATGGTTAGACAAGTTTGGAGATTCGAAAATTTGATTTAGTAAAAAGTACTCAATTGGGTTCATCGAATTCGTTCCAGCAAAAGAAGAAGAAGAAATTTCACTTCTCGATTGGCCAGCGCAAAGTCCAGATCTATACCCGATCCAAAACTTGTAGAATGATGTCAAAGGAAAAGTTGGACAGAGAAAATTAAAAAAATGCGACGAGCTTTGGGCAGAAGTACAGGATGCATAGAACTATATTACTTTACCCAGATGTCAAACGTTATGAGAGAGCTTGCCTTGCAAATGTGAATGGGTGATTTATAATAACGGTTATTCTACAAAGTATTAACCAGGTTACTTATAATATCAAATTCCACGCCATTTGTTAATAATATTTATTTTGCTTTACAGATCTTTGAAATACATGTCCAAATCAATTTTGACTTAATAATGTAAAGTGAAACAAACGTTGGATTTTTATTATAAGAAACTAAGTATTTTGAATTATTTTAGTTGTTAGTGAGGTAATAAATGGTGTTTGTATAATATAACGGTTTTACTTTCTTTAAATGTAACTTTATTAAAAATTGTATTGTAGCGAGATATGTTTTTCAATAAAAATGAGTAAAATAACTGAAAATTGAAGATTAACACATTGTTTATTGAATTATTCCTTAAAAAAGGAGCAATTCAAAAGGTTTATGCATGTTACTTCAAAGGAAGTAATCTTCTTAAAAAGCAAATTCATGAGATCAATATATTTGTATATCTGTATGTAATATAAGTTTCTAGAGCTAAAAATACTTATTTGAAAACGTCTAATCATATACTTGTAAGTTAACGTTATTTACATTTGGAACAACCGGACTCAAGAATTTAATTCTATTCCGCATTGCCAAAGTATCCTCATCTTGCCTTAAGAATTACGAAATAGGAAAATCATACTCTTCAACAAAATTACCTTGCTTTACACTTAGTTGAAAAGGAAAGAAATACAAAACATAAAGAAACATTAATATATTTTCACCACTATTTTCTTTTCAACTCTTTCTACATATGTCTACTTTATTTTGTTCGTTAAACCAGAGAATGTTGATGAATAGAGAAGGAGCAAATGTTAAATGAAATCTTTTTGAGTACTAATTTGTAGTTCCAGATGAGGGAACATCGAAAAATATAACTTCGAAAAATAAAAATACACCACGCAATGTACGAAATGCTATAAATAGACACAACGAATATTCCTATATGAAAAATCGTTGCGCTTACCTATTTAGATTTATGTTTTCAATTTCTATGATATGACAAATTTATAATTATGAAAAGCCTTCTGAATTAAAAATCTGTATTACCGGTAAAAACCCCAGAATTCATAATAAAATAAACATTTAATAGGCTATTTTTCCAACTTATGTATGTGCGTTATGTGAGTAATTGCTTATTGAACAAAAGATAACAATAAAACAGTGGCTAAGCGGCCGCGTTTCCATTTATATTGTGGCTTAGGTCGTAGGCGCAGAGAATGTTGATGAGTAGAGAAGGAGCAAATGTTAAATGAAAACTTTTTGAGTACTAATTTGTAATTCCACAAGAGGGAACATCGAAAAGTATAACTTCGAAAAAGAAAAATACAGCACACAATATGCGAAATGCTATAAATAGACACAACGAATATTCCTATATGAAAAATCGTTGCGCATACCTATTTAGATTTATGTTTTCAATTTCTATGATATGACAAATTTATAATTATGAAAAGCCTTCTGAATTAAAAATCTGTATTACCGGTAAAAACCCCAGAATTCATAATAAAATAAACATTTAATAGGCTATTTTTCTAACTTATGTATGTGCGTTGCGTAAGCAATATACTTATTAAACAAATGATAATAATAAAACGGTGGCTAAACGGCCACGTTTCCACTTTTGTGGTGGCTTAGGTCGTAAGCGGGAAGGGGTTAAGCACAATCCGAATACGAGCCTATACGTTGGAATCCTAAAACGAATTTTATTTAATTTTTTTATTTTATTAATTGGAGTCTAAGCATTTCATAATTCAATTTCTTTAATAGCATATTTTACTTCCTGAGATAATTAAAATATATCAGGAAAATATAATATGTTCATATGTTTAGGTTTATTGAATATTTCCTTATTATGCGTATTTACACAAATGTGATAATCACACATACATTCTTAAATACACGTACGCTGATGCTTGCTTCTTCTTGCCCCGCACAAGCAATGACTTTTGTCTACGCTTTTTGCTTTTTGCGAGTTCAACGATCGCTGGCAAGGAGGGATTGGGGCGCACAGCCACATAATTATTTCAGATATATATTTTATTTATCGAATTTAGTTTAAAAACGATTATAGGTATGAATATATGTGTATTTATATATATATATAATATATATTATATTACGAAAATAATTAATAAATGCATCAGTATTTTTCAATACTCATTAAGCAACATATTAATATATTATGAGCCCTCACTTGACACGCCTCTGTGTATGGTGGCAAGCCAACGAAATAACGGCGAGTTCGCGCAGACATTGTGTTGTTGAAAAAAACGAAAAGACGACTTTGTCGACAAACATACATACATACAGACGAGCCCGCATACATATTGACGCCAAATTTTGCGCATCGTCGCGGAGTTGACAAAATTTGTTTCAATCGACAATTTTGCGACAATGTCGATCGGCTATGTTGTCTCGTTTGTCCTTTTTGCAGTGGTTTGCTATTGAAAGTTGACTTATGCTCTTTTGAAATATTGCGATTACCAATTGGGCTGCATTTTCATAGCGTCGTATTTAGATAAAATGGGCTAAATCGAAAAACTATGAAACAATGATAATAAGTAAACATATAAAAGTACTTCAATTTAATATAAATTTTGTAATTTAATGCCATAAATAGTGCATAATATGCAAAAATATAAATATTATTTAAACTCGCTAAGAGGTCATGTTGCCAATTCTCCTTTTTGAAGTGAACATCAGACAAATTCTTCAATTTCTGATTTTTAGCAAATGTTGTGAGGAAGCAGCTTGTGGGCAACATACAAACGCGAGGGGGATGATGAGTAGGATTTTCAGTGATACAAATTGTAAAATTGAAATTTTGCTGATTCTTCAATTTACTGAAGACATTCAAATTCAATTTCATTCATTTTTATTTTCGCGCATTTGCGGTAGGAATTCTATATGAAAACCAAATGTGGTTTACCAGGCGCACAGAAAATATAGCGCGGCGCAGAGTTATGAACGAGCGCACTTTGCTTTGAAGCAGACGCACGTTCCTTATGAATGAATTTGTTGTCGTTGTAATATAAAATACTTAGAAAATATGCCGCGAGTTCGCTTGAATATTATTGGCCGATGATGGTGCGTCTACGTTTTTTTGTCACTTGCGCGAGTGTTAGATTTTTTGCGAAAGACATATTGATGGACATACATATGTACATATGTGTACATATATGCAAATATATTTGGACATGCGAATGAAGGAAGGCAATTTCGAGAATATTCACATATAGCCATATGAACATTGAAGCAAGTAAACAACTATAGCCGTTTGAGTTCACAGATTAGACATAAGAGTTTGAATATTGTCTGTGGTGCTGCTTGTATAGCAGACTTCTTTATTGCAACGTGAAATATTTTGCCTAAGTTCAAATCCAATCATATATTACTTAGTCCTTTTTTATTTTTATAACCCTTTTTTATGAATTGATATTTGAATTCTATTTTAATATTATTTCCCTGATTATTAAATTTTCCTGTCAGAAGTCAATTTCTTTCGTTTTTATTATTTTAAGTTTTGTTTATGCGCATACCAATGAACATCTGTGCATATGCATGTATATACATTTTGCTTATAGAGTGGTGTAGTTCGTTTCGTACCCTGATAGTTGTGGTGAAATTTTATTTTCCAATTTGCGCGTTTTCGATGTTCCTTCTTAGCAATTAACATTTTAGTACTGCTAACATTTGCTCCTTCTCTATTCATTTACGTTCTCTGGTAGGCGTGAAGGAGTTAAGCTCAATCCGAATACGAGCATATACGTTCGAATCGTAAAATACGTAAAATTGAAATTTTATTTAATTTTTTTATTTTATTGATTGGAATTAATTAGCATATCTCAATCCAATTACTTAAATAGCATATTTTACTTTCAGAGATAATTAAAATATTTCAGGAAAATATGTTCATATGTTTAGGTTTATTGAATATTTCCTTATTATGCGTATTTACACAAATGTGATAATCACACATGCATTCTTAAATACACGTACACTGATGCTTGCTTCTTGCCCCGCACAAGCAATGACTTTTGTAAACACTTTTTGCTTTTTGCGAGTTGAACGATCGCAGGCAAGGAGGGATTGGGGCGCACTGCCACATAATTATTTCAGATATATATTTTATTTATCGAATTAAGTTTAAAAACGATTATAGGTATGAATATATGTGTATTTATATATATATATAATATATATTATATTACGAAAATAATTCATAAATGCATCAGTATTTTTCAATACTCATTAAGCAACATATTAATATATTATGAGCCCTCACTTGACACGCCTCTGTGTATGGTGGCAAGCCAACGAAATAACGGCGAGTTCGCGCAGACATTGTGTTGTTGAAAAAAACGAAAAGACGACTTTGTCGACAAACATACATACATACAGACGAGCCCGCATACATATTGACGCCAAATTTTGCGCATCGTCGCGGAGTTGACAAAATTTGTTTCAATCGACAATTTTGCGACAATGTCGGTCAGCTATGTTGTCTCGTCTGTCCTTTTTGCAGCGCTTTGCTATTAAAAGTTAACTTATGCTCTTTTGAAATATTGCGATTACCGATTGGACTGCATTTTCATAGCGTCGTGTTTAGATAAAATGGGCTAAATTTAGAAACTATGAAACAATGATAATAAGTAAACATATAAAAGTACTATATGCAGTGTGCTTAGAATATATAGAAGTAGTTAATGATTTCATATGAATGGCAATTTTATATAAATTTTATAATTTAATGCCATATATAGTGCATAATATGAAAAAAATATAAATATTATTTTAACTCGCTAATAGGTCATGTTGCCAATTCTCCTTGCTGAAGGGAACATCAGACAAATTCTTCAATTTCTGATTTTTAGCAAATGTTGTGAGGAAGCAGCTTGTGGGCAACATACAAACGCGAGGGGGATGGTAAGTAGGATTTTCAGTGATACAAATTGTAAAATTGAAATTTTGCTGATTCTTCAATTTTACTGAAGACATTCAAATTCAATTTCATTCATATATTCGCGCATTTGCGGTAGGAATTCTATATGAAAACCAAATGTGGTTTACCAGGCGCACAGAAAAAATAGCGCGGCGCAGAGTTATGAACGAACGCACTTTGCTTTGAAGCAGACGCACGTTCCTTATGAATGAATTTGTTGTCGTTGTAATATGAAATACTTAGAAAATAAGCCGCGAGTTCGCTTGAATATTATTGGTCGATGATGGTGCGTCTACGTTTTTTTGTCACTGGCGCGAATGTTTGATTTTTTGCGAAAGACATATTGAGGTACATACATATGTACATATGTGTACATATATGCAAATATAATTGGACATGAAGGAAGGCAATTTCAAGAATATTCACATATAGACATATGAACATTGAAGCAAGTAAACAACAATAGCTGTTTGAGTTTACAGATTAGACAAAATTACTCGAATATCGTCTGTGGTGCTGCTTGTATAGCACACTTTTTTATGGCAATGTAAAATATTTTGCCTAAGTTCATATTCTATCACATATTTTTATATACTATTTTTTATTTTTAATAACCCTTTTTTATTGAATGATATTTTAATTCTATTTTCATATAATTTCCCTCATTATTTATATTTTCTTGTCGGAAGTCAATTACTTTCGTTTTTATTATTTCAATTTTTGTTTCTGCGCATACCAATCAACATCTGTGCATATGTATGTATATACATTTTGCTTATAGAGTGGTGTAGTTCGTTTCGTTTTCTGATAGTTGTGGTGAAATTTTATTTTCCAATTTGCGCGTTTTCGATGTTCCTCCATCGTAATTAACATTTTAGTATAGCTAACATTTGCTCCTTCTCTATTCATTTACGTTCTCTGGTTAAACGGAGTACTGACAAATCCCCGTTGTTCGTTATTTAAGGTACTTAATGAAAAAAATTTTCTTGTTCGTTACAAGCGGTGATAGAAACGCCTGCTTATACACAAATAATTTAATTTTAATTGCTTTATATGCATGGAAGTGTATGCATTAGTATATAAGTACATATGTATATTCATACAGTACAGTACATATGTATATTCATACAGTACAGTGCATATCTATATGGGCGCACAAACATTCTTCTGGCAATGCTCTCCGAATCCATGTAAGCCTGCTCACATTTGCCTCCTATGCACCAGTTCTTATGCTTCAAACAGTCACCGACATTCCTCTCTTCCTATATACCCGTAGTTGCAACGTAGAAATCAGTTGTTCTCTTTTGTTTCCATTTAACCAATGTTGCCATTGTTCAATTTGTATACACGATTTTTCACACATTTCCTTTGTTAGTTATAATTATTTGTGATGTAAAAGCTCAAAACTTAACTCCAGCTATTAAAAATAGTCTACCTATTTATAAATAAATGTGTTCGACTGTGATTTTGAGTTATTTTAAGAATATTTCAAATATATTTAAGTTTATTTTTTAATTACTACAAAATATCGAGACTGGCAACCCTGCGTTTAAAGAGATTACTCTCTCAGCTTACTCGTTTCTATGGTAAAAATCTAATTTTCGCGGATATCCTACCGTACGGTTTGTAGATGCGGACGGTAGAAACGGTGGTGGATGTTCATTTACATTGCGTTCTCATAAGACAGGTCGTATCAGCTCATTCGGTCCACGATTTTGCGTCGGTGACTGTTTGAACTATTAAGAGTACTTGGCAACATAGTCCGCTCAAAAGCAATGGGACTAAAAGTTTTACGTTAATTAAAATTGAGGGGATATATGTATATATATATCTGTAAGTGAATAAGTAAAAGGCGTTAATGGGCTAAATATGTACGTCATTTAGCTTGATGATATCCATATGTATATACGTGTGTATATACTATTGTATAAATATTATATATACAAAACAAGTAAGAAAAGGGCAAGTTCGGGTGTAATCGAACATTTTATACTCTCGCAAGGATCAAATCCGAGGAAATACTAACAGGTGTTGTAAAACTTTATATTAAACAAGTAAGGAAGAGCTAAGTTCGGGTTACAACGAACATTTTATACTCTTGCAACTTACCTATAACTCACACACTAAACGACATATTCGTCATAAGGCTTGTTAGAAGAACGAAAATCATTATACATATGTGTGTAGTATATGGGAGTGGAGGTAATTCGTATATATGGTAGGCCAAACGGAAGTGTGATAAGTGTATATTAGGTATATGGGGTCTACAATATATACTCCCTGAGTCTCATTAAGGTACACTTGCCATCACCATTATATGTATATGGGGTAAAGTCAGTCGGATGTTCAAAAATCGTGATATTAGTCATATAGGGGTGAGAGCAAGTTTTCACCCGATTTTTATCAATTTAAGGCACAAAACTACATTGTCATTAGTAAAACACGATCTCTCATTTTTACTAAAATAACTCACATGTTGGCCTCTTTTTTCAATTACGCGCGTTTTGAAGGCATTACATACCATATTTTTGGAGCACTATTTATGGAGTAATTCAATAATGTTTTTCTTTTCACTTTCCATATTATGTTTTCCGCCCCCCCTTTTGTATAAAAATATTTACTTGTTATGTAATACAGTTAATTTCTACAAAACAATAAAAAGATTCTTAATTTCAGAAAATTTCGTTGCGATCTTTACTATTTTTCTGTGCAAACTATTTTAATAAATAACTAAATTTGTCTCTATTTTTTTTTTCCAGCTCATATGCGGCACATGCACCTAAATTCATAATTTTTGTGCCAATGCAAGGCTATTACAGTATACGGATGTTTAATTAAAGTACTGTTTGATAGCATTAGTTTACAGTTAACTTTAATACTGTGAGGCGAATATATGCAAATCTGTGCGAAAAAATAAAGTCCCTATTATTTTTTCCAACATTGTACAAGGAGCGTTCCAAAGTAAACAGGACTTAAAAAAAAAAGAGAGAACAAATGGTTTTATCGGCAAAATCAATTAATTTTATTCAAAATAGTCCATCTGCTTTAATACAGCTTTTTGCACGGTCAAAAAGCATGTCGACCGAGTGTTTTAGCTCGTTGCCCGGTATGGCCGCCAGTATGCCGGTGCAAGCCTTTTGAATGGCTTCCACGTCTGCATAACGCTTTCCTTTCATCGGCAAATGCATTTTTCCGAAAAGGTAGAAGTCGCACGGTGCCATATCAGGTGAATACGGGGAGTGGTTGATTGTTAAAATGTGATTTTTGGTCAAATAATCGGCCACAAGCGTCGATCGATGGGACGGCGCATTATCGTGCAACAAACGCCAACTTCCATCTTCGCGATATTCGGGCCGAACACGTCGAATACGGCGCACCAAACGCTTCAAAACTTTAAGGTAGAATACATTAACGTTTTGGCCGGGTGGAACAATCTTTTTGTGGGCAATACCCTTGGAATTATAAAAACAAATCAGCATTGTCTTCACTTTTGACCTCTCCAGGCGCGATTTTTTGGGTTTCGGCTCATTTCTCATTTTTGTCCTCACGACCCCTTTGAAAACGTTAAAAACACTCGTGCACTCTGCTACGGGATAGGAAATCATTGCCATAAACTTGTTTCATCAATTGAAAAGTAAAAGTTTTACCAATTTTAAAACAAAATTTAATGTTGGCTCTTTGTTCGAAGCTCATTTTCGCAGCGATGACAAAAACATACTGACACTTAAAACGCAATAACTTCACTTCCAATAGATAAAATGTCATGAAATTTTTACTGGAAGTCGATAAAAGATAGCAGATTCTAACGCACTAGTCGACATATAGATGGCGTCACTAGAGTTTACTTTGTTAATTTTTTACTGATTACTTTGGAACGCACCTTGTATAGGCGCTAAGATACGCTTTCGCGTATTGGGTTTCCACCTAAATGTGGGCCGAGCTATAGTGGGCGGGCTTATAGTCCGATTTCATCAATTTTACAGTGTCGTTAGACGTGCTTAAGGGATTTGTCCAGAGCGAGTTTAGTTATTGGACCTTAAGTGGTTTAAGAGGGCCACACCAATTTTTTTTAATTTTTATCCCACAGATGCTCCTTGCTACTGCGATTCCTTGTCCAAAAATATAGCTTTATTTATTATATTAATTTAGTGCTTAGTTATGTCACTTTATATGTTTTCGTTTAATGGCGTATAATTACGCCCATCTACGAACTCTCTCGTTTCAGCCAAGGAATCCGTGTACCAAGTTTCATTACGACCTCTAAATTTTTACTCAAGATGCAGCTTGCACAGACGTAATTGAACTTGTCTCATCATCCTGATCATTTATATATGTGTACGCCATTAATCAATAACAAATAAATTGCCATAACTAAGCTCCGCAATAAGATACATGACGGTTATTTGGTACACAGGATCACATTAAGGAGGGGCATCTGTAGTCAAAATTTTTGTCATAAAGTGGGCGTGGTCCCGCCCCTAATAGGTTTAATGTGCATATCTCCCAACTTGCTAAAGCTATAATAACAAAACTAACTGGAAGCAAATATTTTTAGCACCTCTACCTACAGTGTGAAAATGGGTGAAATCGGGTGACACAAATCATCCTCAAACTCAATCGAAAAGGTTAAATTTATTATATTAATTTGATATGAAAAACGTCAACCAAAGGATAGAATATGACGTTTCGACCAAGACCAATTCCATTTATATTGAGCTCTAAACCATTAATATTTTGGATCGTTCACTAAGTAATTTCGTGTTTTTAGTGTTAAACACGATTTTTTTTACTGTGTACAACATTTTATGAAATTATGTATTCGCCATATTCGATCCACTACCTTTTGTCATCTTTCGGGCAAGGTATTGATCCCACGCTCATAAAAGTTTTGATCTTTGCAGCCAATAAACTGGTCCAAGCTGTTTTTGATGTCCTGATTTGAGGTGAAGGTTCTCCTATCCAAAAAATTTTGCAGAGACCGGAACAAGTAATAGTCCGAAGAGGGTGTGGCAGCACAGCCCATTCAAGCTGCATTATCCTGGTGGTATACTACATCTTTTCTATTGACCTATTGTGGCCTTTTCTGTTTGAGTGCATCAGTCAAATTGTCCAGCTGATCACAATACACTTCAGAATTAATCGTGGTATTGTCGAGTAAAAGCTCAAAATAAATTATCCCTTTGAAATCCCAATAAACAGTAAACATAACTTTTTTTGGTGACTATCGGCATTCGAAGTGGTTTGAGCTGGTTCATCCTTTTTAGACCATGATCTCTTGCGCTTTACATTTTTGTAAACCATCCATTTTTCGTTGCCAGTTACAATGCGCTTTAAAAATTGATCACTTCATTGACGTTTGATAAGCAAATCACACATGGGGAACCCATATGTCGAGCTTCGAAATTAATCCTAGACGTTTTATGTGCTTGTGAACGGTCGCGTTAGACAAATTTAATCTTTCAGCAATCTTTCGAGATGTTATTCGACGTTTAATCAATGACTTTATTTAATCCACACCGGCTTCAAGATGCCTTCCAGAACGAGGTGCATCCTCAAGATCGAATTGTCGGAACGAAATTTCGCAAACCAATTTTGGCATTGGCGTTCGGTCAACACATCTCCGTACATATCATATAATTCTCGCCTTGCTTGAACTGAAATTTTACCCTTTTGATAATTAAACAATGACCATTACTAACAGCAGAAGATGCTTCTGGGATTCATTAAGGTACCTCACATACCAGAACCAATATATTGGAGTAAGGTCAGAAGGATGTTTCAAACTCCTGAATATCTGTTATATGAGGACTAGGGCAATATTTCGCCTGATTTAACCCATTTTAGGCACAAATGTACATTGTTATTAGATTAAAAAGCTCGCTCTCTGAATTTCAATAAAATAACTCACATGTTGGCCGATTTATGTGCAATAAAGTCAGTTGGAAGTTCGAAAATCTCTATATTGGGTATAAAGGGGCTAAAGGAAGTATTGATCCTATTAAACCCAGGGTAATTATTATGTATTGACAATGTAAGCTCAGGGCTATATCCGATAAGAAGAAAAGGTCAGTTCACGTTCATACGCTAAACTCAACTTTGATAATTAGGAAAGCAGGGAAATAATTTTGCTTTGTCAAACTTTGTTATATCTGCATATCACAGTGAATGATTATATTCTCTACACTGTCTAGTTTTATAAAGAAATAAGCAAGCTAGCGCTATGTTCGGGCGTGACCGAACATTTTATACTCTCGCAATTTGACAGGGAATTATTTGCAGGTTTTTTTAGGTAATTTGTCTCAAAGATTTACCGATCTTTTTGGTAAAAAATCAGCCATAGACACTCAGGTCCACATATTCGGTAACTGGGGACTTAAAAAGTTATGGTCTGATTTCCATTTTTTTTTTTGGACGTGGGATTGCATACCTTAAAGATATTGTTCATATAATGTTTTATTCCAATAAATAGGAAGTAGGTGGTCTTGTATTACGATTTCGCCCATTTTCACATTGTAAGATAAAAATAGTTAATGTTATTACAGAATTTAATTGAAATGGGTTGAGCAGTTTCTGAGATATGTGCTTTACCTAAAGGTGGGCGATGCCACGCCATTGTCCAAATTTTACACTAATTTCAACCTGAACCTGAAAACCCCTTGAAAACTTACATTCTACTCATGATAATCGGTGCCTGCTCTAGTTTAATCGATATTATTAGAAGACATATTTTGCCAGCCCTATATGTCAGTTGATCAATTTGTTTACATTCCATAATTGGTCTAAACGTACCCTACAAGAAACTGCTGATGGGTTCACCAATGCACTCACATTTGATATGTCAGTACTGTTAACTTACATTTGCATTTTTAAATTCAGAACTATCCACTGATTGGAGAAAGACATACGCAGGGCTATTGAGAGAAGCAGATGGCATCAAGTGAAAATTTATTTTTATATTTTCATACTTTATTATATTTTTGTTGTATTCCTTTTTATATTTAAGTATATTATTATAACTAATTTTGATTAAAAGTTTTAAATTTATTAAAGAAATTAAAAACTATATTATCTACTGCGCAAAAGAATTTTCAACTTCTGATAGCGTTTCAGTCATAACTGACAATTTTCAGCTATGGCGGATTTATGGACAGCAATGACTCAGAAAAAACAAAACAAGAAAACAAGGATCTTAAGAAAATGTTCTGTCATATTACCCATCAGATGACCGTCACTGTTCTTGTAGGGTACATAACAAATGTAAACAAATAGATGTGTGAACTGTCAATGAAGACTCATCGAAAACACACAATGTCGGTTTGGTTCCACAATCCACTAATTATGTTTTCAAGAGGATTTCAATTCGGTGCGAACATAGTAAGAGATAAGTTGAAGAAGATAATAAATTTTAAAATGCAAAAGCCTAATCGTAATTTTACGATTTTTACTTTAAAATAAACTGTATCCAATGAGCTGTGACGCCGATTTCTTTTTTTTAAACTCTCGCAACATGTTGCAACAGAGTAAAATGGTTTTGCTCAATAAGAATTCAAACAAAAAACGTTAACTTCGGTGGCACCGAAGCTGTAATACCCTTCACAAATAAAGGTTCTTTACAAGAACTTGATTCCGATCTTTCAAATTTTATGGCAACTATATGATATAGTAATCTGATCCAAACAATTTTTTCAAAGCGTACATTGTTGCCTTAAACAATATCTCGTGCCTAATTTCGTGAAGATACCTCGTCAAATAAAAAAGTTCCCACACAGGCACTTGATGCCGATTGTTCAGTTTGCCGACAAATGAGTAGTTTCGTGGTGAAAGGACAGGTGCAAAATTTCAGATCGATAGCTTAAAAACTGAGGGGCTAGTTCGTATATATACAGACAGACGGACACGGCTAAATCAACTCAGCTCATCATGCTGATCATTTATTTATATATTTACGTATATATTTTTATATGTTACAAACTTTGTAGCAAGCTTAATATACCATACCTTATTCAGGGTATAATTACAACAGAAATTGAGACCAAAAAAATTAGCAATAATGCCAATCAATTTATGTCGGTACTCATGCTTGTGTTAGTATAACACTGGTCTACAGTGTTGCCCTAGATATAAGATCGATTTTAGATACGTTTGTGCTCACAATTCATGACCTTATTATTATTGACTATATTCCATTACAAAAATCAGAAAACATGAAACAAAATAACAAATATATTTATAATATTGTTTTGAAAAATAAGTTCACATCGAAGTAAGCAGAAAGACAAACGCCCATCAACCTTGATACCGTTCTTCCAACACTTTTAGATCCTGGCAGAACCGTTCTCTCTGTTTCCTACTATAATTTCCCACATTATCCGAAAATTTATCCAGAAATTTGTGGATATCTAACTCGATACTCGTATTTGCTCTTAGAATATTAAAGTTTGTCAGCATATTTTGCACAATTGTTTCATAATTTGGTATTTTATGATTACCTAGGAAAATTTCGACTATTATCATTACACTTTTCAAGCTTCACTTTCCGGAACAGTTTGAACTTTGACAAAATTTGTATCCTTAAGAATCGGCGTATTTGAGGTCCAGCAAACTATCCATCTCTTAACTTTTCCTTATCGCTTCGGAAATTTTCTACAAATGTTATTAACACAATATATATCCTTCCACGTCCAACGCTTTGACAAATTGCTTTATTCTTCCTAAATTGAACCCTGAGTTCGTTTTGAGAAAAAAGCTTTGGCGTAGATGTTTCACCTTCCTTTTCACTTTCACTGATAGATTGGACCGATTTCTGAGATTTTAGCGACGTCAATGTTTCTGAGAGCATTAAAATTACTTTTGAAACTTAAAGGAGCTTTTCGTTGAGTAAAACTGGACATTTAGTAAACTGTAGGTTTAGATATCTCCACGTTTGAAGAAATCAATCATTAAACCTTAAAAATAAATGTTATTACTAATAAGCCGATAATTGATCAAAATATCATAAAAACAAGAGCACATTAAATATTTTCATGAACAAGTAAGGAAGGGCTAAGTTCGGATGTAACCGAACATTTTATACTCTCGCAAAGTCAAATGGTATACTCGTTTGAGATTTCTTTGTATATTGGCTGATATTTTCGGTAGAAGGTCAACTATAGGTACTGGGGTCCACATATTTAGTACTTAGGGGCTTGAACAGTTTTGGTTCGATTTAGACAATTTTTGGTCACAAGGTGGCATACTTTAAACGTATTATTCACGCAAAGTTTTACCCCGATATAATCATTTTTGCTTGATATGCATAGTAGAAAGTGAATCAGATGGAATTGAAAATGGTGTTATATGGGAAATAGGCATGGTTGTAGACCGCATTCGCCCATTTTCGCACTATGACATAAAAAGAACGTAATACACCGAATTTGGTTGAAATCGGTTAAGCAGATCCCAAGATATGGGTTTTCACCACAATAAAATACAAAACTGTTATATGGTACACAATATCACATTAGAGAGGGGCATCTGCAGTCGAATTTTTTTTTTAAGTGGGCGTGGTCTCGCCCCCTAATAGGTTTAATGCGCATATCTTTTAAACCGCTAAAGCTATAATAACAAAATGCACTGGAAGCAAATGTTTTTAGAACCTCTACCTCTTTATCCAATAGGCATTCATGCGGCTTATAATATTGCCAGATGCCAGTGGTCAAAGTTGTATGGAGGAGGGTAAGGTGGAAACATCCAAGTACTTTCTCTTCCATTGTCCAGCCTTTGCAAGACTGAGGTGTTACCTTCGGCGAACCAGAAGACGTACCCGAAACTGACATTAGCCGTCTCAACTAATTTGTGGTAGGCTCAAAGCACTTTGTATTTATTATATTATACCTATTAAGATCGACCTCGTAACGTAGGTTTAGTTACGCCCAGGCTTCCTTTTCATTAAGCCAATTGAACATTTTTAACCAATCCCTACGAAATTTTCACGTTGAAGGTCAGGCGAGCATTCATAGAAACAAACTCAACTTGGTTATTGACATGTCGCAAAAGTATAAGTTTTAATTTAACTGTCGTCGATATCATTTTCTTCGCTTACTGCGGATGTTTAATGTAATTTATTGTTATACATACATAAAAAACAAGTTAAAAAGTATAATATAATATTTACTCGCCCAAGAAAAAAAGAGAACAACTGATTTCTACGTTGTCACTACTGGCATATCTTTTGACAAATTTAGTTTGATACGAACGGTAAGTATGGAAGGGCAGCACGTCGGTCACTAATTCCAGCATTAGCGACAATCCGATGTATACGATCATTTACGCCCTTTTTCACATGCTTTTTACCCATCCCTGTATATAAATAATATATTCATAAAGGAGAAAAACGGCGTGTCTTGAACCACCTGCATACGAGTATTTCACAATCCCTTTTGCCCGGATTTCAACTCGTCTCTTCATCCTGATCATTTATATATACATAACCCTATATCTAACTCAATTAGTTTTAGGTGATACAAACAACCGTTAGGTGAACAAAACTATTATACTCTGTAGCAACCTGTTGCGAGAGTATAAAAACTTAAAAACTTTACTTTTACGAACAAAAATCTAACAGTTAAATAAGCAAAATATGTCCATTGTAACGACAAAAAAGTATTCGAACCAAAAAAATATTATCTCCTAGAAGTTACAAAGCTCAAATTTGGTGCATAACATTGTATTGACATCCTTACGTTAAGAAATTGAACATTTTACTTCCAAATATTCTTCTCACGTAAGAATATTCAAAATCAAAACTATGAAATGTATTTAATATAATGATTTATAACGAAGTATGTTTTATACCGTATATATATAGAGGTCAATTTGTGTAAAATTATGTGGACCAGTTTTCTAGACATCGATGTGGTTTAGCATCAAATATGAATGAAATCAATCATGATCTTGGTTTAGCCTTGACTATATTTGTCCCGGCAAAATCCGGGACGGTTTTTTTAGTAATCGATTTTTTCCATATTATATTTCACTGAAAATCGCGACACATAATAGGTGAAGATCAGCACAGTTTTATTCAATTCATTCTTTTTTGTTTAATTTTAAAGAACAAGACAGCCAGGATGCTTTACTCGGAATCCGGACTGTCCCGGCCAAACCGGTACGAATGATCAGCTAAGTTTAGCCCCTACTACTAATTATAAGATTTCGTTCCCCATCCGGTTGACTCCTCCCTTATATACACAATACATTGATTTTCGGTCTTTTGATTTTGCTTATATCATATATTTAGATACTAACGCAAAATATTTCAATAACCTTAAGTGCGAAATATTCGACATTATAATTATTAGCAATTTGTCATTCAGTAGTAAAAATATAGACATCAGTGTGTACTTTGTTATAGTAGAAATATGATGAATATAACAAAAATGCAGAAGAGAAGTTAAGAAAGTTCATGACCTACCTACATAGATACATATATTATAAGGTAATAAAATACGCTATAAAGTTGTAATCCTTGAATAAGGAAAATTTAATTCATATGCAACATTTTTAATATAAAGTTCTGAAAATATTTCCTGCCTTTTAACTTAGCATGTTAATGGGTAAAATCATATAATAACCTCGCCCACGCCCCATATTAAAAGTGCGATAACTCACTAAATAATACGCCATAAGCAGCCAATTTCACAAACAATATGGTAGAGAAGGGCTTTATAGGAGGAGATGTAAACATTGGAAAATGGGCGTGGCACCACCAAACTTTAGGTGAAATCCTATATCTCAGGAACTATCCGACTAATTTCCACCAAGTTTGGTATATGAGATTACCCAGCGAAATGCATGAAATCCTTCAACTTCACATCCTTAAAGAAAGTAAAAACACCACGTGTGGCTAAATAATGGTATGGTTTAAAATACTAAAAAACATGCTTTTAATGTACATTAAACTAAAAATGGGAAAAATTTAGTTTAAAAAAATAACTAAAAAACACGCTTTTAAAGCACATTAATTTAAAAAGTGAAAAATAATTTCTTATTCCTGACAGTAGTATTGACCGAAAAATACTTGTATTATTGTGAAAAAAGCACGGCGAATTTGTTAAGTGCTCGCTACTCGAAACAGCGAAATTCGCCTAAAATAGCATTCGCTTCGCCAGTGACAATACCAGCATTAACTTAAATTAAAATCGTGCCTAGGATTTTCTGAGATGAAAATGAGGGGCGACAAAATTTACTTATTCCTATCTTTCTATCTTTTGTTCGATATTTTTGAGGTATCGATACTTTTAACAAAATTTAAGTCACATCATTAGATTTGGGTCGTAGGGGATTACCGTTCTATATAGACAATAGCTTATGTTTGGAGCATGTGTTGCCAGTTTCTCGTTATTGATACCTATTTTCCTATTAAGTAGATTTATTCTTATCAATTAAGTAAAAAATTATTTAATATGGTTTAATCCTGACATACTTTTTTACTGTTGCGCTAATTTATTTTTGTACCAACAATTTAATACGTCGAAATTTAAATTTAGTTAGTTAGAAGTGTCTTATTGGTGATAAGTTCTGAACTACAAGTTCGGAAATTTCTCGGATAATATTTGATATTACGGATATGACTCAATCGGAAATTTTAAAAATAAATTGAAAAGTACTTGATACCTATCAATGTCGATAGTTACGATACTAGTATCGAGTAAAGTATCGATACTTTTGAAATTTTGTGGAACACGAAAAGGAAGACAACCTAAATAGGAAATGAGGAATCAACTAGACTAGAACGTAAAAACTAGAATACAAAAAAATTCATCCGAGTTATCTGCCGATTTTACATTTATGAACTGTCAACTTTCAGTATATTTTATGTTTGATGGGGATTTTCCTCAAACTTTCGGAGGAATACCCTTTAGCTATATTCGTACTACGCAACATTTTAGGGGAATCCCTTAAATATCATATATAAGCAAAATATTGTACTAATTTTACATTACTTATTTAAAAGACTGCTAGTAGATCACGCTTGTCGGAACACTAATATAAACAAGTAAGGAAGGGCTAAGTTCGGAACCGAACATTTTATACTCTCGCAAAGTCAAATGGTATACTCGTTTGAGATTTCTTTTTTTCTAGAAGGTCAACTATAGGCACTGGGGTCCACATATTTAGTACTTAGGTTCTTGAACAGTTTTGGTTCGATTTAGACAATTTTTAGTCACAAGGTGGCATACTTTAAACGTATTATTCACGCAAAGTTTTACCCCGATATAATCATTGTTGCTTGATATGAATAGTGGAAAGTGAAAGAATCAGATGGAATTGAAAATGGTGTTATATGGGAAATAGGCGTGGTTGTAGACCGCTTTCGCCCATTTTCGCACTATGACATAGAAATATAAAAAGAACGTAATACACCGAATTTGGTTGAAATCGGTTAAGCAGATCCCAAGATATGGGTTTTCACCACAATTAAATACAAAACTGTTATATGGTACACAATATCACATTAGAGAGGGGCATCTGCAGTCGAATTTTTTTTTTAAGTGGGCGTGGTCTCGCCCCCTAATAGGTTTAATGCGCATATCTTTTAAACCGCTAAAGCTATAATAACAAAATGCACTGGAAGCAAATGTTTTTAGAACCTCTACCTACAGTGTGAAAATTGGTGAAATGGTTGCCCGCCCACTCCCCATATAACGGTACTGTTAAAAAACACTAAAAGCGCCATAAACCAAGCACTAAACACGCCAGAGACATTACATTTTATCTCTAGGATGGTATGAGATGACTTTATAGGAACCGCGTTTAAAATTAGGCAGTGGGTGTGGCACCATTTTTAGGTGATAACTCATATATTGGGATCTGCTTAACCGATTTCAACTAAACTCGGTACATAACATTCTTCTCATATTTCTATGTTATAGTGCGAAAAAGGGTGAAATCGGATTAAATCACGCCTATTTCTCATATGACACCATTTTAAATTCCATCTGATTCTTTCACTTTCCACTAATACGTTTAAGGTACCAAAAATTGTCTAAATCGAATCAAGACTGTAAGATATATAATTGAAATTCATATAATAAAATAAATAAATGAAACTCTCGATAAAAGTATGATTTTGTGTCAAAAATGAGTTGAATCGGATCAATACTACCTTTAATATAAAATTTTGCCAACACCTGAAGTAATTTTCCGGGCTTTGATCCTTGCAAGTTGGGAGAGCTCTTCTTATAACAAATTTACTGGTTGCCGCCATTTATTATTATTATTTTTTGTATGTCCATACTAATATTTTAAAAGCTAAATTATAAATGTGAATGTAAGTTTGTTACGCTTTCACGCCGAAACCACTTAACCGGTCATCATGAAACTTTGTACACATATTGACACCATAGTCTAGACCTTCGTCACGGACGAGTGCAGCAAAAGTTGCACGAAATCAAGAATCTTCAGCTCTCGAAGAGCTCAGATCTTCTCATTGCAAAGCAACAAAATGTGTTAAGAGCAACAGAAACGCCTATTCATGCACGAGCTCATGTAGAAATACAAGCTGAACAACAGAGAATAATTATTTTAGCAGAAATGCAGGCTAGAAGGCTCGACCAAATCGATAAAATAATTAGTACTGAAATTCCAGATAAAGTAAAAGATAAACATCTGGCCATTACAAATATTAATTTGAACATTTTGGAACAACAGTTTTTAGATTTCATGCATAAATGAATTGTGAAGAACGTATAAATTAATATTATATATTTTCTCTGCCATTTCCATCCGTATGTATAGACCATTAAGACAACAGATTTAAAACATACATATATACGGTGGGGAGTACAAATGAGTACAAGTTTGTGCATTGTGTATATCTTTTTTCTTATATATTGATTTGATCTGAACAATTTCTTTGGTGATTCCATTTCTGCTTTAAAGCAGCTTCTTAGTGAGGAAAGGACGGGTGCAAAATTTTAGATCAATATCTCAAAAACTAGGGACTAGTTCGTATATATACAGACGGACGGACATGGCTAAATCCCCTCAGCTCGTTACGCTGATCATTTATTTATACATATACTATATATACCCTGTTCAGGGTATGAAAACAAAAGCAACATTTATTCGGTAATATGTAAAGGCTGTCATGCCAAGCGGTCAAGCATCAAGCTAGTCAGAACAAGTATAAAATTGTACAATTTTTATTAAGATTATTATTATTTTATAGGCTAAGTCAAAACTTGGAAAATTATAATAAAGCTCCAACATGAACTTATGTGCATAAGAATGTACATACATATTTATGGAGTATGTTTTATATAATTGTTCATATACATATGTGTATTAATTGTAATTAAAATAATTTATCTTTTCAGGTATATACATAAGTATGTCAACATGTACTTACGTCCATATATATTTATTTATATATGTACATTTTATTCCAAACAATTGAATTTTCGGCTTCGAATTGTAAAGAAGAAAGAAAGTCTTGAGCGGTTTTATGCGCATAGCAGTTTCTAACTTAAATAAATAATTAGGACATTTTTCTCTTCAATAACTTTAATATTTATAAATATAGATGATAACGCTGGAAACATGGTTTTCGAAATGTAATTTCAGCCTTCGGCATTTGAAGAAAATCGTTAATTTTGGTTTGCGTGTTACAAGACCTATGACATCGTATTGTCAACATGCCAGCTATTAAATGTCACCTGCAGCAGTTTATGATTTGTGGTCAAATAGGTAAGCTACAAAGCCAGGAGAAGAACGTCATATGCGTATTAACATGTATACATACATAAAAACAAACATACATATATGTATTACAACCCTTAGGATTTTTTTAAACATATGTTCAAAATGTTAATATACAGTTTAACAAACCCACTACCATATATTTAAGTGGTGGGTACAAATATTTATAGAAATACGAATATATGAGCCATGCATACATGCATATATGTGTTTGTTATAATTCAGGGGCTGAGAAAGAAAAATTAACTGCAGTCGCGCGATAGTCGATATCCCTACAAGAAACTGCTAATGGGTTCACCAATACACTTACATTTATTATGTCATTATGTTATTTTTCCAAAAGCAAATTTTGTACACGTCGAAAAGAGACAGCAAACGTTCCATAGAAATATCGAGAAGTTGTGAAATACCTATGTAGCTGTTATTCCGTGCGATAAACCAAAAGTGTTGCGTGCTCCTGTGCAATAACTCTTTTTGTGTCAAAAAAATAAATAAATAACGAAGGAGTTTGCAAATATAACATACGTAAGTTATTAAGTTTACAAAATAATTTTTCTTTTTGTCAATTTTCATTTTTATTTAGGTATTTTTAAATATTTCGAAATATTCATGAACTGGAGAAACACGTACAGCAGAGCTTTTGAGAGGAGGAGATGGAATCAAGTGGAAATTTCTTTTCATAATTTATTAATTATATTTTTACTGCGCAAAAGAATTTTTCACTTGTGATAGATTTGCAGTCATAACTGACAAATGGCAGCTATGATGGATTTATGGTCAGCAATGACTCAGAAAAAGACATGAGAGTGAGCAGTATAGATATATAGTAAATCAATACCCATATTTTAAAGAGAGATGCAAACTCACACACATGTCTTTGTTTACATCAATTTTTACACAAGACCCTTAAGAAAATGATAGAAACTTTGTTCTGCGCGCTGACAAATTTTTTTCAGCTGTGACTGTCATATTACCGGTCAGATGACTATCACTGTTCTTGTAGGGATGGATACTCGCATACTCATACATGCTTATGACAAATGAACGTGTATTATACATATTTCATACTATATAAACAAACTTGCATGTACCCAGTAGTAAAACATAAAACTAATAAGGAACTCCGACTTTAAATCTAAAGTTAAACTAGTCTGAATATGACTTTTGTAATTTTAGAAAGACTTATTAAGGTTAATTTATTTTGTACTGCTACAAATTAAAAACTTCTAACCAAAGTCTTTTATATCTTGATTTGACTGCAGGATACTCGTACTTACATGTGCATTCATAAACAGAATTACAGAAATTTTCAGACACATTCACACTGAAGTGAATGCATAAAGAAACTTAGCTGAATTGGAATAGATCAATAAAGCTTCTTGACATAAATATGTAATACATAGGTATCATCCAAAGCGTTTTTTTAGAAGGGTAAACTCTCTATCCTATGTGAAAAGAATAAAGCACTCAAAGAGTTTACAAATGGTGGGAATCTCAGCGTAATCACTCCACTTTTTAAATATGTTGCTTTCTAAATGGGTTGAATTAGCGACTATCTGAAATACTCACTAGGCTGTTGTTTAGTGCAATTAATAATGTGTTTTAAGGTTGCATGAATTGTCTTAAACATTTTGGTATTTTTGTTGTGTTTATGTAAAAAATAGTTTTAGAATAGGTTATAAAAGATAATTTATTTTTCATATACAATACATGTTTTTGTTTTCATTTTTTACAAGCTAATATATATGGCATATATTTTTAGTAAGATTATCATACGTTTTGAAAATTATATAAGCAAACGCTATCCAGAGTCTTTGTCACGGTCGAGAAATCAATCAATCCGCAATTGATTTACCAAATACTCAACAAACAATAAAAATATTCAACATGTACGAGCTTTATCTTTAAAGTCTAAGCCGACATTACGACCAAAATTTCTGCATTTTTTACATACCTAATTTCATACTCGTACAAGTACGAATGTATTCAAATAGTATTTATTTTTCTGAAGTATAGTAATAAACGAATATATCTACAAACAAAATCTAGTGACAGACATCTCTTAGGATCTCAAAATATAAGTACAATTCGCATGTATGGAAAAAAGACAGTCTGCTACTAGTTGAGCTTGTAGCTTATAACGAGATGATTTAACTACGGGGTACAAATACGAATCTATCATTGTATTGCAGACAAATTTGATGTTATGTCGGCGAACGATGGTCGTCATTCGTTGCAGGAATATCGTAAATTGTACACGGCGTATAATACATACACATAAATCCTCACTGAGTTTATGTACATATTTATGTATATATTTTTAAGTGTACATGCACATGAGCGCTTACATATATATGTATCCACATGCATCTACATGCGGCTTTTATAACTTGTGTACTAAATATAGCAGCAGCAGCTGTACACATAAATATACCATATAACATATATAGTATATACTAGCATATGGACGTACTTTAATTTTTTGTATGTATGCGCTTTGTTGCACATATGTATATGTCTATACTTATGTACTTGGGACTTCGTATACGGTGCGGTTCATGTACTTTAATGGCCTACATATTATATATATGTATGTATGTATATCTAGACCAAATATACTCCTATGTACATACATATATATGTAACTGTATGCAGAGTGCACTGCACTCGTGTCTCCACTATGGGAACTTAATCGATCAGAAAAGCAAGATGACTTTACTTAGAAAAGAACGTACTATGTATATATTAAATTCTTATAACAAATTTTTGCAATTAATGAGTTACCTTAGTTTTTACAGATCCATTCGCAATCTTGCAACTTCAAAAACAAAAATACAGCTTTCAAATAAGCACACCATTATGATTTCAACAAATACATACATATGTATGTATTTAACATGTATTTATATAAATTCATATATTTTAAAGTAAAAAATAAACATACATATATTTAAAATATTCATAGGAGATATGTATACATTTATGTATATACTGATATATAATGATATGCACCTGTTTACACCTATCGCTATAGGTCAGTGCAATGAAAATATTTAAATTAACTTAACAGACACACTGCATTGTAAATATGTAGTATATGCATACATTTGCTTTCATAAAACAATTCACTACGAAACTAAGTAAATATGAATAGTCATATGTACATCCATACGAGTATAACAAGATTTACGTTTGTATGCACGCATGCACACTTTTTAGCTTTTTTTCTTCTTATTTTATTGTAGTATTATTATATTATTAGCACGTATTTGCACCGATATTTTCCACTGGTGCGTATATTTTTCATATTTCTTTATTTTTTTCAGTGTATTTGGGAGGCGTGGATACACTAGGGCACTAATATAGGGTATCGGAACGAACGCGACGCAATTCTCTTGTTCTCCACAGTTTATCAATACGATGTTTCCGTTTATGTTGTTTGTGCGATACTGAAAATTTAAAAACTTCACAACGTCGTTGTTGTTTGTTGCGTGAAAGTTCGTTACATTTTTTCTTCTTTCAGCATGCGCTCGGCAAAACTTTCGCTTCGGTTGCCACGATTCGATTCGGCGGCCGTCGTTGCTTCGCTCACCTTTTCGTGCTTTCAATTTACGGGTAGCCCATCAACTTTATTCCTGATGTCGCTGATTATATTATATCTTTCCACAGCATACATAGTGCCTTTTGTTAAGGAAGCATGGCCAAATATTATCTGCCAATTTAATAATGTGTTCACCTGACAGTTCTCTCAATCTCTACAGTCTAGACCGGCGTTTAAATTGGAAGGAACTTTATAGCGTGTTTATTAAAAGAAAAGTCTGTAATAAGTATGTATATGTATGTAAGTTAACATTTGTGTTGGATTTGCATTTTGTTTTCCAAATTTGTGTCTGACATGGCGACAGTGTATTCGTACATGTACTTATGTACATATGCATGAGGATGAATTTGTGCGTATTTTAACCGTTGTGCATACTCAATAAATAGTTCTACACATCGTGGGCACTCGTCATATTTTCGCATATTACGATTGCCCATTTGTATACATTCCTTCTTATGGAATTTCGTATATGTATGTTTAAACGAATATTTAGGTTTATCAACTACCACCTTTATGTACCATATATGTTTACAAAGTAGGCTACGTTTTAGTGCTTTTAAGGGATTATATTCAGCTGTGAATTTCAAAAAATCGATTTTTTATCGATTGTACATATATAATATTTTAGAATATTCTACGAAGTTTTGAAGTTAATCTGGAAAATATCTATGACCGTATATGTAAGAATTGTTTAACTTAGTATATTCGCACCTAAAACTTTAAATGCGCTTTTCTCGAATCGCTATTTTTAGAATCGGTCAAGAATACAAGATTACGACAATAATTTACCATTACCTTTTTCGGTTCAGGCTGTGACACTATTTACAAAAACAAATTGTACTATGCCGCCATGTGTGACGTAACTCTTTTGAGTTGAGAAGAAGAAGCATAAAACAGCATGTAAATTGTAAACAACGACGTAAGCACTTTTGTTAATTCGTGAAATAAACCTAATTTATGGTAAAAAAGTTTTTGTGAAATGAATATAATAATATTGCGTGAAAATATTTTTCTTATTTTCAAATAAATACATGACAAAATAATTGTCGACTAAGCCAAAATCTACAAACTGTTTTACTACACAATTAAAATAAATTTCCACCTATTTCATTGGCACATTCCATACATCTCAAAGAAAATTACAGCAGTATGAAAATGCTATTAACGGCATTTAAATATATGCAATACAAGTGGGATGTTATTGAAGGCTTGAAGATGGTATGGCGTTTTTGACCGGAATGCACGGTAGGTATACTTAAAACTCCTGTTATCTTTGCCTCTGGGATAGTATGAATTATGCGGCTCGGTACCTGGAATCTCTGTAGGCCTTCAAATAAAAAAATTATGGATTGTGATATTTTAAGTTACTTAGCAATGAGGAGAAAAACGCCTGAAACTGTTTTAAGGTGCATGGTTTCCTTAAAAACTATAGGACTGACAATAATGATGACCTGATCTCTGACATGAATTCGAATTTTTCCACCATCGGACGTAGAATGTCTCATAAGATGGCCATGTTACATTCTGATTTAAATAAATTTAAAGATAATATAGGAGCTTATTCGGAAAAACAAGGAGAACGCTGTCATCAAGATTAAGGGGTTAATAAGAGAAACATGACAGGAAAAATAAAACTGCAAATTTTTAAATATTTGGAGTATATTTTTAAATGTCTATTGTAAAAATGAATCCTCAGTGGATGATCGGTATCTTGTAATAAATTATTTATATATAATATAAAAAATACCTCCCGGGCCCTTAATTCTCAAAGGGGCCTGTATTTTTCAAAATATTAAATGAATAGTTAAAACTTTTGTAATTTAATTTGCAAAACATTGGAAAATTACAACATTCCTTTGGAATATTGCCGTGGACAGTACTACGATAATGGAAGTAATATGAGCGATAAATATGAAGGAACGTGTATGCTGTTCTTTCGCCCTGTGATGCCCACACGCTGAATTTGGTTGGAGTCGACTCTGCTAAATACTGTCCTCGAGCAATAACTTTTTTGGTGTCGTGCAAAAATGTTTTAATATTTTCAATTCCAGCACACAGCGTTGGGAAATTCTGACAGTATTTTTTAATACAATGTGGATGTGTTCGCCAATTGCGAAAAATCTTTCCGGATTGATAAAGGCTTTGAAAGAAGTTAAAAACTCAACTTTACGGCAAAACCTCGTCGAGACGTTGATGGAATTTCGAAATCTATGAGCAAATTTTAATGCATTCTGATGCTCTCTATATGGTGTAAAATTCTTCAGTCAATCAATGAAAGACACTTGGTTCTTCAAGAGACCAATGCCACCATCGACGCTGAAGTTAGAAACATACCATAGAAAACCTTCTAGTAGATTTGCTATTTCTGCGTGACCAGCGGAAATCAATTTATAATGGATGCAAAATTGTAACAGAGAATTTAGAACATGTCGAGACGATTTTACCATCAGCAAGAAAAAAGAAACACGGAAACGGATGAAAAGTAAAGAAGAAACCGAATTTAAAAGAAATCATTCTCAGGTTCAAGTAAAAATTAATGAAAAAATTCCTACACATCTTTGTTATTTAAATTAATTATTATTTTAACTATTTAATTAATGATTTAATTATTTAATAATTTTGTATTATTTACTTTATTTTAATTATTTCGAATTTAGGGGCTTTTGTTTTCTATTTAGGGACTTTTATTAAATGCTTGAGGGGAAAGTTTTTTCAAGAGTTAGAGACACTGGTAAATTTTGTGAATTTGAAGCATAAATATTACTTTGTAAACTGTCGAAACGCAAGTGTGTTTTCAGCAATAATTTGAAGAAAAAATATTATTTTTTGAGAGTCACATATGACGACTGCAACTTTCGTTGCGACAAATAGAAAGCAACTTTTTCGGTTGCTGCTGGTGAAGGCAATAATATTGAAAATCATTGGAAGACAAAAAAGCACAAAGTGGCAGCAAATGCTTCTCCTCAAACTTCAATCATATCAGATTTTTTCATCGGAGAGAAACCAGATTTGCATGTATCGACGATGGAAGGCGTATGGGCGTACCACACATTTGATGAGAGTCACAGTTACAGGTTTGTTATTGAAAAAATCATTTAAACATCAGCAGTTATCGTCCGATTCGAATTTTTTCAAGCTTCTTATTGTAGATCAAACGACTGTGCAAACAAAATATTTCGAACCTGTTTCCAAATGAAAAAAATTTCGTTCTCAAGAACATAAAGTGAAGCGATAATAAGCAATGTTTTTGCACCATACGCATTGGAATGCCTCAAGTCTGATTTACAGAAAGTCCGAATCATTTGCTTCGCATTGATCGGAAAAGTGAAGGAAATGTTTTTGCAAAATTAAAGAACTTAAAATCGAACATAGTTGGTGTAGGTTGTGCAGCACATATCGATGCGATTCGTACCGCATGTCATGCACTTGATGTTGAAATAGACAGCATTGTTGTACAGATCTACACACCTTTTTACATCCACACCATTCTCACAGCAGCATTAAAGTCAATCTGCGAGATTTCTGAAGACGAATTTCAACATTTAATGAACACATTTACAAACATCCAACCAACACAATTACTTTCCGTTGCAACTTGAAACAATTTGAAGAAAAGGCGAGACAATTTCGAAGTAAATATTTCATTTGACACCTCAATTTTCGTTTTCTCATTTTTAATTGTTTTTAATATGTCAATCAGGTGATTGCTACGAATATTTTGAGGCATGGGATCAACAGTTTGCTCATGTAAAACTATTTGGTTGTGTGCTACTCACTGATAAACTCGACTGGGAAAAAATTGAGAAAACGTTTATTTTCCTCCCAGAAAATAATATTTTGAAAGCACCAGACACTACTTCACATAAGCTTTTCGAACAATTCACTTATATCTCTCAGTATATAGGTGGCAAACGAATTGAAGATTGGAGCAAAGAACAGACATCCGTTGATGAACGTTGAGTTCAATGTTTTACTTTTCTGTTGAAGCAAAACATACCATTCGTTTAGCTTTCAGAGATCTTTGAATATGCTCTGACACTACCAGGATCATCGGCGCCACTGGAACGCATATTTTCCACCATTAACAGAATGTGAACATACGAAAAAACTTCCCTACAAGTCAATACCGTGAAATCGATTTTATTTGTGAAGAATAATTCAAAATTTTCTTGTTTGGAACTTTTCACTCACTTAAAATCGCACCCCGAGCTTCTTTGAAAAATCAATCGACAAGAGAAATACTTCAGACCGAAGATGTCTTCAGCAATTCTGGGAACACCGTCCACTTCATCAACTGATATACAAACAATCGAACCAGACAGTAATTGAATCTTTTAATAATATTTAATATTACTTTGCTGTCTCTTTTATCATTTCCATTCTTTTTGAGTAAAATTGTGTTGCTCTCTCACTTATTCTATGTCGCAATTTTCAGTCAATTATAATATGGAAAAAATCGATGAAACGTCGACTGAAAAAACGTCCCGGGAAATATATAGTATAGTCACTTTACTCTAAAAGGGCAGAAGATAAGGCTGGCTCCAAAGAACGGCTGCTAAGCAGGGGTAGGAGGGAGATGCCAAAGTCATGCACAGATGCTGGCTGGTATCAGGGCCAAATCAAAATGATTGCGTGCGACGACGAGAGATCGGTCGCACTATATAAAGCTTCTATAGCCAAGGTAGGGAAGGTATATCCCGGTGCTAAATGACATACCGTCCAGACCAAGGGCAAGGGTCTATATTTCGGCTACAGCCGGACCAGATTATGTAGCTTATAAGAGCCTGCAAACTGAGTCTGCCTACGGAGGGGTGGAAATTCGTCAAGGTCTTCGAGGACCCCGTAGCAGAATCTGTCGAGGAGACCAAAAAGGCAGCTATACAGATATTGCTACATTGCTAGAGATCAGTTATGGATTCACGAAAGTGAGGAACCCTACAAGTCGGACGCCGATGCTGCAGACCATCTAGCATCTGAAAACGAGATATGCGAAGTCGAGGAAGATCCTATGGAGTGGAAAGTTTAGAGCAAGGTGGGTGTTCTTCCGGGTCTGAGCTTGTTGACAGACTCTCAAACCTTTATACTGAGAAAGAGCTTTTAAGCGACTCTCAAGAAGACGCGAACATAACAATAGTTATTGCGTATTCTACAAATTAATCTCCATCATCGCAAACTAGCTTCAGTAGTTCTAGTTAACCCCATGGCAATCGAACAGCCTGAGTTTGTCCTCATTCAGGAGCCATGGGTTAATAGAGGACGTATTTGTGAATTGAGGACACCGAGCTATAAGCTATTTATGGCTAATTGTGAAGGTAAAGTCAGAGCATGCATAATGGCAAAGAAAAGGCTTAACGATTTTATGTTACATCGTTATAGATACCATGACACAGCAGCAGTAAACTGGGAAACGGAAGAACTTGTGTCAAAAGAACCGCTTAAGAGGGTAACCCAATGGAGAGTTCTCGAAGAACACTTCTTTTCGGATCACCGATATATTGAATGTATCATTGTGGAAAGGGCAGATAGAGGCAATAACTTCAGGAATCATAAGAAAACGAACTGGCTGGTGCACATGCAAGAGCTGGGAAAACATACCCCTATGAATCCGCCGTTAAAGCCCAAAAGTAAGGAGGACCTCAACATCCTCGTGAAAAGATTCACGGAATCTTGCCGGCAAGCATTGGAGATGTCTTGTCCAATAACATAAAGTAGGGGTAGGATTAGGCCCCCCCACGGTGGCCTCCTGAATTTAAAAAATTACAGAAAGACTGCAGAAAAGAAAAAGGAGATTAGGAGAGCAATAAAAAAAATTCTTGGAAATGTTTTTGTAATGATATCGAGAATACGTCGGAAGCCTCTCGTTCCAGCTTATTTCGGAGACGAGAAGATTAACGGCATGTATAGTCGAATGCCTGTGCGAATATTCGTCGTACTCGGCGATGCCGTCGGTGATTCGAACACACGATTGTATATGAAGATTAACACAATACGCGACGGCGGCGAATTTCGCCCACCATAACAATTTTTGAGATAGAGCTCATTTTTATTTTATCGCCGACCGCGGCGGCAAAAACGGCATTACCATATCAAAGAAAGTTTATTTTCAGTAAAATCTTTAGAATTTTCAAAACAAATTCAAGAAAATGTCTGCGCTGGCAATATTAAGATTGTTTCTGTTTGTTTTCGTCATTTCAATTTCAAAATTGTGATATTTTTAACCACGAAGTACGCACTAGGTGGCTATAAGCAAATAAAATGGATTTAAACGAACAATTAATATAGGAAATACGTAAATATGAGTGCCTATACAATTTATCATCACCGGATTACAAAAATGAGTTTAAAAACCCCAAATTTGGGAAGAAGTAGCTAAAATAATAAATTTGCCGGGTGAGTCAAAGATAAGCCTGTTTTATTATAAATTTTATTCTAAATTATTATAAATATTTGCAGAAGACAATTGTAGGAAACGATGGAAAGGACTTTGCTTGGAAAAAGTGCTCTTTATCCACAGATTTCAGCGGTTTAAAACAAGTATCATGAAATCCTAATTCCTTTCATGTTAAATTCACGGGTCGTATCCATCATCTTCTTCTTGAACGCGATTTAAAATCTATGTATATCTTACACATGTTTAACATTATATTTAACATTTTTATACTGTCGCACCTAAAACTAATCGAGTTAGATATAGGGTAATGTATATATAATATAAATGATCAGGATGCAGAGACGAGTCGAAATCCGGGTGACTGTCTGTCCGTCCGTTCGTGCAAGCTGTAACTTGAGTAAAAATTGAGATATCTTTATAAAACTTGGTACACATGTTTCTTGGTACAGTAAGACGGTCGGTATTGCAGATGGGCGTAATCGGACCACTGCCACGCCCACAAAACGCTATTAATCAAAAACAAATAAATTGTCATAACTAAGCTCCGCAATAAGATACAAGACTGTTATTTGGTACACGAGATCACATTAGGGAGGGGCATCTGCAGTTACATTTTTTTTAAGTGGGCGTGGTCCCGCCCCTAATAGGTTTAATGTGCATATCTCCTAAGCTACTAAAGCTATAATAACAAAATTCACTGGAAGCAAATGTTTTTAGCACTCTACCTACGGTGTGAATATGGGTGAAATCGGTTGACAACCCCGCCCACTCCCCATGTAATGGTACTGTTAAAAACTACTAAAAGCGCGATAAATCAAGCACTAAACACGCCAGAGACATTAAATTTTATCTCAGGGATGGTATGAGATGACTTTATAGGAACCGCGTTCAAAATTAGACAGTGGGCGTGACACCGCCCACTTTTAGGTGAAAACCCATATCTTGGGATCTTTTCAAACCGATTTCAACCAAATTTGGTACATAACATTCTTATTATATTTCTATGTTATGGTGCGAAAATGGGCGAAATCAGATTACAACCACGCCTATTTTCCATATGACACCATTTTAAATTCCGCTTGATTCTTTCACTTTCCACTATGCAAATCAAGCAACAATGATTATATCGGCGTAAAACTTTGCGTGAATAATACGTTTAAAGTATGCCACCTTGTGACCAAAAATCCTCTAAATCGAACCAAAACTGTTCAAGCCCCTAGGTACTGAATATGTGGACCCCAGTACCTATAGTTGACTTTTTACCGTAAATATCGGCCATGGTCGAGATATATAATTGAAATTTATATAATAGAATAAATAAATGAAACTATCGATAATAGTATGTCTTTGTTTCAAAAATGGATTGAATCGGATCAATAGTTCTTGTAGCCCTCATATATCTAATATAAATATTTTTGAACTTCCGCGTGACTTTATACCGCATATGTGAGTTATCTCAATGAAAATGACAGAGCGTGTTTTACTCATAACAAGATCAAATCGGGTGAAAATTTTCCTTAGCCCCCATGTAACTAATATCAGGATTTTCGAACATTCGTCTGACTTTACTCCATTTGATTGGTGATGGTATGTGAGGTACCTTAATGAAACAGTGGGAGCATTTTATTAGTCTGTGGCATGTTAGTAGTATGTGGTATTGGAAAAAACTATTAAAATCGGGTTAATACTACCCTCAAATTCCATATACTACTTATAATGCTTTTGGTTATTCTAACCAGTTTTATGCCGAATACGTCGGTCAGTGAGTATTAATATTGTATATATGATTTCCGTCTTTCCACCTGACTTTATACCGTTCCGGTTGATCAACGTGATATTTTAACGAAATTAAGTGGAAAAGATTTCTTAAAAATTATGTGGTTTGACGCTGAATTAGAATGAAATTAGTATATACTAAGTCTAAACCTCACACCTTCATATAATGAATTCCGATTCTCTCTTTGACGTTTGCCACGTAAGCTTATAATATAAAATTTAGCCACTTTTGGTGGAGTTAATATCACATTCGTACTTATGTATATCTCACTTCAAGCAATAAAACTGAGACAAAGTTTATGGCCTTTAATATAAGTCAAGAAGATACCAAATTTGATTGTAATTTAATCACGATATCATTTAATAATGGATGTTTAAGTCAAAATTTTTTAATATACGGTTTGGAGGAATTTTCTGGTCTTTGATTTTCCCAGCTCACGTGTACTACTTATGGTATAATGTATATCGCTGCATATGAATGAAATTGGTCTAGACTTTGTTTAAACCTTATAACCCTAATATACTGATTTCCGCTCCTCTGGTACAACAGCAACCTCATATACCCCACATATTAAATCTAACCCCTTTGGTTCAGTTTATATCACATATACCATGTTTGAGTTAAATAGCTTCTTTTTATAAAAGTTAACATTTCGGAGAAAAAAATAGTATTGACACAAAATAAATCTATGATCAATAACATAAGTTAATAAAATACCAAATAATAATCGAGTAATGAATGTAGAATTCTTTCGCAACATTTTTATACTTTCCCAACATGTTGCAACAGAGTATAGTTTTGTTCACCAAAGAGTTGTTTGCATCACCTAAAGTGATATATAAAGATTTCTATATACATATATTTCTTCTAATATTTGGTGATAATCAGTGGTTAGGTATATTTTCTCAGCCATCATGTTGAACTTATTATAAAATATACCAGACAACAATGCTAAAAAAAAAGTTTCTTAGAGTGCTGGACTTTGTGTAGAGCAAAAAAATCTTTCTAGAAAAAATTGCATGAAATAAATATTAGTAATGTAGTATCAAAATGGCTAAAGACCCTTTTTATGTGGTTATAGATAAACTGCTTTCTGTCTTAGAAAGCGTTTAACAAAAGTAATTTACGGAGGGGTTTTCCGAGAACTTAATTTCAATACAATGAAATAAACTACTAATTTCTAAAATACAAATATAACTAAATATTATGTATTATTATGTTAGTGAATAGCTAAGTAATATATAGGTATAGGTAAATACAGTACGTAAGCTGTACCAACATCTTGCAAGAGTATAATAAATATCAGTACACTGTGTTTGTAGTTTCAGTTTCACTAGATGTCTTTACCAGCAAAGTGCTTTATTCAAACTAATTTTAGTGTATTAGTTATATAGTGATTAAAGTATTATTATATACAGTGACAAGCAAAACCGTATTATATACAGTGGCGAGCAAACACATATACCTATACACGGAACAGGAAAGGAGTCATAGCAAGGACTTACAAGGAATTACAGTGAAAGAGAGCAGCACCTAGGAACGAACTTTTAACACCCGGACGGACTGAATTATATAAGTATTATCTATAAGTATTTTTTTATTAATTCATTTATTATTAATTAATTATGCCTAGATTAAGTAGAAAATCTATATTACTAAGTCGTCTTCAGAATAGAAGACGTATGAGAGTTCTTCGTGCAAACTCTTTATATAGAGATAGTGAGCAGTCACAAAATACTGTAAGTCACGCTAATCGTAGATTAGATTCCGATATACGTCTGTCCGAACAAATTATCAATACAAATCAACATAGAACCAGGCGGAAAAATCTAGAGGTACGGTCTTTTGAACAAAATTTAAATACTGTTCAACATAGAACAAGGCGGCAAGATCCGCAAATTCGCTATGAAGAGCAAATAAGAGATACTCGAGGTCATAGATCTCGGCGTGAAGACCCCAAGGTTTGATCTTTTGAGCAAGTTGCAAATACTGTTCAACATAGAACAAGGCGGCAAGATCCCCAAATTCGCTCTGAAGAGCAAATAAGAGATACTCGAGGTCATAGGTCTCGTCGAGAAAATCCTGAGGTACGTTATGATGAACAAAGTAGGAACATTAGGGATCATAGAGAACTTCGCGGAAGAAATCCTGAGTATAGGAATTTAGAACGCATTCGTGATCAAATGCAAAGGGAACATGCAAGAAGAAATCCTGAAATAAGGAGAGAGGAGCGTGATAGAGAAACACAACGTCGACAGCTTAGTAGGAGGGGTATGAGGGAAGAAATTTTGAATCAGAGACGTCTTAGACAAGGTCAAGTTCGCCTTCGTAGAGATAACCCACTCAATAGACAAATTGAAAAGAAAAGGCAGCCCCAACGAATCCGATTAATGAGAGAAAATAATGTTATAGAAAGTGATAATAGTGGCAATTTAACAGATTTCAAAAACATTTATTTCCAAAATATAAATAAGGGCCCTACTGAAATATGTATTTCGAAACTATTGCGCAAGGTCATCCGAATGCTGCATCCGCCTTCTTTTTAATGCAAAAATTTCTTCAGAAGATGGAAATTACAATTTTTGTGCTACTTGCAAAAATGCGATTGTTAAAAAGAACGTTCCAAAAATATGTTTAGCTAACGGTCTAGACTTTCCTGAAATACCGGATTGTTTGAAAGGTTTAACCCAATTGAAGAATGTCTCATAATGCCTAGATTGCCTTTTATGGCAATCCGTCCGTTAGGATATCAAGGTCAGAGTTTGCTCAAAGGTGCGGTTGTTAATATACCAATTTCTTTTAACAATATTGTGACATCTCTATCAAGGTCCTTTGATGAGGCTCATGTTATACAAATTCACTTAAGAAGGCGTTTGGAATACAATCATGATTACATGATCGATACCATACGCCCCGCAAAGATTATGGAAGCTTTGCAGTTCTTAGTGAATACCCCTCTGTATAGTGAGCACAATATACATATTAATGAAAACTGGATTTCAGAATTTAATAACCAAGAAGAAGTTCCGTTTGTTGCATCTGCAGAGGATTCCCGATTGGTTCAATCTTTTCATGCGGCACAAACTTCTCATGATAATCCCTCAGGTAATGATATTCCCACGGATCTTGGCGTTATAGCGCCAGGGGAAGGACAAAGACCAATTGACATAATTCAAGATAATAATTCAGAAGAGTTGTCATTTGGAACAATATACGTTGGGCAGAAGCGTACATGCTCTGAAACGTATAGTCAGATAATACGTTCTGAAATTCGCCGTTTTGACAGAAGAGCGTGTACCATTCCAAAGCTGTTCTATGATTACAAAAAATTAGAACTGCTACAAATTAAGAATAGTACATCCATTTGCCTTGGAAAGTTTTCAGGTCGCAACCGAGTTACGGCCCAAAATCTATTAAACGAAAACTTTGTTCACTTGATTCAACACGATGATGGTTACAAGGTTTTGAAAGGCGTTAGATCCTCAACTGCGCACTGGGAAGCTGAGAAGAAAAAGGCAATCGCTATGATTCGCCAATTTGGGCTTCCAACCTTCTTCCTTCACTTTATCGGCTGCAGAATCTCAGTGGGTGAAGCTTTTGGTCATCCTCTCTAAAACTGTTGATTCTAAAGATATATCGGAAGAGGAAGCCAACAGTTTAACAACCCAAGATAGATATCGCTTCGGTCAGACGCGGTTACTTCTGCTAGATATTTTGACTACCGCTATCGACAAATTCTTAAGCTTTTTAAAGATAACGCCGGCATTGAGCATTTTGTAACAAATTTCTACTGGAGAGTGGAGTTTCAACAGAGAGGCTCCCCGCATGTACATGGCATGTATTGGCTTAATAATGCTCCCAGGATCAACCTTCAAGATCCTCAGACATTCCCTGATGTCATTAGTTTTATTGACAATTATATTTCTACCGATGGTTCGATCAGCCACTTAGAAAATTATTTTTGTTATCAAAAGCATAACCACAGTCGGTCTTGTACTAGGGAAGTATGAGGACAACAGTTTTGTCGTTTTGGTATACCATATCACCAATGCCTTCAACGCAAATACTGTTACCTCTTACAGAAACAAGTCAAAATTCAGAAAGACACAAGGAAAACTTTTTCAAAATTCAAAACGTTTTAAATTCAAATATGACTATAGAAGACATTTCTAATTTAAACGACTTTGAACACTTCCTGTCTGATAGTAGAATAAATATGTCTTTTGATGACTATTTGTTAGCCCTTAGGTCAAGTTTAACAAAACCCAAAATTTTTCTAAAAAAAAATTACAGGATTAAATGCTGGAAATTATACTATTAAGCTAAAACTTAAACATATAGGTCACAAATTTATATCAGGCACAGAAATATCTGCACAAGAAGCAGTATATTGCCGCATTGGGCTTCATCTTTCAGAAACAAGTAATGCAGAAATATTTATAAATACCTCTCGACCTGAGGAACGTGTTCGAATGGTAAAACCTAGAGCGGAACTTCAAAACCTTCCTTCAGGTTCGACTGAAATAGTCGTAGCCGGTATTTTAGACCGTTATGTTCAAAGATCCGATCAGTTAGAAACTCTTTGTTTAGCTGATTTTGCATCTAGGTATAAATATTTTATATAATATCTAGTAGAACAGCATAAGATAGTGATCATGAAGAAGAAGAGAGGGAAGACGATAATTTACCAGAAAGCGGGGTTGTCATGCCTCTTAAAGACGATAGCGGTTTTGTGAAAAAACGTACCAAACCTTGTATTATTGGGTATAAAAGGTTTAACCCAGATTTGGCCAGAGCTGAGTATTTCCGCGAAATGTTAATGCTTTACTATCCTTGGCGGAATGAACAGCAAGATCTCATTGAAAACGATAATGAGCAGACTTGCATAACACATCGTATTATAATTGAGGAAAATCAAAGAAAATATGATGTTTTTGAGAAAGGAGAACTTGAAAATGTTCTAGAAAGTCTTTATAATGAAATAGACTTGGACGAAGGTGCTCAAAATGAACTACCTATCGTGGAAAATGAGTTCAGGGTGTTGGCACTTCCAGAAATAAACCCAAATATAAATTTGCTGGAATTGCATGGCGAAGATTCAACAGATAATGGCACTGAATCTGATTGCAATATTAGACTTATTAAACTACTCCCTTTAATTCCAGTTGAGGAATTATTTTCTTTAGTTCAAAGTCTAAATACTAAGCAAAGAACCTACTTGACACATTTGATGCACCACCTAAAAACAAATCTCCCATTTTATGAGTTCATTGGCGGCGGTGCAGGTGTAGGAAAGAGTTGTTTGATATCTGCAATATATCAAGCTCTTAACCATCGTTACAATTCTACGCCTGGATCCAATCCAAGTTCCTTAAAAGTTCTTGTTTGCGCACCTACGGGTAAAGCAGCATTCGGAATAGGTGGAATGACCCTTCATTCAATATTCTCTTTATCTGTTAATCAGTTGAATAGAGAGTTGAGGCCACTTAGCAATGACACAGTTAATTCATTGTATTCCAGACTTATCGATTAAAAATGAATCATAATTGATGAAATATCGATGGTAGGTGCTCGTATATTTAGCTCTGTTGATGCGAGATTAAACCAAATTTTCAAAACAGACAGCCCCTTCGGTGGTATACCGATCATAATGTTTGGTGATTTGAAGCAACTCTCACCTGTTGGAGATAGGTGGATATTCTCTCCTCTTACTATGACAAATGAGGACATATCACTCATTGAAACTCGAGTAGTTAATTTCGAAGAAGTTTCCGATGATGCCATACATTTATTTTGGTCCAATGGAAAGACAAATAATTTCAATGCCCTTAAGTTCAGTCGAATCCTAACTGAAGCTAGCCTTTCAACTGCAAAAGACTCAGTTAAAGGAATTGGTATAAATGAAAATGATAATATTTTGGGAAGAGTTAAACTTGTCAAAACTTCTGAAACGCAGGGACTGCCCCATGAATTTAAACTAAAAACCTCCGCCAAATATATGATTACAGTGAACATAAACACGTGTGATGGCTTGGTTAATGGGGCAGCTGGACAACTTATGCAAATTCATTTCCATTGTTCTTTTCCAACAATTCTGTGGATTACATTTTTGGAACCTTCTGTTGGCTTGATAACACGATCAAAAAAGCCTCATCCTCTAGAAAGTTCTTGGACACCAATTGAAAAAGTTCTAAAATCTTTTCAATATAAAAGAAATTAACAAATTTCAATTGAAAGAAATCTGTTTCCAGTTGTTCCGGCTGAGGGAATAACTACTCATAAAAGTCAGGGTGCCACATATAATAAAGTTGTAGTTCATACTCGACCCAGAATGTCTAGAGCTTCAATATATGTCGCTTGCAGTCGAGCTACTTCTGCAGAAGGTCTATTCATCATAGGAAATTTTATTCCTCCTAACAAATTTTCTGAATCGGATCCCGTATTTAGGGAACTGAGGGAATTGAACACAAATAAAGCTTTGACAACAAGTTTCAATTTTATGATTTCCCGAACATCAGGACATCAAATTTTATTCCATAATGTTCAGAGTCTTCACGCTCACATTAATGATATAAAAAGCGACTGTTTGATGCTATCTTCAGATATTTTATGTTTTATAGAAACTTGGAGTTATCCTTGCGAAAGTTTTGATATACCAGGATTTACTCCAATTAACGAGCTGAGGATAGATAGCACGGAAACAGAAATAAACGGGGCATTATAATATATGCAAAGCAAATTTATTGGGCATTTTCAAACATAGATCTTTCCCGTGTAAATGCAATTACTTTTGAGACAGTACACAGCTATCATGACAGTATTTGTGTCTCTATTTCGAACTAAAGTTTTCTGACTTAGTGCAATAGTTCTTCATTTTTTTTTCCAAATATATATGTATAAGAATCTCTACAAAAATGTTGAATATTGTAAATATTATATACAAATTAATATAATAATATTATATCATTTCTAAAGTTGTTAATATTTATTGTTTTTAAGCTAAACATGTATAATAATATCGATATAATAAATAAAAAATGTTATTCATTGTCCAAAAACGATTTCTTTTCATACTTCTCAATACAGTTGGAATGCATTCTATATAAAATCAATTATAACCGTGTACAAAAAGCACAAGAACGATTTCTCATAATTTGAGTAAATTTTGCTCTAATTATTTTCACTGTGAGTGAAAAGTAAATAACTAAGGCAACAGTTCTAATTATTAAAATATATAAAGAAGTCTCAAACGAATATACCATTTAACTTTGCGAGAGTATAAAATGTTCGGTTACATCCGTACTTAGCCCTTCCTTACTTGTTCAAGTTATTTTTGTCCTTATGTTTCTTTGGTATCACATTTTGTTTAGCTGTTTTCCAGTTATGTGGGAAGTAAGCATTGTTTAACATATAATATGATTGAATAAAGTGCAATATTCTAATATTAGTTCTGAGAAGACGTTTTTTTAAATGATATTGGGCTTAGGATTTGGTCTAAGCCGAATGAAAGTTTACCTTTTAATTTAGATAATACTTCTGTAAGGTCGTTTGGACTAACAAAAAAGTCCGACTGTTTCATTTATAAATCTGTTGTTATTGCTGACGGGATTGTTTTTAACAAAGTTCATGCCAGGGTTTTGTATTATGTGGGATGAGTTTAAGGGGATATTTATGTATGTGACTGAACTATTATTATTTTCTTTTATAAACGATTTTTTGATAACGGAAAATTTTGAGTGATCGTTAGTCTTAAGGGTAGCAAGTTTTTGTTCGAGTTGGTTAATAAAATGTTTTTTAATATTGTCATCTATTGGTTTTTTTCACAAGTTTCAGTTTTGCTTTTTCTACTTGAAGTGTCATGAGATGTAAGTATGTTTAAAGTCGATTATGTTTTTTGATGGCTGAGAGGATTTTACTTTTTTCTGCTAGCAGTTTTTTATGATAGGAAAGCTTACAAGAGTTTGAGTAGGGCTATTGATATTTGCTTTTGGTACATTATTTTGACTTTCAAAACAATATTATTTAAATGATCTCTGTGTTGCTCAAGTTTCTATCGTTTGGTACAAAGAATTTATGCAGTTGTATGTCAAGATCTTTTTTAATTTTTGTCCAGTTAGTTTTTTTGTAGTCAAATGTGGTTTTTATTGAATTTCCTAACAAGGTAAAATAGTTTGTGTTGTCTCTATTAGTCGCAACGCTTTGAATAGCGCAGTGATCGCTATCGTAATCACTGCATCTCAAGCAGTTAACTGTGTTATTTGCTCTATGAATATCTATTATATGATAAGCAATGCAAATATATAGAAAGGAATTTGTTCTTTCGTAGGATGGAGAAACCGAAGCGTACATATTGCATCTGAACTTTAATTTGAATAATGAATTAATTCTTGGAGGTCAGCCAGTTTTTTAGGGCTCTACCTTTATAGTTGTTTTGTGGGTTACCCCAGTCTGTGCGTTTACTGTTGAGATCACTAGCTAAAATTTAATAGTGGTTAGGATTTTGTAGGATTCAAAGATCGTGTTGAGTTCAGATTTGAATGTGTCGTTGTTATTACCTGACGGGTAATAGGCTGACACAAGATTCTAAATAGGATAAAGCATCGATGTGTTGGTGGAAGACTTTCGGGTATTTTATATTTTCACTAATTAGAATTGCGGTTCCTCCCCTTCTCGATTATAACAATCTGTCTTTTCTGATTATATTATACCTTATAAATTTTACTTTATGTCTTGTGTTAAGTTTAGTTTCGTTCAACAGAACAATATCGGGATTATTTGTTAAGAATTTACTTAGCTCTATTCTCCAGCTTAAATAATAAGCTAGTTGACATTAAGATAAATTATGTTTAACTGGGATTGGATAATAATAATAGTATGGTCTGAATTCATGCTGTATCTATTATATTGTAAATTGCATCAACTCTTGCCGCTTGTATTTCCAGCTGCTTCTGCAGAACTGTTAATAGTTTGCTTAAAGATAACATTGTATTTTTTAGTTCTTCGATTAATGAATTTTGAGAATTTTGATTATTGTTATCACAAAATACACCAGTTGACTGTTTACAGACATTTGCATAACTTAAATTAGAGTAGAATTTTTGGTTAGTGTTTTTTTTTGTAGCTGTTATGTTTTGTTTTTTCAATCTTATTTTTTGTTGAAGCTCTTTATAACACTCACAGATAAGAATAGAATTTTACTTTTAATTTTTCTAAGTACCCTCTCACTTTTTTATAGTCTTCAATGTTGGTTAAAAAATTGCTAATATGTTTTGATTATATTCTTTGATTTTAAATTGTGTTATGCTTAGATCGTCTCTTATTAGTTCAATTATTCGTTTTGATTCGATGTCGAATGTGAATATTGGAGGAATGTTTTTGATGTTTATTTTTTGTTTAACGTTTGGGTGCGAATTAACTTCATTAATATTGTTTTAGAGAGAGACGACATCCGGAGTTATTGCTGCCGCTGAACTGTTGATGGGTTATTTTTTGTTGTATTGCAAGTTTCATTTTGTTTATATTCGTTACTTAGTTTGTTGGAACGAACACGTTGTTCAAATCTTGCAGTATATAGTCATCTATCTCATTATAAAAAGGAACCCCTTTACGCTGATTATAAATCACGATTGACACTTCAAGGAAATTAAATGATTTTTTGATTTTTATAATGGGTATCGATTTGTTATCACTTTACACTATGCAGTACGTGCTTAAGCTTCGTGAGAAAATAGCTTCTTTTGTAGTTTATGCCCTCTTGTGCATAGTTTGCATGACATGTGTCTATTCTGTTCGGATGTGAACGATTGTGTTTTGTAAAAGCTTGTGTTTATATTGTTGTTGCTTCTAGCTTGGGGTATGTTGAAGCTTCCATTGAGGTCGTTTTAATAGTTTTTGGTTTTAGTAATTTTATGTCTACCCGTTCAGCGATTTCGTACTGGGTAGTTAGAAAATCTTTCATTTGATTCCACGTTGGGGATTTTTTCCCAGACGAGAGCGATTGCTCAAAAGTAACGATTTTTCTGGTAATGCTGCGGTGTATATACTTACCAGAATAGGGTCCCAGCTGTCTGTTTAAATATTTTGTGTCGATAGAACCGACAAACAATTTGAAACAGTGGATAGTAGTTTAAAAAATTCTTCACTTGTTTCTTTTTAAATTTTAGGCAAGTTTATTGTTGTTACCAATATTCTTTTGTTTTGATATCTAGATTTTAGAGCTTCCCAAGCCAAATTAGAATTGTCATTTAGTGTTAACTGTTTTACTATCGTGCCTGTTTAACCTTTAGTTTTATATCGGAGGTGATACAATTTTTGTGCTTGTGATAATTTTGGATGGTTGATGTATACGGCGATAAACATGTCCCGAAAGGACCGCCATTCTTTATGACCTTCATAAAATGTTTCTGTGGCACATGCGGGCACCTTGAGATTCCTCAGAGTTTGCCTCTTGGCATTGAATTTGTGGCAGCTCTTTTCTCAGATGTAGAGTAGGTGCAATTGATTTAATTATTTTAATTGATCCGAATCATAGCTTTTGTTTGGTTCCTAGTACCGATTCAGAGTAGTTTTAAAATAAATTTAGCAACCGGTTTTGAGCGTGCAGCTCCTGCAGGTGTAATTTAATTTTTTTAAATAATTTTGTAAAATTTCTATATGTAATTGTCCAATGTAGGTAGGGAATAATGTCTTAGGCAGGTTGTATTTCGTATGTTTGTTTATAATTATGCTTACATTAACATTGAAACGGAATAAAAAAATAATTTTCCTTTTTCCTTAATAGTATAGGCATTAGATAATTACATATATAAAGTTATATGTATGTATACATATATATTGATATATATTTATTACACTAAGAGGTATTTCGGCATTTACCGTATTTGGTAAATTTTATTATCTGTTAAGGCGGATTTTTTATTATATGTTGAAACTTAAATCTTACATACTATGTGATTTTAAACATACATACTATGTGCATACATATTATATAATAAAATAATAAAGGGCATAATACGCTCACTCGGTATTCCTTCAACATACTTTTTGCAGGTAGTGTAAGTTAGTGTGCATGTGCGTGTTTCTTTCCGCAATTGTTTTTGTTCCTTCTCGTAAAAGGTTCCAACTGGTAAAGAGTATAGGCACAAACAGTCACCGACGTACAAACGTGTCCCGAATCAGCTGATACGACCTATCTTATGAGAGCGCAATGTAAATGATCAGTCACCACCGCTTCTACCGTCCGCTTTAGGATAAGACCGTAAGACGGTTGGTATTGCAGATGGCCGTAATCGGACCCCCCACAAAACCCCATTAATCAAAAACAAATAAATTGACATAACTAAGCTCCACAACAAGATACAAGACTCTTATTTGGTATATACAGGATCCCAATAGGGAGGGGCATCTGCAGTTTACATTTTTTTTTTTAAGTGAAAACTGTTCAAGCCCCTAGGTACTGAATATGTGGACCTTTAGTTGACTTTTTACCGAAAATATCGGTCAACATAGAACAAGGCGGCAAGATCTACAAAGAAATCTAAAACGAGTATACCATTTGACTTTGCGACAGTATTAAATGTTCGGTTACATCCGAACTTAGCCCTTCCTTACTATTTCTTAGTGTAATTTTAACACGATTTTTTATTGTGTAAAACAATTAATGAATTTAGACAAATTTATTATTTCAGCAATTTGTCGTGTTGTTATTCGACGATTTGCATGAACCAACAATTTTATTTTATCCAGATCGGCTTCAAGAGGCTTCCCAGAACGTGCTGCATCCTCAAGATCGAAATTGCTGGCACGAAATTTTGCCAACCTCTATTGGCGTTCGGTCAACACATTCTCTCCATACACATCATATAGTTTTCGTCTTGCTTGAATGGTATTTTTACCCTTTTGATAGTACAACAGTAAAAAATGTCGAAAATGCTGTTTTCGATAGGGCACCAAACAAAACTATTCGAAAAAATTAAAAAAGCTTTTTACAAACAAGTCTTACTATAACATCTGTTCAAATATATATGGTAAAGCGATTAAGTCTGAAGTTGGCTATGAGAAAATTTAATATCATCAGCTGTTGTAATCAAATGAAATTACTTCCCTACAAGAAACAGCCGATGAGTTACCCCAAACACTCACATTTTTCATGTCAGTCGTGACGACAGTTTACTTGACTGTCAATGTTTGGGGTTCTCCATAAGCAAATTTTGTATTTGTCAAAGGGAGATAGCACACATTTGAAATAGAAGGTAAATAAGTTGTAAAATTTTTTTTTTAGTTTAGCCGTTAAAATGAATTCGTGAAAAGAAGAGACTGAGCTGGGAGACCATAAACCAAAAATGATTTTGTTTCAATTATTAATTATTTTTACGTTGTAATTTTTTTTTTAGTTTTATGTGGATTGTTTTTAGTTTTTTACACAGAGAACTAAGAAGAACGAGAAGGTGCAAATTGAATTTTAACTAACAGAGCTGAAAAATTCAGAACAGGGAGTTCACCATTTTCTGTAGTATTTGCTGTTATTTAACATCAATGAGACTTTATAACAACGTTCTCTGACAAAAAACGTTTCTACCAAAATTAAGAGAAAAATAAAATACTTTGAACAAAAAATACAAATGCCACTTCACATATGCATGATTATTTTTTGTCATATAAACGTTTTTTATCATAAAAATTGATAAAAATTACTTTTTTTGCACAAATGCGACATGATAAAATGCGAAAGATTATACAAAAATAATATATTTTACTTTTTTAATAATTTTCTAATTTCAATTGTTACAAAATAAACAAATTATGTGTGTACATATGTATATCAATATGGAGTTCATTTCCATACTTTGGTATGTACACATTGAGAAATAGAATCTTTGATAACATCACTTATCAATAAATACATGTGCGCGCACTGCTCTATATGTAAGTTGTATGTACATATGTATATGCGTATGAATAAAAAAAATACAAACGTTGTTATACAAAAACAACAATTCTCTCAAATAGCATAAGCAGCGTCAGAAATCAATATGGCAGTCAAATTGGCAACAAGATTTTCATTCATGCACGCTAGTGCCATGTAATAAGCTAAGTCGTTTCATTCATAAAAGCAAACGCCTTACACATCTCTCCGAACATGCGTTTGCCTACAAGCGTCTTTTCGCGACGATGACAAAAGCTAAAAATCATAAATTGAACAACTTTTTGATGTTCTCTCTAGAAAAGAAAAGTGACAACCCTGCAAGCCCACAAAACACAGACAAAAGTGACAAAAGTGGCAACAAAGCTTTTGTCGATTTAAAATATTTTACAATTCTAAAATATTTTTCCGTGAGTTGCAAAAATCAGCCTCAATATGTATGCATGTTCAAATATGAACATTACAATGATTTGTGGGCAAAGCTGTTAGAGAGGCAAGGGAAGCGATAACAATCGAGCGTTCGTTTATTTTTATACTTTCGCAAATTGTTGCTACAGAGTATAATATATTTGTTCACCTAACGGTTGTTTGTATCACCTAAAAATAATCGAGTTAGATATAGGGTTATATATATATAAATATACACAGACTATCACGTCCGTGCAAGCTGTAACTTAAGTAAAAATTTAGATATCTTTATGAAACTTGGGGTACATGTTTCTTGGTACCGTAAGACGGTTGATATTTTAGATGGGCGTAATCGGACTACTGCCACGCCCACAAAGCGCCATTAATCAAAAACAAATAAATTGCCATAACTAAGCTCTACAATAAGATACATGACTCTTATTTGGCGTGGTCCCGCCCTCTAATAGGTTAAATGTGCATATCTCCTACACAGCTAAAGCTATACTTAGAAAATTCACTGGAAACAAATGTATTTAGCACCCCTATCGATAGTGTGAAAATGGGTGAAATCGGGTGAAATCGGGTGACAACCTCGCCCCTACCCTATATAAAAAATTTTAGATTCCTTCTTGTTTTTTTCACTTTTCACTATGAAAATCAAACAACAATGATTGTATCGGGGTAAAACTTTGCGTGAATAATGCGTTTAAAGTGTACCACCTTGTGACTAAAAATTGTCTAAGTCGAACCAAAACTGTTCACGCCAATAGGTACTGAATATGTGGACCCCAGTGCCTATAGTTGACTTTTTACCGTAAATATCAGTCAATGTGTAAGATATAATATAATTTAAATTCATTTAATAAAATAAATAAATGAAACTCTTAATAATAGTATGTTGTTGTGTCAAAAATTAGTTGAATCGGATCACTACTTCCTTTAATATAAAATTTTGCCAACACCTGAAATCATTTCCCGGGCTTTGATCCTTGCAAGTTGCGAGAGTATTAAATGTTCGGTTACCCCCGAACTTAGAACTTCCTTACTTGTTCTTTCATATTTATTTACATGTACACATGATATGAAAATGCCGACGTCAAAACACAATTCTGTACTTTTGTGACTCCATAATGGTATTAAGTACAAGTTAACGGCAGCCTCCACACAGTAGCTTTAAGCTAATTATAAACAAAACTGTATCTGTGCACTTAGCAATAATACAGCTTCTTAATAAGTATCTTTGCTTATTTAAGTAATCAATATTCTTTTTCATTAAGCTAAGACCACCCACAAAATGTAAACAATAAAACCAATTACTGAATAAGCGAACTGGCACTTATTGTAAGAATAAGACAATTGTAATAGTAATAATAAGAAAATTGTATAAATTAGAGTAAACTGAAATAAAGAGATCAGTTATCCATCAGAATCACTCAAACTATCATATTTGATTTCTTCCGCGCGTTTGCAGAAAACTATATTTTTTTAATACTTCCTAAACAAAGGAAGTAAATTGGCGCCCAACAACGTGGGGCATATGTTACATTTGTTAAGTGACATCCTGGCCAAAAAAAGATGGAGAAAATAACAAGTATCCCTAGCCGAAAGGCAAATCACAGTGACGCGTGTCGGAACCGCAAATCTAAGAATCAAGAATCCTTTCGTGGGGAAAAGTAAAAAAAAAAAAACAAGAACGAATTCTCCAACAACATTAAAATTCCAAGTGAATAAATTTTTTACAACAACACTAAAATAACTAAATTCCACAAGTGAATAAATGTTTTATAAAACTTTAAAATTACTAAATTCGACAAGTGAATAAATATTTTACAACAACATTAAAATCACTAAATTCCACAAGTGAATAAATGTTTTACAAGAACATTAAAATTACTAAATTCGACAAATGAATAAATGTTTTATAAAACTTTAAAATTACTAAATTCCACAAGTGAATAAATGATTTGCAATAACAAAAAACTAGAGCAAACATAATAACACAAACAAGAAGAATTAAGGCATTGCACGCTATGCCGAAGCGTTGTCAACGAGGGACACAATTAATTAAAAACAAAACTATTATACTCTGTAGCAACAGGTTGCGAGAGTATAACAAAACGACCAGGGAAGCTAAATAACAATCAACACTGGCAAAGGAATTAAAACAGCAATCAACAAACCCCTTTAGAAAAGGACGAAATGTAGTAAGTTAATATAATACTTTAATATATTTATATATTTAATTTATAAAAATAAAATTGTATAAAAATTCTGTGAAATAATCCTAAATATTTTAAGCCTAAGTACTATGAGCATTGTAAATCTGAAACTTACAAGTACTCAAATTTATAAAACAAAAAACATGTTATAAATGAAGGCTCGACCAGCTATATATCAAATATTGAAACCGCGATTCACCACCGCAAGGGGGACACTCCGGTTTATAACATAAACTTAACTCTGCGATTCTGAACTCCAGACCCTCCAGAATAAAAGAGTTTCCTTTCCTAGAAAGGATCAAAAAATTATTATAAAAAAAAGACTAAAAATATATATATATATATTATATATTAACAAGTAAGGAAGGGCTAAGTTCGGATGTAACCGAACATTTTATACTCTCGCAAAGTCAAATGGTACACTCGTTTGAGATTTCTTTGTGGATTGACTGATACTGGGGTCCACATATTTAGTACTTAGGGGCTTGAACAGTTTTGGTTCGATTTAGACAATTTTTGGTCACAAGGTGGCATACTTTAAACGTATTATTCACGCAAAGTTTTACCCCAATATAATCATTGTTGCTTGATATGCATAGTGGAAAGTGAAAGAATCAGATGGAATTGAAAATGGTGTTATATAGGAAATAGGCGTGGTTGTAGTCCGATTTCGCCCACTTTCGCACTGTAATATAGAAATCTGAAAAGAGCGTTATGCACCAAATTTGGTTGAAATCGGTTAAGCAGATTCCAAGATATGGGTTTTCACCTAAAAGTGTTATATGGGGAGCGGGCGGAGTTGCCACCCGATTTCAACTATTTTCACACCGTCAATATAAGTGCTAAAAATATTTGCGTCCAGTGAATTTTGTTATTATAGCATTAGCGGTTTAGGAGATATGCACATTAAACCTATTAGAGGCGCCCACTTTAAAAAAAAAAATTTAACTGCAGATGCCCTTCCATAATGTGATCCTGTGTACCAAATAACAGTCTTGTATCTTATTGCGGAGCTTAGTTATGGCAATTTATTTGTTTTTGATTAATGGCGTTTTGTGGGCGTGGCAGTGGTCCGATTACGCCCATCTGCAATACCAACCGTCTCACGGTACCAAGAAACATGTCTACCAAGTTTCATAAAGATATCTCAATTTTTCCTCAAGTTACAGCTTGCACGGACAGACGGACAGACAGTCAGAATAAAAATTAAACTATTAATCATTGCAAGGGCAACCATAGAACAGAAACTTGCCCATACTATAATAAGGTTAATGAAAAATTAACTTTACTAATTAGTAAAACGATAATGACTTACGGATCGGATAGTGCCGTAACTAAAGAATTAAATTCAAAAAATAGGCGGGATGCGTTGCGTATATTTATAACAGGTCTAAATGGAAATATTATTTTCACTCACACCAAGTGATTTGCCAAATGCGTTGGCTAAAGCACAAGAGTTAGAATCAAATAATATTTATTTATTTATTTCATCTGGTACAAGCAGAGAATGTAGAGAAGGAGCAAATGTTAAATGAAATCTTTTTGAGTACTAATTTGTAGTTCCAGATGAGGGAACATCGAAAAATATAACTTCGAAAAAAAAAAATACACCACGCAATGTGCGAAATGCTATAAATAGACACAACGAATATTCCTATATGAAAAATCGTTGCGCATACCTATTTAGATTTATGTTTTCAATTTCTATGATATGACAAATTTATAATTATGAAAAGCCTTCTGAATTAAAAATCTGTATTACCGGTAAAAACCCCAGAATTCATAATAAAATAAACATTTAATAAGCTAGTTTTCTAACTTATGTATGTGCGTTGCGTAAGCAATATACTTATTAAACAAATGATAATAATAAAACGGTGACTAAGCGGCCACGTTTCCACTTTTGTGGTGGCTTAGGTCGTAAGCGCGAAGGAGTTAAGCTCATTCCGAATACGAGCATATACGTTCGAATCGTAAAATACATAAAATTAAAATTGTATTTAATTTTTTTATTTTATTAATTGGAATCTAAGCATATCATAATTCAATTACTTTAATAGCATATTTTACTTCCTGATATAATTAAAATATATCAGGAGAATATGTTCATATGTTTAGGTTTATTGAATATTTCCTTATTATGCGTATTTACACAAATGTGATAATCACACATACATTCTTAAATACACGTACGCTGAAGCTTGCTTCTTCTTGCTCCGCACAAGCAATGACTTTTGTCTACACTTTTTGCTTTTTGCGAGAAACAAGTTGAACGTACATAAGCAAGAAGGGGTCAGGGGCGCACTGCCACATAATTATATCAGATATATATTTTATTTATCGAATTTAAACGAAAAACGATTATAGGTTTAAATTTATTGGTATTTATATTTTTACATATATATTAATTATATTAAGAAAATAAATCATTAATGCATTAGTACTTTTCAATACAAATTAAGCAACATATTAATATATTATGAATCCTCACTTGACACGCCTCTGTGCATGGTGGCAAGCCAAGAAAATAACGGCGAGTTCGCGCGGACATTATGTTGAAAAAAACGAAAAGACGACTTTGTCGACAATCATACATATTCACATACATGCATACGAGCTCGCATACATATTGACACCGAATTTTGCGCATCGTGGCGGAGTTGGCAAAATTTGTATCAATCGACAATTTTGCGACAATGTCGATCGGCTATGTTGTCTCGTTTGTCCTTTTTGCAGGGCTTTGCTGTTGAAAATTGACTTATGCTCTTTTGAAATGCTACGATTAACGATTGGTCTGCATTTTCATAACGTCGTTTTTAGATAAAATGGGCTAAATCGACAAACTATGAAATTATGATAATAAGTAAACATATAAAAGTACTATATGGACTGTGCTTAGAATATATAGAAGTAGTTAATGATTTCATATGAATGGCAATTTAATATAAATTTTGTAATTTAATGCCATAAATAGTGCATAATATGCAAAAATATAAATATTATTTAAACTCGCTAAGAGGTCATGTTGCCAATTCTCCTTTTTGAAGTGAACATCAGACAAATTCTTCAATTTCTGATTTTTAGCAAATTTTGTGAGGAAGCAGCTTGTGGGCAACATACAAACGCGAGGGGGATGGTAAGTAGGATTTTCAGTGATAAAAATTGTAAAATTGAAATTTTGCTGATTCTTCAATTTTACTGAAGACATTCAAATTCAATTTCATTCATATATTCGCGCATTTGCGGTAGGAATTCTATATGAAAACCAAATGTGGTTTACCAGGCGCACAGAAAAAATAGCGCGGCGCAGAGTTATGAACGAGCGCACTTTGCTTTGAAGCAGACGCACGTTCCTTATGAATGAATTTGTTGTCGTTGTAATATAAAATACTTAGAAAATATGCCGCCAGTTCGCTTGAATATTATTGGCCGATGATGGTGCGTCTACGTTTTTTTGTCACTTGCGCGAATGTTTGATTTTTTGCGAAAGACATATTGAGGGACATACATATGTATATGTACATATGTGTACATATATGCAAATATATTTGGACATGCGAATGAAGGAAGGCAATTTCAAGAATATTCAGATATAGACATATGAACATTTGAAGCAAGTAAACAACAATAGCTGTTTGAGTTCACAGATTAGACAATTTTGCTGGAATATCGTTTGTGGTGCTGCTTGTATAGCACACTTCTTTATTGCAATGTAATGTTTTGCCTAAGTTCAAATCCTATCATATTTTTATATATTATACTATTTTTTATTTTTATAACTCTTTTTTATTAAATGATATTTGAATTCTATTTTAGTATTATTTCCCTCATTATTTATATTTTCTTGTCGGAGGTCAATTACTTTCGTTTTTATTATTTCAATTTTTGTTTATGCGCATACCAATGAACATCTGTGCATATGTATGTATATACATTTTGCTTATAGAGTGGTGTAGTTCATTTCGTACCCTGATAGTTGTGGTGAAATTTTATTTTCCAATTTGCGCGTTTTCAATGTTCCTTCTTAGCAATTAACATTTTAGTACTGCTAACATTTGCTCCTTCTCTACTCATCAACATTCTCTGGTACAAGTCTATAGAGATGTTTAACATCTGTGCATAGAACCAGGCATTACAAATACAATATATTTAACAGCTTATTTCCTAATATTATTAATATTCTAGTACAGATAATAGTATATTACACTAAATATTGCGTAACAAAGTTATACATATAAAAATTATAAATTATACCAAGTAAGAGCAAAAATTAAACACTTAATAGATAGCTAAAATTTACTATATTGATAAGTTATTTATCCATAATTTTAGATTTTTGTTAAGAGATTTTTTATTACATGTTAGAATCTTCAAATTATTAGGAAGCATGTTAAAATACTTAATTTCTATATAATATGCATTTTTAATGCTAATTGACTTTTTAATTTTTGGTAATGTTAAAGTATTAGCTCTAGTTTGTACTTGTTTAGCAAGATATTATGATTTACACTTTTCATAGTATTGTATTAGAGCCTTAACAATAAAAGTTTTCTTGATGTCAAGTGGCAAATTAGTTTCATAATTGTTTTCAAAGAACTTTAATAAACGGTTTTGCATATTTGTTCTAGGCTGCAGAGCATTTTTGTAGGCTCCACCCCAGGCAATTATTCCGTAATTGATTACACTTTCGAAAAGTCCATAGTATATAGTTTTTAAAATTTTTATGTCAACCCATGTACTCTTGAAAATTCCATTTCATATGTGTATCAAAGTACAGACCCAGATATTTGCTGTAATCTACTCTTGTGAGTTCTCTGTTGTTTATATTTAGTATATAATTGACAGGTATACTATCACAATAACTGCCAAAAGTGATGTATGTTGACTTGTCTATGTTAAGAGATAATTGATTACTTCGTAGCCATTTATTGAGTATCTTCAACCTATCTTCAATCTATTCAGGCGTGTTTTAACTTCATTCTTTTAACTTCACTTCATAGGCTGCGAGAGCCATTTCCGGTAGAGTATTGAAGATGTCATTTATATACATGATAAACAGCAGAGGACCCAATATTGTGCCTTGTGGCACACCAACTTTTACATTAGTTGTTGTACCAATACAATTATTGATTTTTACACATTGTTCCCTTTCGTAAAGGTAGTTTTTAAGTAAATGGTGAGGTATTCCTATGCGAGCAATTTTCGCATCACAATTCGGGAAAAATCCGAATTATTACAGACAACGTACTAACATCAATAACGAAAATTTCAATAAAAATTTACGGTTTCCACAAACCCAATTTCAAAGAAGCTACAACCAAAGGCCCTTACAACAAAACATTCAGGCAAGACCTATCCCAATGGATGTCGATCCAAGTATTCGAATCCAAAACCGACCACATTATAATGTAAATAGTAATGTACAGAATACAAGAATAAATACTACAGATAAACAACTATATGCCAGCGCACAACTAAGTAATTAACTACCAAATAAAACACAAAGGATAAATAATATTAAAGATGATAATTTTTTAGATCAAAACTAACTCTGCCATATATTTTCTTACATGACAGGGTTAATGGCCAAAACTTTAAAATACTTGTAGATACGGGAGCAACATGTTGCTATATAAAATCAGAAATTTATGAGAATTAAAACGAATTAAATATATATAAAAGAGTAAAAACAATTAATGGATTTTCGATAATACGTTATTATCATTTTATTACTATATTTGGTAAAAGACACATTTTTTACGAAATCGAAAATTTAAAAGCAGACTTTTTCATTGGATACAAATTTCTGAAAGAAATTAATGCAGTGATCACCTTGAAGGAAAAAAAGTTGATAATATATAATGAAAAGGAAGAAGACATATTTAGCTTAGGAGATGAATCTGAGCAACATAAAAGTAAAGGAAATTTAAAAGATGAAAATATTAAAGGAAATATAATTACTTTGGGAGCAGAGACCCCTAAAGCGCCAGCTGAGATTTATACCAGCACAATGAATATATTAAAAACAAGAAAAAACGTTAACTTCGGTTGCACCGAAACTGGTTCCTTACAATAACTTGATTGAGATCTAATTTCGTGAATCGGCAATAAAAAATAAAATTTTTTTCCATGCAGGCACTTTACTCTGATCGTGCAGTTTATATGATAGCAGTATGACATAGTGATCCGATCTAAATAATTTTATCGGAGATTATATTCTTGCCTTAGAAAATAACTCATGCCAAATTTCGTGAAGATATTACGTCCAATAAAAAAGTTTCCCATACAAGCACTTGCTTCCGATTGTTCAGTTTGTATGGCAGCTATATACTATAGTGATCCGACATCGGCCGTTCCGACAAATGATCAGCTTCTTAGTGAGAAAAGGACAGGTACAAAATTTCAGATCGGTAGCTTAAAAACTGAGGGACTGGTTTGCATATATACAGACGGACGGACGGACAGACGGACATGGCGAAATCAACTCAGCTTATCATGCTGATCATTTATATATATTTTTTAAGGTCTCCGACGTTTCCTTCTGAGTGTTACAAACTTCGTGACAAACTTAATATACCCTGTTCAGCGTATAATATTAAATATAATGTGGAACAAAAAAGTTCTACAACGCCAGCCGATGGTAATACCGACAACAAAAGAATAAAATTTACTGTGGAACAAAAAAGTTCTACAACGCCAGTCGATGTACTTACCGACAATAAAGAAAATTATTTAAACAAAATTACTTTGGAGGAAGAATTCTCTGATGTACCAGCCGAAGAAAATACCGGCATAAATAAAGAAAAATTTGAATATTTGAGGAAAAAAAAAGAAATAAAATAAATGAAATACATTCTTCAATAAACGTGAATTTACCGTTTCGAACGGTTATAAAGGCAGAAATCACGACAATAATTGAAAATAACAATAAAAAATACCCATATCCCTTTCGCTAGATATGGAATCAAAGGAAGAATATATGAGTATGTAATATACTTAAAAGAAAATAATAGGAGAGAGAAATAAGCTAAAGCCTAGATACAAGAAGCAAGTAATAAAATAAGATATAGGGAATAAGGTTACAATTAACTACAGAAATAGAATAGCACATAAAGATTAAATCTTGAACATAAATTTTCAGAAAATGATACCATTAATATTTCTAATATTAATTGTTCAAACAATGACGTACATTGTGGACTATACAAGAGAGGATTATGTCTTATTAGAGGACGGCGACCGAGCTTTATATAATGACTATGCCAACATTTTTCACATTACTAATTTATTTTATTTTAGAGAACTTATAAATTCAGAAAAAAGTTATAGTAATAAAAATACAGATATAATAATTTACAAGGGAATAATGAAAATGAGGTAGCATATATTAATGATTTAGATACAGAACCAGAAATTGAAATTATCGAAACTTTATTAGAGCAAATACAAAATAAAGACACAAGATATAAAAGAGGGATAAATGAATAAGGGACACTATGGAAGTGGATAACAGGAACACCAGATCATGACAATTTAGTTTTAATAAATAATAAGTTAAACGAACTAATTGAAAATAACAATAAACAATTCACAACAAACTCTGAAATTTTTAAAATGATCAGTCAATCAAAAATGTTAATGAAAATTCACATGTTAAACTTTTAATGAAAAGGAAATATCAATTTTTAATAACTGAACTACAAAATATGGTTCATACGATAGCTATGGCAAAAATAGGAATTTTAAACTCAAATTTTTAGATAAAAAATAGAATACAAAATGAACACGGACGATGTACTTGTTATATATGTATATGAAGTATCCAAAAATTATAAATGATTGCAAATACTATGAAGTAAGAGCAATTACACAATAAGACGGTAAATTAGTAATTGGCAATGAAATTGCAAAATGCAAGAAAGAATATATTAATATAAAAAATTTTAAAAAAGAAATGATAAACACCTATTGTAAAACTAATAATACAAATACTTGCCTATCAGATATTTTGCCCAGAAAAAAAAGAAAATGTAAAAAATCAAAGAAAAAATAAAGAAATAGGTGTAATTAAAGAATTAGTCTCCGGAAATAAAAAATTGATGGCTATGCCATAAATGGAGTTTACCTTGTTACTTTTGAGAATTATACAAATATTAACAATGTTATATATGAAAATGTCGATTGTAAAATTTGGAAATATTTAAAGAACAATCATATTAATAATTTTGAAATACTAGAATATATTGAACCAAAAAATAAAGAAGTGAAACTTGACAACATAAATATTTTAGCTGAACGAATTAAAGTTTTTAAACATCATTCATTTTTATGGCACATACTTGTAATTTTCTTAATAATGTACATAATTTATAGGATTGTAAAATTTAAAAAATCGTATAAAACTGCTAAAGAAAATAGAAATTTAGAATCTCAAAAAATAGCATATAACGCTATTTTGGATAAAATAAATAACCTATCGAAAAATGATATTGAATCGGGGACAATTCATCTTAGAGAGGGGGGAGTTAACGGCAGCCTCCACACAGTAGCTTTACGCTAATTATAAACAAAACTGTATCTTTGCACTTAGCAAGCATCTTTGCTTATTTCAGTAATCAATATTCTTTTTCATTAAGCTATGACCACAGCTTCTTAATAAGCATCTTTGCTTATTTAAGTAACTAATATCCTTTTTCATTAAGCTAAGACCACCCACAAAATGTAAACAATAAAACCAGAGAACGTAAATGAATAGAGTAAAAGTAAAGTAAAGGAAATTTAAAAGATGAAAATATTAAAGGAAATATAATTACTTTGGGAGCAGAGACCCCTAAAGCGCCAGCTGAGATTTATACCAGCACAATGAATATATTAAAAACAAGAAAAAACGTTAACTTCGGTTGCACCGAAACAGGTTCCTTACAATAACTTGATTGAGATCTAATTTCGTGAATCGGCAATAAAAAATAAAATTTTTTTCCATGCAGGCACTTTACTCTGATCGTGCAGTTTATATGATAGCAGTATGACATAGTGATCCGATCTAAATAATTTTATCGGAGATTATATTCTTGCCTTAGAAAATAACTCATGCCAAATTTCGTGAAGATATTACGTCCAATAAAAAAGTTTCCCATACAAGCACTTGCTTCCGATTGTTCAGTTTGTATGGCAGCTATATACTATAGTGATCCGACATCGGCCGTTCCGACAAATGATCAGCTTCTTAGTGAGAAAAGGACAGGTACAAAATTTCAGATCGATAGCTTAAAAACTGAGGGACTGGTTTGCATATATACAGACGGACGGACGGACAGACGGACATGGCGAAATCAACTCAGCTTATCATGCTGATCATTTATATATATATTTTTTAAGGTCTCCGACGTTTCCTTCTGAGTGTTACAAACTTCGTGACAAACTTAATATACCCTGTTCAGCGTATAATATTAAATATAATGTGGAACAAAAAAGTTCTACAACGCCAGCCGATGGTAATACCGACAACAAAAGAATAAAATTTACTGTGGAACAAAAAAGTTCTACAACGCCAGTCGATGTACTTACCGACAATAAAGAAAATTATTTAAACAAAATTACTTTGGAGGAAGAATTCTCTGATGTACCAGCCGAAGAAAATACCGGCATAAATAAAGAAAAATTTGAATATTTGAGGAAAAAAAAAGAAATAAAATAAATGAAATACATTCTTCAATAAACGTGAATTTACCGTTTCGAACGGTTATAAAGGCAGAAATCACGACAATAATTGAAAATAACAATAAAAAATACCCATATCCCTTTCGCTAGATATGGAAGTTGTACAACAACCATTCCTTAACCACTAAAGCAGAATGATTCGGGACGTTATCCTGAATACAGCAGTAGCCACCATTTAAAATTAGTTTAGCTGCTGGTGGAGCCAAATTATTAACACGCTTATATCAGAGAATGTTGATGAATAGAGAAGGAGCAAATGTTAGCAGTACTAAAATGTTAATTACGATGGAGGAACATCGAAAACGCGCAAATTGGAAAATAAAATTTCACCACAACTATCAGGGTACGAAACGAACTACACCACTCTATAAGCAAAATGTATACACATACATATGCACAGATGTTCTTTGATATGCGCATAAACAAAAATTGAAATAATAAAAACGAAAGTAATTGACTTCCGACAAGAAAATATAAATAATGAGGAAAATAATATGAAAACAGAATTTAAATATCATTTAATAAAAAAGGGTTATAAAAATAAAAAATAGTATAATATATAAAAATATGATAGGATTTGAACTTAGGCAAAACATTACATTGCAATAAAGAAGTGTGCTATACAAGCAGCACCACAAACGATATTCCAGCAAAATTGTCTAATCTGTGAACTCAAACAGCTATTGTTGTTTACTTGCTTCAAATGTTCATATGTCTATATCTGAATATTCTTGAAATTGCCTTCCTTCATTCGCATGTCCAAATATATTTGCATATATGTACACATATGTACATATACATATGTATGTCCCTCAATATGTCTTTCGCAAAAAATCAAACATTCGCGCAAGTGACAAAAAAACGTAGACGCACCATCATCGGCCAATAATATTCAAGCGAACTGGCGGCATATTTTCTAAGTATTTTATATTACAACGACAACAAATTCATTCATAAGGAACGTGCGTCTGCTTCAAAGCAAAGTGCGCTCGTTCATAACTCTGCGCCGCGCTATTTTTCTGTGCGCCTGGTAAACCACATTTGGTTTTCATATAGAATTCCTACCGCAAATGCGCGAATATATGAATGAAATTGAATTTGAATGTCTTCAGTAAAATTGAAGAATCAGCAAAATTTCAATTTTACAATTTGTATCACTGAAAATCCTACTTACCATCCCCCTCGCGTTTGTATGTTGCCCACAAGCTGCTTCCTCACAAAATTTGCTAAAAATCAGAAATTGAAGAATTTGTCTGATGTTCACTTCAAAAACGAGAATTGGCAACATGACCTCTTAGCGAGTTTAAATAATATTTATATTTTTGCATATTATGCACTATTTATGGCATTAAATTACAAAATTTATATTAAATTGCCATTCATATGAAATCATTAACTACTTCTATATATTCTAAGCACAGTCCATATAGTACTTTTATATGTTTACTTATTATCATAATTTCATAGTTTGTCGATTTAGCCCATTTTATCTAAATACGACGTTATGAAAATGCAGACCAATCGTTAATCGTAGCATTTCAAAAGAGCATAAGTCAATTTTCAATAGCAAACCACTACAAAAAGGACAAACGAGACAACATAGCCGACTGACATTGTCGCAAAATTGTCGATTTAAACAAATTTTGTCAACTCCGCGACGATGCGCAAAATTTGGCGTCAATATGTATGCGGGCTCGTTTGTATGTATGTATGTTTGTCGACAAAGTCGTCTTTTCATTTTTTTCAACAACACAATGTCTGCGCGAACTCGCCGTTATTTCGTTGGCTTGCCACCATACACAGAGGCGTGTCAAGTGAGGGCTCATAATATATTAATATGTTGCTTATAGAGTATTGAAAAATACTGTTATATAAATACACATATATTCATACCTATAATCGTTTTTAAACTAAATTCGATAAATAAAATATATATCTGAAATAATTATGTGGCAGTGCGCCCCAATCCCTCCTTGCCTGCGATCGTTCAACTCGCAAAAAGCAAAAAGTGTTTACAAAAGTCATTGCTTGTGCGGGGCAAGAAGCAAGCATCAGTGTACGTGTATTTAAGAATGCATGTGTGATTATCACATTTGTGTAAATACGCATAATAAGGAAATATTCAATAAACCTAAACATATGAACATATTTTCCTGAAATATTTTAATTATCTCTGAAAGTAAAATATGCTATTTAAGTAATTGAATTGAGATATGCTAATTAATTCCAATCAATAAAATAAAAAAATTAAATAAAACTTCAATTTTACCTATTTTACGATTCGAACGTATATGCTCGTATTCGGATTGAGCTTAACTCCTTCACGCCTACGACCTAAGCCACAATATAAATGAAAACGCGGCCGCTTAGCCACTGTTTTATTGTTATCTTTTGTTCAATAAGCAATTACTCACATAACGCACATACATAAGTTGGTAAAATAGCCTATTAAATGTTTATTTTATTATGAATTCTGGGGTTTTTACCGGTAATACAGATTTTTAATTCAGAAGGCTTTTCATAATTATAAATTTGTCATATCATAGAAATTGAAAACATAAATCTAAATAGGTATGCGCAACGATTTTTCATATAGGAATATTCGTTGTGTCTATTTATAGCATTTCGCACATTGCGTGGTGTATTTTTCTTTTTCGAAGTTATATTTTTCGATGTTCCCTCATCTGGAACTACAAATTAGTACTCAAAAAGATTTCATTTAACATTTGCTCATTCTCTATTCATCAACATTCTCTGATTTAACATTTGCTCCTTCTCTATTCATCAACATTCTCTGGTAAAAGCTATTGGCAGAAAAATGTATCATAAAAGAAGACCACTGAACTTTGAAATTGTATTTGTTCAAACGAATTACCAGATATTTATTCACGGAAAGGTATTCAATACACATAAAAGATGTTTTAAATAAATCTAATTAAGAATAATTCTTGAATTTAACATTATCACTACCTTATGAAATAAAATAAAATTGTTATATAAAAACAAAATCGTAGTAAGTAAAAATCAACCTTTTGTTCGCATTTTATCTTTTATCGTCAGTGCCAAAGTTATTCACCACATGCTCAAAATAAATGGCAATATTTAATAATAAAATATAATCCGTTGGTTGATTATTGTTGTACATATGAAGTTTGTGATAGAGCCAAATTGGGGAAAACCAAATAAAACGCTCTTCTGTATAATTAGATTTTTGTAACACACAATAATTTCGCAAACAGGGGACGATATATTGGTTTTCGGTCGATTTTATACCGTTTTAATAAATAAATAAAAATTGTATATAGTCTTTAGTGTTGACATCTTGATTTACTTGGACAAAGTTTCGAAATTAATTGCCGGAAGTGCAGAAGCCTTTGAAAATGATAAAAAAGGAAAGAAATTCATAGTATGTAGGTTAAAACCCATCGAAAACGAAAGGAAAAATAACAAAGATAAAAGAAAAAAAACTTTACCGGCGATCTAAGGTCAGGAAAAAGAAGGCTAATTTTTAAAGGTAAAAACGGTTTATCTCGATTTCCGACAAAACTACGAGTCCTATAAAAAAAAATTATATAGCAATGTTAGGTTTTTTATTTTTATCTTGTTCAAACATTTTTTTCTTTCACGAAATTTGGTATAAACTTACATTCTTATGTCCCTAAAACCTATCGGCACTCTTCTGAGAGGAAGGGAATACGTGTACTAAGTTTCATAAAGATATTTGAGTTTTTATTCACGTTATCACTTGCACGAACGGGCGTAAGAACAGAATCCAGAATTCAACTCGTTTCGGCACCCTGATCATTTAGTTTTATATACATATATAACTGTTATGTGAATAAAACTAGTCTGCTGTACTCTGTGCAACATATTGCGAGAGTATAAAATGCAACGTATCGAAACTGTCGTAATATAATATCTAATGTATTATACTTGGTTTAATTTAAATTATACGGTTTCGTTGAATCAAATCAAAAAAACTTTCACATGCAGAATTTGCGAACTGCTCTTCTTTTAGATTTTTAGGAATATAAATATTTACTATGTTATCATAAATATGTATGTATATTGTAATATGTAGAATGAACCTACTTAATGTATACATTGAACATATGCATCAACTCCTAAGATGTTTGCTTGCGCTTTCACTCTCTTGTGTCTGTCAACAATTGTTTTCAAATTACATACATATATGTATTTGTGTACACACATACATATGCATGTTAGTATGTATTTGCAAATTTTGCGTCAAATATACTATTTTTTATTCAACCGCACTTCAACGCTCAACCTTCCCAAGCGACATTGCTTCGCTCTATGGGCTCTTGAAAATTTCCAAGAAGATCCGACGTGTTCGGGCCAAATTTTGTTCAGCGATGAGGCCCATTTTTGGCTCAGTGGGTTATAACAAGCATTTGTCGCATTCAAGAGCTGCCCTTTCATCCAGAAAAAAAAAACGGCTTGGTGTAGCTTGTGGGCCGGTGATGTCGGTGAGAACGTAACAGTCAATGGTGACCATTATCGCGCCATGATAATCGACTATTTGATGCCTGAAATTGAAGCTCGTGATCTCGGCGACATTTGGATTCAACAAAACGGCGCCACTTCCCACATATCGCATCAATCAATGGATTTATTGAGTGAACACTTCGATTCGCAGATAGTTTCACGTTTTGGGCCGATCGATTGGCCACCAAGATCGTGTGATATCACACCGTTAGACTTTTTCCTGCCTTCAGGCCTTAGAGCAAGACATCACGCGTGTCATTCGCCAGTTACTAGTCGAAATGCACGAACGAGTCATCGAAAATTGGACTCAACGGATAGACCATCTGAGACGTAGCCGCGGTCAACATTTGAAAGAGATAATCTTCAAAACAATACCAAATTTCGAATAAATGCAAAACAATGTTCTTTCGAATGATAATAAACATTCCCCATTAAATTTGAATTTTCTGTGTTGTTTTCTTTAAAAAAGTAGGGAAGCTCGAAATGGATCACCCTTTACATACGTATTCGTGTACACGCAATCATATGTATGTTAGTATATATTATATTTGCAATTTTTGTAGTACTTCAAGAGTGCGCCAATTTCTGAAAGCATTTTTGGCATATCGTCACAAAAGTATGAATGTGCAGCTGCAAAAGAAGAACAAATAGTAAGAAAAAACTATACTCAATACTTAAATGCTCAATAATAACACTGGTCTACAGTAGTTTTTTGCCCTAGATATTGATATTAAAACTATATATGCCCACAGTTCATGAATCAATTAATTAATTTCCTCGCAACGTGTTCCCCTATGTATAACACTTTTGTAGATACATATACACTCGTGTGTACGTATATTTTTTAGATATTTTAATAGAAATGCAGCTCATTTAGGATATTAGATCATAAATTAAAGGAACCTCTAAATTTTACAGCATTGAAATTTAGATCTTAATCACTTGTATGTATACAAATACATAAGTATACTCTTTTCCTGGTATAATGTGGTATTCAATATATTCACATATATAAAGCACCTTAACAAAATTAAGTGAATATATTTTCTGGGACACTTTAGATTAATGTCAAAAGTAAATGCCCCAATACGTATTCCAGATTCCGGATATGTATTATTCAATTGGTCCACCATTTTTACACTGTACGGAAATGAACTTTTGTAGCTTAATATGTGACTTATTTGTTTTACCGCAAGGAAGAGACAAATTTATTTATAATAACGGAATTGTTAAATACTACTGAAAGTACTAAAGTAAGTATATATTAAACAAGGAAGGCAGGGCTAAGTTCGGATGTAACCGAACATTTTATACTCTCGCAAAGTCAAATTGTATATTCGTTTTAAATTTCTTTGCGGATCTTGCCGCCTTGTTCTATGTGGACCGATATTTTCGGTAAAAAGTCAACTATAGGCACTGGGGTCCACATATTCAGTACCTAGGGGCTTGAACAGGTGGCATACTTTAAACGTGTTATTCACGCAAAGTTTTACGCTGATATAATCATTGTTGCTTGATTTGCATACTGGAAATTGAAAAAATCAGATGGAATTTAAAATGATGTTATATGGGAAATAGGCGTGGCTCGTACTATAACAGATGCCCCTCCCTAATGTAATCCTGTATACCAAATAAGAGTCTTGTATCTTGTTGTGGAGCTTAGTTATGGCAATTCATTTGTTTTGGATTAATGGCGTTTTATGGGCGTGGCAGTGGTCCGATTACCCCCATCTGCAATACCAACGGTCTTACGGTACCCAGAAACATGTTTACCAAGTTTCATAAAGATATCTCAATTTTATATATATAACCCTATATCTAACTCGATATATATAACCCTATATCTAAATCGATTAGTTTTAGGTGACATAAACAACCGTTAGGTCAACAAAACTATTATACTCTGTAGCAACAAGTTGCGAGAATATAAAAATAAAGAGAACCTTTTAAAGGGCCGTCGTTTTACAAGCATAAATGGCATTAAAAGCGCATTGCTGAAAGAGCTAACGGCTATCCAAAAAGCTCGGTCATAAGTGCATAATATCGAATATTTTGAGGTAACAACATTAATGTAGACAAACGAATAAATATTTTTTTAACAAAGGAAAATCCCCTCTATTTTTTGAACACACCTCGTATAAAGAAGTGCTGGAAAGACTTTTACTCAACAAGTTTGGTTTAAATAGCCATAGTGGTGTGTGCGATAGGCACATTAAGCTTATTACTTTTTAAATAATTTTTAACTATCAATGCTCATTTATTCTTCGATGCCTTGTACCAAATTACAGTTTCGTATCTTAATTTTCGGCTGAGTTATGGCACTTTATATGTTTCTCATTAACGTTATTTTATGGATGTGACAAAAATCAGTCATATACATATGCAATATCAGTAACCAATATATCTCAACTTTTACCTTGCACGGACAGACGGGCGGACGAACAGACAGTCATGCGGCATATATAACTCTATATGTATTCCGATTACTTTGGTTGAATAAAAATATTGTACTCATGTTGCGAGAGTATAAAAATCATTAATCATTATTCGATGAAACCTTCAATTGATTATCTTATTTATTTATATTACAATATAAACACACTTAGTTTTTTTACAATATTTTTTTCTTTTTACCCGAAATTTTTTTATTAAAATCAACTTAATTTACTGAAATGTGAAATACATACATACATATGTGATATAAACTAAACCCAAATAATATACTGGGTATACCATGAAAAGGTGGACCAGAGACTCGGAAATCATTATATTAGTAATATGGGACATAGACCAAGGTCCGACCGACCGATTTCATTCATATTCAACGTCAAACCACATTATGTTTTGGAAAAGGTATCCACTTTATTTCATTATCACACTTAAACTCAAAACATTTTATCAGCTGAAAAGTCGGAAATCCCTATTTTGCGTAGATTGGGGCTTTGGCATTACTCTAGTATATTCGAGAACATGTTTTTACGTAATTTAAGGAAGTTTGCTAGAATAACGAAAATCATTATATGTATGTAGTACTATAAGAGAGTTGGGTAGTTCGAGGACCCATTTCTCACATTTTCTGCATTAAACTAAAATATATCCAATAATATGCGTTAATTAAATTTTGCTAAGGTAGCTTGCAGTAGTTCAAATTTCTTATATTAGAGAGACGTCCTATTAACTTCTTTGCGATATCTAAAATATTGGCCGATACATATTTTATAAAGTCAACCGCATTTTTGAAAATCCGTATATAAGGTATTCATCCCTTTTTGTCCATTTAGGCACAAAGACACACAAAGGCACCCTTTGAATTTAAATAAGATAGTTCCAATTTTATCAATTTTTGGCACAGTCAGTCATAGACACTGTGGTCCACTTATTCGGTATTTTGAGGTTTGAAGAATTAAAGTCCGATTTCAACCACTTTTATAAGTATGATAGGGCACCTTAAGGGCTTAGGCAATTTAAAATTGTGATATATTTGAATTGGGTCCGGTTTCGAGTTTAGTTGGTATAGTATCAGTGATTTGTGTATTATGTAAAATAAGCCATATAGGGACGGGGCCACGCCCACTTTTTAAAAGCTTTTAACAACACGTGTTCTTTCCTACCAAATTAGTTTCATATATTTCATATCGGCAATTAACGGCATTTTGGGGGCGTGGTAAGGATCCGCTGTCCACATGCAATACCAACCTTTTTACAGTACGGCGAACGGAATGTCGAACAGACAGTCACCGGAAATTCGACTGGATCTTTCTGGAGATCTACAAGAAGGCTTCCGTGGCGGCAATACTCTCCTTATTTGATTCAATTTTCTGGAAAATACGGTGGAATGGACAGCAGATTATAGCATAATTATGAATACTTTATTGAAGGTAATATTCTGTTGTATAAATTGAAAAAACGATTTGTTTTTTATTGTACATAGTTTGTTGTATAAGCTGAACAAATATTTTTCTTTTTGTTATTAACCTTCCAAAAGTATGCCTTTAAAAGCACTTATCAATATTTAAATTTGTTCCAAGAGTATATATTTTTCCAAAAGTATATGTAGCTGGTTCTGTAACACGAAATTCAAACCGGTTGGGCTGGTTGAACCTGAGACCGAAACCCGAAACTTTAAACGCGTTTTTCTCGAAACTACTTTAAAACAAAAAAAATTGTACATGAATTTGCAAATTGTACTTAACCGATTTACTTTAAAATTTGTATGTATGTATGTATTATATATGCTCCATCCTACTTATAAGATTTTTAAAAATTTAAAAAATTTTAAAATCAAAAGATTGTATTTTTTTGGTCATTTGAAAATTACTGAAAACAAATTTCAGACCATTTAAAGGGTTACTATTGTGACAGACCTGAGACCATTTTTTTCTAACCAACCACTTGATATGTTGAGTTTTATATCTCTCTATTATATTATATATAAAAGTTTTCTGCTGCTGTCGAGAATCAACTAACATAAGAGCGAGCTAGCTCGCGCTCGGCGGGGGCCGATATCTTAATTGGTGCTCAATTTGTATTTGTACAAAAGTTTAAATACACCAATAAAATCTCCTTTTTTATTGAAAAAACTACTTTAACAAAAGTGTAAGTAGGAAGTTTATTTATAGTAGATTATTTCCTTACATTGAAATTAAAAAAAAAACCTTCAATGTAGCTTTTAAGGATTTTCCCTATATCTCGGTAAGTTTTTCCATCTTGAAAATGTTTAATTATTAAATTTTTTGCGCCACTCTCTATTTGTTTTCCTTTACCCATTTTTTTGTTTTTATTCTACGTCCACTCTTAGAGAAGAAATCGCTTCTAATACCGAATGAAAAAATATATTTATAAATAATAACCCAACGATTACCCTCCTCCCGCCCAACCGACGCGAGGGGCGCAATTCGCAAAAATTTGATCTACAGGATTTTAGCAGTAAAGGTCTAAACTGCCTCGAAAGGCGAACCGGGATATTAAATTTAATTTCAGACAGGAGAAGAGAACTGCAAACAGTTCCATTCAAAAGTTTCACTAAGAATATTATGCCAAGCATTTCCCTACGACTAGAAAGTGTAGGTAGATTAATAAGTTTTAAACGACTAGTGTATGGAGGTAGACTTACCCTAGAATCCCATCGGAAATGCGCTAAGGCGAAAAGTAAAAATTGTTTTTGAACCGACTCTAACTTGTCAGAATGGATTTGGTTGCTAGGGTTCCATACCACAGAGCCATATTCCAATATAGGTCTAACCAAAGTTGTATAAAGTGTTTTAGTAATATACGGATCTCTAAATTCTTTAGACCAACGTTTAACAAAACTGAGGACAGCTTTTGCTTTCAAGACCATGGTATTAATATGAAGACTGAAATTAAGCTTAGGGTCCATATTAACTCCCAAATCAACATAGTTTAAAACTTGCTCTAGAATATGGTGTTTTATTACATAAGAAGAGGGGTGCACAGATCTACGGGAAAAGCACATCGTCTTACATTTATTGAGATTCAATGGCAAATCATTTCTATCACACCATGCAACCAAATTGTTTAAGTCTGTTTGCAACAGACACCTTTCCTCAGTTGAAGTGTATGATTTAAAAAGCTTTACATCGTCAGCGTATAATAAAATTTTTGAGAATTCTATTACTGAAGAGATATCGTTAATAAACAACAAGAACAGAATCGGGCCAAGATGACTACCTTGCGGAACACCTGAAGAAACATTAATTGTATCTGAAGGTGTATCCTCAAATATCACTCGTTGTGTTCTATTATAAATTAGGAAGATACCCATTGAAGGAGTCTTGGCTGAAAGCCCAGCAGATCAAGTTTATGTATGAGAATCGAGATATTTACTTTATCGAAAGCTTTTCTAAAGTCTGTGTATATAACATCCGTATGCTTATGCTCAATGATACATGGTTTACAAATTCAAGTAAGTTTGATATAGTCGAGTTCCCTTTACGAAATCCATGCTGAGATGAGGAAATTAACGGAGAAATCGAAAAGGTTATATGGTCAGTGATGATAGCTTCAAAAAGTTTAGGTATAACTGATAGTTTTGCGATACCTCTATAGTTTTCAATGTTGGATCTAAATCCACTTTTATGCAAAGGGATTATAAATGACTGTTTCCATATTGAAGGAAATATACCGTGTTTAAGAGAGGAATTAAATATCCTTGTCAAAGGCAAGTAAATATATTTGGCACTATTTTTTAGGAAGCATGAGGGGCCATAACTAAAAGATGGTTTTAACTTATTTAAATTTAAAAGGACTTCTTCTTCAGAAATAATTGGAGCGTTAATTAAAGTATTCGAACACAGCACTTGCTGATAAGAAAAAGTTTTGGAAGAATTATTACAGTAGTTTGACTTGAAAAATTCTGCAAACATATTGGATATAATATTATTGTCACTTGAAATGATAGATTTGTATTTCATTGCGGACGGAAATTTGGAAATCCTGCGTTTGGAGTTGACGAAATCATAAAACGATTTTGGATTACTTACAATATTTTTTTTAAATTACTATTTAAGTAATAATTATAACATTTTTTGTTTAGGTCAAAATATTGTCGACGCAATAGAGAATATTTAGAATAGTCGACAAGTGAACCGGTTTTTTTAAAATGTTTAAAGGCTCGAGTTTTTCTGTTTTTCAATTTATATAACTCTTTCGAGAACCACGGACTTATACTTTTGCTTTTATTAACAATTACTATTGGAACATACTTTTCAAATAATTTCATAATAATGTTATTAAAATGAGAGACACTCAATTCAATGTCACCATTATTATTAGGCCATGTTATTGTAGAAAGTTCTGTATTTAACTTTTTAAAATTAGCTTTTGTTAAACCGAGTACAGAAGCACGAAGTTTGATGATTATTATCCCGAACAATGCCTGAGATTTCGACAGATATTTTCAAAGCAGGATGATATGAGTCCTCTGGGAGAACAAGAGGATTACTCTGAATAACGGAACACTTTGCAGAGGTATCAACGTATACTAAATCTAAGATTTTCGAAAAACTCATTAAAACATGACCGATTGCAAATCGGCACGATATAGTCATCGAAAGGTTTCCACGAAGCACACGGTAAATTGAAATCACCTAATACAATTATTGAATCTGCATTATTTGCCATCGAGGTAGCACTATTTATTAAAGAAGCATGTATACAGATATGTCCGAATGTGGTGGTATATAAGATAGGGTTAAATAAATAAAGCAACTATTAACGTATACTCTAATACATTTAAATTCAAATGAGTCGGTCCCTGGAACAAGAATATTTTCAGATGGGATGGAGGAATGCACGGCAAATAGAACACCTCCACCGATTCTGTTCAGTCGATCACATCTAAAAATTTGAAATTCGCTGTTTAAAATCTCATTATCAAAAATGTGAGGTTTTAACCAAGTTTCTGTAAATCCAATTATATGGAAATTAAAATTGGAACTGTTCAAATACAAGTCAGTTAATTTTGTATTAAGACCTCTAACATTTTGATAATAAATGCTTAGCGAATTTCTACCAATCAGTTTTTTATATCGGTGGTTGCTTTTGGTAATTTAACAATGTTTTCCTCAGTTTGACTTCTAAGTTTAGGTTTAAATTCGCGTACAAAAGCCCCAGGTGGCCAAAATGAACTGTTTCACTAGATACGTCTATTTTAAACGATGATATACTTCTATCATAATTGAAGTTAAATTTACGTATATTGATATCATCGATTTTTAAACGTGACGAAATGTAAGATTTAATGTCCTCCACCAAGGTATCTTTGGCAAGTCTCGAAATAAATATAGACTTTTTAGGTGGAATAACTATCAAATTATTTAATGATGCTACTAAGTTAATAGGGGGAGCCTCTGGAATTGTGAGACACTTATTACTATTAGATAGAGCTTTTGGGGAATTGAGCTCTTTGGAAGTTGACGGCTTATCACCTTGAGGGCAAGGAGAAGAGAGATTTATTAGGTCATTGGGAGGAGACGTTCTTTTCTGAACAGAAGAACTAAGTGTTACTTCATCGGAAGGACGTTTACGCTTAGGAGCAGGTTTAGAGGATTCGTGAGAATCATTCAGGCACTTAAAAGATTTGAACAATTTTTCATAGTGCCTAAATTTTTCAGTGAGGGTTACAAGATCACGACCGATTTCGTTAAAGCCATTGCGTGTCTCCCTATAAACTTTAAATAGATCGATTTCAATAGATCTACAATTTAAACAGGACCAACGCAATCCCTTACAGTCGAGAATAGAATCTAAGATTCTACCAGTCAGTCCAGCACATTTAATATGGGCAAGCCCATCACAAAGCCAGCATGAAACGTAGCGATCTGACTCGCCTTTAATGTTACAATTGGGGAAGTTACAAGACATAATAAACCACAAGAATGAAGATCAAATAAAAGAGCAAGTAGAACAAAATTTAATAGATAAATAATAAATTAGTGTGTTAATAAAATATTAATAATAATAAATTCAATTAAGAACAATTTTTTTTTATCAAAGTTTAAAACCAAGACAATTTGAAGAAGCAATATAGCGAGCAGTTTTAGAAGCACTGTAACAAATAAAAAGCTAAACGCAACACAGCTGTGAATAAAAAAGTAAATAAGATAAACAAAGAGTGAAAATAGAATAAAATAAAACAAAATGAAACAAAAGTAATACAGAAATAAGTTAACTTATTGTAGTCTTTGTACGAGGGGTGGCGTACGATGAAGAGACAGAGGTTAATATTTTCAGCATTTGACATGACGACAAAGCGTCACCACCTTTTGTTGTTGGTAGAAATTCCGAGATGTGCCGAAAAAATAAACGAACGCTCGATTGTTATCGCTTCCCTTGCCTCCCTAACAGCTTTGCCAACAAATCATTGTAAATAAGTACATAAGTATGTTTATATATGAACATGCATACATATTGACGCTGATTTTTGCGAGTCACGGAAAAATATTTTAAAATTGTAAAATATTTTAAATCGACAAAAGCTTTGTTGCCACTTTTGTCACTGTTTCCTGTGTTTTGTGGGCTTGCAGGGTTTTCACTTTTCTCTTCTAGAGAGAACATCAAAAAGTTGTTCAATTTATGATTTTTAGCTTTTGCCATCGTCGCGAAAAGACGTTTGTAGGCAAACGAATGCTCGGGGAGATGTGTAAGGCGTTTACTTTTATGAATGAAACGACCTAGCTTATGTGCGCCAGCGTTTATGAATAAAAATGTTGTTGTTGTGTGATTTACTACAAATTTAGGATTTGTCAATTTGGCTGCCATATTGATTTTTGACGCTGCTCATGCTATTTGGTTCAACCAGAGAACTTAAAACAATGAGAAGGTGCAGGTTCGACAGCGAACAATTTGTAGGAATTTATCAAGGAGTTCATCACAGATGCACCAGAAACAAATAACATTTTTCGCTTTTATAACAGCGGTGGATCTGTACACATACGCTCTCTTAACATAACCAACCGACGAATATTGAAGAGAATATAATATGTGAGCAAAACTGGGCATATTGATATGCCATTTGAAATATATTCCCTTTTATTGAACTATTATTTATTTTTTTTTTTTAATTATTTTATGTTAATTCATTTTTACTTTATTATGAGATATATATCAAAATACTTTTAAATTATTACTAATAAAGTATTTTGATATATTTCTTAAAATAATTCATTAATTGTACTTGACACCATTATGGAGTCATAAAAGTACAGAATTGTGTTTTGCCGTCGGTATTTCACATTCAATTTTTCTTTTCAAATGCATGTGTAAACATATGTAACAGGACATACATATATTATGTAGATTACACATTTGTATGTATTTTTATGTAGATATGTACACTCATTACTTCATGTGAAATCTCCGTTGACACATTTTTTGCTTTTATGTCAAAGAGTCAATCTGTCGAAGAACTGACGCGACGACAAAGCGTCACAACATTGTGTTGTTGGTAGAAAATCCGAGATGTGCCATACACACTCTTACAAACATACATCGCATATGGGCAAGTGTAAAGTCAATGTGTGTACAAAAAATTCGAACGTACTTACGTAAATTCTTTGACAAATACAGTCAATCCCGGTTAAGTGCCAAAACCAAAGATGCAGATTTTTTGTGCTTTGTAGTACATAAGCGAGTGTGGTACTTAAGCGAGTGGTACCAAAAAAAATTATTTCTATGTATTTAAAAAAAAATTACCGTTTTCTTTAAAAAATTAAGAAAAAAAAGTGAGATGCAGCAAGACACCGGCAGATAAGAGGGATTGGAGGAGTGATACTTAACCGGGGTTTACTGTATACATAAATCAGAGGAATATTGAATATTTTCTTTAAAAAGTTTCTTGAATTGTAAATCGACAAATTTACTATGTTGTCACTTTTATTCTAAAATATTTTAATACTCATATTTGAGGGGTTGTCACTTTTCCCTTCTAGAGGGAATATCAGAAATTTGTTCAATTTATGATTTTTAGCTTTTGGCATCGTCACGAAAAGACGCTTGTAGGCAAACGCATGCTCGGGGAGATGTGTAAGGCGTTTGCTTTTATGAATGAAACGACTTAGCTTGTGCGCCAGCGTTCATGAATGAAAATGTTGTTGTTGTGTGATTTACTACAAATTTAGGATTTGTCAATTTGGCTGCCATATTGATTTCTGGTGCTGATGCTATTTGAGACAATTGTTGTTTTTGTACAACAATGTTTGTATTTTTCTTATTGGCTGACGTACTTACATTTGTACGCTTAAATGTATGTAGATTTGTGTATGCATTACTTATTTTGCGCGGTCATATGCATATTTGTACATACATACTTACATATAGAGCAGTGCGCTCACATGTATTTATTGATAATTGATAATATATTATTATATTATATAATATAACATATTGATGTACATACATAAATTATTAATTCTGTAAATATTGAAATTAGAAAATTATGAAAACAGTAAAATATCATTTTTTGCATAATCTTTTACATTTTATCAATGTAGCATTTGTGCAAAATAATAATAATTTCATCATAAAAATCGTTTATATGGCAAAAAATAATCATGCATATGTGAAGTGGCATTTGTATTTCTTGTTTTCTCATTCATTTCATTTCATTTTTCTCTTTATATTGGTAGATACGTATTTTGTCAGAGAACGTTGTTAAAAACTCTCATTTCTGTTAAATAACAGCAAAACTATACAGAAAGTGGTGAACTCCTTGATCTCAAATTTTCAGCCAACCAATCGAGCATCATACAAAATTCAATTTGCACCTTCTCATTGTTTTAAGTTCTCTGGTTCAACAATGTTTGTATTTTTCCTATTGGCTAACATAAAGGTGCATTCCAAAGTAAACAGGACTTAAAAAAAAAAGACAGAACAAATGGTTTTATCGGCAAAATCAATTAATTTTATTCAAAATAGTCTCCTTCTGCTTTAATTCAACTTTTTTCACGGTCAAAAAGCATGTCGAACGAGTGTTTTAGCTCGTATGGCCGCCAGTATGCCGGTGCAAGCCATTTGACTGGCCTCAATGGCTTTCATCGGCAAATGCATTTTTCCGAAAAGGTAGAAGTCGCACGGTGCCATATCAGGTGAATACGGGGAGTGGTTGATTGTTAAAATGTGATTTTTGGTCAAATAATCGGCCACAAGCGTCGATCGATGAGACGACGCATTATCGTGCAACAAACGCCAACTTCCATCTTCGCGATATTCGGACCGAACACGTCGAATACGGCGCACCAAACGCTTCAAAATTCCAAGGCAGAATACCGCATTAACGTTTTGGACAGGTGGAACAAATTATTTGTGGACAATACCCTTGGAATCATAAAAACAAATCAGCATTGTCTTCACTTTTGATTTCTCCAGGCGCGATTTTTTGGGTTTCGGCTCATTTCTCATTTATTTCCTAACGACCACTTTGAAAACGTTGAAACCACTCGTGCACTTTGCTACGCAATAGGCAATCATCGCCATAAACTTGTTTCATCAATTGAAGCGTTTCGGTAAAAGTTTTACCAATTTTAAAACAAAATTTAATGTTGGCTCTTTGTTCGAAACTCATTTTCGCACCGATGACAAAAACATACTGACACTTAAAACGCAATAACTTCACTTCCAATAATTGAAATGTCATGAAATTTTTACTGGAAGTCGATAAAGGATAGCAGACTCAAACGCACTAGTCGACATATAGATGGCGCCACTAGAGTTTACTTTGTTAATTTTTTACTGATTACTTTGGAACACACCTTGTTCTTACATTTGTACGCTCGTTCGTTTATATGACAAAAAATAATCTGTAGATTATAAAAAAAATAAAATTTTTGGACAAAAAACAAATTTTTTTTTAACATCTAGAGGCAGTTTTAAAGTAAATTTTCGAGTTAAAATTTTTATTTCGTAAAATTTTTTTGATAAGTGTTCTAGAAGCTGTGGAGAGTCCTCTTTGTGGCCAATTACAAGTTATTAACTTAAAAAAATTTTTTTTGGTCAATATTGGAGTTTTAAAAAGAGTCTCAAACGACAACATGATTTCCTTAAGCGTTAAAATAAATTTTGAGTCAGAAATCGCCACATTCGGTAATTTCTATATAAATGTAAAGAGTTTAACCAAAAATATTTTTTTCTTGTCCAACAAAAGTTTTTACTCGTATTTACTTTAGAACTGAGTGCGTCGCCTCTAGATGTTAAAACAAAACTATTTTTGTCCAAAAATTTGGTTTTTTTATAATCTACAGATTTTATACCCCCAGGCTAAGCAAAAAACTTAAAAAACAATTTTCGATCCACATATGTATATTATACATAACAGGCTTGCAGGAACCTGTGAGAAGATAAAAATTTCGACTAATTTTTATCCATCTCGACAGACAAGTTTGATTGTTATTTATAATTTTTGTGACACGCAAGCGGGACTTTACTAGATTATTTTATACCATCTTATACTTTTTAGATAGAAAATTTTCAAAAATGTGTACTTGCCTCCACTGTAAACTTGTTTGAATAATATATATATATAACATAGATATAATGTCCCCTTTTAAAATATTGCAAACAAATTTATGCAAGAACAAAATAATTTTATTTGCAATACGCAGTTTATTTTTAGTACTACTGTTATATTCTTAAAACAGAATTGATAAAAATGGCACATGGTTCAATTATATAAGGTTATATAATTGAGTCATGAAATGGCCATACACGACTTTACTCACAAACGGATAATTTTTGGCACTATTTCATGAAAGACTATAATAAGTGTGTTCATATATACATATGTATATTCAAAATCTCTTCGTAGTAAAATTTTTATTTGCGACTTACAGAATATGATATATGCAATACCCAAAAAATCACCACTGCCGAAACTACAATACAATGGAATAATTAGCACAACACACTGTGCACCTCATAAATCCGTTGGGTAAGAAAGGGGTGAACGATTACACGATCACAAGAGTTTCGGTTAGGATTGTGAATTTGGCCTCATAAAAACTTTAACATTAACCTCTATTAGCACTAATACCTAATTAATTAATTTTTGTTGTCCAAACCGGTTTTCGTAGGCTTGGCTACCATATATTGAGATAATGGCTCTAAGTCTAGATAACTTATTTGTTAACTTATGTATACACATACAGTGAGCCATAAACAAACATTTTACAGAGAGATCGTTTGTCTTTGAAGTGACTTATCTCTTAAACTAATAAAGCTTTTGAGTTGCATTAAAAAGTGAAGAAAAGGGCGTTTTAATAATTTTCATAATGTAATTGAAATTTTTTTTAAATCCAGTTTTCTCCAAAAAATTCAGAAATACAAAATAATTCCATTTTCGACGACGATTAAAAAAACTTGTAGTTTGCATAAATTGATATTTTAACACTCTTTAAGGAAAAACAATACTTTGTATATGCACCTTTGATCTCTATCATGGTTTGCAGTCTGCTATTCATAGAATACACCAAATTTTGTGTAAGTTCAGGACGTATATATGCCCATATTTCCTGAAGAGCAGCTTTAACCTCATTTTTGCTATTAACTTTGCCCTCTCGTAACTTCGCATCCATATAGGCCCAGAGGTGTTCAATGAAATTGAGGTGTAGACACTGGGAAGTATTTGACAGAGCTTTTTTCAAGTTGTACAACAACCATTCCTTAACCACTAAAGCAGAATGATTCGGGACGTTATCCTGAATACAGCAGTAGCCACCATTTAAAATTAGTTTAGCTGCTGGTGGAGCCAAATTATTAACACGCTTATATCAGAGAATGTTGATGAATAGAGAAGGAGCAAATGTTAGCAGTACTAAAATGTTAATTACGATGGAGGAACATCGAAAACGCGCAAATTGGAAAATAAAATTTCACCACAACTATCAGGGTACGAAACGAACTACCAGAGAATGTTGATGAGTAGAGAAGGAGCAAATGTTAAATGAAAACTTTTTGAGTACTAATTTGTAATTCCACAAGAGGGAACATCGAAAAGTATAACTTCGAAAAAGAAAAATACACCACACAATATGCGAAATGCTATAAATAGACACAACGAATATTCCTATATGAAAAATCGTTGCGCATACCTATTTAGATTTATGTTTTCAATTTCTATGATATGACAAATTTATAATTATGAAAAACCTTTTGAATTAAAAATCTGTATTACCGGTAAAAACCCCAGAATTCATAATAAAATAAACATTTAATAAGCTAGTTTTCTAACTTATGTATGTGCGTTGCGTAAGCAATATACTTATTAAACAAATGATAATAATAAAACGGTGACTAAGCGGCCACGTTTCCACTTTTGTGGTGGCTTAGGTCGTAAGCGCGAAGGAGTTAAGCTCATTCCGAATACGAGCATATACGTTCGAATCGTAAATTACATAAAATTAAAATTGTATTTAATTTTTTTATTTTATTAATTGGAATCTAAGCATATCATAATTCAATTACTTTAATAGCATATTTTACTTCCTGATATAATTAAAATATATCAGGAGAATATGTTCATATGTTTAGGTTTATTGAATATTTCCTTATTATGCGTATTTACACAAATGTGATAATCACACATACATTCTTAAATACACGTACGCTGAAGCTTGCTTCTTCTTGCTCCGCACAAGCAATGACTTTTGTCTACACTTTTTGCTTTTTGCGAGAAACAAGTTGAACGTACATAAGCAAGAAGGGGTCAGGGGCGCACTGCCACATAATTATATCAGATATATATTTTATTTATCGAATTTAAACGAAAAACGATTATAGGTTTAAATTTATTGGTATTTATATTTTTACATATATATTAATTATATTAAGAAAATAAATCATTAATGCATTAGTACTTTTCAATACAAATTAAGCAACATATTAATATATTATGAATCCTCACTTGACACGCCTCTGTGCATGGTGGCAAGCCAAGAAAATAACGGCGAGTTCGCGCGGACATTATGTTGAAAAAAACGAAAAGACGACTTTGTCGACAATCATACATATTCACATACATGCATACGAGCTCGCATACATATTGACACCGAATTTTGCGCATCGTGGCGGAGTTGGCAAAATTTGTATCAATCGACAATTTTGCGACAATGTCGATCGGCTATGTTGTCTCGTTTGTCCTTTTTGCAGGGCTTTGCTGTTGAAAATTGACTTATGCTCTTTTGAAATGCTACGATTAACGATTGGTCTGCATTTTCATAACGTCGTTTTTAGATAAAATGGGCTAAATCGACAAACTATGAAATTATGATAATAAGTAAACATATAAAAGTACTATATGGACTGTGCTTAGAATATATAGAAGTAGTTAATGATTTCATATGAATGGCAATTTAATATAAATTTTGTAATTTAATGCCATAAATAGTGCATAATATGCAAAAATATAAATATTATTTAAACTCGCTAAGAGGTCATGTTGCCAATTCTCCTTTTTGAAGTGAACATCAGACAAATTCTTCAATTTCTGATTTTTAGCAAATGTTGTGAGGAAGCAGCTTGTGAGCAACATACAAACGCGAGGGGGATGGTAAGTAGGATTTTCAGTGATACAAATTGTAAAATTGAAATTTTGCTGATTCTTCAATTTTACTGAAGACATTCAAATTCAATTTCATTCATTTTTATTTTCGCGCATTTGCGGTAGGAATTCTATATGAAAACCAAATGTGGTTTACCAGGCGCACAGAAAAAATAGCGCGGCGCAGAGTTATGAACGAGCGCACTTTGCTTTGAAGCAGAATGAATTTGTTGTCGTTGTAATATGAAATACTTAGAAAATAAGCCGCGAGTTCGCTTGAATATTATTGGTCCATGATGGTGCGTCTACGTTTTTTTGTCACTTGCGCGAATGTTTGATTTTTTGCGAAAGACATATTGAGGGACATACATATGTACATATGTGTACATATATGTAAATATATTTGGACATGCGAATGAAGGAAGGCAATTTCAAGAATATTCACATATAGACATATAAACATTGAAGCAAGTAAACAACAATAGCTGTTTGAGTTCACAGATTAGACAAATATGTTCTAATATCATCTGTGGTGTTGCTTGTATAGCACACTTCCTTATTGCAATGAAATGTTTTGCCTAAGTTCAAATCCTATCATATTTTTATATATTATACTATTTTTTATTTTTATAACTCTTTTTTATTAAATGATATTTTAGTTCTATTTCTATATTATTTCCCTCATTACTTATATTTTCTTTTCATAAGTCAATTATTTTCCTTTTTATTATTTTAAGTTTTGTTTATGCGCATATCAAAGAACATCTGCGCATATGTATGTATATACATTTTGCTTATAGAGTGGTGTAGTTCGTTTCGTACCCTGATAGTTGTGGTGAAATTTTATTTTCCAATTTGCGCGTTTTCGATGTTCCTTCTTAGCAATTAACATTTTAGTACTGCTAACATTTGCTCCTTCTCTATTCATATACGTTCTCTGGCAGCACCACAAACGATATTCCAGCAAAATTGTCTAATCTGTGAACTCAAACAGCTATTGTTGTTTACTTGCTTCAAATGTTCATATGTCTATATCTGAATATTCTTGAAATTGCCTTCCTTCATTCGCATGTCCAAATATATTTGCATATATGTACACATATGTACATATACATATGTATGTCCCTCAATATGTCTTTCGCAAAAAATCAAACATTCGCGCAAGTGACAAAAAAAACGTAGACGCACCATCATCGGCCAATAATATTCAAGCGAACTGGCGGCATATTTTCTAAGTATTTTATATTACAACGACAACAAATTCATTCATAAGGAACGTGCGTCTGCTTCAAAGCAAAGTGCGCTCGTTCATAACTCTGCGCCGCGCTATATTTTCTGTGCGCCTGGTAAACCACATTTGGTTTTCATATAGAATTCCTACCGCAAATGCGCGAATATATGAATGAAATTGAATTTGAATGTCTTCAGTAAAATTGAAGAATCAGCAAAATTTCAATTTTACAATTTGTGTCACTGAAAATCCTACCATCCCCCTCGCGTTTGTATGTTGCTCACAAGCTGCTTCCTCACAACATTTGCTAAAAATCAGAAATTGAAGAATTTGTCTGATGTTCACTTCAAAAACGAGAATTGGCAACATGACCTCTTAGCGAGTTTAAATAATACTTATATTTTTGCATATTATGCACTATTTATGGCATTAAATTACAAAATTTATATTAAATTGCCATTCATATGAAATCATTAACTACTTCTATATATTCTAAGCACAATCCATATAGTACTTTTATATGTTTACTTATTATCATTATTTCATAGTTTGTCGATTTAGCCAATTTTATTCAAATACGACGCTATGAAAATGCAGCCCAATCGGTAATCGCAATATTTCAAAAGAGCATAAGTCAATTTTCAACAGCAAAGCCCTGCAAAAAGGACAAACGAGACAACATAGCCGATCGACATTGTCGTAAAATTGTTGATTGAAACAAATTTTGTCAACTCCGCCACGATGCGCAAAATTCGGCGTCAATATGTATGCGAGCTCATATGTATATATGTATGTTTGTCGACAAAATCGTCATTTGGTTACTTTCAACAACACAATGTCTGCGCGAACTCGCCGTTATTTCGTTGGCTTGCCACTATACACAGAGGCGTTCTAACTGAGGACTCTTAGTATATTATTATGTTGCTTAATTTGTATTGAAAAATACTGATGCATTTATGAATTATTTTCGTACTATAATATATATTATATATATATATAAATACACATAAACTCATACCTATAATCGTTTTTAAACTAAATTCGATAAATAAAATATATATCTGAAATAATTATGTGGCGGTGCGCCCCAATCCCTTCTTGCCTGCTATCGTTCAACTCGCTAAAAGCAAAAAGTGTTTACAAAAGTCATTGCTTGTGCGGGGCAAGAAGCAAGCATCAGTGTACGTGTATTTAAGAATGTATGTGTGATTATCACATTTGTGTAAATACGCATAATAAGGAAATATTCAATAAACCTAAACATATGAACATATTATATTTTCCTGATATATTTTAATTATCTCAGGAAGTAAAATATGCTATCAAAGAAATTGAATTATGATATGCTTAGACTCCAATTGATAAAATAAAAAAATTAAATAAAATTCGTTTTAGGATTCGAACGTATAGGCTCGTATTCGGATTGTGCTTAACCCCTTCCCGCTTACGACCTAAGCCACCACAAAAGTGGAAACGTGGCCGCTTAGCCACCGTTTTATTATTATCATTTGTTTAATAAGTATATTGCTTACGCAACGCACATACATAAGTTAGAAAACTAGCTTATTAAATGTTTATTTTATTATGAATTCTGGGGTTTTTACCGGTAATACAGATTTTTAATTCAGAAGGCTTTTCATAATTATAAATTTGTCATTTCATAGAAATTGAAAACATAAATCTAAATAGGTATGCGCAATGATTTTTCATATAGGAATATTCGTTGTGTCTATTTATAGCATTTCGCATATTGTGTGGTGTATTTTTCTTTTTCGAAGTTATATTTTTCGATGTTCCCTCTTGTGGAATTACAAATTAGTACTCAAAAAGTTTTCATTTAACATTTGCTCCTTCTCTACTCATCAACATTTTCTGGTTTCACTTGTATGTCTGTTTGTAACTCAAAAACTAAACTCAACACGATTACAAAGTATGCGCAAAATGTTTGCATACTTTTTAACACTCTTTTATTAGCTTCATTTCTATGTGTCTGTCTGTTTGTAGTCAAACTAAACCCAACACGACTACAAAGTATGCGCAAAATATTTGCATACTTTTAGGCATATTTTGGCATCTCAAAGGGAACAAATCAACTGAACGGACAACAAAAATTATAATATTTAGGATAAAATTTTTTAATGGCAGATCAAAATATGGAATTTAATAAAAAATAAAAAAGAATTGAATAAATGAGAAGTTAGTATTGCTTAAAATATTTTTATTATCTTACAAGGGACTTAGACTATTCAGGAATTTTTACTATTGAAACTATAGTTTTATGGTAACTTAAATAAGATGCATAAGTTTGAGACTTTACATCCTCTAAATATCTGGAAAATACCGCGTGAATGGTGTTTCCATATTTTGTAGTGGTTTCTTGTGGATCAATATTCATTTTCAAATTCAATCTTTCCGAAAGAAAATTTGTCAACCGCTCTGACTTTTTATCAGCGAAGTTGATGTTGAAAACGCCACCGAAGATGAGTGGAAATTTGTTACCACTGATAATCCGATTGAAATACCTATTTGGTCGCCAATAATATAATATCGATTCACAAATCATCAAGCACAAGTTCATACAACTGTGTCTAAAATGATTAATTGAAAATTTCATTTATATTTTTAGCAAGACACAATTATAAGATGATAGAATTCTGGTAAAAAGAGCCGAGAAAATATGAAATACAATCGAGTTCATAACGATGAGTCATACCATATATTGGTCATACATTACATACTGTGATACTTCGTCCGAAAATGTACATAGTGTAGATAGCTACAGCTACTATTTATTAAAAAATAATAAAATATAAATAAATATAGTTAAAAAAAACTAAAAAAAACGCTTTTAAAGAATATCGAACTAAAAAGTTGAAAATAAATATAGTTTAAAAAAACTAAAGACACACGCTTTTAAAGAATATCGAACGAAAAAGTTGAAAATAATTTTAAAAATTAACTTAAAAAAATAGTATATAAAAAATACTAGTATAATTGAGGAAAAAGCGTGGGGCGTTCGATATACGAAAATTATGGCATAAAGCGCCCTAAGCCTTTTCCTCAATTATACTAGTATTTTTTATATACTATTTATTTAAGTTAATTTTTAAAATTATTTTCAACTTTTTCGTTCGATATTCTTTAAAAGCGTGTGTCTATAGTTTTTTTAAACTATATTTTTTTTAATATTACCTCGTAGTCCATAATTCCCTCCATGAAAACAAGGTTACCGACGCCATTTGCTCCCACTGCAAGCCTTTCGCTTCCTTTAGAGAGATAGATAGCTTCCATTGCACCGCACACCACACTATGAAGCCTTTACCATGCTTGAGTTTTATTAAAATTTTTATTTTGCAGCGTTTAGACTGTCCTACGTCACACAAATCGATGGCCATCAGATCCCCATAAATTAAATTTGTACTCATCTGTAAGAACTAGAGATTCCCAAAATTCGTTATCGTGGATATACTCTTCGAAATATAGTAAACGTTTCGCAGTATTTCTCTTTGATAATGTGGCTTGTTTCGTGGTGTATACGCTGTAAAATCAGGTGAAAGCAAGAGTACAATACAAATCCATTTCGCGTTCGATTAAAAATGAGATTTATAATTCTCACATAAATTATCAAAAATATTATTAAAGTCGCATTTTCATATATTTTTTATTCCTTTATTTATTTTTCCTTTTTCAATTTTACTTCAGGTTTTGAGTAATTCAAGATATACTCTTTTAAGATTTTAAAATCCCTAAAAGTGTATATTTAAAGGAATTTTTAATATCTTTAAATTATAATTATTATAATTCTAATACAAACTTTAATTATATGCACATAACATAGCTTAATTCTAAAAACCTGCTGCATTATTTCGTTCTTGGGATTTTCACATTTTTTCATATATCACTTTAATCTCTCATTTCACCCTCCTCATCCTCATCATCTACACCTTTTATATATAATACGTTGTTACAACGTATAAGAACTTCCCCTAAATTTCCTGAAATAAAAAATTATAGTCTGTATTAATATATATATTTTTATCGGTGTTGTATGTTATTATATAAGTAGAACAAACACAAAAGTAAAAGGTATATGGGTCATATATAACTTTGATGGTTCTAAAGGTCTTAGTGGTTTTTTAAAAACAATGGGGCATGTAACAGATGTTCTGCGGGAGTTTTCGATGTTTTGTTCAATTTTTTTCTACACTTCCTATTGGGGCTGTTTTATTTTCAAAAGAGAAGATGTTGGATATACATATACATTTTAAACTTTTGGTATTTTGGCCAAATAATTGTCAAAAAAAAGCACAAACTTTTTATACATATCCTTACAACCAAACACTTCATTTTTGTGTATAACTACTGTTTCTTAATAAAATAATTCGTTTAGTTTAATATGACAACAATACACGAAAATCCGTAAATCAAGTCCATATTTAATAATATTTAATTTTATGTTACAAAAAAAAAATCCTTCCCATAATGATCGAGTCTATAAAACTGCAGTTAACTTAGGTTTCTATCCACAAAGAACATGAGTATGGGTGCGTTCGAGATGGCAATCACGACAGCAGTGTTGCAAATTTGTCAAAGTATCACGTCCTGCGTATATACAATTAGGATATATTATTTGAACAATGTAAATTAAAATTTTTCCCATTATCATACTCAGAACCTGGCTGGAATTTAGAATAGCATCCCCCGCTGACTTATGGTTTTTAATATATGTATATGCTTTCAAAGTTCAAACTTTTCTTCAATCCTTTTTATTCACACAATAACAAAAGGATTGCACTCTAATAAATAATCAGTGTTACCTTATCTAAAAATTTTACAAAGGAACCAAAAGGAATAAAGAAAACAGATAATACCCAAAGGCAGGAAATAAGTAACACATTATTAGTTTTTCGCGTAGAATTCTTTTCTACACTGGCGGTCTTCAGCCGTGCTGCAAAATAATAACCCTGGTCGGCCCAACACCGAGGTGTCGTCAGTTTATTCGCGTAAAACTCCTTTTTGCGTTGGTCGGTCCAATACCGAGGTGTTCTCAATTTATTCGCGTCGAACTCCTTTTGGGGAAACTTAAGTATACCCTCACACGATTTCACGGTTAAAATGGGTATGGATAAAAATATACACATAGCCAATAAAGTCTGCGTTCACCCGACCCATTTTTTTAAGTGAAGTAAAAACACAATGTAAATAGGTAATTCAGTTCAAATTTTCTGCATGTATTTCTTCTTTATCATCTTAAGTTTAAATTGCAAATGTAAATAAAAATGTATATTCCTATTTTCATTTTTGTGATAACGGGATTTTAGAGTAAGAACAAGTAAACATAGGCACCATTAAGTCTGCGTTCAGTTAGCTTAATTAGTCGTTTAAAGAGCTCGTGACGTGTTTTAATAATATTTAAAAAAATGGAAACCAAAAGAAAAGAAATTAGTCTGTCGGGAAGAAAAGTTATCATTAAGTTGTGGAGATGGCGAAAGTTTCAGAAATATTTGGCAAACTATTGGAAGAACGTATTCTTCTGTCCAGCGCGTCGTAAAAAAATTAAAAAAAAACCGGAATTTTAACTTCAAACCCTCGATCTGGCCGTCCGAAAATATTATCAGCCCGGGAAGAACGGAACATAATAAAAATGGTGAAAGTTAACCCTCAAATTACGTCCACCAAGATTATTCAAAACGTAAATATAACCATTAAAAACAATTTGTGCCGAAACTGCTAGAAAAATTTTACGAAAAGCTGGATATCATGGTAGAGTCGCTCAAAGGAAACCATATATTTCACTTGTAAACAGGCGAAAGCGCATTGAATTTGCTCATAATTATATAACAAATCCGGTGTTGGACCGACCAGAGTTATTTTTTTTGAAGCGCATCTGAAGGCCGCCAGTGCAGAAAGGATTTCGCCGATCTCCTCTTTTCGTCCATACCATCAGATCGCGATGTAAAAGAAATTGTACCTGTTACATTTCTTCTTAATTTTTTTTTTTACAAGAAAATGTCTAATTTGTTGAACGGGTAATTACAGCTAAGTGATCTTCGTCCATACCATCAGATCGCGATGTAAAAGAAATTGTACGTGTTACATTTCTTCATAATTTTTTGTTCACAAGAAATTGTCTAATTTGTTGAACGGGTAATTACAGCTAGTGATCTGAATTTGTAATCTTCGCGTCAAAAAAAGACGATTTAAATAAATAAAAAAATTAAATTTTCGCGGCCTCCTTCATTGGGGAACCTAAACTATACATTTACCAAACAAACTTACAATTCGCACTGCGTTTGTCAGATACTGTTAGCGGGTTTATTTTCCGCCTTTTTTTGAAATCAACTGTTCAAAATTCCCTAATCTTCATAATCAAGGAAAGAGAATGAGAAAAAAATTAGAATCTCAATATTGAATTACAGTTAGTTTTTCACTATTTTACACAAAAGAAATGTGTAGAAACTAACTAGTTAAGTGTTGTGAATATAAAGGTTAAAAATACACGTGTAAAATTCATTAAAAAGCATAAAAAAAACACGCACTTTAAATAATATTTCAAAAACGAGAAACGTAAAGAACGGCCTCTATCCGTACATACCCATTTTGACACCGAATTCAAAGGATGCTATTCTAGATCGCAGCCAAAAATTTTACCTGTTACTTGACCATCGGCGGTATGTTCCTCGGTATTGGCCAGCTGCATATTCATGTAGCCATCCACGGAAACCAAATATCCTTTATATTCGTGACCCCATTTTAGTTTTATTATAACCGCTTTACCAGTTAAACCATTAAGAAATGGTTTTGGATTAATGGGCATAGCAGCTGACATAATTAAATTTTATTTATTTTTAAGCAAAGCAAAACACCGGCAATTAACACCAAACACGTTTATCAACAAGCTTCTTCCTAACATGTACGAATCAACGATTCGCCAACAATTAAATATATCGAGAAATCCGATTCGATCTCAATCATCTTATTCATTTATCGATAAAGTGTACTAAAGCTGTGTGTCAAATGATAACAATTTTCTTTGTGTTGAGTTGGGGTTAAAACATTTCCTATATTGTAAACAAATTTTACATTTTGCTGTGCCGAATGGGAAGTAAAATTTTGACATTTGATATTCAAAACAAACGCAATCGCGTCGTTTGACATTTAGTCTTGATCGGCTTTAGAATATCCAGGATTTCGGAAATGATATGGGCATGGGCGGAATTAAAGCTACTTTTGTATTATATAATGTAAAATAAATGTCTACAAACGAATTAAGGAAGTGTTAGTGGATATAAACGAGAAAAATATACGTGTAAAATTCATTTAAAATTGAAAAAATACGAAATTTAGATCGTTGAAATGTTCAACTTTAAACGTTTATGTCTCGAAAACTTTTCCGCGGTTATCCGACGATAGGCATTTTATTCCCGAATGCGTGGGACAGTATTCTAAATTTTTCCCAAATTATTAAATACATTCGTTAAATTGTTAAAAATTAATTAATTTGAAGATTTAATGTTAACTGATATGGATTCATACTTATATAGGGTGATCCATTTCGAGATTCCCTACTTTTTTAAAGAAAACTAGAAAAATGTTCACAGATAATTCAAATTTAATTGGGAATGTTAATTGTCATTCGAAAGAAAATCCTTTGGCATTATTTGAAATGTTGGCCGAGGCTACGTCTCAGATGGTTAAGGACACGTGAGATGGTTTGCTCCAGGGCCTGAATCGAAGCGGGATTGTCCGCATAGACTTTAGACTTTACATATCCTCACAAGAAAAACGGCCAACAGTGTGATATCACCGAAGTGTTCTCTCAATAAATCCATTGTTTTTGAGATGTGTGGGAAGTGGCGCCGTCTTGTTGAAACCAAATGTCGCCGAGATCACGAGCTTGAATTTCAGGTACCAAATAGTCGGTTATCATGGCGCGATAACGGTCGCCATTGACGGATCCGTTCTCACCGGCATCAATTTTGAAAAAATATAAACCAATGATTCCAGCGCCCCACAAACCACACCAAACCTTTGTTTTTTCTGGATGAAATGGCAGGTCGTGAAGCTCTTTAAGTTTCTTTTCGTCCCAAATGCGACTATTTTGCTTGTTTACATACTCATTGAGCCAGAAATGAGCCTCATCGCTGAACAAAATTCTCGATGACGTCGGATCTTCTTGAAACCCATAGAGGGAAGCGATGTCGCTTGGGAATGTCGACCGACTTCAGTTCTTGCATAATCTGCATTTTATACTTTCAATTTCAGTCCGAGTTGCTGCGAACGGCGCCGAATCGACTCTCCACGGTCTTTGTGTACACTCTCAGCTACGCCGCTATATTTTCCAATAATGAATACTGGGTGATGGTGTTGTGAATAGTACGCACAGTAGGTCGATTTTGTTGACCACAAGTTAAGCGAAGCGCCCGAAACTCATTCTTTATAGAACTTGAATTTTCGTAATAAAGTTGAACGATTTGTAAATGCGTGATCTGTCAAAAAAAGGCTTTGAAAAAAGTATCTCTACTTGGATAATCCGTTCATTTATTTACTTAGAGTTGCTAGTTATCTATTAAGTATATTTTGCAACACGTTAATACAATTTGTGCATGTTTATCTTTTCTGAAAAGTGAAAATTCAAACTCCCAATATTTTAGAACTTTTTTTTTGATATAGCGCTTATTTTAAAGATCATATTATTCATTTCAAGTTTACTAAATATTTTTCTTTAGCATACTTTATTACATTTCCATAAAACCCTACATATGGTACATATAGATATTCTAAAGCGGACCACGCTCTTCCTGTATGAGTCGCAGCTTATCCAATATTTAGTCAATTGAAAGGATTCTCCGACTTTTCTACAAAAATATATTAGATTAGAAAATCACTTAAGAACCGCGACCTAAGGTCTATTTTGCCCTTGTCGCAACGAGTCATTAAGCCCCAGCACATTGATGAAATACATTATACTGTTAGGTGCTAGTAAGGCGATCTGATCCCTATTTGGAAACATGGATCCGAGGGTCTAAATCTTGCGTCTGCAGAACTGCTGCCGGCAGTTTGCACAAGCGATCAGGCCCATGTTGTATAAGGGTTTCTTGAACTTGCAATGGCCGGGTAATCACCCATTAGCAACCTGGCATGGCGCATGCCTTGAAGTTGTTGCCAATGTCTCTCCCTGCCTACCTTTCCTCATTACGGAGCAGCTCCTTATTGTGTGGGGACCAACGTCAATGTACGGTTCCGGTCCTACCATTCTTGGAAGCTGTAGAGCGGGCAAGCTCCTCAGCCTATAACCTTTGACCAGGCACCCAAATAAAGTGCACTGGGATGCGATGCACTCCTGCGCCATTAGCGATTTAACTTCATAACTTTTAGTTCCGCTTGACTATCGCTGAGTATGCCAATACTTTCGTTGCGATAGTTGGGTTGGAGGTTTATCTCTACACACCGACTTATAGCATAGACTTTCGCTTGGAATATGCTTCGAAAATACCCTTCCTAGCAGGTCCAGCGTGGAATCATTCCATTCCGCCTTGGTCCTAAGGATAACTTTAAACTTCCTAGTGAAGTTAACCATTTTGGTGAAGGTGTCCCTTGAGATAAGAGTATTTCATCACTTATGGCTTTCATCTGCTGGAACCAGATTACCTTCCTTCTGCCAAACCGTTCTGCTGTCATTTGAAGCATTGTATGTTTGGCTGCTTAATTGATTACCACATGTAGCGGTGTGAGATCCAACATCACTTCCAGTGCTGCTGTCGGACACTTACGCATTGCCCCCGACGCGCAGATGTAGGCAAGTCGTTGCAGCTTCGATAGTTGAAGTCCTACCGAAGTGTGTGATGCTTTTGAAGCCGAGGATACTGTGCCATATGTAATAATCGGTCTCACGATCATGGTGAAAATCCACCTGATAATCCTTGGGTTGTAGCCCCAGGTTTTGCCTGCAAGTCGGTTGCACACCATAAGAGCTTTTGTAGCCTTGGCTATGTTTAGGTGCCCATGCTACTTCCATCGAAGAGTGGTATCCAGCGTGAGGCCCAGGTATTTGACCAAATTAGCCATCTCCTTCTTTCTGCTTCCAAGACCTGGTAGAGTCCTTGGTCTCGTGAACGGAACGAGGGTGGCTTTCGGAGGATTAATGTTCAATCCAACCCCACTTCACCACCTCTTTGCCAGGACTAGTCCCCTTTGTACTATGTCACAGAAAGTGTCTACGAATTTGCCCTTGACTAAAATGACAATGTCATTTACATATTCTTGTCAGCGAATTCCATTTTATAGTTGGGGGAATAGCACTTCACCCTGTGGGCAGCCCCTCCTTGCGCCGAGACGAATATCCCCTCCTGTAGTTTCAGCTATCCTAGTGCTTAGTACGGCCTCCATCCATCTGCGTACCGGTGCTGCCACATTAATTTTCGCCAGTGCTCTTGCCACGCTTCCGTGAGACGTTTGTAAGAAGCATTTTCGATGTCTAGAAAGTCACATAACATTACCTCACCTCCATCCAACGAACTTTGGATGTCTGAGCAGCATTAGTTGATCTGCCTGCTCTGTATGCATGCTGATTCGCATGTAGCCTTGCAGCTTTAAGCGTGTTCAACATTATTTCGTAATACCGAGGCCATAGGCCACTTGATCGAATCCGCAATAAACAGCTGTGTTGCGACACTCCAATCAGAGCAATATGGTTTGTGTTCGACCACCGGTTGACACAGGTTTACCGGAATTGTCTCTGAGAAATGCGCCAGCAGAAGTGCGAAAGCTCTTACTTCTGCACTGGTGGTATATGTCCCATTACATCTTTTAATCATTACTGCTGTGTCATTTTTGCCTCTGGCCAGAGCCCTGTACAGTCATGCTGCCTCCGGTGTAGAGTTGACGTTTACACAGGAGTTCTTAAAACATTTCTGTTTTGAAGACCTAATCTTTTTGTTGTAAGAAGTAAGGTTGCATTTTTTATTTCTCCCAGTTCCCCATACGTTTGGCCTTGTTAAAGAGCTTACGTACCCCTTGCCTAAGATGATCGTTTTTATGGGGCAGCTGTAGTTATTTGCGTCTATTATGGACTTGTTCAGCACAGACAATCTGCTTTCTAGTGTTGATGCTGTACCACTACTATCTGACTGCTCCTCCCCGCTCACATTTATCGCTATCGTATCTCGAAAGGTATCCCAGTTCGTATTCCTATGAATATGTTTGAAAGGGAGTTGCTTGACCTCTACTTCTACAAAGTTTTACCCCGATATAATCATTGTTGCTTGATTTGCATAGTGGAAAGTGAAAGAATCAGATGGAATTGAAAATGGTGTTATATGGGAAATAGGCGTCGTTGTAGTCCGATTTCACCCATTTTCGCGAAAAATACAAACATTGTTGTACAAAAACAACAATTGTCTCAAAAAGCATGAGCAGCATTAGAAATTAATATGGCAGCCAAATTGTCAAATCCTACATTTGTAGTAAGTCATCACAACAACAACATTTTTATTCATGAATGCTCGCTCACATGCAATAAGCTAAGTCATTTCATTCATAAAAGCAAACGCCCTTACATATCTCCCTGAGCTTGCGTTTGCCTACATGGGTATTTTCGCGACGATGGCAAAAGCTAGAAATCATAAATTGAACAACTTTCTGATGTTCCCTCTAAAAGCGAAAAGTGACAACCCCTCAAACCCACAGAAAATAGTGACAACAGTGGCAAAAAGCTTTTGTCGATTTAAAATATTTGTGAATTCTAAAATATTTTTTTGGGGCTCGCAAAAATCTGCGTCAATATACATGCATGTTCATATATAAACACACATATTTACAATGATTTGTATGCAAAGCGGTTAGAGCGGCAAGGGAAGCGATGACAATCGGCGAGCATTCGTTTATTTTTTCTCCTTCGGCACATTGACTCTTTGACAAGAAAGCAAAAACGTGAGCTTCGGTCATTGGTTGACCGTATCAACGGAGATTTCACATAAAGCAATGTGTACATATATACATACAAATTTACAAATATTTTCTTTTAAATTTTTCTTAACATGTTTAATAAAAGGGAATATATTTAAAAGGGCATATCAATATCAGCAACATTTCTCCTCAATATTTTCCGGCTGGGCATGTTAAGAGAGCTGTATTAGTACAGAATCCCCGCAAGAAATGTTATTTGATTTCTCCTGAAGTGAATTCCCGACTGAAATTTTACAAATGTTTGCTGTTGAACCAGCACCTTTTCGTTCATTTAAGTTCTCTTCATAAATGTCATAAGCCATGTGTGTGCATGTTCAGACGAGGATTGTATTTGCCGCCCAAACCGGTTTTAGTAGGTCAGGTGGCAACAAGGAAAGACGGAGAGATCATGCCGCTCATGCCCAGGTGGCCCGCTTTCTGTTCTTTCCGGTAACAGCTCGCTGCTATGCAATTCGGCATCTCTTCCGTTTTAAATTCCTTTCATTCCTATCATTTACATTATATTCGGAAATTTTAATGTTATTCCCATTAATATTCATATATGAATGCAAATATGCATAATATATAATGATAATGTGCGACAAAAGAGTCCCCGTTTGAACGCCGTCTATGCAGCTGGTTTTTCTTAAAAGCGGCCTTTACACGGTCATTTTTGTATGCAAACATGTGCGGCGTGATGAGAAGAATGAGCGTGTAAATATAAGAAATTCGTGTTCGTCATACATGTGCGATGGTTTTTAAAATTTTTAAAAAACATGATGTTGCTATGAACATGTTTTATGGTGTAAACGCTTGCATCATGCACGCAGTATATTTTTTCAGTCGTAAGCAAACATTGAAGCGTAATGACTTCACGGATAAACGAAGAACTGTGGAAGGACTTCTTTGAAATTCATCTAAGCGTTCTGGATGGCTGGATTATAAGTTTTTAAAAAAATCATATAACATAAAAAAACATATAAATAAAAAAAAATTATAACAAAGAAACAATACACATATAATAAAATATCATGGTTTTTTGATGAACGTTGTAAATTAAATTAGCAAATAAAATTTAGTTTCGCACTGCTTTGGTTAGCTATTTTTAGCGGGTTTATTTCTGGCATCCCGCCTTTTTTGACATCAGCTGTTCGAAATTCCCTGATTTTAATAATCAGGGAAAGAGAATAACAAAAAAATCAGCGAATATGAGAGAGTCTCGCTTCATGTCATCCTTGTCATTTCATCCTTGATGTTGCTTCGTTCACAAATAACAGAGAAATAAAGTATGATTGAAACATACCAGAGCTTAACTGACAAATGGTTGCTAACGAGCTATTGAGAAAACCATTTTTCAATATGTTACCGATAAAGATCTGGTTAAGCGCTTCTCCATATTGAGAAAACGGACCTAAATAAGAAAACGAAAAGTTTGAACATTTTTGAAAGCTTGCACAAATTTTGTTGTGCAAACCATAATCTGGTAACGTCACTTGTGCTTTAAAGAGAATAAAGCTTTTATATCAGCTGTTACTTTCGTTATTCACTGAATTTTAAAGAAGCGCGAGTGCTACAAGAAAATTTGGAAATTTAAAAAAACTGTGTAATTGTGTTGGTGGCCATTTGCCATAGTATTATAAAATAAATATGTCCTCTCAACTGCAACAAATAGCAGCGTTATGTCCAGAACTACGTTCTGATAAAACACCGACTAGAAACAAAGCTATGGAACGCCTGGAGACAATCTTGTTGAATTCCAAGGATGAGCTAATCCAAAGGCTCCGTGGTAAACACACGGAAGACTTTTCTATAAATGAAATATTTTCCAGTGCTATTGAGGCTGTGCTCAAGGTTTGTATTAACGTACCCATAAAGCATTGATTTCATAGTTTTTTTTCAGCATGCATCTAAAGTTGTGGAGTTAAAAGACCAAAAAAGCATTCAAGCTATGCTCAACAAAAATCATATCTATCGTTCAGTCATTCATAAGCTAATAGATTACAATTTGGAACGTAAGTTTTTTAAATTTATTTTGTGGTAATTCTTAAATAATATATATTGTTTTTTGTAGATGAAAATAATTTCCTATCAAAATCTTTAATTTACCAGGCATTTTGTAATGGATTTAGCACTACAAGTGCAGTAAAAATTTTTGGTAGCTTGTTTATTCAGATTGTAGAACGTGGAATATACAAATGCCCTTTATATGTTCGCGAATTGAAAGTTGATGAATATAGCAGTAAGTTAATTACCTTATGACCTAACAAGTGTTATCATTCCTATCACTAGATATTCTTTCGAATTTATTTGAAATAACAATTCCTGGTGATGAGATTCTTCGTTTTGAAGTACTCAGCTGTATAGTTAAAACTATCGAATTAGCCGTTCAGCATGTACATATACAAGATGAAATCGTAGATTACTTTCCGGAAATAATGCCTTTTGCACGAAGAGCCAATGAAGATCGTAAAAAGTCAGATGTTATCAAATTATATTATGCTTTTATATCACAGGTAACTAAAGCAAATATTTTGATAAATGATGTGCTATTTTGTTGCGCTTTTATTTCTCAGTTATCTATAGATTATCATCATACGATATGCGAGTCCCTACAGGATGTATTACCCATTTTGTGTGATATGTATAATTTACAATTGAAGCCAGAAGTTAAAGTAAATTATTACATTTTTCTCAATCTTTATAGATGTTAATATAACCAATTATGATATTTATGTTTTGTAGGAAAAATTTTGCATATCAATATACTTATCTATACATGCCATATACCCAAATATTAATAATGGTAGTTTTAAAACAATAAAAATTAACATTAAAGACAGTTGGCCGAAGACTCTGAACAAATTAAAGTCTATAGTGGAATTGGAAATAAGAGAAAGAAGGGCAACAATTCAAAGGGCATATCAAAGTGAGCGTGAAAAATTTATGGAGAACTTTATTGAAATGGCCAGCGATATTGTATATGTGGTATGTTTTATGTATAGAAATTTATGATGGATTTACATTTTTCTTGTGCTCGTAAGATATTTTGGCACATTAATTCAAATACCGACGTTGCGGGGTTGGATGAACCTTTGAAAAAAGTCTCAAAAATTTCGGACAATTTAGAGATTATTTTGCGGCTTATTCAGAATGACAAAACTATTAACGAAACGTGGTACGTATTGCATGTTTAATATATAAAGCTTCATTTTGTTGTATATTCACCTACCTACCTCTTGTCGACAGAAATCAAATCAGTTATTTTAGTTCCAATTTACAAGAAAAACTGCAAAAGCTTTTAAGATAAGGACTTTAGTTCATTTATATGTCTTAAATTGCTTTTGAGTAAAAAAAGTATAAGAATAATACGTTGTTACCCTTTATAAATAACCTAGAATTAGAAAAAATAAGCGGTGGTCACACAGGGTTTTTTGGATCAGAGTTGGGTACAGGGTATGAAGTTTTACTTAGGAATTGTTAGATTCAGAAATACTCCTATGTTTTTAAAAATTACAGTACAACTTTTGAAAGGAAACATACAGTTATAACGTGTTATATGCGGCATACATAATTTATTTAGATTTGAATTTGGATGAGATTATAACCAAAAAGTTTGCAAAGTTTCTCGTTTTACTTTCGAGTTTTTTTTATTATTTAGTTAGATAATCAAAAAACTAAAATAATTGCTCACATTTAAAATATTTCAGGTTTGCAATCCTGGCTGTCCTCCTTAGTAATCAAAGAAATATTATTAACGTATCAAATTACCAAGAGCTGCTTCAATTTGTTTCAAAAGTTTTAAATATTTCGGCGAATGCTGTGATCTGGCGAAGTATACGACGTAGTCTTATAGCGATCTTAAAATTCGAAGACTATATGTCGTCAAGCAATGACAAAATTTACATAAGTTATAGTGAGGAAACGTGGAAAAAAATAACAAATTTCTTAATATCTGAGTCCTCCGAAAATAGTGATATTATAATAGAGAAACAAATATTGCTACAAGAATTAATAAAACACGGAAAATTTTCGTTCGAATCAAGTAACAATCTGATTCAATCTATTATTAGTAATAGTATTTTAAGGCGATCTGAAGCTTTTGAAACTATTCGTCAAATATTGATACATTCAGATATTTGTGGTATAGATAAAAACTCCAACATCATTGAAAAAATTATAATCTGGGCTTATGAAGTGAATGAGAAAATAAATGCTAGAAGTATGCTATTAAATATTTCCCCCGTCGATATTACACTTATAAATGATACCTGCGCTATTGCTGTCATAAATTTCTTAAATGAACGCAAAATATTTCCAAAAACATCATGTGGAGATGAAATTCAAATGCATTTCACTAATTTAAACATGCTTCAATATAAATATAATATAAAGTTTCTGTGCTTGGAGGAACATGCTAAAACTCTAAAATCAAACCAAAATGGGGCTGATGCAGATGTCATTTCTCCAAAAGAACTCAGCAATTGCTTATTTCAGAATACTTATGAGCTGCTGATGCGTACTTTGAATGTAAAAATTTCAAAACAAACGACATGTGTTAGTATCGTTTCGGATATGACATCACTAAATAAATTGGCAGATCTAATGAAAACATTTGTGCATTATGGAGTATTTACTAACCAGAATTTAACGCAATGCCCGCTAATTAAACGCATTGGATTTTATCTTAGTCATATGGAGGTATGCTTTCTAACTTATATATTTAATATCCATATGTTCTGAAATATTTATTTTAAAATGTTTACTAATATTTCTTGCACAGTTTCAATTAAAAATCAATGATCCAAGAAGTATAGAGCGAACCGAATTATTAGAAATTTTGCAATATTTGGAATCATTTATAACAACTTTTACCTCCAGTGTGGTATTAACTCAGTTTTTGGAGACGCAACCATTGGAAGAGTTGATAAACTTTTTAGGAGCAAGTTTGTCACATAGCGGTAAATTAAATAAGTTTTGCAATTATTGTCAATAAAAATTCTATATTTGTAGCTTCCCAACATTTACAAAGTAAGGTCAGCGACTGGGCGGAAATTCGCCTAATATCGCTACGTATTCTGGCTGAACTATGTGCTAGTAACACTTACCAAAAATATGCATTTCATCACATATCACGATATGTTTTCAATATTCGCCATGATTTAGACATTCTTCTTCCATTGATAAAAGTATGTATTATAATATAATTAAATAGCTACATAAAATACCTTGCGATATATTTTTGTAATTGAAAACTATTAGTTACTATAAAAGCTATATATCATATATGTCTTTGGGAAATCTTTTGAACGAAATATAAACCCTGATGAAAAATTAGAAACACAACAGATAGTTAAGATATATACAGAATCAAATTGAGAACAATGTGCTCGTTTATATTATAACCGAAATGAATCTTAATTGAGCAATTAAAATAATTTTGGCAAGCAATTAAATAATTAATCCATAATTTCAATCATTTAATTGGCAATAATACTATGGTTGACTTCGAAAACGTCAATTGCAATGTATAGGAACAAAGTATAATATTCTGCAATGCATCCGAAATATCTTTGACATTGCATCATGTTTTGAAAGGCATTAAACCGGCAGTCGATGCGCAGTGATAGAGAAAATCTTTTTTTGACAATTTAAAGTGCAACGATGACGGAGTGAGATTGTTAAGCTTGTTTTTAGTTGTGAGGATGATGGCAAATAATGTACTTAAAATGGCAAGAATATAATTTCGTATATATATTAATGATTTTGTGCTTGTATTTTTGATGAAACGGAAGAAGTTATTTATAATTAAACTATTTGGTTTTAATTTTAACATTTTATAAAGATAACGCTCGCAAAAACAAAACAGCTTATTGCGAAAATAAACTGTGCAATAAAAGTATTCTGTAACGTCAAATTATACAACGTTGTTTGACGTTGCATACCGACGATGTATAAATACTGAAGTCATACTGTATCGATACTTTACAGTAGTACGTTTTCGAAGTCAGCCTATGTTCAATCCAGACATAATTTGTTGTGGCGACGATGATGGCAGAAGGCCACTGAGTTGCAAAGTTAAGGTGAAGTTGCATGATTTATTTAAATAGAATGCTGCTGAGTTGACAGTCCTTGAAACGAAATTTATTCAAATTGTCAAAATAGGTTGCTTCGCTTTAAGTACCCGTTACCTACGATAGATAAGTTCTCAATTAAAAACCATTCAAAACTCCAAATCGAGAGAGATCATATTAATTTTTTCAATAAAATGGTCATCTAAGTTTTTGATCGAAATATTTTAAATATTATATATAATATATATATTTACAGCTTTCTTATAATGAAACTATAATAAATTACTGGGTTATTTTTTATAAAAAATTGATCTTATTATAGAAAAATTATAAAGAAAATATAAATTTTATGACAGAAAATTGGTCAGGTTATGTCAGGTAGGCTTGAATGGCCGAATCGATAATGAAAATCGTTCGTATACGTTCAGTTTGGGAGTTTGTCGTAGTTTCTTCCGCAATAAAGCTGCTTAAGAGCATATAAGCCTTTAGCAGTTTCCGTTAAGTAAAGATGCCATAAAAACTCCATGAGAATCCAAATGATATATAGGAACTAATAAGCACATTATTTTACTTTAAAATTGAATTCATTATAGAATATAGGTATGGCGTGCTTAGTTTTTAGCAGAGAACGTATATCATAGAGAAGGTTCACGGTGCGGCCAATTATCAAAATGTTTCACTTTTCGAAGGGGAACTGAAAACGAGCGTGTTTTACCACAGAAAATTATTAGTGTGTTTCACCACAACTAAACTTTCAGTGTTAAATGAGAAAAATAATGCAAATTCCAATGTTAAGAAATGTACGCTATTGAAATCGATCTATTTAAAGTTTTCAGACACGCAATGGTTTTAACGAAATCGGTCGAGATCTTCAAACCCTCACCGAAAAATTTAGGCACTACGAAAAATGGTTCAAATCTTTTAAGTGATAGTTCTTCTGTAAAGAAGAATACGTCTCCTCCAAATGACCTAATCTCTCTCTTTTGTCCTTGCCCTCATGGTGATAAACCGTCAGCTTCCAAAGAGCTCAATTCTCCAAAAGCTCTATCTAATAATCATACGTGTCTCAAAATTCAAGAGGCTCCCCCTACTAACTTAGTAGCATCTGTTAAACATTTCGTCGCGTTTAAAAATCCGTAAATTTAACTTCAATTATGATAGAAGTAAATAATTGTTTAAAATAGACGTATCTCTTGTAACATTCAAAAAGATCTCAGATAGCTCATTCTGGCCACCTGGAGCTTTTGTACGCGAATTTTAGCTTAGACTTAGAAATCATACTAAGGAAAACATTGTTACATTACAAAAGCAACCACCGATATAAAAAACTGATTGGTAGAAATTCGCTTAGCATTTATTATCAAAATGTTAGAGGCCTTAATACAAAATTAACCGACTTGTACTTAAACAGTTCCAATTTTAATTTCCATATAATTGGATTTACAGAAACATGGTTAAAACCTCACATTTTTGATAATAAGATTTTAAACAGCGAATTTCAAATATTTAGATATCATCGACTGAACAGAATCGGTGGAAAAGTTTTATTTGCCGTACATTCCTCTATCCCATCTGAAGATGTTCTTGCTCCAGGAACCGACTCATTTGAATTTAAATATATTAGAGTCTATGTTAATAGTTGCTTTATTTATTTAACTCTATCTTGTATACCACCCCATTCGGACTTATTTGTATACATGCAGCATGCTTCTTTAATAAATAGCGCTACTTCGATGGCAAATAATGCAGATGCAATAATTGTTTTAGGCTAATTCCATTTACCGTGCGCTTCGTGGAAAGCTTTCGGTGACTATGATTCGCAATCGGTCATGTTTTAATGAGTTTTTTGAAAAAATGTGCGAGTTGGGTTGATTTGATTCCGAATAAATTTGGTAAATGCTTAGATTTAGTATACGTTGATACCTCTTTAACGTGTTCCGTTATTCAGAGTAATCCTCTTGTTCTACCAGAGGACTCGTATCACCCTGTTTTGAAAATATCTATCGAAATCATAGGCAATACACGGAATAGTAATAATCAAAATTCTAGCTTCTGTACTCGGTTTAACTTTGCAAAAGCTAATTTTAAAAAGTTAAATACAGAACTTTCTACAATAACATGGCCTAATAATAATGGTGATATTGAATTGAATGTCTTGCATTTTAATAACATTATTACGAAATTATTTGAAAAGTATGTTCCAACAGTAATAGTTAATAAAAGTAAAATAATAAGTCCGTGGTTTTCGAAAGAGTTATATAAATTGAAAAACAGAAAACTCGAGCCTTTAAACATTAAAAAAAAAACCGGCTCAATTGTCGACTATTCTAAATATTCTGTATTGCGTCGACAATATTTTGATATAAACAAAAAATGTTATAATAATTACTTAATAAAGTAAAAAAGAATATTGTAAATAATCCAAAATCGTTTTATGATTTCGTCAACTCCAAACGCAGGATTTTCAAATTTCCGTCCGCGATGAAATACAAATATTTTATTTCAAGTGACAATGATATTATATCCATAATGTTTGCAAAATTTTTCAAGTCAAACTATTGTAATAATTCTTCTAAAACTTGTTCTTATCAGCACGTGCTGTGTCCGAATACTTTAGTTAGCGCTCCAATTATTTCTGAAGAAGACGTCCTACTAAATTTAAAAAAGTTAAAACCATCTTTTAGTTACGGCCCCGACATGATACCCTCACGCTTCCTAAAAAATAGTGCCAAATATATTTGCTTGCCTTTGACCAGGATATTTAATTCCTCTCTTAATCACGGTATATTTCCATTAATATGGAAACAGTCGTTTATAATTTTTTTGCATAAAAGTGGATTTAGGTCCAACATAGAAAACTATAGAGGTATCGCAAAACTATCAGTTATACCTAAACTTTTTGGAAGCTATCATCACAGACCATATAACCTTTTCGATTTCTCCGTTAATTTCTTCATCTCAGCATGCGGTCGCACATACACTCGCCAGAAAAAGTCTGCGTACACGCTAATATCTTATTTTTTCATCATAATCATATTAAGTGCTTTATTACTAGTCCATTGCATAATCCCATAGTTTTATAGGCAAATTTATAAAAAATAGTAATTTGGCAGCGCAGAAAAAATCTGCGTACACGTGTAACAAAAAGTTATAGTTTAACTTGTTTTCGTAAAAGTAACAATTTTAAAATATTTTTGTTCTATTCAGTTTGTTTTTAAATTAAAAATATTGAGTCTCGGCTAAAAAAAAGAAATTAGCCCCTCTGGAAGGGAAATAATGGTTAAACTTTTCGAAGAAAGAAAAACACCCTAAAATCGGTCGAATCGGCCGCTGGTCAATAGGTAAGTGCATAATGTTGTCGCGAAAGAGTACTTAAATATCCCCGGAGCTTTAGCAGAAAGTTATTTTTTCCGATGAGAGCATGTTTTGCGTCTTTGGAATCAAGGATCACTTCGACACTGTCACATTAGGTTATTACGTAGGGAATTTCAAATTTACTACTTGCACGCAGATGCGCGCACTATGCGCTGCCAAACTACTATTTTTTGTAAATTTGCCTATAAAACTATGGTGTCAGATTTTCAATAGACTAGTAATAAAGCACTTAATTTGATTATGATGAGAAAATAAGATATAAGCGTGTACGCTTTTCAGATATTATCAAAACTTTTAATGATCAAAGCAAATAATATGTATATAAATATATTATCAATAAAACCTATGTATGTGTATTTATTAAATATTTAGGTAATAATACAATGCTTACTTTATTGTATATTTGAATCATTATTATCAATTTGAATATATGATGTATATAATTAAATTGGAATTTGGCATTATGTGCTTTATTATAGACAGATTATCTAAAAATTAAATGCTAAGTCATTTGCGCATTGTTTTTGAGTCCCCTGATGTTAGTTGTGGTGAAACACACTAATAATTTTCTGTGGTGAAACACGCTCATCGTTTTCAGTTCCCCTTAGAAAAGTGAAATATTTTGATAATGGCCGCACCGTGAATGTTCTCTGTGATATACGTTTTCTGTATCAGATACTTTAATAGAAATTATGTCGACGGCCAAAAGCAGCTTAGCTCTTTCATATTTCAGTTTCCCATTTAAATAGCACAGGTCAATTTTTCTATCGGTTTCAATTCGATTTTTCGACATAAAACTTTGTAGGGAACAAAAAGACAAAAAAAAAGGGAAAACGTTAATTTCACCCCTTACAAATACAAAAGTTTTCCTTACAAGAACTTGGTTTGTTGCTATATGCTGTAATAGTCCGTAATAATAAAAAAGTTTTCCATACAGGACTTGATTTAGTGGTCTGATATCGACGGTACAGCTTCTTGGTGAAAAAAGGTAGTGTGCAAAATTTCGATCAATATCGCAAAAACTGAGAAAATAGTTCGCGTATATGGAGTGAGACAGACATACAGACATTAGGACAGGACTTTATCAATATATGGGAAGTAAGCGTGGTTGTAGTCCGACCCGTACACCGTACACTGATTCCTTTGAAGCCTTTAGCACCTTCTGGACTACGGAATTTTATGTTTCAGACGACATTGTATAGCGAGTTATCATTTTTTAAGTAGTTTTTAATATAGCCTTTAAAGGGGCGGGCGTGGTTATCCGATTTCACCTACTGTTTGAAGAAGTGCTGGAAGGACTTGAAGTTTGATCGATTGAGCTTTAGTGGTTTGTGAGATATCTACATTGAACCTATTAGAGACGAGCCACACTGGCTTAGTTATAGCCTTGTATAATTTTTCGCTGAACGGCATTTTATGGGCGGGAAAATTATTCAAGTTTCATCAAGATATCTCATTTTAACTAAAGTTATCGCTTGCACGGGCGGAATTCAACTCGCCTTGTCCTCATAGTGATTTATAAACATATAACTATATCTCTTTCGTTTAGTTCAGTTAAGTGAACTAATATAAATAATAAGCAATGAAGATTCTTGATCAAATAAGTTTTCCCTACACTTTTTTCCTTAATAAGATAACATTTTTTTGATACATTTGACTAGTGTTATGTAGGTGCTTAATTATATGAGCACATACATAATATAAGAATTGTGTGTTAACCAAAAGTAAATATTGTAAATCTTTTAGATATTTTGTAAGAGGACAAGAGGCAATGTAGCAGAAAACTTACCAATTGGCGAGTGGTTCGTAGATAAATTAAAATTAATTTTTAAGTTATATTATATGGATCTTAAAATCATCGAGAGATTGGTTGCCATGCTTGCAGGTACACAAACATATGAAATATATATGTATATATACGTACATTTATATTAATAATGTCTAATATTTTATTGAATCATAGAGATTTTCGAATATGTTTACTCAATCAATGAATTATTGGATACCATGTTCGTGGCATTAACATCATTACTGAAAATAGCATACAAAAAAAACTATCCCGTAAAAATAACAAGCAATTTAATAGATAGTGTACGCCTGATTTCAAAAAATTGTGAAGGGATTTGGATGAAGGATGACTTCATTTGCATTTGTATATCTTTGATGAAGTTTTTATCCTTTCCGTCGCTACAAATTCAATTCTCAGTGATTAGCACGATAACCTCATTAATGGATACTGGTTGGCTGAAAAGTTCTGCCACAACATTTCATATTAATGAGCACCATAATATGTGTGAACAGTTGTTTTCTGCAATCAATTGGAAAGATTTATTGGTATGTTTAATATAGTAATGTATACCTTATTTATTTATGGTTGTATATTATAGGACACTTCAACAGATTTAGCACAAAATCGTAACTCAGTAGTGATGCAACTCTTAGTGGCTCTATTTGCTTTTAGTTCACATTACCAGAAAAGTGCTTTAAATAAATTGGAGAATTTATATGCCACAAGGAAATTATCGGAAGGTAAAATCGATGTATATGTATTAGATTCTACAGATATAATTAATGCATAATTCTTCTCTATTTAATAATATAAAATTTTAGAGGACTTCTGCGAGTTTGTGCAGGTCTCTTATTTTTTCGGATGTTCACAGTCTCAGTTAATAAAACCTTATATAAATGATTTAATTACATCATGGATATCTAAAGAGTGGCCTATTTCAAAGTAAATTATTTTTGGTACATTTATTCGTTACATACATATTTATATTCTTATAAATTTTCCTTAGATTTCCGTATTTCTTTTGTTATTCAAACAAAGATGAATTCATTATGGATAATATTTCAATAATTGCCGCGTGTATGCTACTATATATTCCCAATGCAGATTTAAAAAAACTAAATAAATACGCAACTGACGAAGAACTTATAAAGGTATTTGATATTATATGTCTTGCATTAAAAATCAGTATATGGAATATATTTGGTTGTTTTTGTTGCTGTAACGATTATCCATACCTTGCTTGGGGGAAAGTAACTATCATCGAAATCACTTGATGGTAGGCCCAGTAAACGAGCTGTTTCGACGGGTTCGGACCAAAGGGAGAGGGCCGTTAAGTGAGTTGGATTCATTAGGCATGAAAAGAGGTGAATAGTCAGGGGTGTTGTGAAATCCAAGACAGATTTGCGTAGTTGTTGTAATTTTGGATTGCATTTACTTCTATGTTTGTATACATGCTTACTTTACAGATTTATATCACATTATTGACTGAATAAAGACGCATTTGGGTGTTAAATTACGTTTGTTACGTTTTGTAAATTCTCTTAAAATATCTTGATTTTTTCCATAAACACAATTATAACACTTTGTTTTATTCTTATGTTTTCCCCTATAGAAATAACGATAAGTTAAATCCTAACAATAATATAAATTATTTTCTTAACTTACATTTCAAATCTGTCAACGACTATCCTCTTGCTTTGTTTCTGATAACAAAACCGATAAAATTGGTTTCCGTGGCACCCAAAACCGATACAGTTTCTGTTTCGAACGTCAAACCAATAATATCTGAATTCATGACACCTACTATATTTTCTTATCGGTTTCAATTCTGATTCCGACAACTATCAGATTCTACAACACCCCTGAGTGTCATGCGGGGACTCATTTCATGCAGGACGTAGGTTTTGTATGTCAGGGTATATTCTGGATAAGTAAGAACTTAACCTGCTACACTATCCAGGACGAAGTTGCTCTAGGGTCACTCTTGTTTTATGCGGCAACTCCAAGTACGCCACACTGGGAAGGAGTCAATGAGGGTGTTAATAACTCTCCTTAACAGAGAATATGCGGGCCTCACTATGAAGATGATCGATGGGAAACATCAGGAGACTTCCTGTTATAGTCCGGAGCGCGGTGTTCTGACAGGTCTTCTCCATCTGCGTCGTGCTACATCTAGGTGACCGTAGTTAATGACCGCCCGGCTGATTGCTGTGTATGTTGCCAACAACGTCTCTTCGTCCCCAAGTGCTGGCGGTTAGCGACTTCAGAATCTTGTTGCGGCTCTGTAATACGTCGGAATATCACACCACAGTTAGATGCAACTTTTGCTCTGCTTGGTGTCATTTCCCGACGCGTTCCAGCCTACGCACCACACGTGAGTGGAGTGTGTCGTTATAGGAGTCTGCCCCAGCAACAACCATTCATGGCCAAACCACACAACCGCCCCTGTTGGTAATACAGCTGCAACAACCACCAACTCCTTAACTCCCAGGATCATTACCAACTTACCGCGAAAAACCCGACTTTTACAACTGAACTATAATTTTTAGTTGTTGTTGTTGTAGCGGCAGACTTCTGGCGAGTTGACAGTCCCTGGCCGGATAAAATCCGGGTCCGTTCCGGTTACGTAGACCTGACTGTCGTGGGAACGGTGTATAATATATAATATTTGGTCTAAATTATTGGTTATATAATATAATATGTACATACATGAATACTTACATATATACTTAGAATAAATATTTGTAACTTACAACACATCTTTTTCATTATGTAATAAGTCCAAAACCAGTGTATATAACAAACATTATTTATTACTTTACTTTAAAACTTTTGTATAGTAACCTCACCTTAAAATAACAAGCATTGTTATAGGGAAATATAAACATGAATGTTAATAATATGATTTAATGATATGTTTCCAGAAAGCACTTCCAATTTTAGAGGCATACATGCTGCCGCATAAGGCGTTATGTCCGGAGTCCCAAACCCAAAACTACAAGAAATATATTAGTGTGTTAAATGAAAATATGCAACGATTGGGATGGAAATTACCACCGTCAAGAATTATTCATTGGAAAACAATACATTTTTGTTGTAGTATTTTAAAAGTTGATAGTCTCTCTACGACATCCTTTGAGTTTCCAACGTTACATGGCACATCATCCTGGTATCACTTAAATTACGAATCTCTTAAACAATCTTTAAAATTATATCTGGTAAGTCAGGCTCTTCATAAAAAGTATACATTTTAAGTAGGGAAGCTTCAATTTCGGTTGCATCCGAACATTATATACTCTTTTTGTGAATTTTTGGACTTTAAGCGCGAATATCTCCAAAACTATAAGTCTATATGTATATATATTTTTAATCTGGAGAACATCCTTTATAAGCCTATACCCATTTTATCCCGGAATTCGAGAGATAATATACCAAAGCCAAGCCAAATAATATAACTAAGCCATAAATTAAGCTACATAATTTCAATTTAGTATAGAGGGAGAACATCTGTTGTACTCTCGCAACATTGTGAAACAGAGTATAATAGGTTTGTTCACTTGACGGTTGTTTGTAATTCCTAAAACTAATCGAGATAGATATGGAGTTATATACATATATATAAATGATAAGGATGACGAGACAAGGGTTAAAATCCAGTGAAGTGTTCGTCCGTCCGTGCAAGCCGAAACTCGTTGAAGTTTCGATACCTTTATTCGTTGGTACTATAAGGAGGTTGCCACGTCTACAAAGTGTCGTTAAGAGAAAACCCATAATGGATTATACCTAATCTACATATTAATATACAAAACTTTAGTACAAGGGATCAGGGTAGTGAAGGGCACCAGAGTACTAAAATTTTATTGAAAAATATGCATGGCCCTGCCCCCTAATAAATATAATGTACATATCTCACAAAAACCTTAAGCTTTATTAACGAAACTTCTACCAGCACTTCCTCATGCAGTGTGCAGATGAAATCACATGATGAGAGCGAGAGAGTCGGCCATTTTCCATATAACGGTTATGTTATAAATAAATATGTCAGATGCATTAAATTTTACACCCAACATAATACGGAGGACCTTCACAGAAATCGGTTCACGCCTACTTAAATACTACATAACGTATAAATGACAAATTTTAATTCCTTCTGACTTTCAGTTTATGGTACATAAATTAAGCACCAATAAGGTTATCGATATAACCCTTTGCACAAATAACGGATTTGACATATATTATTTCATGTCTGAAAATTTTCGATATCGGACCACAACTATACAAGCCCCCAAATACCGAATATGAGGACTACAGTGACTATGACTGACTTTACCGAAAATATTGATCTATTTGGGAAGTATACTATTGAAACTCAGAGAGAATCTTTTCCCAATAAAAATGTGCCCTTGTGGTAAAAATGGATAAAATCGGATCAATACTTCCCCTATCCCCCATAAACCTAATATAACAGTTTTAAAGCTCCCGGTCAATCATAAACTATCTTAATGAATCTCAGAGAGCATCTTTGACTGAGACTGACAAAACAAAGAACTACATTTTCAAGTATTTTAATACCAATTTTATTATCACCTTTAAAAAAGGCTTCTAAACCAACACAAGAATGCCAACGCTTGGTCCAATTTTCCATACGCTTATTATAAGCCTCGTCTGGATGGCCTTCAGTGCTTTATTTGCATTTTGGTTATTTCGGTTTCGGTTCAGTTTTGGAGCGTCAATCGCTAGATTTTTGGACCGTTTCGACGTCATATTCATAAACACATATACTCTCATTAATAATTATGCTGTTTCGATGATTTCACGACTTTCACTGAATGATTTGTGCCTATCAAATAATTGTGTCCGTGATAAAGTAAACTCCCCACAACTTAGTTTCAATGTATTCGTAACCGTGATCTCGTTGGGAACACAAAATTTCAAACTAACTCATTGATCAAAATTTTTTTTAAGGTTTTCGCGCAAAATTTCCGGATCAATTTTGAACAATAGGTAGTGACGTAAAAATTAATAAAATTGGTACAATACTAAATTCAACGCCCATATACCTAATATAGGAGTTGTAAGATATCATGTTAAAATTAACTGAACATATAACATTGTATCTATTGTAGTGCCAAAATGTGTGATATCGGTCCATGAATTAGTCAGTTCATAGCTTCATATGCCACACATAATGATTTTCGTTATTTTAGCAGACTTTAAGATCAGACAGTGAGTTATATTCCTAAAATTGTGTAAACACATAATAATATTCAAAAGTTATTTCAATCACTCGAGTCCTTCTCCTAGACCAAATATAGTGATTTCTGACTTTCCACCTGATGCTCAACTGTTAATGTGGTCAAAATGTATTATATTTTAATGAATCGATGATTGAAGTTTTCCTCATACATACACATAGCCAATAAAGTCTGCGTTCACCCGACACTATTTTTTAAGTGAAATAAAAACACAATGTAAATAGGTAATTCAGTTCAAATTTTCTACATGTATTTCTTCTTTATATTGTATTTTTAAGTTCAAAATGCAAAAACAAAAATGTATATTCCTATTTTCATTTTTGTGATAACGGGATAAGGAGAAGTAAACATAGGCACCATTAAGTCTGCGTTCAGCTTTTAAATTAGTTACAAAAGTATTAAAAATGATAACGAAAAATTAAATTCAATATTTTGTTGGATAGCCGCGTTGTTTTAAAACCTCGCTCAATCGATTTGGCATTGATCTTACCGACTTATCTGTTTCCTCAGCTGTAATCTGGGAACATTTTTCTTTCATAACACTGAGCAAAGCCTCTTTACTTGTTATTGTGTGCTGACGAATTATTTTTTCCAACAGATCCTATAGATGCTGAATAGGATTGAGGGGGCGTTTTAAGTTGTCTAGAAGCATTGTACAAGAGCCAAAGTCTAACTATTTCCGCAGTATGCTTCGGGTCATTATCTTGTTGGAACCAATACGTCGAAGATAATCCAAGATTCTCTGCACTTTGTTTCAAATTGTTTTTTAAAATGTTCAAATAACCCCATTTATCCATTGCGGATTCAGTAACTTCAAGCCCACACCACCAGGCGCCATGCAACCCCATACCATAATTCCGCCACCTCCGGTAATTAGTTGTACCAACAAGATTTTGCTCTTCAAGGGCAGTTCCTGACTTGCGCCACACAATTTGTCGACCTTTTATGCCAAAAATGCAAAATTTACTTTCATCCGAAAATATTACTTGTCTCCAGAATTCCGACAACTTATTTATATAATTATGAGCAAATTCAATGCGCTTTCGCCTGTTTACGAAAAAAATGTGTCGGGTTAACGCAGACTTTATTGGCTATGTGTATATACCAAATATGAGTGTAATCCTTCCGCAAAATTTTTTGTTATAAAGTGCAAGAGTATAAAATGTTCTGTTATAACCGAACTAAGGTCTTCCTTACTGAAAGTATATTCCCAGCTTTGATCCTTGCAAATTGCGAGAGTATAAAATGTTCGGTTAGCCCGAACTTAGCAGGTCCTTACTTTTTTAAATTCTCATCTAAAAGTGGTCGAAATTGGACTATCCATGTCCGACCAGATATGTATGAACAAGTAATATACGTTTTGACTAATTTCATTTTTTGTAGATTGATCATAATATAGATGAAAGCAAAACGAAAACGTTGTTTTCTCCACTTTGTAATCATCCCCTTCAGTTCTTAAAGGTTCTTGGTGCTCTTAAAGCAGACGTATACGCATGTATATTTTCTAATGAGAGAATCTCATGCTTTTATAAATATTGCACAGCAGTTGATATGATTATTGATTCGATTCCAACACATATTACTTCGACAAGAGAGAAAAATATTGCTGAGTACTTTGTTCGTGATGTGATTTTATTTTTATCTCAATGTCTTCAGACAGGTAAAAGGAAGAATTTATATACTGATAACATACTAAATTTTTTGTTGCAGTTCGATACCCCGAGTTGCAATTGACGGGACTTCTTTTTTTGCAATGCCTTTTCCAAAAGTCTTTTATATCAATCGGTGGAGGTAAAGAAGTGATTAATAATCACTTGAATGTGATAACAAAAAGCTTGGTAGCCATCGCTGAAACTGATTCCTTTGAAAAATCAAAATTATCTATGAAAATATTACACCGTTTAATTACCGATTTTAGCGAGAATACTGTGATTTTCACCCAACTACCGGCTACAGAGAACTTCATGGAACTATGTGAAATCCAAAGCAATAAATCAGCTTCTCCGAACAATATTAAAGATTTCCTAGACATTTTGGAATCTTCAATTTTAAACCAAAAATGCAGTAACGATACTTTAGGAACATTAAGACAATATGCAAGTTATAAAACTTATTTATTTGTAGTCTTTTTTTAAACGATTATATTTTATTTTTTTAGATAATCAAATTTAAAGATAATATATGCACAAATGATCAGCATTTTTGTGATTTGATCCGTCGATTATTGGAAGTTGTCTGCAATGCTCACAATAAATATTTACGTCTGGAGGCAGCGAAATGTCTTGGGGAAATTGGCTCCCTAGAAATAGCAAATACTTTTTACTATTTTGAAAAGAATTCATACTTTTATGACAACGTGAGTATGCACAGAGAAACAGATTTTGTCGAAAGACTCTTATGCTTGTAGGATAACGCTTAGATTTTGGAATTACTTTACAATTATTGACATTAGAATTTCTATGTATAATTCAGATACCCCATATTTACGTGCCGAAACATTCATTTCATTCATGCAATTGAAATTATTAAGAGTATATTAAAATAGCTTTCCATTTAATTAACGCGTGTATGAATATCTATTCTCTCTTTCCTGTTTAGATTACCAGTTCAATGGACAGTAACGAACTCTTTTCGGTAAGCGTTGCCAAAGTATTGGACAAAATATTGACACAGTTCAATACAAATACCTACGAAGCATTATTTAGAGTAACAATTGAGTTAATTAATTCGAAATGCACAAAATCTATTATAGGTTCGTATGTGTAACTGTTGAAGCATTTCTATATGAATGTTGATAATTAAAATAATTTCGAATTCAGGACTGTACCCATATTTGGCAATTTTTGAAAGTTCTAAGAAGGCAAATCAGGAGTGGGATCCAAGTTTTGGCATCGAACCTGTGGATTGGCTATGCATTTTAAATTCAACAGAGACACTAGAGTGGGATACATGGATTTGTGTGTTTGTTAGTAAAGTACTTAAAAGTTGCGGTTGGACAGCACTCTGCAACTTGGTTTCTCGAGATATATATTTGGCAAATGAAATACTTTTGCCTTTTATTACACTTTTAATGTCCAATAAAGGGCGACATATAGATAGTATTATGTCAATGCTCGCTCATTATTTCCAAACGTTGAATATGGTTCTTCGAAAGGGCGAAACCCATCAGATTGGAACTCATGAGATTTATAAAGACAAGCGAATAATAAAAGTATTTCTAAAAATATGTGAATGCATTCGTTTACATAATGAGTGGTAAATTATTTTAAGGATTTTTATAGCAAGTTTTTTAAAATCGGGTCTTTCTATTTTAGTTCTGTGCCAATGAATTTGCTGTATGTTGCTAAAGCAAGTAACCATTGCCAGGCGTTCTTTATGACAATTATGTATACTGAATTATGGGCACTGTCAGAGAGCACGTCGAATGATAATCAGTCCAAAGTAGAGGAGCATTTCAAAAATCCAGCATTTCAGGAAGTAGCAATTAAGGTGATACTCATTAATTTATTACGTCATGAAAATATATGAGAGTATAATGTAATGTTAAATATATTGAAATAATGAAATGAAATATAAATTGTTTATTTGTAGGCTTATAAATCCATTGGTTGTTACGATGCCATATCTGGGTTTCTCTCCCCCTTAAATTCTCGTCTGGAATTTTTAAATTTAAACAACGACTGGTCCGAAATGTTACTTCAAAACTCATTTAAGAATACATCGTCTAATACACTTTGTACTACAGCATTAAAACGAAACGGTATTTTATGTCTGGCTGATCTGGGCAATAAAGATACTGCTGATTCTGTGGACTATGAAGTATGTTGGAGACTATGTCAATGGGATACGCCCGTAGAAGGGCATTTGAAAGTGAATGTTGAAAATGATCCTGAATTGGAATTTAAGAAGCATCATTTCAATTCTTTAAAATGTCTGTATAATCGTGAACAACACAATTGCTTAGCGGCCATCGCAAACGCTCGACAATGCGTAATTAACAGTTTGATGGGAATAAGCACCGAATGTCTTCAAAGTGTTTACAAATATCTAACTTGGTTACACATACTTCAGCAGACTGAGGATTTTTGTCAAGTAATTTCATTTCATTAAATGAAACTATAGTGACAATATTTGATAACTATATAAATGTAAATTATAGGTCCAGTTTGTTTCCGAAGTAGATATTAAATCGATATTTTCAAAGTGGCAGTTGGAAAATAAATTAAAGTATGGAAACTTTTATTGCAAAGAACTTGTACTGTCGCACCAGATAACTCTATTTAGCACAGCTGGAGTCCGTGGTCAAAGAAGGATAACTGATTTTTTCAAAGTAAGTACATATGTGAAAATGGATTTGTACAATTTATTTTATACACTTATTTTAATATAGTATAGCCCGACCGAAACTGGTTTACTAAATATCATTAGAGAGTGCCAAAAATCAGGTGAAATTAATTTGGCGAAACGTAATATATTAACCCTTAGAGAAGCAGAAATTACAAACGAACACGTAAAGGTAGATATTTCACCAAATTAACAACATTAAAAACACCAGGAGAAAATTTTAAAATTAAATTAATTATTACAGCTTAATTTATTACTTGAAGATGCAGAAATTTCTTTTCGATGCGGTAGTATTGAAATATCTGAATCATTGTTAAAGCATACATTGACGCATAAAGACCTAGGCGCTTGCCCACAACAAGCACGTGCTCTCCGAATGTACGGAGAATTTCTCTTGGAGACTAATTCGCAAAGTTTTGAATACGTTCTAGAAAAAATGTTTAATAGATCTATGATTTACCTAGAGAAGATATTAAAATCTCAAAAACACAGTGCTAATGACGAATTAAGTTTTTTGTATTTAGGAGATCTAAAACCAGCTGAATTTGAAAAGGAAAACCGAAAAGAAGCCTATCAATTAATAGCGAAATATGCCGATCGTGAATACATGCAAGTATGACTTTGTTCACACGAGGACTTTTTTGTCGCCCAAACAGGGACTTGGCGAGCGGACGCTTTGTGTTGTTCTTCGTAATAGTTCGCTGCGACGCAATTCGGCATTCCTTTTCATTTTGAAAATTTTTCCATGGTTGCAACGGCGCTCGGTTTCAAATGAGTACGATATGTTCGGAGAAATTTGAATTTTTTTATCACCTTTTTTTAAGTTATATGCAAATATGTATAATATAATAGAAATATTTGAAAAAATGGTGAATAAGTATAAAAATTAGCTAATCAAAAATATGTTTGTGCACGCCTACATGAAGCGTTAAAGAATTTGAGAATGTGATTTGAAAAGGAATGTGGAAATTGTCCGATTGACTAGTGTCGTTCGTGTGAATGCAATGGGCAACACCAAACGAGAGTTTTCCGATAATAAGCGACAAAAGAGTTCGTGTGAAATCCTGTCTATGTAAATATACATATATGTCTGACTCAACTTCACTGATTTCTCAATCACAATCAATTTGTTTGTAGTCGAATGCGTACATCAATTCTGATGAATTTAAACTGAAATGTCAAATCATACAACAAAACAGACAAACAGCGGATTCAATTGGTCGACAACACAAAGATCGTGATATTAACCACGGTGTAATCATAATGAAAAAGTATGCAAATTTGGATGAAACGGAAATAAAATTTATTGAGGAGAAACGCACAAATAACTTGTGTATTGCTGTTAAGAATTATATAAAATTTTGTGAAATTGATTCTGGATTTTCTAATGCTGCAATATATAGGATAATATCATTGTGGTTCGCCAATAAGCAAGATCAAGCATTGTATAAAGAAATAAAGGATAATGTGAATATAATTCCTTCATATAAGTTTATTTGCGCTTTGAATCAGATTACCGCTAGATTAAATACGAAACTCGTGGATTTTATTACAATCATTAAAGAAATACTGGTTAACTGCTTACAAGATCATCCACATCACACACTTTACCAGTTGTATCCACTAATTTTTGATGATACAGGCGGAAAAACAAATAAAAGTCGTTCGACCATTGCAGCCGAAATAATTACAAAAGGGCGAAACTCGTCAAATGCACAACCCGCAAAACAGTTGGCAATGATGTTTCCTGGTGCGCAAACTGTTAAAACAGTTACACATAGTAAATTATAAATAATTAATTGTTTTTGTTTCAGCTTTAATTAAGTTCGCAGATACTGACTGTGGAAAGGGCCCCACTATGTCGTTATGTGATAAATTAAAACGAATGCAATGCTTAGACGCTGTTCATTGCCCGACAATTGAACTTCCAGTATTACCTAATAAGGATTACACAATAATAAGTAAGTATATTTATTCTAAAGTAACTTACTTATTTGTAATCCATTTTCTTCTTCTTGTAACCTTATCATAAATCTACGAAAAAACTGGCATTATTCTACTTTAAAAAAAAATTAAATTAATATTATTTTGAATTCAAAGAAATTTTCTGTCGTCTGTTGCCACAATAGAAAAAAATTCAAAAAATATCGATTTATTTCCTTTCCCATGACCACCATATAAAACAACCAACTAATTCGTGTTCTGTGCGGTCAATTAATTTGAGAATCTGAAATGGCCCATTCACATAGAACTTTCCCCACTTTGCTTAACTATTCATACTTTATCAACGAAGTGAAAATATCAAAGAGAGTCAAAAAGAGTCCAGCAACTCGAGTCTAGTTTTCATTTCATTTAGAGCATTCCTTTTCACAAAATTTTCGTAAATAATTGTGCGGTTCGACTGCGCAACGCTTAGAGCGTGTTGCATATTTAATTTGTATGTTGGGATGATGGTCTCACATTTTGCTTGCAATGAATTGCCATGAATATGGTAGAACAATATGCATAATACCTACCCGCTTAATAGTTTCAAAGAAATACTTAAGACGGGAATTCCCTAATCCACCAGAATATATTGAATACCCGCTACTAATATTTTCAAGGCCAAATTTATAACAGGAATTTCCTAATCTAAATTAAATATTTTTTAGTATCTTAATTTTCTCCTTATTTACAATTTTTCAAAATATTTCTATTATTCTATGCATACATATTTGCATATTACATACAAAAAATAGATAACAGAATTCAAATTTGTGAACGAATTCATTTGAAACCGAATTATTACGAACAAGAACACAAAGCGTGCCACCCGAACGCGAGTGGCACGGTCCCTTCGTCTTTCTTCGTCGTCCCCTCGACTTCAATAAACCAGTTTAGGTTACAGAAGAATCTGTGTGTGAAAGCAGAGTTACTTGGCAAAGCGTAAAAATATGAGGGTTGTTCATCATTTTACTTCGCATTACTGCGTTTCACTTCGATGTAAATGGACTCATACAAAAGCACACATCGAACTTTTCTGTCAACACTAACGTCTGACGCAAAGCGAAGCAAAAGTTTTATGTGAATCAGCCATTAGTTGCAAACAATTTTAGCTTGAGCACCATCGATAAATGGAGTGTGTGCTTTAAATATTGTGTAATAAATGACGAAACACCCAGCGTAATGACGATCACCTTACCAATTAGACAGTACCGACAATTAATAAACTGAGAATTTTCGCAGCAACCCAGAACAATCTGCAATCCTTTAGCACTCGAGCAAAGTAGAAAGGAATGTTGTTGGTAAAATCTCAATATGATTAAATTCTAGATAGATTACAATCAGAGTTATACTACGATAAATGGAACATTTAAATAATATAGAACACTTGTACAATTATTATATTTAGTTATGTTCTCATATATCGGAAAATATAAATGTTACAAGCTCGATACCGACTGTAACAAATCCGTCTTATAGTATTTTCATATATGTATATTATAGGTATTGTACGGTGGGAAGAAAGCGTGTCACTGGTAGGGGGTATAAACGCTCCAAAAAAACTCAAGTGTTTATGTTCTGATGGAAAATCACGGCCTCAACTCTTAAAAGGTCGAGATGATTTACGTCAAGACGCAGTAATGCAGCAATATTTTTCACTGATGAACACACTATTGTGCTACGATCCGAAAACAAGCGAACGGAAAATTAATATTCGCACTTATAAAGTTGTACCGCTCTCAATGAGAAGTGGGATATTAGAGTGGTGTGAAAATACTGTACCGATCGGTGTGTATTTGGGTAGTGGAAGCGACAAAGCTGGCGCACATCAGAAATATCGGCCTGTTGATATCACACCTTATAAGTGCCGTCAAATATCTATGGTAAGAGTTCCTTTCGGCGATGTTACATCAGCGCACTCCCAATATTGTCGAAAATTTACTTAACTAACTTCTCCATTGAAGTAGTCGATTAATATTTTAGTATAGTTAATTAACCTTTTTATTTGTGTTTAGCAACATCTTAAATCCGACATACAAAAGCGACTGTCAATTTACGAGCAAATTTGCGCACAAATAAAGCCAGTTTTCCATTATTTTCTGCTGGAGAAATTTGTAGTTCCAGGCATTTGGTTTGAACGACGCCTGGCTTACACCAACAGGTCACTTTTTGTTAATAATAAAATTATAAATGTATTAACTTTTATATATTTTCAATATAGCCTGGCTGTGAATTCCATGGTTGGCTTTGTAGTTGGTCTAGGCGATCGACATACTCAAAATATATTGATTGATGAGAAAACTGCGGAAGTGATTCATATCGATTTCGGTATTGAAAATTGCGAGCAATATACTTAGAAAATGTGTTAAACGTGTATTTAATTGGTTGTAGGAATTGCTTTTGAGCAAGGAAAAATAATGCCAACCCCAGAAACTGTACCTTTTCGCCTAACCAGAGATATGGTTGCGCCAATGGGCATTTGTGAAACAGGTGGGGTATTTAAAAAAGCATGCCAATCAACACTGGAAGTTTTGCGAAAAAATCATTCCGTAATAATTACAATTCTTGAAGTTTTACTATATGATCCGCTATATATTTGGAAGGTAGTGCCAACACCCACTGGATCTAAAGGTAAACTTTTATGAGCCTTATGAATTTTATTTACAGGTAAATGGTTAAATGAACCTGTTTTCAGATGATGAGAAAAATCTAACTGCACAACGTGCTCTTTTATGTGTTCAGCATAAGTTAGAAGGAAGGTTAAGTAACGTCACAGGTACCGTCAATACTGATATTCAAGTGCAAAGATTAATAAATGACGCTGTTTCTAAACAAAATCTTTGTCGTCTATACCCTGGATGGGATCCGTATTTATAGATACAATTAAATATATTTTATTTAATCATTGTTTATTGATGTTTGTTTATCGCACATATTTTATAATAAAAATTTAATTTGAACTCACAATAAAATTAATAGTGACGCAAATTAATTTAGAAAATAATGGTTAAGGTTGAGGGAGATGAGGTTGTTATTCATCAGGTTTGAAAATAATGCATAAAAAAATAATTAAATTAACTTTTGAATTAAGTATTTTTTTATTTTGTAATCCCAAATATGTGATTAAAAAATATAAAACAAAAAATGTTGAAGACCATAATAAATTTTTTTTATAATTTTTATTTCAAACTACCGAACTGAAAATCAAAATAGAAAAATTATAATCCCAAGCACATAATTAATAATTAAAAAAGGAATTGTTTTAAAATTAACATTTTTAGCCGTTTGCGTCCTTCATCCAAAAAATAAAATTTTTAACCTAAATGTCTTGGATTAAAGGTAAAAATGAAAATTGAAAACTAAAATCCAAAATTTTTGAATCCAAAAATTTACAACCCTGTTATTCGTTGGATTTTGAAATATTTCTCTTTGGTAGGGAAGAATTGGTAAAACGCCCTTTACTAGAATGATTTTTGGCAAAGTTTAGTAGTAGTAAAGTAGTTTTAGTCGATTCAATTTAGGAGGCCAAAATTCGTGTGTTTTTTGTGATTTTTTTTAACTGAGAAAGAATCCTTAGAATTCGTTTAAGCTTGTAGGGTAGTTTATTGCTATTTTGAACTAAACTTTTAAATTTTTCGAAGCCATTTTCGCCGGAAGTGGTGGAATTAGAGAGTGGTGTCCATTGACGATCGCCATCAGAGTCGGCGCTGGCGGTACACCTAGAGGTCACAGTTTTGATCTGCAATCATTCAGTTTTTTTTCTTTCGTTAGTAACATATTTTCTAAGAATATGAACCAAACTCTGGCCAAAAAAATTGTGTCAAACACAAGAAGAAATCCAAAAAATCTTCAGGAGTGACTTAAAAAGACATTTCAAAACGTTTAAAAAAAGCCAGATGCATTCAAAAGCAAGGAAGTTGGGTGCCATATGAATTAAAGCCAAGAGACGTTGAAAGATTATTTTGCATGTGAGAAATGCTGCTCGAACGTTCGTTAAACACTCATTAAATTGCAGCAAGCGATTGCCGAAAAATGCACGGAATTCGCGATTAGACACGAGGCAATAATTTTCCATCATGACAATGCTCGGCCTGATGTTGCAAGACCAGTTAAAAACTATTTGCAACAGCGGCTGTGGAGTTTTGCCTCACCCGCCAAACTTTGCCCCTTCTGGCTACTCTTTGTTCCGGTCGATGCAGAAAGTTCTCAGTGGAATACGGTTCATATCAAAACAGGGTATCAAAAATTGGCTTAATTCATTCTTGACCGCCAAGCCGGGGCAGTTCTTTTGGGATGGAATTCATAAATTGACTGAAAGATGGGAAAATATTATAGCTTTAGATGGACAATAATTTCAATTATACTGTTGAACATGTTTTACATTAATAAGAGTTCAAATTTAGAAAAAAGGAACCCGCAAAGTACACTAAACAACAATAAATGAAGACATATAGAACTGATCTCAAAAACCGTATTGGACTTAGAATTATAGTTTAAAGGATGTTGATGCTTCAACCGATTATGATGACTAGATGGTATAAGCATGCTGATGCTAAAGCATCTAGGCCTGACGGGAGTAAACTACCTCACCAAGGTCCTCAACTTTATGATGACTAGATGGAATAAGCATGCTGATGCTAAAGCATCTAGGCTCGACGGGAGTAAGCTACCTCACCAAGGTCCTCAACTTGTCGATGTCCACTCTTCAAATACCCGATGTGTGGAAAGTCGGAAGAGTGGTCCCACTACTGAAACCTGGGAAACCGGCCAACAAAGGGGAGTCTTATCGCCCGATAACTCTCCTTTCCCCAGTCGTGAAGACACTTGAGGCCTTGCTACTCCTGACGTTCACTCAACACCTGAGTCTAGCAGACCATCAGCATGGCTTCCGAAAAATGCACAGCACCACCACAGCACTTAGCGTCATAAACGCCCAGATAATTCGTGGCCTAAACCAAAAGCCACCCTGCGAGAGGACGATCCTCGTAGCGTTGGACTTGTCAAAAGCTTTTGGCACAGTCAATCACACAACGCTACTTGAGGACCTAGAGCAACCAACGCTCCCTCCAGGACTGAAGCGGTGAACCATGAACTACCTGAGCTGTCTGCATTCATCCGTACTGTTTCGAGGCCAAAACTCCAAACTTAGAAGAATTAAACAGGGGGTTCCACAGGGCGGTGTCCTCTCCCCACTTAATTTCTACATTTCGAAACTCCCCCAACCACCAGTGGGAATTTCCGTGCCCTCGTACACGATATTGACGTCGGGCAATGGAATCGAATTCTTCTCTGCAAGGAGTCTGACACTCTCACGCACTAAATCCACAGCGACCATATTCACAAATTGGACGAAGGAATACAGACTGGACCTGAACATTTTAGTCGATAGCACAAAAATTCCGACGGTTAATAACCTTAAAATTTTAGGCGTTACATTCGACAGCCTGTGCTCCTTCACTCCTCACAATACCGCGATAACTGCCAAAGTATAGAGCTGCAACCAAATCTTCAAATCGCTTGCCCGCAGCTCTTGGAAAAAGACAAATAAACGTTGCTGCCAATATACGAGGTAATCGGCCGGCCGGTCCTAAACTATGCATCACCAATATGGTCGCTTGGATGTAGTGCAACGTAGACGAGGAATCTTCAGACTTGTCAGAACACTGCACTACGGACTATCACGGTATGCCTCTTGATGTCCCCAATAGAACACCTGCACAGTGAGGCCCTTATGCTTCCGGTTAAGGAACATAACGAACTCCTCTCCAAGCAGTTTCTGCTGGGGTTTTTTCGTAGAAATCACCCCTGCAGTCGTCTGCTTGAAGCGGAACCGCCTCCTAGGAATATCAAGAGGTCATTCCTTGATTACGACGACGACATCAGACAGTACGCCGACCGGACTTCGGACTCAACGAACTACAGACAAGCACTGACCGCCATTCACAGTGGAGCCATTAACACCTTCATCGACTCCCTCTCAGTGAATGGCGTACTAGGAGTCAAACCACCACCCATAGCAGACGTAGAGCTCGAGTTGCCTCGCGAAACCAGAGTGACCCTCGCGCAACTTCGTTCTGTATATTGTAGCAGGTTAAACTCGTACTTATCCAGAATAGACCCTGACATTCCAAACATATGTCCTGCGTGCAATGAGGCTCCGCATGATACTAACCACCTCTTTGCATGCCCAACAAACCCAACTCATCTAACACCCTTTTCCCTATGGACCCCCTCAAAACAGCCTGTTTCTTGGGCCTCCCGTTAGATGACCTCGACGACAACCAAACTATCGCTTATCATCCAAGCGGGGACTAGATAACCGTTACAACAACAGCTAGATGGTATACTTTAAATAATATTGATTCTTAGCACCTTTTATTCAAACTACATAATTATCATATTCAGATAATCATTATAAAATATGAGAGGAACGTCAGCTGTACACTATATGCTTACATATGTATGTACGAGTAACTACATGATCAGCAATTTTAAAGAAGTTTATCTGATAAAATAAAAATTCTGTTATGATAACGTTACTTGGATAGAAGACTCACATTTTCATATATTTAATATTGCACTAAGAACAGTAAATTAACATTATCAAATACAAATTGTGAAAAAAATGTGTTACTTCTTGAATGATGTTACTCAATTTGTTAACAGTTTTCATTCTCTTTTCCGATTACATACTTCTTTCTTTTCAATCAGTTATTAAAAATGTTATTTAACATATTATATTAAATAAGGAAATTAAGGACGGTTAGCCTCTAGAATTAGGCATGGGCTATTTGACTGGAATCCTTCTAATTCTAATAAGTCATGAATTTTAGTTGTTTGTTTGGTTTCACAACATTTTGTAATTTGATTTAATTATAACCAATTTCAAACTGCAAAACTTATATAGATATAGGGTTATGTATATATAAATGATCAGGATGAAGAGACAAGTTGAAATCCGGGTGACTGTTTGTCCCTCTGTGCAAGCTGTAACTTAGGTAAAAATTAAGATATCTTTATAAAACTCGGTACACATGTTTCTTGGTACTGGACTTGGACCACTGCCACGCCCAAAAACCGCCATTAATCAAAAACAAATACATTGCCATAATTAAGCTTCCCAAAAACATACAAGACTTTTATTTGGTATACAAGATCACATTAAGGAGGGGCATTTGCAGTTTAAATTTAAAAAAAGTGGTCGTGGTCCCGCTCCCTAATAGGTTTAATGTACATATCTTCTAAACCGCTAAAGCTATAATAACAAAATTCACTGAGAACAAATGTTTTTTGCAGCTCTATCGACAGTGTGAAAACACTGTGCCCGCCCACTTTCCATATAACAGTACAGTTAAAAACTACTAAAGCGCGATAAATCAAGCACTAACACGCCAGAGACATTAAATTTTATCTCTGGGATGGTATGCGATGACTTTAAAGGAACCTCATTCAAAATTAGACAGTGGGATTGGCACAGCCCACTTCTAGGTGAAAAGCCATATCTTGGGATCTGCTTAACCGATTTCAACTTAATTCTCCTTATCATATTTCTATGATATAATGCGAAAATGGGTGAAATTGGATTACAACCACGCATTTTTCTCATATAACACCATTTTAAAATTCTTCTGATTCTTTCACTTTCCCCTGTGCAAATCAAGCAGCAATGATTGTATCGGGGTAAAACTTTGCGTGAATAATGCGTTTAGAATATGCCACCTTGTGATCAAAAATTGTCTAAATCGAACCAAAACTGTTCAAGCCCCTAGGTACTAAATATGTGGATACCAGTGCCTATAGTTAACTTTTTACCGAAAATATAGGTCAATGTGTAAGATATATAATTAAAATTCATATAATAAAATAAATAAATGAAACTCTCGATAATAGTATGGTTTTGTGTCAAAATGGGTTGAATCGGATCAATATTTCCTATGGCCCGCATATACCTAATATACAGATTTTTGAACTTCCGGGTGACTTTATACCGCATATATCGGCCAATATGTGAGTTATCTCAATGAAAATGAGAGAGCGTTTTACTCATAACAAGGTATCTTTGTGCCTAAAATGGATAAAATCGGGTGAAAATTTTACCTAGCCCCCATATAAATATTATCAGGATTTTTGAACATTCGTCTGACTTTAGTCCATAGAAATGGTAATGGTATGTGAGGTACCTTAAAGAAACAGTGGGAGCATTTTATTAAACTGTGGCATGTTAGTAGTTTGTGATATTGGCAAAAATTGATCAAATCTGGTTAATACTACCCTCAACTTCCATATACTACTTATATTGCTTTTCGTTATTCTAACCAGTTTTTTGCCGAATATGTCGGTCAGTGAGTATCAATATTTCTTTTATATATAAAATTGCTTTAAAATATGTTCGGGAGTATAGCTAAGCAACGTCAAAATTAATATCTTTCTCTATCCCCAATATATATATGATTTCCGTCTTTCATCTTTACTTTAAAATGTGATATTTTAATAAAATTAATTGAATAAGTTTTCTTAAAAGTTATGTGGTTTGACGCTGAATAAGAATGAAATTAGTATAGACCTTGGTCTAAACCTCACACCTTCATATAACACACCTATATATTATATATTCAATTCCGATTCTCTGGTTGAGGTTTTCCACATAAGCTTATAATATAAAATTTAGCCACTTTGGTCGAGTTATTATCACTTTCATACATATGTATATCTCACTTCAAGATGCTTTTTTTTCAAATATAATTTTCGCTGACGCGAACTAAAGTATAGCAATAAAACTGAAACTAAGTGTATGGCCTATAAGAAGTATTCTGGTTTAGAAATTAAAAAACATATACAATACAAAATTCCGAACGGCAAAAAACAGGGAAATAACGAAACATATTTTTCAAACAGCCGAATTTTTTTTTCCCCCCAAATTCCTCTTTCTTTTTAATACTATAATTGATTTGTACTCTTTAAATATCAATGAAAAACAAATAAAAAACTGTATGGAAAAAATATTTCTTGTTGTTTTTTTATCGGGTCCGAAAAAGAGCCTAAAATTCGGGCTTCTAAACCAGAATACCACCTTAATATAAGTTAAGCAGATACCAAATTTGATTGTAATTTAATCACGATTTCATTTAATAATGGATAATAATAATTCTTTCTCAACATTTTTTAATATCAGGTTTTGCCACACCTGAAGGAATTTCCTGGCCTTTGATTATTGCGAATTGCAAGAGTCTAAAATTGTCGGTTCCGCAGTTGTACCCATTATACGTTCTGGGCATCATCGTTTTTGAAGAAGGCAAAGAAGAAATAGGACACAAGAAATGGTCTCGAAAATTATATATCTATATATTAATTTTGAAGCTATTTTGTCCCAAAAACCTACATATACGAAACACATAATATTTTTGTCCTAAAGTGAGGAGTACTTAGGTCCGTATTGAAAAACTTAAGTGAAAAAAATATTCGTATCCTAATATATAACGCTAGAATAGCATTACTGTTGCTATTATCGCAACATTTATATGGACTGACATTCTTCATTTTGTCGAACAATAATTGCCCTACATCTATTCTGTGATAAGTGGAATCAAATTCTCTAACAAAAATTGCTTCTACTGCTTTCAAATAATCTACAAATCCCTGTGGGAAAAATCTACCTCAGCATCATCTACCTCATTACTACTTTCTAACCCTAGCCTGTTGACCGAATGTTCAGGTCGGGGAAGTCCTTGAAACTTTTGCCACGATAAGTCCTGCGTTACACAGTCATTACACTAACTTTCTATTAATTGATACGAAGTATTAGGGGAAAAACTTTCGTTATTGTTAATAGGTTCGCAGTTTCCGTTCGTTACTAAATTAACGTAACGCAATCCCCACGATTTCCTAAATAAATTGCAGAACATGTAAGGTGTTATCCTTACACTTCTACCACCGCCTCTCCTAATTTGTCCAAAATAATTTTCAAGACTGTCTTGACATACCCGTCTCGTCTGTATATGTTGGAAACCTGAGCGTGACAAGAATCGCTACAATCGTTTTAAACTATTTATATATATTAAGGATCCAACCCTTAAGGTAATGGAGGAGGAAGTAATGTCAGCCCCGGTGTCATCGCTAACCCTAATTGTCTTTAAAAGTTTTATAGCCTCATCTAATAACTGAATTTGTTCGGTCGTTGCCGAAAAAACTTTTTTGCTAGGCAAAATAGCTTCAAAATTGCTACTATTAAAAATGTCAAAAACTTTATTAATAAATAAAATATATTCCGCCGTATTGCAAAAACTAGGCGAAGTACAAGTTAAACGACCGAAACTATAAATGGATAACATTCCGGAAGCGACTGTGTCACTGAAGATTTGTCCTGCAAGTTTGACACTCATTTTTTGAAAATTATTGGGAAAAATATGTACATCTGAAAGTTTCGGTGCACAACGAATAGGATTTTGTGAATCTTTTTTATAAAAGTGCACTATATCGGACCAACTTATCGGACGAGACTTGAAATTTACTTTATTTTAGAATTTTCGAGACAATTTCTTGTATTTTTCAAAAGGTGGGGACAGTCATTGAAAAAAATATATCCTTGCCATTTACTTCAAAGAATGGGTGTTCTTCTGAAACACCCAAGACTCTAGCTAAATTGAGAAAATTAGATCCCTGATCACAAACAAAATGGCATGGATTAAGACCTATGTTTTGCAACTGGGTAATGGTCTCAAAAATATATTTTTTGGCTACATCCCCTTTACAGGAACCATGGACAATAAAATATGATAGGGGGTGAGACCACGGCGCTCCACCAATACCTTGGACCATCAGAGTCATTGCACTATTACCTATTCTACTTGTGCGATTTTCAGCGCCATAGTCCTCAACTCCTACAATTTTGTCAAATTTAGGTAAATATTGCATGTGACTCTTAAGTGCCATTTCGTCACACAAAATTGACACGAATTTTTGTTCCTGACTAAAGCCCCGGCTTTTCAACTCTAAACACCTAATGCTGCTACTATTACATCCTGAATCACGGGGCCATTCCGAAACAAACTCGTCCAGAGTTCTCTCATCCGGAATCCTAAGGATTGGCTTAAGGTGTCTATAAGCTAAAGGTGAAAGGAAGTACACACCTAAAGCCAGTGTTTTAAAATAATTGTCGTATCTACGACCGTTAGGGTTTCGATTAAAATTTTTAACATTATTTTGCACAATGGCGCTTATCTGTGGAGGAAAATTACTACAAAAGTGACCTATTACATCAAAACTTTCCTCTTTCTCCTTTAACTCATTTTGTAATCTTTTATATTTCCTAGCTGAATCTTGTAATTGAAATTTGAGGTAACTAATTTCCCTTTCCTTTTCTTCTAGTTTATTTTTTAACTCAAAATTTTCCTCCACCAATTTCTGTTCCCTAAACGCCCCTGATATTAAATTCAAATTTGTTTGGATTCCTATATCTTTACAATGCATTCTATCAAATAACCCTATTTCTTCCTGGGCTTCTTTTACCACAGATGCTAATAACATTAAATTGTTGGAGATATCGGGCGATTCCGCAACAACTGGCAAAAAATCTTCATTACCCAATTCGATTATTGAATTGGGACTAAAAACCTCTTCAAAACTGGGTTCGGACACATTTGGCAAATGTATGTCCGGAACCGCATTTTTTTTTAATTTCTTTTCTAATTTCATATGAATGGAGAAGTGTCGATCGCACGCAAACAAATATTTATTTTTAATATGTCCTACACCCAAGCGTTGCAGCCAAATCAAATATCTAATTAAAATATAAATAAAAAAGTCCTAAGTCTTACAACCAAAATAAATTTATTGAAAATTTAGCAAATTTCTACACTATTTTTACACTTTTCTAATTAACGGATAAAATAAAAATCTATTGCAACAATTTATTTCTACTATTCTACAATAGTAAAACTTTACAATAAAAATATTATACATTTTTTAAATTATTTCTACACTAAGTAATACAATCATTATTTTATTAAAATTAAATACATACGTTTAAAAATTTAATAATATCATGCATTAATACAATATTTTCTAGATTAGAGGATACCATATCCTTATAATATTAATAGTTTCAAAATCTAAATTTAAAAAATTTACCAATAACCTTTTAAACTTTTGGACTAACCTGTCTTTATCCTTCTCCATACAAGGAAAGTTGAACGTATGCTGTCCCCCCTCGCATCCCACAACGCATTTGCGTGTTTTCGGCATTTTTCTACAAAATACAAAACACTGAATTAGAATATATCACAAATATAATATCACTATATCACTATTTATTGAACGCAAATAATTTATTTGAATTTACTTTTATCATTATAACAATACGTACCAACTGGTTCACTGAAATTCTATTTCACACTGAATTCTGTCGGTTATTTAAAGCGGTATTATTTCTGGCATCCCGCCTTATTTGACATCAGCTGTTCGAAATTCCCTGATTTTAATAATCAGGGAAAGAGAATAACAGAAAAATCAGCGAAAATGAAAGAGTCTCGCACCCTTTTCAGCATTCCTGTTCACTTTCAAATTTTTTTAATGGTTGCAAAAAATTTGTCGGTTTCAAATGAATATATACCATTTGTTCAGAAATTTGAATTCTGTTATCCATTTTATGTATGTAATATTCAAGTATGTTTGTATGCATAGAATAATAGAAATATTTTGAAAAATTTTAAATAAGGAGAAAATTAAGATACTCAAAAATATTCAATGAAAATTTTTAATAGCATTTATCGGTATTGTAATAATATACGAGTATACATAAAAGAATTTTAATAAAAATGGTAACCTTAAGCTTTTATATTTACATAAAATATTAAGATGCTTTCATATTTATTTCTTTTAACCGCAAAGGATTTAGTTCGAATATCATTTTATTTAAAACAAGAATTGTAATTAATTTAAGGATGTTTAAGTATAAACAAAAAAAGGAGTAAAAAAAATTATGGATTTTTAATACTTTCCAAACCATTAGGAAATTCCTGTTATAAATTTAGCCTTGAAAATATTAGGTCCAGTAAAAAGTTCGTTCAGTTTTTTATTGACTTTCGAAAGATGATAACTTTGTGTACATTTGTCCGATTTAAGTCGAATATGCGCCGTTTTGTTCGTAAACTTGTTGCCAACGAGATGCCAACATCATTATAACCCTCTCGTAGAAGGCTGCGTCCCTATTGGCAAAGAACTCGGAGAGCTAATTTTCACAGGCCTCTCTTGAGGCCAACTTCTCACCATTAAGCGCGTTCGCCATGGACAGGAAAAGATGGTAATCACTTGGTGACAGATCCGGACTATAAGGTGGGTGCATTAGGACCTTCTATCCGAGCTCCCAGAGCTTCTGGCGCGTCACTAAAGACGTGTGTGGCCTGGCGTTGTCCTGATGGAACACAATTCGGCCTTAGTTGATCAAAGATGGACTCTTCTGGATGAGCGCTACCTTCAAGCGGTCCAGTTGTTGGCAGTAGAGGGCCGTATTGAGCGTTTGGCCATAGGGGAGCAGCTCGTAGTAAATGATTCCTTGCCAATTCCACCAAACACACAGCAACACCTTCCTGGCCGTCAATCCGTTTTAAATAAGTGCTCACGTAACGGTCTGTTTCCACTATTTCCATGATTTTATCGCAATTTTCGACGACAGGCCTCCCGACGCGTGGTGCATCTTTGACATCAAAATTACCGGAACGGAACCTAGCAAACCACTTTTGTGCCACACGTTCGTTTACAGTATCGGGCTCATAAACTAAATTAATTTTTTCAGACGCTTTGGCTGCTTTTTCGCCTTGATCGACAAAAATTTGTAAAATATAGCGAACTTTCTCTTTGCTGGTGTCCATCTTTGACGAGCGCTCACAACGTACTGAGTCAATCAATCTGTCTGTCAAAGACAAACTTTTAGCGCGAATAAACACGTATAGCGCCATATAAAAACCGAACTCGGTATTCAATACCTTCTGGTGGATTAGGGAATTCCCAACTTAAGTATTTCTTTCAAACTATTAAGCGGGTATTATGTATCTTGTTCTCCGTATTCATGGTAATTCCTTGTGTTTAAATGAGTTTAAACTCCCTCCTTCAAGTGCACCACTCTACTCGGGAAAAACTGACACACCCTAGTGAAACACACCACACCTGTGAACACTCAAGGCAATTCACCCCACACCAGATGACACCACACAGGACAACACAACATACCATTTAATTCTCTTATCGTCTACGGGCCTGAGCGCCACCTCAACATCATTCGATACAGCATCCCACCGCACGCGTCTAACTAGAGCAAGCATCAGATACACCGGCCGCGTTTTCCAGATACACCGGCGATTGGACCGACACGTCACATCGTTTCGTCAAAGCAATCCCGGATATTTTTCGACATCAGGCTTATAATAATTGTGTTACTGAATAATATTGTAATTATGCGAAAATACATATAAATAATAATATAAATACTTGGAGATTTTCCCTAACATATTCAGTGCGATAGTGAGTGGAATATAACATTTGAAATATATTGAGAAGTTTTCCAATAAATTGGGTCCCCAATTATTCATGGTCCTTCGAGCCATAGTGAGCGGCGCTATGGATTAAAAAAAAAATATATATATATATATATATAACTATATATAACTTAAGTGAAAAAAAGTGCTACAAAGTGACAAAAACGTTAATACTTGTATATACACACAAACGGAATAGAACGAAAAAATAAGGTGACAGTAAGTAACAATTGGGAACACACAAACCTACCATATGTAAGGAGGAAAATAAGTGCGGTGAAAATAACAAATACATAAATATACAGTGCAAAATTTGCTAAACATCTTAAACAAATAAAAAACAACACAATCGGGCGCGAAACCAAAAGACAAAAGTAATAAACGGGCGCGAAACTTAAAAACACAGTATACACAATAACATAAATAAAAACAAAGCAAACGGGCGCAAATTTATCCACAAAAATACAAACAACAAACACGCATAAGGAGCTAGCCAGCTGATGCCGAAGAGGACAGACACTGGGACAAACGCACAAGCACATATACTTGTATATACAGATATACGCCCTCCAAAAGCCCCTTCAGGAAAACCAAAGTGAGCGTATTTATTTCACTTATTATTTTAGGTATATACTAATATAAAAAAAGATTACCAAACTGGTATAGATCACGGTAAAAATCGAAATACCGCTGACATTAAAACCAGTTTGGTACAATATTGTTGGAGATATCGGGCGATTCCGCAACAACTGGCAAAAAATCTTCATTACCCAATATGATTATTGAATTGGGACTAAAAACCTCTTCAAAACTGGGTTCGGACACATTTGGCAAATGTATGTCCGGAACCGCATTTTTTTTTTATTTCTTTTCTAATTTCATATGAATGGAGAAGTGTCGATCGCACGCAAACAAATATTTATTTTTAATATGTCCTACACCCAAGCGTTGCAGCCAAATCAAATATCTAATTAAAATATAAATAAAAAAGTCCTAAGTCTTACAACCAAAATAAATTTATTGAAAATTTAGCAAATTTCTACACTTTTCTAATTAACGGATAAAATAAAAATCTATTGCAACAATTTATTTCTACTATTCTACAATAGTAAAACTTTACAATAAAAATATTATACATTTTTTAAATTATTTCTACACTAAGTAATACAATCATTATTTCATTAAAATTAAATACATACGTTTAAAAATTTAATAATATCATGCATTAATACAATATTTTCTAGATTAGAGGATACCATATCCTTATAATATTAATAGTTTCAAAATCTAAATTTAAAAAATTTACCAATAACGTTTTAAACTTTTGGACTAACCTGTCTTTATCCTTCTCCATACAAGGAAAGTTGAACGTATGCTGTCCCCCCTCGCATCCCACAACGCATTTGCGTGTTTTCGGCATTTTTCTACAAAATACAAAACACTGAATTAGAATATATCACAAATATAATATCACTATATCACTATTTATTGAACGCAAATAATTTATTTGAATTTACTTTTATCATTATAACAATACGTACCAACTGGTTCACTGAAATTCTATTTCACACTGAATTCTGTCGGTTATTTAAAGCGGTATTATTTCTGGCATCCCGCCTTATTTGACATCAGCTGTTCGAAATTCCCTGATTTTAATAATCAGGGAAAGAGAATAACAGAAAAATCAGCGAAAATGAAAGAGTCTCGCACCCTTTTCAGCATTCCTGTTCACTTTCAAATTTTTTTAATGGTTGCAAAAAATTTGTCGGTTTCAAATGAATATATACCATTTGTTCAGAAATTTGAATTCTGTTATCCATTTTATGTATGTAATATTCAAGTATGTTTATATGCATAGAATAATAGAAATATTTTGAAAAATTTTAATAAGGAGAAAATTAAGATACTCAAAAATATTCAATGAAAATTTTCAATATCCATTTTATGTATGTAATATTGAAGTATGTTTGTATGCATAGAATAATAGAAATATTTTGAAAAATTTTAAATAAGGAGAAAATTAAGATACTCAAAAATATTCAATGAAAATTTTTAATAGCATTTAGCGGTATTGTAATAATATACGAGTATACATAAAAGAATTTTAATAAAAATGGTAACCTTAAGCTTTTATATTTACATAAAATATTAAGATGCTTTCATATTTATTTCTTTTAACCGCAAAGGATTTAGTTCGAATATCATTTTATTTAAAACAAGAATTGTAATTAATTTAAGGATGTTTAAGTATAAATAAAAAAAGGAGTAAAAAAAATTATGGATTTTTAATACTTTCCAAACCATTAGGAAATTCCTGTTATAATTTAGCCTTGAAAATATTAGGTCCAGTAAAAAGTTCGTTCAGTTTTTTATTGACTTTCGAAAGATGATAACTTTGTGTACATTTGTCCGATTTAAGTCGAATATGCGCCGTTTTGTTCATAAACTTGTTGCCAACGAGATGCCAACATCATTATAACCCTCTCGTAGAAGGCTGCGTCCCTATTGGCAAAGAACTCGGAGAGCTAATTTTCACAGGCCTCTCTTGAGGCCAACTTCTCACCATTAAGCGCGTTCGCCATGGACAGGAAAAGATGGTAATCACTTGGTGACAGATCCGAACTATAAGGTGGGTGCATTAGGACCTTCTATCCGAGCTCCCAGAGCTTCTGGCGCGTCACTAAAGACGTGTGTGGCCTGGCGTTGTCCTGATGGAACACAATTCGGCCTTAGTTGATCAAAGATGGACTCTTCTGGATGAGCGCTACCTTCAAGCGGTCCAGTTGTTGGCAGTAGAGGGCCGTATTGAGCGTTTGGCCATAGGGGAGCAGCTCGTAGTAAATGATTCCTTGCCAATTCCACCAAACACACAGCAACACCTTCCTGGCCGTCAATCCGTTTTAAATAAGTGCTCACGTAACGGTCTGTTTCCACTATTTCCATGATTTTATCGCAATTTTCGACGACAGGCCTCCCGACGCGTGGTGCATCTTTGACATCAAAATTACCGGAACGGAACCTAGCAAACCACTTTTGTGCCACACGTTCGTTTACAGTATCGGGCTCATAAACTAAATTAATTTTTTCAGACGCTTTGGCTGCTTTTTCGCCTTGATCGACAAAAATTTGTAAAATATAGCGAACTTTCTCTTTGCTGGTGTCCATCTTTGACGAGCGCTCACAACGTACTGAGTCAATCAATCTGTCTGTCAAAGACAAACTTTTAGCGCGAATAAACACGTATAGCGCCATATAAAAACCGAACTCGGTATTCAATACCTTCTGGTGGATTAGGGAATTCCCAACTTAAGTATTTCTTTCAAACTATTAAGCGGGTATTATGTATCTTGTTCTCCGTATTCATGGTAATTCCTTGTGTTTAAATGAGTTTAAACTCCCTCCTTCAAGTGCACCACTCTACTCGGGAAAAACTGACACACCCTAGTGAAACACACCACACCTGTGAACACTCAAGGCAATTCACCCCACACCAGATGACACCACACAGGACAACACAACATACCATTTAATTCTCTTATCGTCTACGGGCCTGAGCGCCACCTCAACATCATTCGATACAGCATCCCACCGCACGCGTCTAACTAGAGCAAGCATCAGATACACCGGCCGCGTTTTCCAGATACACCGGCGATTGGACCGACACGTCACATCGTTTCGTCAAAGCAATCCCGGATATTTTTCGACATCAGGCTTATAATAATTGTGTTACTGAATAATATTGTAATTATGCGAAAATACATATAAATAATAATATAAATACTTGGAGATTTTCCCTAACATATTCAGTGCGATAGTGAGTGGAATATAACATTTGAAATATATTGAGAAGTTTTCCAATAAATTGGGTCCCCAATTATTCATGGTCCTTCGAGCCATAGTGAGCGGCGCTATGGATTAAAAAAAAAAAAATATATATATATATATATAACTATATATAACTTAAGTGAAAAAAAGTGCTACAAAGTGACAAAAACGTTAATACTTGTATATACACACAAACGGAATAGAACGAAAAAATAAGGTGACAGTAAGTAACAATTGGGAACACACAAACCTACCATATGTAAGGAGGAAAATAAGTGCGGTGAAAATAACAAATACATAAATATACAGTGCAAAATTTGCTAAACATCTTAAACAAATAAAAAACAACACAATCGGGCGCGAAACCAAAAGACAAAAGTAATAAACGGGCGCGAAACTTAAAAACACAGTATACACAATAACATAAATAAAAACAAAGCAAACGGGCGCAAATTTATCCACAAAAATACAAACAACAAACACGCATAAGGAGCTAGCCAGCTGATGCCGAAGAGGACAGACACTGGGACAAACGCACAAGCACATATACTTGTATATACAGATATACGCCCTCCAAAAGCCCCTTCAGGAAAACCAAAGTGAGCGTATTTATTTCACTTATTATTTTAGGTATATACTAATATAAAAAAAGATTACCAAACTGGTATAGATCACGGTAAAAATCGAAATACCGCTGACATTAAAACCAGTTTGGTACAATATTGTTGGAGATATCGGGCGATTCCGCAACAACTGGCAAAAAATCTTCATTACCCAATATGATTATTGAATTGGGACTAAAAACCTCTTCAAAACTGGGTTCGGACACATTTGGCAAATGTATGTCCGGAACCGCATTTTTTTTTTATTTCTTTTCTAATTTCATATGAATGGAGAAGTGTCGATCGCACGCAAACAAATATTTATTTTTAATATGTCCTACACCCAAGCGTTGCAGCCAAATCAAATATCTAATTAAAATATAAATAAAAAAGTCCTAGCAAATTTCTACACTTTTCTAATTAACGGATAAAATAAAAATCTATTGCAACAATTTATTTCTACTATTCTACAATAGTAAAACTTTACAATAAAAATATTATACATTTTTTAAATTATTTCTACACTAAGTAATACAATCATTATTTCATTAAAATTAAATACATGCGTTTAAAAATTTAATAATATCATGCATTAATACAATATTTTCTAGATTAGAGGATACCATATCCTTATAATATTAATAGTTTCAAAATCTAAATTTAAAAAATTTACCAATAACGTTTTAAACTTTTGGACTAACCTGTCTTTATCCTTCTCCATACAAGGAAAGTTGAACGTATGCTGTCCCCCCTCGCATCCCACAACGCATTTGCGTGTTTTCGGCATTTTTCTACAAAATACAAAACACTGAATTAGAATATATCACAAATATAATATCACTATATCACTATTTATTGAACGCAAATAATTTATTTGAATTTACTTTTATCATTATAACAATACGTACCAACTGGTTCACTGAAATTCTATTTCACACTGAATTCTGTCGGTTATTTAAAGCGGTATTATTTCTGGCATCCCGCCTTATTTGACATCAGCTGTTCGAAATTCCCTGATTTTAATAATCAGGGAAAGAGAATAACAGAAAAATCAGCGAAAATGAAAGACTCTCGCACCCTTTTCAGCATTCCTGTTCACTTTCAAATTTTTTTAATGGTTGCAAAAAATTTGTCGGTTTCAAATGAATATATACCATTTGTTCAGAAATTTGAATTCTGTTATCCATTTTATGTATGTAATATTCAAGTATGTTTATATGCATAGAATAATAGAAATATTTTGAAAAATTTTAAATAAGGAGAAAATTAAGATACTCAAAAATATTCAATGAAAATTTTCAATATCCATTTTATGTATGTAATATTGAAGTATGTTTGTATGCATAGAATAATAGAAATATTTTGAAAAATTTTAAATAAGGAGAAAATTAAGATACTCAAAAATATTCAATGAAAATTTTTAATAGCATTTAGCGGTATTGTAATAATATACGAGTATACATAAAAGAATTTTAATAAAAATGGTAACCTTAAGCTTTTATATTTACATAAAATATTAAGATGCTTTCATATTTATTTCTTTTAACCGCAAAGGATTTAGTTCGAATATCATTTTATTTAAAACAAGAATTGTAATTAATTTAAGGATGTTTAAGTATAAATAAAAAAAGGAGTAAAAAAAATTATGGATTTTTAATACTTTCCAAACCATTAGGAAATTCCTGTTATAATTTAGCCTTGAAAATATTAGGTCCAGTAAAAAGTTCGTTCAGTTTTTTATTGACTTTCGAAAGATGATAACTTTGTGTACATTTGTCCGATTTAAGTCGAATATGCGCCGTTTTGTTCATAAACTTGTTGCCAACGAGATGCCAACATCATTATAACCCTCTCGTAGAAGGCTGCGTCCCTATTGGCAAAGAACTCGGAGAGCTAATTTTCACAGGCCTCTCTTGAGGCCAACTTCTCACCATTAAGCGCGTTCGCCATGGACAGGAAAAGATGGTAATCACTTGGTGACAGATCCGAACTATAAGGTGGGTGCATTAGGACCTTCTATCCGAGCTCCCAGAGCTTCTGGCGCGTCACTAAAGACGTGTGTGGCCTGGCGTTGTCCTGATGGAACACAATTCGGCCTTAGTTGATCAAAGATGGACTCTTCTGGATGAGCGCTACCTTCAAGCGGTCCAGTTGTTGGCAGTAGAGGGCCGTATTGAGCGTTTGGCCATAGGGGAGCAGCTCGTAGTAAATGATTCCTTGCCAATTCCACCAAACACACAGCAACACCTTCCTGGCCGTCAATCCGTTTTAAATAAGTGCTCACGTAACGGTCTGTTTCCACTATTTCCATGATTTTATCGCAATTTTCGACGACAGGCCTCCCGACGCGTGGTGCATCTTTGACATCAAAATTACCGGAACGGAACCTAGCAAACCACTTTTGTGCCACACGTTCGTTTACAGTATCGGGCTCATAAACTAAATTAATTTTTTCAGACGCTTTGGCTGCTTTTTCGCCTTGATCGAAAAAAATTTGTAAAATATAGCGACCTTTCTCTTTGCTGGTGTCCATCTTTGACGAGCGCTCACAACGTACTGAGTCAATCAATCTGTCTGTCAAAGACAAACTTTTAGCGCGAATAAACACGTATAGCGCCATATAAAAACCGAACTCGGTATTCAATACCTTCTGGTGGATTAGGGAATTCCCAACTTAAGTATTTCTTTCAAACTATTAAGCGGGTATTATGCATCTTGTTCTCCGTATTCATGGTAATTCCTTGTGTTTAAATGAGTTTAAACTCCCTCCTTCAAGTGCACCACTCTACTCGGGAAAAACTGACACACCCTAGTGAAACACACCACACCTGTGAACACTCAAGGCAATTCACCCCACACCAGATGACACCACACAGGACAACACAACATACCATTTAATTCTCTTATCGTCTACGGGCCTGAGCGCCACCTCAACATCATTCGATACAGCATCCCACCGCACGCGTCTAACTAGAGCAGGCATCAGATACACCGGCCGCGTTTTCCAGATACACCGGCGATTGGACCGACACGTCACATCGTTTCGTCAAAGCAATCCCGGATATTTTTCGACATCAGGCTTATAATAATTGTGTTACTGAATAATATTGTAATTATGCGAAAATACATATAAATAATAATATAAATACTTGGAGATTTTCCCTAACATATTCAGTGCGATAGTGAGTGGAATATAACATTTGAAATATATTGAGAAGTTTTCCAATAAATTGGGTCCCCAATTATTCATGGTCCTTCGAGCCATAGTGAGCGGCGCTATGGATTAAAAAAAAAAAATATATATATATATATATAACTATATATAACTTAAGTGAAAAAAAGTGCTACAAAGTGACAAAAACGTTAATACTTGTATATACACACAAACGGAATAGAACGAAAAAATAAGGTGACAGTAAGTAACAATTGGGAACACACAAACCTACCATATGTAAGGAGGAAAATAAGTGCGGTGAAAATAACAAATACATAAATATACAGTGCAAAATTTGCTAAACATCTTAAACAAATAAAAAACAACACAATCGGGCGCGAAACCAAAAGACAAAAGTAATAAACGGGCGCGAAACTTAAAAACACAGTATACACAATAACATAAATAAAAACAAAGCAAACGGGCGCAAATTTATCCACAAAAATACAAACAACAAACACGCATAAGGAGCTAGCCAGCTGATGCCGAAGAGGACAGACACTGGGACAAACGCACAAGCACATATACTTGTATATACAGATATACGCCCTCCAAAAGCCCCTTCAGGAAAACCAAAGTGAGCGTATTTATTTCACTTATTATTTTAGGTATATACTAATATAAAAAAAGATTACCAAACTGGTATAGATCACGGTAAAAATCGAAATACCGCTGACATTAAAACCAGTTTGGTACAATATATATATCCAAATATATATTATGTAAATAATTGATGTATGCCTATAAGCTTACCTTTGTGTTTTCAAACACACATATTTCACAAACACAAAAAACAAAAACAGAATTCAAGTATTTACTTGCAATATTTTCCGGCAATACCCCTTATTTTTAACAAAAACAGTAAGCAGGATTGCCTAAAATAAGTAAGCAAAGGCACAAACATATAACAAAAATTTAAAGACAAAGAAAGAGAAACAAAATAAATACAAACGACATATTTATATATTTTCAAAAACCAAGTACATATTTACATCCATATATGTGCATACGGAGAATATCTGCACATTATCAATTCCTTTTTCGCGCTCTCTTTCTATTGCAATATATTGTAGAAGCCCAGTTTATACATACATACGGCATACAATCTACCTATATTTTTATACCATACTCAACATTGGGTAATATTAAATTATTAAAATTTTAAACATTCACTAAAAAGTGATTGTCAAATTGCGAATGAATAAACAAAGTGAAATAAAATTTCCTTAATTTTTTTTTTTAAAAGCAAACAAACTCTTAAAAAAAAAACAAAAAAAAAATATATATATCTATAAATACATAAAATATTCTTTTAACAAGAACTAAAGTACATACGCATATGTACATCTATTCAAGGAAAACCTCTTGTTCTTGTTAAAACACAAGCAAGCAGGATTGCGAATCAAACAAAAACGCATTGATCTCTCTAACGAGCTCTCAATTGCACACAAACAAAAATAATATTTAAATATATATACATATTAAAACATATACAATTATAATTGTACATATTTTCAAAGTCCACAATTGGCATACATCCCGCAATACCCCTTGTAACAAACAAGCAGGATTGCGTACACAAAAGTAAAAGCAAATTGATCTCTACAACGAGCTCTCAATTGCATTAGAAAATATACATACATACGCACAAACAATCCGTGCATACTTATGTACAAAGTGTATTGATCTCTTCAACGAGCTCTCAATTTCACGAGCACATAAATATATACTAACAAGTCCGTGTATTAGGGTGTACCTAAATACATCAACAATAAGGACATAAAAAATATTGTTAAATTAAAAGAGCGATTCTTAATAATAAAATTAAGAAAATTTAAATTACACTCACAACAAAATATTTAAAATAATTTACAAATTAAAAAATTTATTTCGCATTTAAATATTTATCTAGTCCGAAAAAAACTCGTATACAAGTATACGTAAAAGAGTATTCGGTATTAATTATCATTTATTGCTGCGTTTAAATCAGTTAACACTGAGACAATTTTAATTAACTTTGACACATATAGTAATAAATAACATAACAAAAATGGTTAATGACGATAAAAATCAAATTACACCTGCAGAAGCTACACGCGCAAGACAGGTTAACGCAAAGCAAATAAAAGGCATAAATATGTGAGAGTGACAGATTAACACGATACTGCACTCGATTTTCATCTTCACCGATTCAAGACATCTCTGAATCGTTATTGGAAATAAAAAAACAAAATAATGACAATTTTTGGACTCGTCTCCAAACGGCTCATGACGCCATAGTAGATTATGACAATTCAGATCTACCACACGATTTTAAATCGTCGGCTTACGCACTATACGAAAACTGCTTAGACCAGTACGAAGAAACAAAAGCTATGATTTCTGATCAATTAAAGCTAATAAAAGCTATTTCACCTACTCCACATCCGAGAGTAGAGCTGCCACAAGTACAAAATCAAGAGGCAAGTTCAGGCATCCATCTCGAGGTGCCCGCATGTGACACAGAAATATTTTATGGAGGTTATGAAGAATGGCCGTCCTTCCGGGACATGTTCACTGCCGTTTACATCAACCATCCAAAATTATCAAAAGCGCAAAAATTGTATCACCTCCGATACAAAACGCAAGGTCAAGCAGGCGTAATAGTCAAACAGTTCGCACTTAATGACGACAATTTCAATTTGGCTTGGGAAGCTCTAAAAGCAAGATATGAAAATGAAAGAATATTGGTCGATAACCAAGTAACGACACTAATAACCTTGCCTAAGATTCAAAAAGAAACCAGTGAAGAGTTTATAAGACTACAATCCACTGTTTCAAACTGTTTGTCGGTTTTATCGACACAAAATATTCCCACAGACAGCTGGGACCCTATACTGGTAAACATATGCACTGCCGCATTACCAGAAAAATCGTTACTTTTATGGGAGCAATCGCTCTCATCACGAAAGAAATGCCCCACGTGGCTACAAATGAAAGACTTTCTAACTACCCAGTACGAAATCGCTGAAAGGGTAGACAAAAAGCTAATTAAAACAAGAAATGTACAACACGACCAAAAAAGAAGCTTCAATAGACCCCAAGCTAGTAGCAAAAATAAATTAAACAGAAGCTTATACAAAACGCAATCGTTCACATCTGAACAGAACAATCATACGTCATGCGAACTATGCACAAGAGGGCATAAACTACAATCATGCGAGAAGTTTAAAAACTTAAAAGTTGACGAACGAAATAATTTTGTCAGATCAAAAAGACTTTGTACAAATTGCTTGTCACATGCGCATAAGTATAAAAATTGCAAAAGCAAATTCAATTGCTTATATTGTGACAAAAGACACCACTCAATGCTTCATTACAGCAAATTTCCCAGCTCACCCCAAAAGAGCGCATATATTAGTATAAAAAGAACCACGGGTTTAGTTTCAACTACAAATCCCGAAAACCACAATACCGAAAATTGCCAAATGACATCATGCTGCTCAAATGCAGAAAACACTCAAACGCTACACAGCGAAATACAAAGTAGAGTACTACTACCAACAGCAGTCGTCTCCATCGAACACCGAGGAGAGCTGTTTAAACTTAGGGCCTTAATAGACCAAGGATCACAACGATCTTTCATAGCGTCTAGGGCTCAAAATAGGCTACAACTGCCAACAAAACTAGCCAATTTTGAAATTACGGGAATGGGCGGAAGAGTAGTCCAAAACTCAAATAAAATCTGCCCCATTACCCTAATTTCCCCCCAAGCGGATAAGCATATACAAGCAGAAGCTATAGTCTTACCGCAACTAACAAATATGCTTCCAAGCTATCATATAAATAGAAAGCATTGGCAAAAGGTTTCACACCTAAAGCTAGCAGATCCCAACTGCAACACCCCCGCTCAAATAGACATTCTATTAGGCAGCGATCTCATACCTCAGATAATACTCGAGGGTGTTGAGAAAATTTCAAACAAACTATTGGCACAAAATACTATTTTTGGGTGGATCCTAAGTGGACTAGTTTCGAAACCAGTTACCACCATGACCACTCAGGTTGAGGAAATCTCAAACGAATACCTCAATTCACAATTGATAAAATTTTGGGAGTTAGAAGAACTCCCCCCCATATCAATCACAACCCCTAAAGAACAGTATTGTAAAGACTTCTACAAAGCCACAACTACTCGATCAAATAATGGCCGGTACGTCGTACGACTACCACCAAAGCCACAAACTTCCAACACTCTACAAATTGGCACAAAAAACCATGTGAGAGTTTGTTCTGACAACCCCAGTGCTAAAAACACAAATATCTATAATTCAACCAAATCATCGAGATTTATTACTAAGTATTGTATAAATGTATTGTACACTAATTTCCTTAAATTTGAAAAGGGCAGTACAACATAAAAATACAGGGGATCCAATGGAATGCGATATCTGATCAGCTTTCATATCCTACTGAATCAATATCCGCATTATCCGCAATAACATTTTTGACCCCGCAGGATGGCTTTCGCCAATTATGATACAAGCGAAAATCCTAATTCGTCTTCACTTAGAAAAATGGTCACAATCCTCAAACAATCTTAACGATATCCGAATCTACCGATTCTTGGCCACAATCGCCCACTTCCATACATAATATCGTCCGCAACATACGAGTAATTGTCATAGAATGTTCAAAAATCGACACTTCTCTTACTATAGTGCCTCATAGTTGCCTAAATTTTCATGATCAAATACAATTCAAAATTAAAGTTAAGGAATCACCATACTTGCAATGTGATACAGTGACGCACCCAGACTTACAAAAAGCAAAGGTCGCACTTATCGCATCTATCTAAGCGCTCATCATACGGGTAGTTTATGGGAAACACTTGTAAAAGTTGTAAATCTCACTTCAAAAACGTGAGCGAAAATCACAAATCTCACTCTCGCAAGATCCCTCTTCAAAGGTTTGAAAGGAGCACCCATTCTGGCCACATCTGAGCCAGGCGTGGAGTCGCTATCCTCATAAGCCGATAATAAAGAGATTGCACCCTAGTGAAACACACACCACCTGTGAACACTCAAGGAATTTCACCCCACACCAGATGACACCACACAGGACAACACAACATACCATTTCATTCTCTTATCGTCTACGGGCCTGAGCGCCACATCAACATCCTTCGATACAGCATCCCACCGCACGCGTCTAACTAGAGCAGGTATCAGATACACCGGCCGCGTTTTCCAGATACACCGGCGATTGGACCGACACGCCACATCGTTTCGTCAAAGCAATCCCGGATATTTTTCGACATCAGGCTTATAATAATTGTGTTACTAAATAATATTGTAATTATGCGAAAATACATATAAATAATAATATAAATACTTGGAGATTTTCCCTAACATATTCAGTGCGATAGTGAGTGGAATATAACATTTGAAATATATTGAGAAGTTTTCCAATAAATTGGGTCCCCAATTATTCATGGTCCTTCGAGCCATAGTGAGCGGCGCTATGGATTAAAAAAAAAAACAAATATATATATATATATATAACTATATATAACTTAAGTGAAAAAAAGTGCTACAAAGTGACAAAAACGTTAATACTTGTATATACACACAAACGGAATAGAACGAAAAAATAAGGTGACAGTAAGTAACAATTGGGAACACACAAACCTACCATATGTAAGGAGGAAAATAAGTGCGGTGAAAATAACAAATACATAAATATACAGTGCAAAATTTGCTAAACATCGTAAACAAATAAAAAACAACACAATCGGGCGCGAAACCAAAAGACAAAAGCAATAAACGGGCGCGAAACTTAAAAACACAGTATACACAATAACATAAATAAAAACAAAGCAAACGGGCGCAAATTTATCCACAAAAATACAAACAACAAACACGCATAAGGAGCTAGCCAGCTGATGCCGAAGAGGACAGACACTGGGACAAACGCACAAGCACATATACTTGTATATACAGATATACGCCCTCCAAAAGCCCCTTCAGGAAAACCAAAGTGAGCGTATTTATTTCACTTATTATTTTAGGTATATACTAATATAAAAAAAGATTACCAAACTGGTATAGATCACGGTAAAAATCGAAATACCGCTGACATTAAAACCAGTTTGGTACAATATATATATCCAAATATATATTATGTAAATAATTGATGTATGCCTATAAGCTTACCGTTGTGTTTTCAAACACACATATTTCACAAACACAAAAAACAAAAACAGAATTCAAGTATTTACTTGCAATATTTTCCGGCAATACCCCTTATTTTTAACAAAAACAGTAAGCAGGATTGCCTAAAATAAGTAAGCAAAGGCACAAACATATAACAAAAATTTAAAGACAAAGAAAGAGAAACAAAATAAATACAAACGACATATTTATATATTTTCAAAAACCAAGTACATATTTACATCCATATATGTGCATACGGAGAATATCTGCACATTATCAATTCCTTTTTCGCGCTCTCTTTCTATTGCAATATATTGTAGAAGCCCAGTTTATACATACATACGGCATACAATCTACCTATATTTTTATACCATACTCAACATTGGGTAATATTAAATTATTAAAATTTTAAACATTCACTAAAAAGTGATTGTCAAATTGCGAAGGAATAAACAAAGTGAAATAAAATTTCCTTAATTTTTTTTTTTATAAGCAAACAAACTCTTAAAAAAAAAAACAAAAAAAAAAATATATATATATATAAATACATAAAATATTCTTTTAACAAGAACTAAAGTACATACGCATATGTACATCTATTCAAGGAAAACCTCTTGTTCTTGTTAAAACACAAGCAAGCAGGATTGCGAATCAAACAAAAACGCATTGATCTCTCTAACGAGCTCTCAATTGCACACAAACAAAAATAATATTTAAAGATATATACATATTAAAACATTTACAATTATAATTGTACATATTTTCAAAGTCCACAATTGGCATACATCCCGCAATACCCCTTGTAACAAACAAGCAGGATTGCGTACACAAAAGTAAAAGCAAATTGATCTCTACAACGAGCTCTCAATTGCATTAGAAAATATACATACATACGCACAAACAATCCGTGCATACTTATGTACAAAGTGTATTGATCTCTTCAACGAGCTCTCAATTTCACGAGCACATAAATATATACTAACAAGTCCGTGTATTAGGGTGTACCTAAATACATCAACAATAAGGACATAAAAAATATTGTTAAATTAAAAGAGCGATTCTTAATAATAAAATTAAGAAAATTTAAATTACACTCACAACAAAATATTTAAAATAATTTACAAATTAAAAAATTTATTTCGCATTTAAATATTTATCTAGTCCGAAAAAAACTCGTATACAAGTATACGTAAAAGAGTATTCGGTATTAATTATCATTTATTGCTGCGTTTAAATCAGTTAACACTGAGACAATTTTAATTAACTTTGACACATATAGTAATAAATAACATAACAAAAATGGTTAATGACGATAAAAATCAAATTACACCTGCAGAAGCTACACGCGCAAGACAGGTTAACACAAAGCAAATAAAAGGCATAAATATGTGAGAGTGACAGATTAACACGATACTGCACTCGATTTTCATCTTCACCGATTCAAGACATCTCTGAATCGTTATTGGAAATAAAAAAACAAAATAATGACAATTTTTGGACTCGTCTCCAAACGGCTCATGACGCCATAGTAAATTATGACAATTCAGATCTACCACACGATTTTAAATCGTCGGCTTACGCACTATACGAAAACTGCTTAGACCAGTACGAAGAAACAAAAGCTATGATTTCTGATCAATTAAAGCTAATAAAAGCTATTTCACCTACTCCACATCCGAGAGTAGAGCTGCCACAAGTACAAAATCAAGAGGCAAGTTCAGGCATCCATCTCGAGGTGCCCGCATGTGACACAGAAATATTTTATGGAGGTTATGAAGAATGGCCGTCCTTCCGGGACATGTTCACTGCCGTTTACATCAACCATCCAAAATTATCAAAAGCGCAAAAATTGTATCACCTCCGATACAAAACGCAAGGTCAAGCAGGCGTAATAGTCAAACAGTTCGCACTTAATGACGACAATTTCAATTTGGCTTGGGAAGCTCTAAAAGCAAGATATGAAAATGAAAGAATATTAATCGATAACCAAGTAACGACACTAATAAATTTGCCTAAGATTCAAAAAGAAACCAGTGAAGAGTTTATAAGACTACAATCCACTGTTTCAAACTGTTTGTCGGTTTTATCGACACAAAATATTCCCACAGACAGCTGGGACCCTATACTGGTAAACATATGCACTGCCGCATTACCAGAAAAATCGTTACTTTTATGGGAGCAATCGCTCTCATCACGAAAGAAATGCCCCACGTGGCTACAAATGAAAGACTTTCTAACTACCCAGTACGAAATCGCTGAAAGGGTAGACAAAAAGCTAATTAAAACAAGAAATGTACAACACGACCAAAAAAGAAGCTTCAATAGACCCCAAGCTAGTAGCAAAAATAAATTAAACAGAAGCTTATACAAAACGCAATCGTTCACATCCGAACAGAAAAATCATACGTCATGCGAACTGTGCACAAGAGGGCATAAACTACAATCATGCGAGAAGTTTAAAAACTTAAAAGTTGACGAACGAAATAATTTTGTCAGATCAAAAAGACTTTGTACAAATTGCTTGTCACATGCGCATAAGTATAAAAATTGCAAAAGCAAATTCAATTGCTTATATTGTGACAAAAGACACCACTCAATGCTTCATTACAGCAAATTTCCCAGCTCACCCCAAAAGAGCGCATATATTAGTATAAAAAGAACCACGGGTTTAGTTTCAACTACAAATCCCGAAAACCACAATACCGAAAATTGCCAAATGACATCATGCTGCTGAAATGCAGAAAACACTCAAACGCTACACAGCGAAATACAAAGTAGAGTACTACTACCAACAGCAGTCGTCTCCATCGAACACCGAGGAGAGCTGTTTAAACTTAGGGCCTTAATAGACCAAGGATCACAACGATCTTTCATAGCGTCTAGGGCTCAAAATAGGCTACAACTGCCAACAAAACTAGCCAATTTTGAAATTACGGGAATGGGCGGAAGAGTAGTCCAAAACTCAAATAAAATCTGCCTCATTACCCTAATTTCCCCCCAAGCGGATAAGCATATACAAGCAGAAGCTATAATCTTACCGCAACTAACAAATATGCTTCCAAGCTATCATATAAATAGAAAGCATTGGCAAAAGGTTTCACACCTAAAGCTAGCAGATCCCAACTGCAACACCCCCGCTCAAATAGACATTCTATTAGGCAGCGATCTCATACCTCAGATAATACTCGAGGGTGTTGAGAAAATTTCAAACAAACTATTGGCCCAAAATACTATTTTTGGGTGGATCCTAAGTGGACTAGTTTCGAAACCAGTTACCACCATGACCACTCAGGTTGAGGAAATCTCAAACGAATACCTCAATTCACAATTGATAAAATTTTGGGAGTTAGAAGAACTCCCCCCCATATCAATCACAACCCCTAAAGATCAGTATTGTAAAGACTTCTACAAAGCCACAACTACTCGATCAAATAATGGCCGGTACGTCGTACGACTACCACCAAAGCCACAAACTTCCAACACTCTACAAATTGGCACAAAAAACCATGTGAGAGTTTGTTCTGACAACCCCAGTGCTAAAAACACAAATATCTATAATTCAACCAAATCATCGAGATTTATTACTAAGTATTGTATAAATGTATTGTACACTAATTTCCTTAAATTTGAAAAGGGCAGTACAACATAAAAATACAGGGGATCCAATGGAATGCGATATCTGATCAGCTTTCATATCCTACTGAATCAATATCCGCATTATCCGCAATAACATTTTTGACCCCGCAGGATGGCTTTCGCCAATTATGATACAAGCGAAAATCCTAATTCTTCTTCACTTAGAAAAATGGTCACAATCCTCAAACAATCTTAACGATATCCGAATCTACCGATTCTTGGCCACAATCGCCCACTTCCATACATAATATCGTCCGCAACATACGAGTAATTGTCATAGAATGTTCAAAAATCGACACTTCTCTTACTATAGTGCCTCATAGTTGCCTAAATTTTCATGATCAAATACAATTCAAAATTAAAGTTAAGGAATCACCATACTTGCAATGTGATACAGTGACGCACCCAGACTTACAAAAAGCAAAGGTCGCACTTATCGCATCTATCTAAGCGCTCATCATACGGGTAGTTTATGGGAAACACTTGTAAAAGTTGTAAATCTCACTTCAAAAACGTGAGCGAAAATCACAAATCTCACTCTCGCAAGATCCCTCTTCAAAGGTTTGAAAGGAGCACCCATTCTGGCCACATCTGAGCCAGGCGTGGAGTCGCTATCCTCATAAGCCGATAATAAAGAGATTGCACCCTAGTGAAACACACCACACCTGTGAACACTCAAGGAATTTCACCCCACACCAGATGACACCACACAGGACAACACAACATACCATTTCATTCTCTTATCGTCTACGGGCCTGAGCGCCACATCAACATCCTTCGATACAGCATCCCACCGCACGCGTCTAACTAGAGCAGGTATCAGATACACCGGCCGCGTTTTCCAGATACACCGGCGATTGGACCGACACGCCACATCGTTTCGTCAAAGCAATCCCGGATATTTTTCGACATCAGGCTTATAATAATTGTGTTACTGAATAATATTGTAATTATACGAAAATACATATAAATAATAATATAAATACTTGGAGATTTTCCCTAACATATTCAGTGCGATAGTGAGTGGAATATAACATTTGAAATATATTGAGAAGTTTTCCAATAAATTGGGTCCCCAATTATTCATGGTCCTTCGAGCCATAGTGAGCGGCGCTATGGATTAAAAAAAAAAAACAAATATATATATATATATATAACTATATATAACTTAAGTGAAAAAAAGTGCTACAAAGTGACAAAAACGTTAATACTTGTATATACACACAAACGGAATAGAACGAAAAAATAAGGTGACAGTAAGTAACAATTGGGAACACACAAACCTACCATATGTAAGGAGGAAAATAAGTGCGGTGAAAATAACAAATACATAAATATACAGTGCAAAATTTGCTAAACATCTTAAACAAATAAAAAACAACACAATCGGGCGCGAAACCAAAAGACAAAAGCAATAAACGGGCGCGAAACTTAAAAACACAGTATACACAATAACATAAATAAAAACAAAGCAAACGGGCGCAAATTTATCCACAAAAATACAAACAACAAACACGCATAAGGAGCTAGCCAGCTGATGCCGAAGAGGACAGACACTGGGACAAACGCACAAGCACATATACTTGTATATACAGATATACGCCCTCCAAAAGCCCCTTCAGGAAAACCAAAGTGAGCGTATTTATTTCACTTATTATTTTAGGTATATACTAATATAAAAAAAGATTACCAAACTGGTATAGATCACGGTAAAAATCGAAATACCGCTGACATTAAAACCAGTTTGGTACAATATATATATCCAAATATATATTATGTAAATAATTGATGTATGCCTATAAGCTTACCTTTGTGTTTTCAAACACACATATTTCACAAACACAAAAAACAAAAACAGAATTCAAGTATTTACTTGCAATATTTTCCGGCAATACCCCTTATTTTTAACAAAAACAGTAAGCAGGATTGCCTAAAATAAGTAAGCAAAGGCACAAACATATAACAAAAATTTAAAGACAAAGAAAGAGAAACAAAATAAATACAAACGACATATTTATATATTTTCAAAAACCAAGTACATATTTACATCCATATATGTGCATACGGAGAATATCTGCACATTATCAATTCCTTTTTCGCGCTCTCTTTCTATTGCAATATATTGTAGAAGCCCAGTTTATACATACATACGGCATACAATCTACCTATATTTTTATACCATACTCAACATTGGGTAATATTAAATTATTAAAATTTTAAACATTCACTAAAAAGTGATTGTCAAATTGCGAATGAATAAACAAAGTGAAATAAAATTTCCTTAATTTTTTTTTTTATAAGCAAACAAACTCTTAAAAAAAAAACAAAAAAAAATATATATATATATATAAATACATAAAATATTCTTTTAACAAGAACTAAAGTACATACGCATATGTACATCTATTCAAGGAAAACCTCTTGTTCTTGTTAAAACACAAGCAAGCAGGATTGCGAATCAAACAAAAACGCATTGATCTCTCTAACGAGCTCTCAATTGCACACAAACAAAAATAATATTTAAAGATATATACATATTAAAACATTTACAATTATAATTGTACATATTTTCAAAGTCCACAATTGGCATACATCCCGCAATACCCCTTGTAACAAACAAGCAGGATTGCGTACACAAAAGTAAAAGCAAATTGATCTCTACAACGAGCTCTCAATTGCATTAGAAAATATACATACATACGCACAAACAATCCGTGCATACTTATGTACAAAGTGTATTGATCTCTTCAACGAGCTCTCAATTTCACGAGCACATAAATATATACTAACAAGTCCGTGTATTAGGGTGTACCTAAATACATCAACAATAAGGACATAAAAAATATTGTTAAATTAAAAGAGCGATTCTTAATAATAAAATTAAGAAAATTTAAATTACACTCACAACAAAATATTTAAAATAATTTACAAATTAAAAAATTTATTTCGCATTTAAATATTTATCTAGTCCGAAAAAAACTCGTATACAAGTATACGTAAAAGAGTATTCGGTATTAATTATCATTTATTGCTGCGTTTAAATCAGTTAACACTGAGACAATTTTAATTAACTTTGACACATATAGTAATAAATAACATAACAAAAATGGTTAATGACGATAAAAATCAAATTACACCTGCAGAAGCTACACGCGCAAGACAGGTTAACGCAAAGCAAATAAAAGGCATAAATATGTGAGAGTGACAGATTAACACGATACTGCACTCGATTTTCATCTTCACCGATTCAAGACATCTCTGAATCGTTATTGGAAATAAAAAAACAAAATAATGACAATTTTTGGACTCGTCTCCAAACGGCTCATGACGCCATAGTAGATTATGACAATTCAGATCTACCACACGATTTTAAATCGTCGGCTTACGCACTATACGAAAACTGCTTAGACCAGTACGAAGAAACAAAAGCTATGATTTCTGATCAATTAAAGCTAATAAAAGCTATTTCACCTACTCCACATCCGAGAGTAGAGCTGCCACAAGTACAAAATCAAGAGGCAAGTTCAGGCATCCATCTCGAGGTGCCCGCATGTGACACAGAAATATTTTATGGAGGTTATGAAGAATGGCCGTCCTTCCGGGACATGTTCACTGCCGTTTACATCAACCATCCAAAATTATCAAAAGCGCAAAAATTGTATCACCTCCGATACAAAACGCCTCAAGCAGGCGTAATAGTCAAACAGTTCGCACTTAATGACGACAATTTCAATTTGGCTTGGGAAGCTCTAAAAGCAAGATATGAAAATGAAAGAATATTAATCGATAACCAAGTAACGACACTAATAAATTTGCCTAAGATTCAAAAAGAAACCAGTGAAGAGTTTATAAGACTACAATCCACTGTTTGTCGGTTTTATCGACACAAAATATTCCCACAGACAGCTGGGACCCTATACTGGTAAACATATGCACTGCCGCATTACCAGAAAAATCGTTACTTTTATGGGAGCAATCGCTCTCATCACGAAAGAAATGCCCCACGTGGCTACAAATGAAAGACTTTCTAACTACCCAGTACGAAATCGCTGAAAGGGTAGACAAAAAGCTAATTAAAACAAGAAATGTACAACACGACCAAAAAAGAAGCTTCAATAGACCCCAAGCTAGTAGCAAAAATAAATTAAACAGAAGCTTATACAAAACGCAATCGTTCACATCCGAACAGAAAAATCATACGTCATGCGAACTGTGCACAAGAGGGCATAAACTACAATCATGCGAGAAGTTTAAAAACTTAAAAGTTGACGAACGAAATAATTTTGTCAGATCAAAAAGACTTTGTACAAATTGCTTGTCACATGCGCATAAGTATAAAAATTGCAAAAGCAAATTCAATTGCTTATATTGTGACAAAAGACACCACTCAATGCTTCATTACAGCAAATTTCCCAGCTCACCCCAAAAGAGCGCATATATTAGTATAAAAAGAACCACGGGTTTAGTTTCAACTACAAATCCCGAAAACTACAATACCAAAAATTGCCAAATGACATCATGCTGCTGAAATGCAGAAAACACTCAAACGCTACACAGCGAAATACAAAGTAGAGTACTACTACCAACAGCAGTCGTCTCCATCGAACACCGAGGAGAGCTGTTTAAACTTAGGGCCTTAATAGACCAAGGATCACAACGATCTTTCATAGCGTCTAGGGCTCAAAATAGGCTACAACTGCCAACAAAACTAGCCAATTTTGAAATTACGGGAATGGGCGGAAGAGTAGTCCAAAACTCAAATAAAATCTGCCTCATTACCTTAATTTCCCCCCAAGCGGATAAGCATATACAAGCAGAAGCTATAGTCTTACCGCAACTAACAAATATGCTTCCAAGCTATCATATAAATAGAAAGCATTGGCAAAAGGTTTCACACCTAAAGCTAGCAGATCCCAACTGCAACACCCCCGCTCAAATAGACATTCTATTAGGCAGCGATCTCATACCTCAGATAATACTCGAGGGTGTTGAGAAAATTTCAAACAAACTATTGGCACAAAATACTATTTTTGGGTGGATCCTAAGTGGACTAGTTTCGAAACCAGTTACCACCATGACCACTCAGGTTGAGGAAATCTCAAACGAATACCTCAATTCACAATTGATAAAATTTTGGGAGTTAGAAGAACTCCCCCCCATATCAATCACAACCCCTAAAGATCAGTATTGTAAAGACTTCTACAAAGCCACAACTACTCGATCAAATAATGGCCGGTACGTCGTACGACTACCACCAAAGCCACAAACTTCCAACACTCTACAAATTGGCACAAAAAACCATGTGAGAGTTTGTTCTGACAACCCCAGTGCTAAAAACACAAATATCTATAATTCAACCAAATCATCGAGATTTATTACTAAGTATTGTATAAATGTATTGTACACTAATTTCCTTAAATTTGAAAAGGGCAGTACAACATAAAAATACAGGGGATCCAATGGAATGCGATATCTGATCAGCTTTCATATCCTACTGAATCAATATCCGCATTATCCGCAATAACATTTTTGACCCCGCAGGATGGCTTTCGCCAATTATGATACAAGCGAAAATCCTAATTCTTCTTCACTTAGAAAAATGGTCACAATCCTCAAACAATCTTAACGATATCCGAATCTACCGATTCTTGGCCACAATCGCCCACTTCCATACATAATATCGTCCGCAACATACGAGTAATTGTCATAGAATGTTCAAAAATCGACACTTCTCTTACTATAGTGCCTCATAGTTGCCTAAATTTTCATGATCAAATACAATTCAAAATTAAAGTTAAGGAATCACCATACTTGCAATGTGATACAGTGACGCACCCAGACTTACAAAAAGCAAAGGTCGCACTTATCGCATCTATCTAAGCGCTCATCATACGGGTAGTTTATGGGAAACACTTGTAAAAGTTGTAAATCTCACTTCAAAAACGTGAGCGAAAATCACAAATCTCACTCTCGCAAGATCCCTCTTCAAAGGTTTGAAAGGAGCACCCATTCTGGCCACATCTGAGCCAGGCGTGGAGTCGCTATCCTCATAAGCCGATAATAAAGAGATTGCACCCTAGTGAAACACACCACACCTGTGAACACTCAAGGAATTTCACCCCACACCAGATGACACCACACAGGACAACACAACATACCATTTCATTCTCTTATCGTCTACGGGCCTGAGCGCCACATCAACATCCTTCGATACAGCATCCCACCGCACGCGTCTAACTAGAGCAGGTATCAGATACACCGGCCGCGTTTTCCAGATACACCGGCCGCGTTTTCCAGATACACCGGCGATTGGACCGACACGCCACATCGTTTCGTCAAAGCAATCCCGGATATTTTTCGACATCAGGCTTATAATAATTGTGTTACTGAATAATATTGTAATTATGCGAAAATACATATAAATAATAATATAAATACTTGGAGATTTTCCCTAACATATTCAGTGCGATAGTGAGTGGAATATAACATTTGAAATATATTGAGAAGTTTTCCAATAAATTGGGTCCCCAATTATTCATGGTCCTTCGAGCCATAGTGAGCGGCGCTATGGATTAAAAAAAAAAAACAAATATATATATATATATATAACTATATATAACTTAAGTGAAAAAAAGTGCTACAAAGTGACAAAAACGTTAATACTTGTATATACACACAAACGGAATAGAACGAAAAAATAAGGTGACAGTAAGTAACAATTGGGAACACACAAACCTACCATATGTAAGGAGGAAAATAAGTGCGGTGAAAATAACAAATACATAAATATACAGTGCAAAATTTGCTAAACATCTTAAACAAATAAAAAACAACACAATCGGGCGCGAAACCAAAAGACAAAAGCAATAAACGGGCGCGAAACTTAAAAACACAGTATACACAATAACATAAATAAAAACAAAGCAAACGGGCGCAAATTTATCCACAAAAATACAAACAACAAACACGCATAAGGAGCTAGCCAGCTGATGCCGAAGAGGACAGACACTGGGACAAACGCACAAGCACATATACTTGTATACTAATATAAAAAAAGATTACCAAACTGGTATAGATCACGGTAAAAATCGAAATACCGCTGACATTAAAACCAGTTTGGTACAATATATATATCCAAATATATATTATGTAAATAATTGATGTATGCCTATAAGCTTACCTTTGTGTTTTCAAACACACATATTTCACAAACACAAAAAACAAAAACAGAATTCAAGTATTTACTTGCAATATTTTCCGGCAATACCCCTTATTTTTAACAAAAACAGTAAGCAGGATTGCCTAAAATAAGTAAGCAAAGGCACAAACATATAACAAAAATTTAAAGACAAAGAAAGAGAAACAAAATAAATACAAACGACATATTTATATATTTTCAAAAACCAAGTACATATTTACATCCATATATGTGCATACGGAGAATATCTGCACATTATCAATTCCTTTTTCGCGCTCTCTTTCTATTGCAATATATTGTAGAAGCCCAGTTTATACATACATACGGCATACAATCTACCTATATTTTTATACCATACTCAACATTGGGTAATATTAAATTATTAAAATTTTAAACATTCACTAAAAAGTGATTGTCAAATTGCGAATGAATAAACAAAGTGAAATAAAATTTCCTTAATTTTTTTTTTATAAGCAAACAAACTCTTAAAAAAAAAAACAAAAAAAAATATATATATATATATAAATACATAAAATATTCTTTTAATAAGAACTAAAGTACATACGCATGTGTACATCTATTCAAGGAAAACCTCTTGTTCTTGTTAAAACACAAGCAAGCAGGATTGCGAATCAAACAAAAACGCATTGATCTCTCTAACGAGCTCTCAATTGCACACAAACAAAAATAATATTTAAAGATATATACATATTAAAACATTTACAATTATAATTGTACATATTTTCAAAGTCCACAATTGGCATACATCCCGCAATACCCCTTGTAACAAACAAGCAGGATTGCGTACACAAAAGTAAAAGCAAATTGATCTCTACGATCTGTACAAAGTGTATTGATCTCTTCAACGAGCTCTCAATTTCACGAGCACATAACAATATATACTAACAAGTCCGTGTATTAGGGTGTACCTAAATACATCAACAATAAGGACATAAAAAATATTGTTAAATTAAAAGAGCGATTCTTAATAATAAAATTAAGAAAATTTAAATTACACTCACAACAAAATATTTAAAATAATTTACAAATTAAAAAATTTATTTCGCATTTAAATATTTATCTAGTCCGAAAAAAACTCGTATACAAGTATACGTAAAAGAGTATTCGGTATTAATTATCATTTATTGCTGCGTTTAAATCAGTTAACACTGAGACAATTTTAATTAACTTTGACACATATAGTAATAAATAACATAACAAAAATGGTTAATGACGATAAAAATCAAATTACACCTGCAGAAGCTACACGCGCAAGACAGGTTAACACAAAGCAAATAAAAGGCATAAATATGTGAGAGTGACAGATTAACACGATACTGCACTCGATTTTCATCTTCACCGATTCAAGACATCTCTGAATCGTTATTGGAAATAAAAAAACAAAATAATGACAATTTTTGGACTCGTCTCCAAACGGCTCATGACGCCATAGTAGATTATGACAATTCAGATCTACCACACGATTTTAAATCGTCGGCTTACGCACTATACGAAAACTGCTTAGACCAGTACGAAGAAACAAAAGCTATGATTTCTGATCAATTAAAGCTAATAAAAGCTATTTCACCTACTCCACATCCGAGAGTAGAGCTGCCACAAGTACAAAATCAAGAGGCAAGTTCAGGCATCCATCTCGAGGTGCCCGCATGTGACACAGAAATATTTTATGGAGGTTATGAAGAATGGCCGTCCTTCCGGGACATGTTCACTGCCGTTTACATCAACCATCCAAAATTATCAAAAGCGCAAAAATTGTATCACCTCCGATACAAAACGCAAGGTCAAGCAGGCGTAATAGTCAAACAGTTCGCACTTAATGACGACAATTTCAATTTGGCTTGGGAAGCTCTAAAAGCAAGATATGAAAATGAAAGAATATTAATCGATAACCAAGTAACGACACTAATAAATTTGCCTAAGATTCAAAAAGAAACCAGTGAAGAGTTTATAAGACTACAATCCACTGTTTGTCGGTTTTATCGACACAAAATATTCCCACAGACAGCTGGGACCCTATACTGGTAAACATATGCACTGCCGCATTACCAGAAAAATCGTTACTTTTATGGGAGCAATCGCTCTCATCACGAAAGAAATGCCCCACGTGGCTACAAATGAAAGACTTTCTAACTACCCAGTACGAAATCGCTGAAAGGGTAGACAAAAAGCTAATTAAAACAAGAAATGTACAACACGACCAAAAAAGAAGCTTCAATAGACCCCAAGCTAGTAGCAAAAATAAATTAAACAGAAGCTTATACAAAACGCAATCGTTCACATCCGAACAGAAAAATCATACGTCATGCGAACTGTGCACAAGAGGGCATAAACTACAATCATGCGAGAAGTTTAAAAACTTAAAAGTTGACGAACGAAATAATTTTGTCAGATCAAAAAGACTTTGTACAAATTGCTTGTCACATGCGCATAAGTATAAAAATTGCAAAAGCAAATTCAATTGCTTATATTGTGACAAAAGACACCACTCAATGCTTCATTACAGCAAATTTCCCAGCTCACCCCAAAAGAGCGCATATATTAGTATAAAAAGAACCACGGGTTTAGTTTCAACTACAAATCCCGAAAACTACAATACCAAAAATTGCCAAATGACATCATGCTGCTGAAATGCAGAAAACACTCAAACGCTACACAGCGAAATACAAAGTAGAGTACTACTACCAACAGCAGTCGTCTCCATCGAACACCGAGGAGAGCTGTTTAAACTTAGGGCCTTAATAGACCAAGGATCACAACGATCTTTCATAGCGTCTAGGGCTCAAAATAGGCTACAACTGCCAACAAAACTAGCCAATTTTGAAATTACGGGAATGGGCGGAAGAGTAGTCCAAAACTCAAATAAAATCTGCCTCATTACCTTAATTTCCCCCCAAGCGGATAAGCATATACAAGCAGAAGCTATAGTCTTACCGCAACTAACAAATATGCTTCCAAGCTATCATATAAATAGAAAGCATTGGCAAAAGGTTTCACACCTAAAGCTAGCAGATCCCAACTGCAACACCCCCGCTCAAATAGACATTCTATTAGGCAGCGATCTCATACCTCAGATAATACTCGAGGGTGTTGAGAAAATTTCAAACAAACTATTGGCACAAAATACTATTTTTGGGTGGATCCTAAGTGGACTAGTTTCGAAACCAGTTACCACCATGACCACTCAGGTTGAGGAAATCTCAAACGAATACCTCAATTCACAATTGATAAAATTTTGGGAGTTAGAAGAACTCCCCCCCATATCAATCACAACCCCTAAAGATCAGTATTGTAAAGACTTCTACAAAGCCACAACTACTCGATCAAATAATGGCCGGTACGTCGTACGACTACCACCAAAGCCACAAACTTCCAACACTCTACAAATTGGCACAAAAAACCATGTGAGAGTTTGTTCTGACAACCCCAGTGCTAAAAACACAAATATCTATAATTCAACCAAATCATCGAGATTTATTACTAAGTATTGTATAAATGTATTGTACACTAATTTCCTTAAATTTGAAAAGGGCAGTACAACATAAAAATACAGGGGATCCAATGGAATGCGATATCTGATCAGCTTTCATATCCTACTGAATCAATATCCGCATTATCCGCAATAACATTTTTGACCCCGCAGGATGGCTTTCGCCAATTATGATACAAGCGAAAATCCTAATTCTTCTTCACTTAGAAAAATGGTCACAATCCTCAAACAATCTTAACGATATCCGAATCTACCGATTCTTGGCCACAATCGCCCACTTCCATACATAATATCGTCCGCAACATACGAGTAATTGTCATAGAATGTTCAAAAATCGACACTTCTCTTACTATAGTGCCTCATAGTTGCCTAAATTTTCATGATCAAATACAATTCAAAATTAAAGTTAAGGAATCACCATACTTGCAATGTGATACAGTGACGCACCCAGACTTACAAAAAGCAAAGGTCGCACTTATCGCATCTATCTAAGCGCTCATCATACGGGTAGTTTATGGGAAACACTTGTAAAAGTTGTAAATCTCACTTCAAAAACGTGAGCGAAAATCACAAATCTCACTCTCGCAAGATCCCTCTTCAAAGGTTTGAAAGGAGCACCCATTCTGGCCACATCTGAGCCAGGCGTGGAGTCGCTATCCTCATAAGCCGATAATAAAGAGATTGCACCCTAGTGAAACACACCACACCTGTGAACACTCAAGGAATTTCACCCCACACCAGATGACACCACACAGGACAACACAACATACCATTTCATTCTCTTATCGTCTACGGGCCTGAGCGCCACATCAACATCCTTCGATACAGCATCCCACCGCACGCGTCTAACTAGAGCAGGTATCAGATACACCGGCCGCGTTTTCCAGATACACCGGCCGCGTTTTCCAGATACACCGGCGATTGGACCGACACGCCACATCGTTTCGTCAAAGCAATCCCGGATATTTTTCGACATCAGGCTTATAATAATTGTGTTACTGAATAATATTGTAATTATGCGAAAATACATATAAATAATAATATAAATACTTGGAGATTTTCCCTAACATATTCAGTGCGATAGTGAGTGGAATATAACATTTGAAATATATTGAGAAGTTTTCCAATAAATTGGGTCCCCAATTATTCATGGTCCTTCGAGCCATAGTGAGCGGCGCTATGGATTAAAAAAAAAAAACAAATATATATATATATATATAACTATATATAACTTAAGTGAAAAAAAGTGCTACAAAGTGACAAAAACGTTAATACTTGTATATACACACAAACGGAATAGAACGAAAAAATAAGGTGACAGTAAGTAACAATTGGGAACACACAAACCTACCATATGTAAGGAGGAAAATAAGTGCGGTGAAAATAACAAATACATAAATATACAGTGCAAAATTTGCTAAACATCTTAAACAAATAAAAAACAACACAATCGGGCGCGAAACCAAAAGACAAAAGCAATAAACGGGCGCGAAACTTAAAAACACAGTATACACAATAACATAAATAAAAACAAAGCAAACGGGCGCAAATTTATCCACAAAAATACAAACAACAAACACGCATAAGGAGCTAGCCAGCTGATGCCGAAGAGGACAGACACTGGGACAAACGCACAAGCACATATACTTGTATACTAATATAAAAAAAGATTACCAAACTGGTATAGATCACGGTAAAAATCGAAATACCGCTGACATTAAAACCAGTTTGGTACAATATATATATCCAAATATATATTATGTAAATAATTGATGTATGCCTATAAGCTTACCTTTGTGTTTTCAAACACACATATTTCACAAACACAAAAAACAAAAACAGAATTCAAGTATTTACTTGCAATATTTTCCGGCAATACCCCTTATTTTTAACAAAAACAGTAAGCAGGATTGCCTAAAATAAGTAAGCAAAGGCACAAACATATAACAAAAATTTAAAGACAAAGAAAGAGAAACAAAATAAATACAAACGACATATTTATATATTTTCAAAAACCAAGTACATATTTACATCCATATATGTGCATACGGAGAATATCTGCACATTATCAATTCCTTTTTCGCGCTCTCTTTCTATTGCAATATATTGTAGAAGCCCAGTTTATACATACATACGGCATACAATCTACCTATATTTTTATACCATACTCAACATTGGGTAATATTAAATTATTAAAATTTTAAACATTCACTAAAAAGTGATTGTCAAATTGCGAATGAATAAACAAAGTGAAATAAAATTTCCTTAATTTTTTTTTTATAAGCAAACAAACTCTTAAAAAAAAAAACAAAAAAAAATATATATATATATATAAATACATAAAATATTCTTTTAACAAGAACTAAAGTACATACGCATATGTACATCTATTCAAGGAAAACCTCTTGTTCTTGTTAAAACACAAGCAAGCAGGATTGCGAATCAAACAAAAACGCATTGATCTCTCTAACGAGCTCTCAATTGCACACAAACAAAAATAATATTTAAAGATATATACATATTAAAACATTTACAATTATAATTGTACATATTTTCAAAGTCCACAATTGGCATACATCCCGCAATACCCCTTGTAACAAACAAGCAGGATTGCGTACACAAAAGTAAAAGCAAATTGATCTCTACAACGAGCTCTCAATTGCATTAGAAAATATACATACATACGCACAAACAATCCGTGCATACTTATGTACAAAGTGTATTGATCTCTTCAACGAGCTCTCAATTTCACGAGCACATAACAATATATACTAACAAGTCCGTGTATTAGGGTGTACCTAAATACATCAACAATAAGGACATAAAAAATATTGTTAAATTAAAAGAGCGATTCTTAATAATAAAATTAAGAAAATTTAAATTACACTCACAACAAAATATTTAAAATAATTTACAAATTAAAAAATTTATTTCGCATTTAAATATTTATCTAGTCCGAAAAAAACTCGTATACAAGTATACGTAAAAGAGTATTCGGTATTAATCATCATTTATTGCTGCGTTTAAATCAGTTAACACTGAGACAATTTTAATTAACTTTGACACATATAGTAATAAATAACATAACAAAAATGGTTAATGACGATAAAAATCAAATTACACCTGCAGAAGCTACACGCGCAAGACAGGTTAACACAAAGCAAATAAAAGGCATAAATATGTGAGAGTGACAGATTAACACGATACTGCACTCGATTTTCATCTTCACCGATTCAAGACATCTCTGAATCGTTATTGGAAATAAAAAAACAAAATAATGACAATTTTTGGACTCGTCTCCAAACGGCTCATGACGCCATAGTAGATTATGACAATTCAGATCTACCACACGATTTTAAATCGTCGGCTTACGCACTATACGAAAACTGCTTAGACCAGTACGAAGAAACAAAAGCTATGATTTCTGATCAATTAAAGCTAATAAAAGCTATTTCACCTACTCCACATCCGAGAGTAGAGCTGCCACAAGTACAAAATCAAGAGGCAAGTTCAGGCATCCATCTCGAGGTGCCCGCATGTGACACAGAAATATTTTATGGAGGTTATGAAGAATGGCCGTCCTTCCGGGACATGTTCACTGCCGTTTACATCAACCATCCAAAATTATCAAAAGCGCAAAAATTGTATCACCTCCGATACAAAACGCAAGGTCAAGCAGGCGTAATAGTCAAACAGTTCGCACTTAATGACGACAATTTCAATTTGGCTTGGGAAGCTCTAAAAGCAAGATATGAAAATGAAAGAATATTAATCGATAACCAAGTAACGACACTAATAAATTTGCCTAAGATTCAAAAAGAAACCAGTGAAGAGTTTATAAGACTACAATCCACTGTTTCAAACTGTTTGTCGGTTTTATCGACACAAAATATTCCCACAGACAGCTGGGACCCTATACTGGTAAACATATGCACTGCCGTATTACCAGAAAAATCGTTACTTTTATGGGAGCAATCGCTCTCATCACGAAAGAAATGCCCCACGTGGCTACAAATGAAAGACTTTCTAACTACCCAGTACGAAATCGCTGAAAGGGTAGACAAAAAGCTAATTAAAACAAGAAATGTACAACACGACCAAAAAAGAAGCTTCAATAGACCCCAAGCTAGTAGCAAAAATAAATTAAACAGAAGCTTATACAAAACGCAATCGTTCACATCCGAACAGAAAAATCATACGTCATGCGAACTGTGCACAAGAGGGCATAAACTACAATCATGCGAGAAGTTTAAAAACTTAAAAGTTGACGAACGAAATAATTTTGTCAGATCAAAAAGACTTTGTACAAATTGCTTGTCACATGCGCATAAGTATAAAAATTGCAAAAGCAAATTCAATTGCTTATATTGTGACAAAAGACACCACTCAATGCTTCATTACAGCAAATTTCCCAGCTCACCCCAAAAGAGCGCATATATTAGTATAAAAAGAACCACGGGTTTAGTTTCAACTACAAATCCCGAAAACCACAATACCGAAAATTGCCAAATGACATCATGCTGCTGAAATGCAGAAAACACTCAAACGCTACACAGCGAAATACAAAGTAGAGTACTACTACCAACAGCAGTCGTCTCCATCGAACACCGAGGAGAGCTGTTTAAACTTAGGGCCTTAATAGACCAAGGATCACAACGATCTTTCATAGCGTCTAGGGCTCAAAATAGGCTACAACTGCCAACAAAACTAGCCAATTTTGAAATTACGGGAATGGGCGGAAGAGTAGTCCAAAACTCAAATAAAATCTGCCTCATTACGCTAATTTCCCAGCAAGCGGATAAGCATATACAAGCAGAAGCTATAGTCTTACCGCAACTAACAAATATGCTTCCAAGCTATCATATAAATAGAAAGCATTGGCAAAAGGTTTCACACCTAAAGCTAGCAGATCCCAACTGCAACACCCCCGCTCAAATAGACATTCTATTAGGCAGCGATCTCATACCTCAGATAATACTCGAGGGTGTTGAGAAAATTTCAAACAAACTATTGGCACAAAATACTATTTTTGGGTGGATCCTAAGTGGACTAGTTTCGAAACCAGTTACCACCATGACAACTCAGGTTGAGGAAATCTCAAATGAATACCTCAATTCACAATTGATAAAATTTTGGGAGTTAGAAGAACTCCCCCCCATATCAATCACAACCCCTAAAGATCAGTATTGTAAAGACTTCTACAAAGCCACAACTACTCGATCAAATAATGGCCGGTACGTCGTACGACTACCACCAAAGCCACAAACTTCCAACACTCTACAAATTGGCACAAAAAACCATGTGAGAGTTTGTTCTGACTAACACAAATATCTATAATTCAACCAAATCATCGAGATTTATTACTAAGTATTGTATAAATGTATTGTACACTAATTTCCTTAAATTTGAAAAGGGCAGTACAACATAAAAATACAGGGGATCCAATGGAATGCGATATCTGATCAGCTTTCATATCCTACTGAATCAATATCCGCATTATCCGCAATAACATTTTTGACCCCGCAGGATGGCTTTCGCCAATTATGATACAAGCGAAAATCCTAATTCTTCTTCACTTAGAAAAATGGTCACAATCCTCAAACAATCTTAACGATATCCGAATCTACCGATTCTTGGCCACAATCGCCCACTTCCATACATAATATCGTCCGCAACATACGAGTAATTGTCATAGAATGTTCAAAAATCGACACTTCTCTTACTATAGTGCCTCATAGTTGCCTAAATTTTCATGATCAAATACAATTCAAAATTAAAGTTAAGGAATCACCATACTTGCAATGTGATACAGTGACGCACCCAGACTTACAAAAAGCAAAGGTCGCACTTATCGCATCTATCTAAGCGCTCATCATACGGGTAGTTTATGGGAAACACTTGTAAAAGTTGTAAATCTCACTTCAAAAAAGTGAGCGAAAATCACAAATCTCACTCTCGCAAGATCCCTCTTCAAAGGTTTGAAAGGAGCACCCATTCTGGCCACATCTGAGCCAGGCGTGGAGTCGCTATCCTCATAAGCCGATAATAAAGAGATTGCACCCTAGTGAAACACACCACACCTGTGAACACTCAAGGAATTTCACCCCACACCAGATGACACCACACAGGACAACACAACATACCATTTCATTCTCTTATCGTCTATGGGCCTGAGCGCCACATCAACATCCTTCGATACAGCATCCCACCGCACGCGTCTAACCAGAGCAGGCATCAGATACACCGGCCGCGTTTTCCAGATACACCGGCGATTGGACCGACACGTCACATCGTTTCGTCAAAGCAATCCCGGATATTTTTCGACATCAGGCTTATAATAATTGTGTTACTGAATAATATTGTAATTATGCGAAAATACATATAAATAATAATATAAATACTTGGAGATTTTCCCTAACATATTCAGTGCGATAGTGAGTGGAATATAACATTTGAAATATATTGAGAAGTTTTCCAATAAATTGGGTCCCCAATTATTCATGGTCCTTCGAGCCATAGTGAGCGGCGCTATGGATTAAAAAAATAAATATATATATATATATATATATAACTATATATAACTTAAGTGAAAAAAAGTGCTACAAAGTGACAAAATCGTTAATACTTGTATATACACACAAACGGAATAGAACGAAAAAATAAGGTGACAGTAAGTAACAATTGGGAACACACAAACCTACCATATGTAAGGAGGAAAATAAGTGCGGTGAAAATAACAAATACATAAATATACAGTGCAAAATTTGCTAAACATCTTAAACAAATAAAAAACAACACAATCGGGCGCGAAACCAAAAGACAAAAGCAATAAACGGGCGCGAAACTTAAAAACACAGTATACACAATAACATAAATAAAAACAAAGCAAACGGGCGCAAATTTATCCACAAAAATACAAACAACAAACACGCATAAGGAGCTAGCCAGCTGATGCCGAAGAGGACAGACACTGGGACAAACGCACAAGCACATATACTTGTATATACAGATATACGCCCTCCAAAAGCCCCTTCAGGAAAACCAAAGTGAGCGTATTTATTTCACTTATTATTTTAGGTATATACTAATATAAAAAAAGATTACCAAACTGGTATAGATCACGGTAAAAATCGAAATACCGCTGACATTAAAACCAGTTTGGTACAATATATATATCCAAATATATATTATGTAAATAATTGATGTATGCCTATAAGCTTACCTTTGTGTTTTCAAACACACATATTTCACAAACACAAAAAACAAAAACAGAATTCAAGTATTTACTTGCAATATTTTCCGGCAATACCCCTTATTTTTAACAAAAACAGTAAGCAGGATTGCCTAAAATAAGTAAGCAAAGGCACAAACATATAACAAAAATTTAAAGACAAAGAAAGAGAAACAAAATAAATACAAACGACATATTTATATATTTTCAAAAACCAAGTACATATTTACATCCATATATGTGCATACGGAGAATATCTGCACATTATCAATTCCTTTTTCGCGCTCTCTTTCTATTGCAATATATTGTAGAAGCCCAGTTTATACATACATACGGCATACAATCTACCTATATTTTTTGTGGTGATTGATGTGCAGGAACGATGCGCACGCGGTGGCTGCCAGCAGGAGAAGAGGCCGTTAATCGTGTTGTATCGTCTTTTATAATAACAGCAGGCGTCCTCGAGCCTAACTGTTGACTATGTATTTGCTGTTCCGTTTTGTGTCATATTCGTTTCAGCGTTCCTTGTAAGCCAGGATCAGCTGACTTGCTGACATGGTGTTGCCATGTTATATTGTTATATATAATATTATATTGTGGCTCATCCCACAAGTACTCCCCTTCTCGGAGTACGTTATCGAAATCATTGATAATTTAAAAAGGTGATCAGTAGTTCAGCGGAATCTGACGCGTCTCTTGGGTAACGGTGTAGGTGAGCTGAAATCGGATTCTGGTGGGCGGTATGATGACGACGAAAATCGAGATGTCCCAGATTCGGATGACTCCGGTGAAGTTGATGTAATAAGCGTTGTGTTGTTGTCATCGTCGTTGTTCTGCTCACTGTCGTTGAGCTTATCGTCAGGAAGGAGGTAGACAGGCTTTAGTCGATCGATCGAAACTGTAGTGTTGTCGCCTCTGACGTTTACGATGAAATGTTTCTCATGCCTTGAAATGACTCGGTGAGGTCCTTCATACGGTGAAGTGAATGCGTGGTGTGGAGCGTCGCGACGAACAAAAACGTGTGAACATGTCGATAGTTCTTTAAAAATAAATGTTTTCCTCTGACCATGTCGGACGATAGGTTGAGGTGCGAGGTCTGCGAAGTAGTTTCTCAAACGTTCTGCCATATTGGATGGTGGCAAACCAGATAGTGGCGAAGGAGCGAGGAATTCACCTGGTAGACGAACTGGCTCTCCATAAACAAGATCGGCAGGAGTTGCGCCAAGATCTTCCTTCCAGGCAGCGCGAATTCCAAGAAGGACGATTGGTAGCATGTCGACCCATGAGTTATTTTCGTGACAACGAATCGCATCCTTCAAATGACGGTGAAGACGTTCCACCATTCCATTTGACTGTGGATGGAAAGTGGTGGTGTGTATGTGTTTACTGCCGAGGAGACGAGCGAGAGCGTTAAAAAGTTGACTCTCAAACTGTGTAGCCTGGTCGGTCGTGATGCGTAACGGTACTCCGTAGCGGCATATCCATCCGGCGAAGAGTGTGCGAGCGACACATTCGGCCCCGATATTATCAATAGGAAATGCCTCTGGAAACCTGGTGAAACGGTCAATGATTGTCAAACAGTTACGATATCCTCTTGATGGTACGTATGGTCCAATGATGTCCACGTGAATATGTTCGAAACGTCTTGTGCGGCATGGAAAGTTTTGGATTGGTGATAAAACGTGGCGTGATACCTTATTTCGTTGGCAAGCTAGGCACGTTCGGGCCCACAAACGGCAATCGCGGTTAATGCTGGGCCAAACGTATCGTTGCGTTAACAATTTGGCGGAGGCTCGTGCTCCGGGGTGACTAATGCTATGAAGAGCGTCGAATATTCTCTTCCTAAGCGCTGCAGGAACGTAGGGACGAATAAGGTCGCTAGAAACGTCGCAATAAATTGGTTTATTGCAGCCTGGAATGTTGACTGGTCGTAAGTTCAGTGAATCGTGCTGTTCCCTTCGTATACGTTGCTGAAGTTCCTCGTCTTCAGCTTGTGCTTGAGAAAGTTCGTTTGAGGATACTGCCGTTGATATTTCTTCGATGCGGGAAAGAGCATCTGCGACGATGTTGTCTTTGCCGGCTATATACTGGATATCGGTTGTAAACTGGCTGATGAAATCCAAGCGGTGGAATTGCCAAGGTGTCGCTCGATCAGGGTCCTGAGCAAAAGCATGTAGCAAAGGTTTGTGATCCGTGAATATCGTGACATGTCGTGCTTCATCATTTTTAAGAAATTTACGATAGAAATTTATCATGCCGAGGAACTCACGCAGTTTTCGGATCGTTGTTGGACGAGGAAAGTTAACGATTGCGTCTACTTTACCTGGAAGAGGTAAGATTCCTGTTGCTGAGATGCGGTGTCCCAAAAAATCCACTTCAGACAGACCAAAACGGCACTTAGCGGTGTTAATTACGACACCATACTTAGTGAGCCGTTGGAAAAGCGAGCGAAGGTGACTGCGGTGTTCCGTAACATCCTTAGAAGCGATTAGGATGTCGTCTATGTATGGGAATACAAAGTCATCTAATCCCCGTGTTACTTCGTCGATAAATCGTTGGAATGTTTGCGCAGCATTCCGAAGTCCGAACGTCATGAACGGAAATTCGAAAAGACCAAACGGTGTTATAATTGCAGTTTTGTCGACATCTTCTTTGGTGACAGGTATTTGATTAAAAGCGCGCACGAGATCAATGGTTGAAAATATTGTTTTGCCGGTTAGATTGGCAGTAAAATCTTCAAGAACACGAACAGGATATCGGTCTGGCAATGTACGGGCGTTAAGTCGTCGATAACCTCCACAAGGTCGCCACTCACCAGACTTCTTTGGAACCAGATGGAGCGGAGATGACCAGGAGCTCTTCGAACGTTGAGCGATTCCTAATTGTAACATTTTTTCGAACTCTGTCTTAGCAATTTTGAGTTTGTCGGGAACAAGTCTTCGGGCCTTACAGGAAACAGGAGGTCCCGGCGTAGTAGATATGTGGTGCTGCGTCGTATGTTTCGTTGGCTGACAGATTCCTTCCGGCTTTGTCAGATTAGGGAACTCCACTAGAGTATCTGCCCATATAGGGTCGACGGGCAGTACTTTAATTTCCGAAATGATGTTGGATGCTGATAATTTACATGCGACTTTTAGTCCAGTGATCGAGTCGATAAGGCAGTTGTTCTTTAGGTCGGGTAAGATTCCGAAATGTGCTAAAAAGTCTGCGCCAATAATAGGTTTTGTTATGTCCGCCACTACGAAGCGCCATGTAAAATTTCGTCTGAGGCCAAGGTTTAGTGATAGAGTTATGAAACCGTACGTGTTTATCGTAGACCCATTTGCTGCTGTGAGATTATAGCTGATTTGTTCCGGCGACCAAGGTGCGAGAGACTTGGGAAACGTGCAGAGATCAGCGCCAGTATCCACCAGAAATTGGATTTTGGTGGCACGATCTGTTACGAAGAGGCGGTTTGATTCGAGTGAGGAGCCGTTAACCGCCACTAACGGTCCGACGGTAGGTTTCCCTGAAATGTGCAAGGTGACCGGCAACGTTTCGCTTTATTGCCGAAATTTTGATGATACCAACACGTGTCGTTGTTCGGTGCTGGAGAAGATGTGCGCGAACGAAAGCGATGACGAGAACGGGAACGAGATATGACTTGTCTCTTAAAACTGGAAGCTAGCTCATTAATGGAAGCTTCGAGACGAGAAATGCGCGATTCGACTGCTGATGTTGCTGCTGGTTCTTGGACCGAATTGATTTGTGCTGCTGTTAATGCGATATCGTGTATTTTGTCTGCAAGAGATGCGAGTTTATCGATATTCATGTCTGCTTGGGACGCAAGTATAGATTGGGTTGTCATCGGAAGTCTGCTGAGCCTCTTAGTTCGTAGAATATTGTCAGGAACAGTGTTGTCAAGGCTTCTGAGATGTCGGTGAAATTGCGATGGTTTTGTATCACCCAAGGTTTCTCGATCGAGAAGCTGCTGTAGTCGTGCTTCTCGAGAGAGCGTAAGGCGTTCGACCAGTGTCCCTTTTAAGCGAGTGTAAGGCGTTTCTGTGGGAACATTCAAAAGAAGATCTTCCACTTCTGTGGCGGCCCTAGCGTCAAGATGTGAAGAAGCATAGTGGTATTGCGTAATTTCATCGAAAATTCCGGCGAGATGAAATTGTCCCTCAAGTTGGGCGAACCACAAGGCTGGTCGTTCGGAATTGAATAACGGACACCGTATAGAAACACGTTGGAGCGGCGTTATACTGTCGGCCACTTGCACGTCCACGCTATCTGGCATAGCGATTTTTGCTGAAGAAAATTAAATGATTGGAACGTTTTATGCGCTGCGCTCAAAGCTGTGAAGATTAGGAATGCGCGAAAACTCCAGCTGTCCTCCAATCGGTCGTATGCGTGGGCAGCCACGTGCGCGATTATGCACAAAAACCAATACACAAAGTGCACTATAATCGCAAATTTATGCACAAGTGTTGAAACTTGAAAACGAAATGCACTGTACACGAATTAATCAGCGAATTTTAAAATTATATTTACAAAATCGCGGAAAAATTATTAAATCACGTCGGGGTCACCAGTTGTGGTGATTGATGTGCAGGAACGATGCGCACGCGGTGGCTGCCAGCAGGAGAAGAGGCCGTTAATCGTGTTGTATCGTCTTTTATAATAACAGCAGGCGTCCTCGAGCCTAACTGTTGACTATGTATTTGCTGTTCCGTTTTGTGTCGTATTCGTTTCAGCGTTCCTTGTAAGCCAGGATCAGCTGACTTGCTGACATGGTGTTGCCATGTTATATTGTTATATATAATATTATATTGTGGCTCATCCCACATTTTTATACCATACTCAACATTGGGTAATATTAAATTATTAAAATTTTAAACATTCACTAAAAAGTGATTGTCCAATTGCGAATGAATAAACAAAGTGAAATAAAATTTCCTTAATTTTTTTTTTAAAAGCAAACAAACTCTTAAAAAAAAAACAAAAAAAAAATATATATATATATATAAATACATAAAATATTCTTTTAACAAGAACTAAAGTACATACGCATATGTACATCTATTCAAGGAAAACCTCTTGTTCTTGTTAAAACACAAGCAAGCAGGATTGCGAATCAAACAAAAACGCATTGATCTCTCTAACGAGCTCTCAATTGCACACAAACAAAAATAATATTTAAAGATATATACATATTAAAACATTTACAATTATAATTGTACATATTTTCAAAGTCCACAATTGGCATACATCCCGCAATACCCCTTGTAACAAACAAGCAGGATTGCGTACACAAAAGTAAAAGCAAATTGATCTCTACAACGAGCTCTCAATTGCATTAGAAAATATACATACATACGCACAAACAATCCGTGCATACTTATGTACAAAGTGTATTGATCTCTTCAACGAGCTCTCAATTTCACGAGCACATAAATATATACTAACAAGTCCGTGTATTAGGGTGTACCTAAATACATCAACAATAAGGACATAAAAAATATTGTTAAATTAAAAGAGCGATTCTTAATAATAAAATTAAGAAAATTTAAATTACACTCACAACAAAATATTTAAAATAATTTACAAATTAAAAAATTTATTTCGCATTTAAATATTTATCTAGTCCGAAAAAAACTCGTATGCAAGTATACGTAAAAGAGTATTCGGTATTAATTATCATTTATTGCTGCGTTTAAATCAGTTAACACTGAGACAATTTTAATTAACTTTGACACATATAGTAATAAATAACATAACAAAAATGGTTAATGACGATAAAAATCAAATTACACCTGCAGAAGCTACACGCGCAAGACAGGTTAACGCAAAGCAAATAAAAGGCATAAATATGTGAGAGTGACAGATTAACACGATACTGCACTCGATTTTCATCTTCACCGATTCAAGACATCTCTGAATCGTTATTGGAAATAAAAAAACAAAATAATGACAATTTTTGGACTCGTCTCCAAACGGCTCATGACGCCATAGTAGATTATGACAATTCAGATCTACCACACGATTTTAAATCGTCGGCTTACGCACTATACGAAAACTGCTTAGACCAGTACGAAGAAACAAAAGCTATGATTTCTGATCAATTAAAGCTAATAAAAGCTATTTCACCTACTCCACATCCGAGAGTAGAGCTGCCACAAGTACAAAATCAAGAGGCAAGTTCAGGCATCCATCTCGAGGTGCCCGCATGTGACACAGAAATATTTTATGGAGGTTATGAAGAATGGCCGTCCTTCCGGGACATGTTCACTGCCGTTTACATCAACCATCCAAAATTATCAAAAGCGCAAAAATTGTATCACCTCCGATACAAAACGCAAGGTCAAGCAGGCGTAATAGTCAAACAGTTCGCACTTAATGACGACAATTTCAATTTGGCTTGGGAAGCTCTAAAAGCAAGATATGAAAATGAAAGAATATTGGTCGATAACCAAGTAACGACACTAATAACCTTGCCTAAGATTCAAAAAGAAACCAGTGAAGAGTTTATAAGACTACAATCCACTGTTTCAAACTGTTTGTCGGTTTTATCGACACAAAATATTCCCACAGACAGCTGGGACCCTATACTGGTAAACATATGCACTGCCGCATTACCAGAAAAATCGTTACTTTTATGGGAGCAATCGCTCTCATCACGAAAGAAATGCCCCACGTGGCTACAAATGAAAGACTTTCTAACTACCCAGTACGAAATCGCTGAAAGGGTAGACAAAAAGCTAATTAAAACAAGAAATGTACAACACGACCAAAAAAGAAGCTTCAATAGACCCCAAGCTAGTAGCAAAAATAAATTAAACAGAAGCTTATACAAAACGCAATCGTTCACATCTGAACAGAACAATCATACGTCATGCGAACTATGCACAAGAGGGCATAAACTACAATCATGCGAGAAGTTTAAAAACTTAAAAGTTGACGAACGAAATAATTTTGTCAGATCAAAAAGACTTTGTACAAATTGCTTGTCACATGCGCATAAGTATAAAAATTGCAAAAGCAAATTCAATTGCTTATATTGTGACAAAAGACACCACTCAATGCTTCATTACAGCAAATTTCCCAGCTCACCCCAAAAGAGCGCATATATTAGTATAAAAAGAACCACGGGTTTAGTTTCAACTACAAATCCCGAAAACCACAATACCGAAAATTGCCAAATGACATCATGCTGCTCAAATGCAGAAAACACTCAAACGCTACACAGCGAAATACAAAGTAGAGTACTACTACCAACAGCAGTCGTCTCCATCGAACACCGAGGAGAGCTGTTTAAACTTAGGGCCTTAATAGACCAAGGATCACAACGATCTTTCATAGCGTCTAGGGCTCAAAATAGGCTACAACTGCCAACAAAACTAGCCAATTTTGAAATTACGGGAATGGGCGGAAGAGTAGTCCAAAACTCAAATAAAATCTGCCCCATTACCCTAATTTCCCCCCAAGCGGATAAGCATATACAAGCAGAAGCTATAGTCTTACCGCAACTAACAAATATGCTTCCAAGCTATCATATAAATAGAAAGCATTGGCAAAAGGTTTCACACCTAAAGCTAGCAGATCCCAACTGCAACACCCCCGCTCAAATAGACATTCTATTAGGCAGCGATCTCATACCTCAGATAATACTCGAGGGTGTTGAGAAAATTTCAAACAAACTATTGGCACAAAATACTATTTTTGGGTGGATCCTAAGTGGACTAGTTTCGAAACCAGTTACCACCATGACCACTCAGGTTGAGGAAATCTCAAACGAATACCTCAATTCACAATTGATAAAATTTTGGGAGTTAGAAGAACTCCCCCCCATATCAATCACAACCCCTAAAGAACAGTATTGTAAAGACTTCTACAAAGCCACAACTACTCGATCAAATAATGGCCGGTACGTCGTACGACTACCACCAAAGCCACAAACTTCCAACACTCTACAAATTGGCACAAAAAACCATGTGAGAGTTTGTTCTGACAACCCCAGTGCTAAAAACACAAATATCTATAATTCAACCAAATCATCGAGATTTATTACTAAGTATTGTATAAATGTATTGTACACTAATTTCCTTAAATTTGAAAAGGGCAGTACAACATAAAAATACAGGGGATCCAATGGAATGCGATATCTGATCAGCTTTCATATCCTACTGAATCAATATCCGCATTATCCGCAATAACATTTTTGACCCCGCAGGATGGCTTTCGCCAATTATGATACAAGCGAAAATCCTAATTCTTCTTCACTTAGAAAAATGGTCACAATCCTCAAACAATCTTAACGATATCCGAATCTACCGATTCTTGGCCACAATCGCCCACTTCCATACATAATATCGTCCGCAACATACGAGTAATTGTCATAGAATGTTCAAAAATCGACACTTCTCTTACTATAGTGCCTCATAGTTGCCTAAATTTTCATGATCAAATACAATTCAAAATTAAAGTTAAGGAATCACCATACTTGCAATGTGATACAGTGACGCACCCAGACTTACAAAAAGCAAAGGTCGCACTTATCGCATCTATCTAAGCGCTCATCATACGGGTAGTTTATGGGAAACACTTGTAAAAGTTGTAAATCTCACTTCAAAAACGTGAGCGAAAATCACAAATCTCACTCTCGCAAGATCCCTCTTCAAAGGTTTGAAAGGAGCACCCATTCTGGCCACATCTGAGCCAGGCGTGGAGTCGCTATCCTCATAAGCCGATAATAAAGAGATTGCACCCTAGTGAAACACACCACACCTGTGAACACTCAAGGAATTTCACCCCACACCAGATGACACCACACAGGACAACACAACATACCATTTCATTCTCTTATCGTCTACGGGCCTAAGCGCCACATCAACATCCTTCGATACAGCATCCCACCGCACGCGTCTAACTAGAGCAGGTATCAGATACACCGGCCGCGTTTTCCAGATACACCGGCGATTGGACCGACACGCCACATCGTTTCGTCAAAGCAATCCCGGATATTTTTCGACATCAGGCTTATAATAATTGTGTTACTGAATAATATTGTAATTATGCGAAAATACATATAAATAATAATATAAATACTTGGAGATTTTCCCTAACATATTCAGTGCGATAGTGAGTGGAATATAACATTTGAAATATATTGAGAAGTTTTCCAATAAATTGGGTCCCCAATTATTCATGGTCCTTCGAGCCATAGTGAGCGGCGCTATGGATTAAAAAAAACAAACAAATATACATATATATATATAACTATATATGAATAAACAAAGTGAAATAAAATTTCCTTAATTTTTTTTTTATAAGCAAACAAACTCTTAAAAAAAAAACAAAAAAAAAATATATATATATATAAATACATAAAATATTCTTTTAACAAGAACTAAAGTACATACGCATATGTACATCTATTCAAGGAAAACCTCTTGTTCTTGTTAAAACACAAGCAAGCAGGATTGCGAATCAAACAAAAACGCATTGATCTCTCTAACGAGCTCTCAATTGCACACAAACAAAAATAATATTTAAAGATATATACATATTAAAACATTTACAATTATAATTGTACATATTTTCAAAGTCCACAATTGGCATACATCCCGCAATACCCCTTGTAACAAACAAGCAGGATTGCGTACACAAAAGTAAAAGCAAATTGATCTCTACAACGAGCTCTCAATTGCATTAGAAAATATACATACATACGCACAAACAATCCGTGCATACTTATGTACAAAGTGTATTGATCTCTTCAACGAGCTCTCAATTTCACGAGCACATAAATATATACTAACAAGTCCGTGTATTAGGGTGTACCTAAATACATCAACAATAAGGACATAAAAAATATTGTTAAATTAAAAGAGCGATTCTTAATAATAAAATTAAGAAAATTTAAATTACACTCACAACAAAATATTTAAAATAATTTACAAATTAAAAAATTTATTTCGCATTTAAATATTTATCTAGTCCGAAAAAAACTCGTATACAAGTATACGTAAAAGAGTATTCGGTATTAATTATCATTTATTGCTGCGTTTAAATCAGTTAACACTGAGACAATTTTAATTAACTTTGACACATATAGTAATAAATAACATAACAAAAATGGTTAATGACGATAAAAATCAAATTACACCTGCAGAAGCTACACGCGCAAGACAGGTTAACACAAAGCAAATAAAAGGCATAAATATGTGAGAGTGACAGATTAACACGATACTGCACTCGATTTTCATCTTCACCGATTCAAGACATCTCTGAATCGTTATTGGAAATAAAAAAACAAAATAATGACAATTTTTGGACTCGTCTCCAAACGGCTCATGACGCCATAGTAGATTATGACAATTCAGATCTACCACACGATTTTAAATCGTCGGCTTACGCACTATACGAAAACTGCTTAGACCAGTACGAAGAAACAAAAGCTATGATTTCTGATCAATTAAAGCTAATAAAAGCTATTTCACCTACTCCACATCCGAGAGTAGAGCTGCCACAAGTACAAAATCAAGAGGCAAGTTCAGGCATCCATCTCGAGGTGCCCGCATGTGACACAGAAATATTTTATGGAGGTTATGAAGAATGGCCGTCCTTCCGGGACATGTTCACTGCCGTTTACATCAACCATCCAAAATTATCAAAAGCGCAAAAATTGTATCACCTCCGATACAAAACGCAAGGTCAACCAGGCGTAATAGTCAAACAGTTCGCACTTAATGACGACAATTTCAATTTGGCTTGGGAAGCTCTAAAAGCAAGATATGAAAATGAAAGAATATTAATCGATAACCAAGTAACGACACTAATAAATTTGCCTAAGATTCAAAAAGAAACCAGTGAAGAGTTTATAAGACTACAATCCACTGTTTGTCGGTTTTATCGACACAAAATATTCCCACAGACAGCTGGGACCCTATACTGGTAAACATATGCACTGCCGCATTACCAGAAAAATCGTTACTTTTATGGGAGCAATCGCTCTCATCACGAAAGAAATGCCCCACGTGGCTACAAATGAAAGACTTTCTAACTACCCAGTACGAAATCGCTGAAAGGGTAGACAAAAAGCTAATTAAAACAAGAAATGTACAACACGACCAAAAAAGAAGCTTCAATAGACCCCAAGCTAGTAGCAAAAATAAATTAAACAGAAGCTTATACAAAACGCAATCGTTCACATCCGAACAGAAAAATCATACGTCATGCGAACTGTGCACAAGAGGGCATAAACTACAATCATGCGAGAAGTTTAAAAACTTAAAAGTTGACGAACGAAATAATTTTGTCAGATCAAAAAGACTTTGTACAAATTGCTTGTCACATGCGCATAAGTATAAAAATTGCAAAAGCAAATTCAATTGCTTATATTGTGACAAAAGACACCACTCAATGCTTCATTACAGCAAATTTCCCAGCTCACCCCAAAAGAGCGCATATATTAGTATAAAAAGAACTACGGGTTTAGTTTCAACTACAAATCCCGAAAACCACAATACCGAAAATTGCCAAATGACATCATGCTGCTGAAATGCAGAAAACACTCAAACGCTACACAGCGAAATACAAAGTAGAGTACTACTACCAACAGCAGTCGTCTCCATCGAACACCGAGGAGAGCTGTTTAAACTTAGGGCCTTAATAGACCAAGGATCACAACGATCTTTCATAGCGTCTAGGGCTCAAAATAGGCTACAACTGCCAACAAAACTAGCCAATTTTGAAATTACGGGAATGGGCGGAAGAGTAGTCCAAAACTCAAATAAAATCTGCCTCATTACCCTAATTTCCCCCCAAGCGGATAAGCATATACAAGCAGAAGCTATAGTCTTACCGCAACTAACAAATATGCTTCCAAGCTATCATATAAATAGAAAGCATTGGCAAAAGGTTTCACACCTAAAGCTAGCAGATCCCAACTGCAACACCCCCGCTCAAATAGACATTCTATTAGGCAGCGATCTCATACCTCAGATAATACTCGAGGGTGTTGAGAAAATTTCAAACAAACTATTGGCACAAAATACTATTTTTGGGTGGATCCTAAGTGGACTAGTTTCGAAACCAGTTACCACCATGACCACTCAGGTTGAGGAAATCTCAAACGAATACCTCAATTCACAATTGATAAAATTTTGGGAGTTAGAAGAACTCCCCCCCATATCAATCACAACCCCTAAAGATCAGTATTGTAAAGACTTCTACAAAGCCACAACTACTCGATCAAATAATGGCCGGTACGTCGTACGACTACCACCAAAGCCACAAACTTCCAACACTCTACAAATTGGCACAAAAAACCATGTGAGAGTTTGTTCTGACAACCCCAGTGCTAAAAACACAAATATCTATAATTCAACCAAATCATCGTGATTTATTACTAAGTATTGTATAAATGTATTGTACACTAATTTCCTTAAATTTGAAAAGGGCAGTACAACATAAAAATACAGGGGATCCAATGGAATGCGATATCTGATCAGCTTTCATATCCTACTGAATCAATATCCGCATTATCCGCAATAACATTTTTGACCCCGCAGGATGGCTTTCGCCAATTATGATACAAGCGAAAATCCTAATTCTTCTTCACTTAGAAAAATGGTCACAATCCTCAAACAATCTTAACGATATCCGAATCTACCGATTCTTGGCCACAATCGCCCACTTCCATACATAATATCGTCCGCAACATACGAGTAATTGTCATAGAATGTTCAAAAATCGACACTTCTCTTACTATAGTGCCTCATAGTTGCCTAAATTTTCATGATCAAATACAATTCAAAATTAAAGTTAAGGAATCACCATACTTGCAATGTGATACAGTGACGCACCCAGACTTACAAAAAGCAAAGGTCGCACTTATCGCATCTATCTAAGCGCTCATCATACGGGTAGTTTATGGGAAACACTTGTAAAAGTTGTAAATCTCACTTCAAAAACGTGAGCGAAAATCACAAATCTCACTCTCGCAAGATCCCTCTTCAAAGGTTTGAAAGGAGCACCCATTCTGGCCACATCTGAGCCAGGCGTGGAGTCGCTATCCTCATAAGCCGATAATAAAGAGATTGCACCCTAGTGAAACACACCACACCTGTGAACACTCAAGGAATTTCACCCCACACCAGATGACACCACACAGGACAACACAACATACCATTTCATTCTCTTATCGTCTACGGGCCTGAGCGCCACATCAACATCCTTCGATACAGCATCCCACCGCACGCGTCTAACTAGAGCAGGTATCAGATACACCGGCCGCGTTTTCCAGATACACCGGCGATTGGACCGACACGCCACATCGTTTCGTCAAAGCAATCCCGGATATTTTTCGACATCAGGCTTATAATAATTGTGTTACTGAATAATATTGTAATTATGCGAAAATACATATAAATAATAATATAAATACTTGGAGATTTTCCCTAACATATTCAGTGCGATAGTGAGTGGAATATAACATTTGAAATATATTGAGAAGTTTTCCAATAAATTGGGTCCCCAATTATTCATGGTCCTTCGAGCCATAGTGAGCGGCGCTATGGATTAAAAAAAAAAAACAAATATACATATATATATATAACTATATATAACTTAAGTGAAAAAAAGTGCTACAAAGTGACAAAAACGTTAATACTTGTATATACACACAAACGGAATAGAACGAAAAAATAAGGTGACAGTAAGTAACAATTGGGAACACACAAACCTACCATATGTAAGGAGGAAAATAAGTGCGGTGAAAATAACAAATACATAAATATACAGTGCAAAATTTGCTAAACATCTTAAACAAATAAAAAACAACACAATCGGGCGCGAAACCAAAAGACAAAAGCAATAAACGGGCGCGAAACTTAAAAACACAGTATACACAATAACATAAATAAAAACAAAGCAAACGGGCGCAAATTTATCCACAAAAATACAAACAACAAACACGCATAAGGAGCTAGCCAGCTGATGCCGAAGAGGACAGACACTGGGACAAACGCACAAGCACATATACTTGTATATACAGATATACGCCCTCCAAAAGCCCCTTCAGGAAAACCAAAGTGAGCGTATTTATTTCACTTATTATTTTAGGTATATACTAATATAAAAAAAGATTACCAAACTGGTATAGATCACGGTAAAAATCGAAATACCGCTGACATTAAAACCAGTTTGGTACAATATATATATCCAAATATATATTATGTAAATAATTGATGTATGCCTATAAGCTTACCTTTGTGTTTTCAAACACACATATTTCACAAACACAAAAAACAAAAACAGAATTCAAGTATTTACTTGCAATATTTTCCGGCAATACCCCTTATTTTTAACAAAAACAGTAAGCAGGATTGCCTAAAATAAGTAAGCAAAGGCACAAACATATAACAAAAATTTAAAGACAAAGAAAGAGAAACAAAATAAATACAAACGACATATTTATATATTTTCAAAAACCAAGTACATATTTACATCCATATATGTGCATACGGAGAATATCTGCACATTATCAATTCCTTTTTCGCGCTCTCTTTCTATTGCAATATATTGTAGAAGCCCAGTTTATACATACATACGGCATACAATCTACCTATATTTTTATACCATACTCAACATTGGGTAATATTAAATTATTAAAATTTTAAACATTCACTAAAAAGTGATTGTCAAATTGCGAATGAATAAACAAAGTGAAATAAAATTTCCTTAATTTTTTTTTTTATAAGCAAACAAACTCTTAAAAAAAAAAACAAAAAAAAAATATATATATATATAAATACATAAAATATTCTTTTAACAAGAACTAAAGTACATACGCATATGTACATCTATTCAAGGAAAACCTCTTGTTCTTGTTAAAACACAAGCAAGCAGGATTGCGAATCAAACAAAAACGCATTGATCTCTCTAACGAGCTCTCAATTGCACACAAACAAAAATAATATTTAAAGATATATACATATTAAAACATTTACAATTATAATTGTACATATTTTCAAAGTCCACAATTGGCATACATCCCGCAATACCCCTTGTAACAAACAAGCAGGATTGCGTACACAAAAGTAAAAGCAAATTGATCTCTACAACGAGCTCTCAATTGCATTAGAAAATATACATACATACGCATAAACAATCCGTGCATACTTATGTACAAAGTGTATTGATCTCTTCAACGAGCTCTCAATTTCACGAGCACATAAATATATACTAACAAGTCCGTGTATTAGGGTGTACCTAAATACATCAACAATAAGGACATAAAAAATATTGTTAAATTAAAAGAGCGATTCTTAATAATAAAATTAAGAAAATTTAAATTACACTCACAACAAAATATTTAAAATAATTTACAAATTAAAAAATTTATTTCGCATTTAAATATTTATCTAGTCCGAAAAAAACTCGTATGCAAGTATACGTAAAAGAGTATTCGGTATTAATTATCATTTATTGCTGCGTTTAAATCAGTTAACACTGAGACAATTTTAATTAACTTTGACACATATAGTAATAAATAACATAACAAAAATAGTTAATGACGATAAAAATCAAATTACACCTGCAGAAGCTACACGCGCAAGACAGGTTAACACAAAGCAAATAAAAGGCATAAATATGTGAGAGTGACAGATTAACACGATACTGCACTCGATTTTCATCTTCACCGATTCAAGACATCTCTGAATCGTTATTGGAAATAAAAAAACAAAATAATGACAATTTTTGGACTCGTCTCCAAACGGCTCATGACGCCATAGTAGATTATGACAATTCAGATCTACCACACGATTTTAAATCGTCGGCTTACGCACTATACGAAAACTGCTTAGACCAGTACGAAGAAACAAAAGCTATGATTTCTGATCAATTAAAGCTAATAAAAGCTATTTCACCTACTCCACATCCGAGAGTAGAGCTGCCACAAGTACAAAATCAAGAGGCAAGTTCAGGCATCCATCTCGAGGTGCCCGCATGTGACACAGAAATATTTTATGGAGGTTATGAAGAATGGCCGTCCTTCCGGGACATGTTCACTGCCGTTTACATCAACCATCCAAAATTATCAAAAGCGCAAAAATTGTATCACCTCCGATACAAAACGCAAGGTCAAGCAGGCGTAATAGTCAAACAGTTCGCACTTAATGACGACAATTTCAATTTGGCTTGGGAAGCTCTAAAAGCAAGATATGAAAATGAAAGAATATTAATCGATAACCAAGTAACGACACTAATAAATTTGCCTAAGATTCAAAAAGAAACCAGTGAAGAGTTTATAAGACTACAATCCACTGTTTGTCGGTTTTATCGACACAAAATATTCCCACAGACAGCTGGGACCCTATACTGGTAAACATATGCACTGCCGCATTACCAGAAAAATCGTTACTTTTATGGGAGCAATCGCTCTCATCACGAAAGAAATGCCCCACGTGGCTACAAATGAAAGACTTTCTAACTACCCAGTACGAAATCGCTGAAAGGGTAGACAAAAAGCTAATTAAAACAAGAAATGTACAACACGACCAAAAAAGAAGCTTCAATAGACCCCAAGCTAGTAGCAAAAATAAATTAAACAGAAGCTTATACAAAACGCAATCGTTCACATCCGAACAGAAAAATCATACGTCATGCGAACTGTGCACAAGAGGGCATAAACTACAATCATGCGAGAAGTTTAAAAACTTAAAAGTTGACGAACGAAATAATTTTGTCAGATCAAAAAGACTTTGTACAAATTGCTTGTCACATGCGCATAAGTATAAAAATTGCAAAAGCAAATTCAATTGCTTATATTGTGACAAAAGACACCACTCAATGCTTCATTACAGCAAATTTCCCAGCTCACCCCAAAAGAGCGCATATATTAGTATAAAAAGAACTACGGGTTTAGTTTCAACTACAAATCCCGAAAACCACAATACCGAAAATTGCCAAATGACATCATGCTGCTGAAATGCAGAAAACACTCAAACGCTACACAGCGAAATACAAAGTAGAGTACTACTACCAACAGCAGTCGTCTCCATCGAACACCGAGGAGAGCTGTTTAAACTTAGGGCCTTAATAGACCAAGGATCACAACGATCTTTCATAGCGTCTAGGGCTCAAAATAGGCTACAACTGCCAACAAAACTAGCCAATTTTGAAATTACGGGAATGGGCGGAAGAGTAGTCCAAAACTCAAATAAAATCTGCCTCATTACCCTAATTTCCCCCCAAGCGGATAAGCATATACAAGCAGAAGCTATAGTCTTACCGCAACTAACAAATATGCTTCCAAGCTATCATATAAATAGAAAGCATTGGCAAAAGGTTTCACACCTAAAGCTAGCAGATCCCAACTGCAACACCCCCGCTCAAATAGACATTCTATTAGGCAGCGATCTCATACCTCAGATAATACTCGAGGGTGTTGAGAAAATTTCAAACAAACTATTGGCACAAAATACTATTTTTGGGTGGATCCTAAGTGGACTAGTTTCGAAACCAGTTACCACCATGACCACTCAGGTTGAGGAAATCTCAAACGAATACCTCAATTCACAATTTATAAAATTTTGGGAGTTAGAAGAACTCCCCCCCATATCAATCACAACGCCTAAAGATCAGTATTGTAAAGACTTCTACAAAGCCACAACTACTCGATCAAATAATGGCCGGTACGTCGTACGACTACCACCAAAGCCACAAACTTCCAACACTCTACAAATTGGCACAAAAAACCATGTGAGAGTTTGTTCTGACAACCCCAGTGCTAAAAACACAAATATCTATAATTCAACCAAATCATCGAGATATATTACTAAGTATTGTATAATGCATCTATCTAAGCGCTCATCATACGGGTAGTTTATTGTAAAAGTTGTAAATCTCACTTCAAAAAAGTGAGCGAAAATCACAAATCTCACTCTCGCAAGATCCCTCTTCAAAGGTTTGAAAGGAGCACCCATTCTGGCCACATCTGAGCCAGGCGTGGAGTCGCTATCCTCATAAGCCAATAATAAAGAGATTGCACCCTAGTGAAACACACCACACCTGTGAACACTCAAGGAATTTCACCCCACACCAGATGACACCACACAGGACAACACAATATACCATTTCATTCTCTTATCGTCTATGGGCCTGAGCGCCACATCAACATCCTTCGATACAGCATCCCACCGCACGCGTCTAACCAGAGCAGGCATCAGATACACCGGCCGCGTTTTCCAGATACACCGGCGATTGGACCGACACGTCACATCGTTTCGTCAAAGCAATCCCGGATATTTTTCGACATCAGGCTTATAATAATTGTGTTACTGAATAATATTGTAATTATGCGAAAATACATATAAATAATAATATAAATACTTGGAGATTTTCCCTAACATATTCAGTGCGATAGTGAGTGGAATATAACATTTGAAATATATTGAGAAGTTTTCCAATAAATTGGGTCCCCAATTATTCATGGTCCTTCGAGCCATAGTGAGCGGCGCTATGGATTAAAAAAAAAAATATATATATATATATATATATATAACTATATATAACTTAAGTGAAAAAAAGTGCTACAAAGTGACAAAATCGTTAATACTTGTATATACACACAAACGGAATAGAACGAAAAAATAAGGTGACAGTAAGTAACAATTGGGAACACACAAACCTACCATATGTAAGGAGGAAAATAAGTGCGGTGAAAATAACAAATACATAAATATACAGTGCAAAATTTGCTAAACATCTTAAACAAATAAAAAACAACACAATCGGGCGCGAAACTTAAAAACACAGTATACACAATAACATAAATAAAAACAAAGCAAACGGGCGCAAATTTATCCACAAAAATACAAACAACAAACACGCATAAGGAGCTAGCCAGCTGATGCCGAAGAGGACAGACACTGGGACAAACGCACAAGCACATATACTTGTATATACAGATATACGCCCTCCAAAAGCCCCTTCAGGAAAACCAAAGTGAGCGTATTTATTTCACTTATTATTTTAGGTATATACTAATATAAAAAAAGATTACCAAACTGGTATAGATCACGGTAAAAATCGAAATACCGCTGACATTAAAACCAGTTTGGTACAATATATATATCCAAATATATATTATGTAAATAATTGATGTATGCCTATAAGCTTACCTTTGTGTTTTCAAACACACATATTTCACAAACACAAAAAACAAAAACAGAATTCAAGTATTTACTTGCAATATTTTCCGGCAATACCCCTTATTTTTAACAAAAACAGTAAGCAGGATTGCCTAAAATAAGTAAGCAAAGGCACAAACATATAACAAAAATTTAAAGACAAAGAAAGAGAAACAAAATAAATACAAACGACATATTTATATATTTTCAAAAACCAAGTACATATTTACATCCATATATGTGCATACGGAGAATATCTGCACATTATCAATTCCTTTTTCGCGCTCTCTTTCTATTGCAATATATTGTAGAAGCCCAGTTTATACATACATACGGCATACAATCTACCTATATTTTTTGTGGTGATTGATGTGCAGGAACGATGCGCACGCGGTGGCTGCCAGCAGGAGAAGAGGCCGTTAATCGTGTTGTATCGTCTTTTATAATAACAGCAGGCGTCCTCGAGCCTAACTGTTGACTATGTATTTGCTGTTCCGTTTTGTGTCGTATTCGTTTCAGCGTTCCTTGTAAGCCAGGATCAGCTGACTTGCTGACATGGTGTTGCCATGTTATATTGTTATATATAATATTATATTGTGGCTCATCCCACAAGTACTCCCCTTCTCGGAGTACGTTATCGAAATCATTGACAATTTAAAAAGGTGATCAGTAGTTCAGCGGAATCTGACGCGTCTCTTGGGTAACGGTGTAGGTGAGCTGAAATCGGATTCTGGTGGGCGGTATGATGACGACGAAAATCGAGATGTCCCAGATTCGGATGACTCCGGTGAAGTTGATGTAATAAGCGTTGTGTTGTTGTCATCGTCGTTGTTCTGCTCACTGTCGTTGAGCTTATCGTCAGGAAGGAGGTAGATAGGCTTTAGTCGATCGATGAAATGTTTCTCATGCCTTGAAATGACTCGGTGAGGTCCTTCATACGGTGAAGTGAATGCGTGGTGTGGAGCGTCGCGACGAACAAAAACGTGTGAACATGTCGATAGTTCTTTAAAAATAAATGTTTTCCTCTGACCATGTCGGACGATAGGTTGAGGTGCGAGGTCTGCGAAGTAGTTTCTCAAACGTTCTGCCATATTGGATGGTGGCAAACCAGATAGTGGCGAAGGAGCGAGGAATTCACCTGGTAGACGAACTGGCTCTCCATAAACAAGATCGGCAGGAGTTGCGCCAAGATCTTCCTTCCAGGCAGCGCGAATTCCAAGAAGGACGATTGGTAGCATGTCGACCCATGAGTTATTTTCGTGACAACGAATCGCATCCTTCAAATGACGGTGAAGACGTTCCACCATTCCATTTGACTGTGGATGGAAAGTGGTGGTGTGTATGTGTTTACTGCCGAGGAGACGAGCGAGAGCGTTAAAAAGTTGACTCTCAAACTGTGTACCCTGGTCGGTCGTGATGCGTAACGGTACTCCGTAGCGGCATATCCATCCGGCGAAGAGTGTGCGAGCGACACATTCGGCCCCGATATTATCAATAGGAAATGCCTCTGGAAACCTGGTGAAACGGTCAATGATTGTCAAACAGTTACGATATCCTCTTGATGGTACGTATGGTCCAATGATGTCCACGTGAATATGTTCGAAACGTCTTGTGCGGCATGGAAAGTTTTGGATTGGTGATAAAACGTGGCGTGATACCTTATTTCGTTGGCAAGCTAGGCACGTTCGGGCCCACAAACGGCAATCGCGGTTAATGCTGGGCCAAACGTATCGTTGCGTTAACAATTTGGCGGAGGCTCGTGCTCCGGGGTGACTAATGCTATGAAGAGCGTCGAATATTCTCTTCCTAAGCGCTGCAGGAACGTAGGGACGAATAAGGTCGCTAGAAACGTCGCAATAAATTGGTTTATTGCAGCCTGGAATGTTGACTGGTCGTAAGTTCAGTGAATCGTGCTGTTCCCTTCGTATACGTTGCTGAAGTTCCTCGTCTTCAGCTTGTGCTTGAGAAAGTTCGTTTGAGGATACTGCCGTTGATATTTCTTCGATGCCGGAAAGAGCATCTGCGACGATGTTGTCTTTGCCGGCTATATACTGGATATCGGTTGTAAACTGGCTGATGAAATCCAAGCGGTGGAATTGCCAAGGTGTCGCTCGATCAGCGTCCTGAGCAAAAGCATGTAGCAAAGGTTTGTGATCCGTGAATATCGTGACATGTCGTGCTTCGAAAATATAGCGAAATTTTCGTAAAGCTGCGTAGATAGCGTGAAGCTCACGGTCGTATGGACAGTGTTTCCTCAGAGCGGGTTGAAGCTTCTGGCTGAAGAAAGCCAATGGTTCCCAGTGTTGTCCACGTCTTTGTTGGAGAACGGCGCCGATAGCATACTCGGAGGCATCAGTAAATATTGCCCAAGGAAGCGTTGTGTCTGGGTATGCTAATATCGTTGCTTTGCGTAGCTCTTCTTTGCATCGGACGAACGCTGCTTCTCCTTCTGGTGTCCAGGGGACCGGATGAGAACCTTTTATTGAAACCCCTTGAGTGTACTCGTGCAGGGGTGCCTGAAACTTGGCAGCATTTTTAAGAAATTTACGATAGAAATTTATCATGCCGAGGAACTCACGCAGTTTTCGGATCGTTGTTGGACGAGGAAAGTTAACGATTGCGTCTACTTTACCTGGAAGAGGTAAGATTCCTGTTGCTGAGATGCGGTGTCCCAAAAAATCCACTTCAGACAGACCAAAACGGCACTTAGCGGTGTTAATTACGACACCATACTTAGTGAGCCGTTGGAAAAGCGAGCGAAGGTGACTGCGGTGTTCCGTAACATCCTTAGAAGCGATTAGGATGTCGTCTATGTATGGGAATACAAAGTCATCTAATCCCCGTGTTACTTCGTCGATAAATCGTTGGAATGTTTGCGCAGCATTCCGAAGTCCGAACGTCATGAACGGAAATTCGAAAAGACCAAACGGTGTTATAATTGCAGTTTTGTCGACATCTTCTTTGGTGACAGGTATTTGATTAAAAGCGCGCACGAGATCAATGGTTGAAAATATTGTTTTGCCAGTTAGATTGGCAGTAAAATCTTCAAGAACACGAACAGGATATCGGTCTGGCAATGTACGGGCGTTAAGTCGTCGATAATCTCCCCAAGGTCGCCACTCACCAGACTTCTTTGGAACCAGATGGAGCGGAGATGACCAGGAGCTCTTCGAACGTTGAGCGATTCCTAATTGTAACATTTTTTCGAACTCTGTCTTAGCAATTTTGAGTTTGTCGGGAACAAGTCTTCGGGCCTTACAGGAAACAGGAGGTCCCGGCGTAGTAGATATGTGGTGCTGCGTCGTATGTTTCGTTGGCTGACAGATTCCTTCCGGCTTTGTCAGATTAGGGAACTCCACTACAGTATCTGCCCATATAGGGTCGACGGGCAGTACTTTAATTTCCGAAATGATGTTGGATGCTGATAATTTACATGCGACTTTTAGTCCAGTGATCGAGTCGATAAGGCAGTTGTTCTTTAGGTCGGGTAAGATTCCGAAATGTGCTAAAAAGTCTGCGCCAATAATAGGTTTTGTTATGTCCGCCACTACGAAGCGCCATGTAAAATTTCGTCTGAGGCCAAGGTTTAGTGATAGAGTTATGAAACCGTACGTGTTTATCGTAGACCCATTTGCTGCTGTGAGATTATAGTTGATTTGTTCCGGCGACCAAGGTGCGAGAGACTTGGGAAACGTGCAGAGCTCAGCGCCAGTATCCACCAGAAATTGGATTTTGGTGGCACGATCTGTTACGAAGAGGCGGTTTGATTCGAGTGAGGAGCCGTTAACCGCCACTAACGGTCCGACGGTAGGTTTCCCTGAAATGTGCAAGGTGACCGGCAACGTTTCGCTTTATTGCCGAAATTTTGATGATACCAACACGTGTCGTTGTTCGGTGCTGGAGAAGATGTGCGCGAACGAAAGCGATGACGAGAACGGGAACGAGATATGACTTGTCTCTTAAAACTGGAAGCTAGCTCATTAATGGAAGCTTCGAGACGAGAAATGCGCGATTCGACTGCTGATGTTGCTGCTGGTTCTTGGACCGAATTGATTTGTGCTGCTGGTAATGCGATATCGTGTATTTTGTCTGCAAGAGATGCGAGTTTATCGATATTCATGTCTGCTTGGGACGCAAGTATAGATTGGGTTGTCATCGGAAGTCTGCTGAGCCACTTAGTTCGTAGAATATTGTCAGGAACAGTGTTGTCAAGGCTTCTGAGATGTCGGAGAAATTGCGATGGTTTTCTATCACCCAAGGTTTCTCGATCGAGAAGCTGCTGTAGTCGTGCTTCTCGAGAGAGCGTAAGGCGTTCGACCAGTGTCCCTTTTAAGCGAGTGTAAGGCGTTTCTGTGGGAACATTCAAAAGAAGATCTTCCACTTCTGCGGCGGCCCTAGCGTCAAGATGTGAAGAAGCATAGTGGTATTGCGTAATTTCATCGAAAATTCCGGCGAGATGAAATTGTCCCTCAAGTTGGGCGAACCACAAGGCTGGTCGTTCGGAATTGAATAACGGACACCGTATAGAAACACGTTGGAGCGGCGTTATACTGTCGGCTACTTGCACGTCCACGCTATCTCGCATAGCGATTTTTGCTGAAGAAAATTAAATGATTGGAACGTTTTATGCGCTGCGCTCAAAGCTGTGAAGATTAGGAATGCGCGAAAACTCCAGCTGTCCTCCAATCGGTCGTATGCGTGGGCAGCCACGTGCGCGATTATGCACAAAAACCAATACACAAAGTGCACTATAATCGCAAATTTATGCACAAGTGTTGAAACTTGAAAACGAAATGCACTGTACACGAATTAATCAGCGAATTTTAAAATTATATTTACAAAATCGCGGAAAAATTATTAAATCACGTCGGGGTCACCAGTTGTGGTGATTGATGTGCAGGAACGATGCGCACGCGGTGGCTGCCAGCAGGAGAAGAGGCCGTTAATCGTGTTGTATCGTCTTTTATAATAACAGCAGGCGTCCTCGAGCCTAACTGTTGACTATGTATTTGCTGTTCCGTTTTGTGTCGTATTCGTTTCAGCGTTCCTTGTAAGCCAGGATCAGCTGACTTGCTGACATGGTGTTGCCATGTTATATTGTTATATATAATATTATATTGTGGCTCATCCCACATTTTTATACCATACTCAACATTGGGTAATATTAAATTATTAAAATTTTAAACATTCACTAAAAAGTGATTGTCCAATTGCGAATGAATAAACAAAGTGAAATAAAATTTCCTTAATTTTTTTTTTAAAAGCAAACAAACTCTTAAAAAAAAAACAAAAAAAAAAAATATATATATATAAATACATAAAATATTCTTTTAACAAGAACTAAAGTACATACGCATATGTACATCTATTCAAGGAAAACCTCTTGTTCTTGTTAAAACACAAGCAAGCAGGATTGCGAATCAAACAAAAACGCATTGATCTCTCTAACGAGCTCTCAATTGCACACAAACAAAAATAATATTTAAAGATATATACATATTAAAACATTTACAATTATAATTGTACATATTTTCAAAGTCCACAATTGGCATACATCCCGCAATACCCCTTGTAACAAACAAGCAGGATTGCGTACACAAAAGTAAAAGCAAATTGATCTCTACAACGAGCTCTCAATTGCATTAGAAAATATACATACATACGCACAAACAATCCGTGCATACTTATGTACAAAGTGTATTGATCTCTTCAACGAGCTCTCAATTTCACGAGCCCATAAATATATACTAACAAGTCCGTGTATTAGGGTGTACCTAAATACATCAACAATAAGGACATAAAAAATATTGTTAAATGAAAAGAGCGATTCTTAATAATAAAATTAAGAAAATTTAAATTACACTCACAACAAAATATTTAAAATAATTTACAAATTAAAAAATTTATTTCGCATTTAAATATTTATCTAGTCCGAAAAAAACTCGTATACAAGTATACGTAAAAGAGTATTCGGTATTAATTATCATTTATTGCTGCGTTTAAATCAGTTAACACTGAGACAATTTTAATTAACTTTGACCCATATAGTAATAAATAACATAACAAAAATGGTTAATGACGATAAAAATCAAATTACACCTGCAGAAGCTACACGCGCAAGACAGGTTAACACAAAGCAAATAAAAGGCATAAATATGTGTGCCACCAAATTCATTTCTGAGAGTGACAGATTAACACGATACTGCACTCGATTTTCATCTTCACCGATTCAAGACATCTCTGAATCGTTATTGGAAATAAAAAAACAAAATAATGACAATTTTTGGACTCGTCTCCAAACGGCTCATGACGCCATAGTAGATTATGACAATTCAGATCTACCACACGATTTTAAATAAATATGTGTGCCACCAAATTCATTTCTGAGAGTGACAGATTAACACGATACTGCACTCGATTTTCATCTTCACCGATTCAAGACATCTCTGAATCGTTATTGGAAATAAAAAAACAAAATAATGACAATTTTTGGACTCGTCTCCAAACGGCTCATGACGCCATAGTAGATTATGACAATTCAGATCTACCACACGATTTTAAATCGTCGGCTTACGCACTATACGAAAACTGCTTAGACCAGTTCGAAGAAACAAAAGCTATGATTTCTGATCAATTAAAGCTAATAAAAGCTATTTCACCTACTCCACATCCGAGAGTAGAGCTGCCACAAGTACAAAATCAAGAGGCAAGTTCAGGCATCCATCTCGAGGTGCCCGCATGTGACACAGAAATATTTTATGGAGGTTATGAAGAATGGCCGTCCTTCCGGGACATGTTCACTGCCGTTTACATCAACCATCCAAAATTATCAAAAGCGCAAAAATTGTATCACCTCCGATACAAAACGCAAGGTCAACCAGGCGTAATAGTCAAACAGTTCGCACTTAATGACGACAATTTCAATTTGGCTTGGGAAGCTCTAAAAGCAAGATATGAAAATGAAAGAATATTAATCGATAACCAAGTAACGACACTAATAACCTTGCCTAAGATTCAAAAAGAAACCAGTGAAGAGTTTATAAGACTACAATCCACTGTTTCAAACTGTTTGTCGGTTTTATCGACACAAAATATTCCCACCGACAGCTGGGACCCTATACTGGTAAACATATGCACTGCCGCATTACCAGAAAAATCGTTACTTTTATGGGAGCAATCGCTCTCATCACGAAAGAAATGCCCCACATGGCTACAAATGAAAGACTTTCTAACTACCCAGTACGAAATCGCTGAAAGGGTAGACAAAAAGCTAATTAAAACAAGAAATGTACAACACGACCAAAAAAGAAGCTTCAATAGACCCCAAGCTAGTAGCAAAAATAAATTAAACAGAAGCTTATACAAAACGCAATCGTTCACATCCGAACAGAACAATCATACGTCATGCGAACTATGCACAAGAGGGCATAAACTACAATCATGCGAGAAGTTTAAAAACTTAAAAGTTGACGAACGAAATAATTTTGTCAGATCAAAAAGACTTTGTACAAATTGCTTGTCACATGCACATAAGTATAAAAATTGCAAAAGCAAATTCAATTGCTTATATTGTGACAAAAGACACCACTCAATGCTTCATTACAGCAAATTTCCCAGCTCACCCCAAAAGAGCGCATATATTAGTATAAAAAGAACCACGGGTTTAGTTTCAACTACAAATCCCGAAAACCACAATACCGAAAATTGGCAAATGACATCATGCTGCTGAAATGCAGAAAACACTCAAACGCTACACAGCGAAATACAAAGTAGAGTATTTCCTTAATAGACCAAGGATCACAACGATCTTTCATAGCGTCTAGGGCTCAAAATAGCAGCTACAACTGCCAACAAAACTAGCCAATTTTGAAATTACGGGAATGGGCGGAAGAGTAGTCCAAAACTCAAATAAAATCTGCCCCATTACCCTAATTTCCCCCCAAGCGGATAAGCATATACAAGCAGAAGCTATAGTCTTACCGCAACTAACAAATATGCTTCCAAGCTATCATATAAATAGAAAGCATTTTCAAAAGGTTTCACACCTAAAGCTAGCAGATCCCAACTGCAACACCCCCGCTCAAATAGACATTCTATTAGGCAGCGATCTCATACCTCAGATAATACTCGAGGGTGTTGAGAAAATTTCAAACAAACTATTGGCACAAAATACTATTTTTGGGTGGATCCTAAGTGGACTAGTTTCGGAACCAGTTACCACCATGACCACTCAGGTTGAGGAAATCTCAAACGAATACCTCAATTCACAATTGATAAAATTTTGGGAGTTAGAAGAACTCCCCCCCATATCAATCACAACCCCTAAAGATCAGTATTGTAAAGACTTCTACAAAGCCACAACTACTCGATCAAATAATGGCCGGTACGTCGTACGACTACCACCAAAGCCACAAACTTCCAACACTCTACAAATTGGCACAAAAAACCTTCTTCTTCACTTAGAAAAATGGTCACAATCCTCAAACAATCTTAACGATATCCGAATCTACCGATTCTTGGCCACAATCGCCCACTTCCATACATAATATCGTCCGCAACATACGAGTAATTGTCATGGAATGTTCAAAAATCGACACTTCTTTTACTATAGTGCCTCATAGTTGCCTAAATTTTCATGATCAAATACAATTCAAAATTAAAGTTAAGGAATCACCATACTTGCAATGTGATACAGTGACGCACCCAGACTTACAAAAAGCAAAGGTCGCACTTATCGCATCTATCTAAGCGCTCATCATACGGGTAGTTTATGGGAAACACTTGTAAAAGTTGTAAATCTCACTTCAAAAAAGTGAGCGAAAATCACAAATCTCACTCTCGCAAGATCCCTCTTCAAAGGTTTGAAAGGAGCACCCATTCTGGCCACATCTGAGCCAGGCGTGGAGTCGCTATCCTCATAAGCCGATAATAAAGAGATTGCACCCTAGTGAAACACACCACACCTGTGAACACTCAAGGAATTTCACCCCACACCAGATGACACCACACAGGACAACACAACATACCATTTCATTCTCTTATCGTCTACGGGCCTGAGCGCCACATCAACATCCTTCGATACAGCATCCCACCGCACGCGTCTAACTAGAGCAGGCATCAGATACACCGGCCGCGTTTTCCAGATACACCGGCGATTGGACCGACACGTCACATCGTTTCGTCAAAGCAATCCCGGATATTTTTCGACATCAGGCTTATAATAATTGTGTTACTGAATAATATTGTAATTATGCGAAAATACATATAAATAACAATATAAAAACTTGGAGATTTTCCCTTTTTTTTCAGTGCGATAGTGAGTGGAATATAACATTTGAAATATATTGAGAAGTTTTCCAATAAATTGGGTCCCCAATTATTCACCTTGGAAGCAAAATGTGGGACCACCACATACAGCTGAAATATGCAACACATTCTAAGTGTTGCATAGCCGAAACGCACAAACATTTGCGAACATTTAATTAAAAGGAATGACAGAAAAACTCGATTTGAGTTGCTGGACTCTTTTGCTCGTGTGAATGCACAGAGCGATACCAAAAGAGTATTAGCCGATAATGAGGGTCAAACGAGTCCCAATGTAAACACAGTGAAAAAGGCTAAAGTTTTAGATTTAAAAGACCCTTTTTATGTGGTAATAGATAAACTGCGACCCCATAGGCTACTATCTATTATTTCAGTTTTGCGTCACAAAACACACATTTTGTTGTTTAGCTTATGAAAGGCTTAAATATTAAGACAGAATAAAGAAAACATACATACCTGCTCTACATATGTATGTGTGTACCATACGTAATTATATGTAAGTTATTGTTAATTTAGCCCTCATAAGCAAACCTTTCAAATAGGTACCATAGGGGGGCAGGATTTTTCGAGCACTTAATTGCAATGCAATGAAACTACTAATTTCTAAAATATAAATGTAACGTAATATTATGTTAGTGAATATCTATGTAATATATAGGTATACAAAAGTACGTAAGCTGTGTGTTCAAAAATATACCCTCTGTAGCACCATGTTGCAAGAGTATAATAAATATCAGTACACTGTGTTTGAAGTTTCAGTTACACTAGATTTCTTGACCTGCAAAGTGCTTCTTTAAACAAATTTTAGTGTATTACTTATATAGTTTGTAAACTATTATTATACATACATATGTGTACACATTACATCAGTATATTAACCAAAGTACCTATACACCGTACAGCAAGGACTCAATTACAGTGAAAAAGAGCAGAACCTAGGATCCAACTTTTCACACCCGGACGGACGGAATTATATAAGTATTATATATATAAGTAGTTTATATATTTTGGTAAGCCATTTTTTATTTATTTATTATGCCTAGATTAAGTAAAAGGTTTGTATTACTAAGTCGTCTTCAGAATCTAGAGATAGTGAGCAGTCACAAGATACTGTTAGGCAATTCACAAGCTGCGCCTTATGTCTTATGTTATTTCAATAGTCCCCCTTAATTGTTGTATGTCATAAAATGTAATATTTCTACTCTTCACCAGCTGGTAGTGAAAAATTAAGAATACAAAACTGCCACGGGAAAGTGACAAAATTAAAAATAAAGCTTCTTTATGTTGAAACAACGGCATTTTGATTCACATTGCAACCACAGAAAGAACAAAATATTTTTTTATTTCCCTTTCTTCAACTTAATTTACCTGAATATCGTGGCTTCCTTCGATATTATTAAAGAAATTCATGAAATATATTTATTTTATTAATTTTAGAAACCAACAATAAAAAAAAATAAACAGATACGCTGATAGAATAGCACACTCAAAAAACATACTTCGCCGTGTTGTATTTGTTGTATTTGTCGTATTTCAATTTTGTATGGGAAAGAACAAAAGTGTCGATATGACAGTCATAAAAAAGTAAGACAATATGACGATATGACATAATATGACCCCTTGTGAATACCCTATGTATGTCATGATAATCGTATATTAGATTCCGATGTACGTCTGTCCGAACAAATTATCGATACAAATCAACATAGAACCAGGAGGGAAAATCTCGAGGTACGCTCGTTTGAACAAAATTGAAATACTGTTCAACACAGGGGTGTGTCTTACCAAATTTGCTCTGAAGAGCAAATAAGAAATACTCGAAGTCAAAGATCTCGGCGCGGAGACCGAAGCAGGTTGGAAATACTGTTCAATATAGCAGAAGGCGGCAAGATCTACAAATTTGCTCTGAAGAGCAAATAAGAGATACTCGAATTCATAGATCTCGTCGAGAATCCCGAGGTTCGCCATGATAAGCAAAGTAGGAAAACTAGGGATCATAGAAAACTTCGCGAAAGAAATCCTGAGTATAGGAATTTAAAGCGCATTCGTGATTAAATGCAAAGAGAGAAGAGTGGCAATTTAACAGATTTCAAAAACATTTATTTCCAAAATATAAAGAAGGGTCCTACTGAAATATGTATTTGCTGCGGCGGATTATGATTTTCACCCCAAGTTCGCAATTTAAATTTCGAAACTATTGCGCAAGGTCACCCGAAAGCTGCATCCGCCTTCTTTTTAATGCAAAAATTTGCAACTTTTGTGCTACTTGCAAAAATGCGATTGTTAAAAAAAACGTTCTAAAAATATGTTTAGCTAACGGTCTAGACTTTCCTGAAATACCGGATTGTTTGAAAGATTAAACCCCAATTGAAGAACTCATAATGGCTAGATTGCCGTTTATGACAATCTGTCCAATAGGAAATCAAGGTCATAGTTCTCTCAAAGGTGCTGTTGTTAATATACCAATTTTTGTTAACAATATTGTGACCTCTCTACCAAAGTCCTTTGATGAGGCTCATGTGATACAAATTCACTTAAGAAGGTGTTTGGAATACAATCATGATTACATGATCAATACCATACGCCACGAAAAGATTATGGAAGCTTTGCAATTCTTAGTGAATACCCCTCTGTAGCGCGAGCACAATATACATATTAATGAGAACTGGATTTCAGAATTTAATAACCAAAAGGAAGTTTCGTTTGTTGCATCTGCAGAGGATTCCCGATTATTTAAACTTTTTCATGTGGCACAAACTTCTCATGATAATCCTTCTGGTAATTATATTCCCATGAGCTTTTTACCTTCAGAGCTAAATCCAGGCGGTCAAGAAACACTTTTGATATTTGAATATTCCTACAAAAAACTTGGACTATAACCATTTAGTCATAGCGCCAGGTGAAGGACAACGACCAATTGACATAATTTAAGATAATAATTCAGAAGAGTTGTCATTTTGAACAATTGATCTTTTGGTCATCTTCTCTAAAACTGTTGATTCTAAAGATGTTTCGGAAGAGACGCGATTACTTGTGCTAGATATTTTCACTATCACTATCGACAAATTCTTAAGCTTTTTAAAGATAATGCCGGAATTTTTGCAGAACATTTTGTCACAAATTTTTACTGGAGAGTGGAGTTTTAACAGAGAGGTTCCTCGCATGTACATGACATGTATTGGCTTAATAATCCTCCCAGGATCAACCTTCAAGATCATCAGACATTCCCTGATGTCATTAGTTTTATTGACAATTATATTTCTACAGATGGTTTGGTCAGTCACTTAGAAAATTATTCAAAAGCATAACCACAGTCGGTCTTATACTAGAGAAATGAGAGGACCACATTTTTGTCATTTTGGTATATCATATCCACCAATGCCTTCAACTTAAATACTGTTACCTCTTGAAGAAACAAGTCAAAATTCAGAAAGCCACAAGGACAACTTTTTTCAATATTCAAAACGTATGACTACAGAAGACATTTCTAATTTAAAATATTTTGAGCATTTCCTGTCTGATAGTAGAATAAATATGTAATATGTCTTTTGATGAGCCCTTAGATCCAGTTTATCAAAACCCAAACTTTTTCTAAAAAGAAAATTACAGGATCGTTTTATAAACGCTTATAATTTTTTCTGATATCTCTGATTTTGGAACTCCATAGAGCAAATGTGGATATCCAATATATACTGTATGCATATGCATACAAGGGAAATTTTTAGGATCTTAAAATAAGCTATATCAGAGGGTGAGGCTGTAAATGATACTGTTAACCAAAAACTTAAACATATGGGTCACAAATTTATATCAAGCACAGAAATATCTGCACAAGAAGGAGTATATTGCTGCATTGGGCTCCATCTTTCGGAGGCAAGTAATGCAGAAATATTTATAAATACCTCTCGACCTGAGGAATGTGTTCGAATGGTAAAACCAAGAGCGGAACTTCAGAACCTTTCTTTAGGTTCGACTAAAATATTCCTAGTAAGTATTTTAGACCGTCTTGTTCAAAGATCCGATCAGTTAGAAACTCTTTGTATAGCTGATTTTGCATCTAAGTATAAATATTTTAAATCTAGTAGAAGAGCACAAGGCATTGATCATGAAGAAGAAAAGGGGGAAGACGATAATTTACTAGAAAGCGGGATTGTCATGCCTCTTAAAGACGCGGTTTTGTTAAAAAATCTTATATTCAAGTAGTTTGGTATATCTTATATCAAGTAGTTCAGTATAGAAGGTTTAACCCAGATTTGGCCAGAGTTGAGTATTTCCGCGAAATGGTAATGCTTTATTATCCATCAAGATCTCAAGGTGCACAAAATGAACTATCTATCGTGGAAAAAGAGTGCCAAGTGTTGGCACTTCCAGAAATAGTCCTAAATATAAATTTGCTGGACTTACATGGTGAAGATTCAATAGATAATAGCACTAAATCTGATTGCAATATTATACTTATTAAACTACCGCCTTTAATTCCAGTTGAGGAAGTTCAAAGCCTAAATACTAAGCAAAGAACGTATTTGACACATTTGATGCATCAGCTAAAAACAAAAGTTGAGCCCACTTAGCAATGACATAGTTAATTCATTGTATTCCAGACTTATCAATTTAAAATTATTTATAATTGATGAAATATCGATGGTAGGCGCTCGTATGTTTAGCTCTGTTGGTGCGAGATTAAAACAAATTTTCAAAACAGACAGCCGCTTTGGTGGTATACCGAGCATAGTGTTTGGTGGTTTGAAGCAACTCTCACCTGTTGGAGATAGATGGATATTCTTTCCTAATCCCAATGATACATACAGCACTTTAGTTGGGTCTCCTTTATAGGAGTTATTTAAATACTTTAATTAACAGAAATAATGAGACAACGGGAGGATCAGGCCTTTGCAATTGCATCAAACAGTCAAATGAAAAGTAAAATGACTGTCAATGTTTTTGAACTTTCTCGAAATTACCAGATACCATAGGTAATTTTCATTTGACTGTTACCAGATACCATAGGTAATTTCGAGAAAGTTCAAAAACATTGACAGTCATTTTACTTTTCATTTGACTGTCAGTGGTGACAGTAATAAAGGATTCAGCTATTTTATTTTTACACAATATAATTCGAAGATGTCTCTGTTTAACAATAACAGTGACGGTAAGTTGACCGTCACGACTGACATTAAAAATGTGAGTGTATTGGTGAAACCAGCATAGGAATACTAAGCTCTTGTTGTTGTTCTATGTACTCACATATTTTTTTCATTTTTAAAGTTTATATTTTCAAGATTGGATTTTCTATCACCGTTAGACATTGAAGAGAATAATTAACATTCTTAAAATGATAAGTTTAACAACTACTGCACTCACATCGCCACCACTGTCTATGAAGACCTTTAGAATCACATAGAATATTGCACATACATATGTACTCATACAATATTTGAATGAGTTGCTATCCATCCGATATTTTCAAAGTAATCAATTTTAATTCATTACTACCTTATACACATAAGTGACACTAACACAGGAGTAAGCAGTGTAATAAATGAATGTAGTATACTGTTAATTTAATCTTGAATTTATGGAATTCTGTACTCATTCTATTGACGTCTAAATTGTTTTATCATTAGGTTTTGTAATAAATTCGGTCGCCTCAAGTTTCACGTTTTATTTTATTACTTTCGCGGTATCTATCTTATGACACATTCCATGCAGACAGCAGAAGTAAGCCAAATTGGAATAAACGCAATATTAGTCCAATTTAGCATTTCAGGCAACTTAGACGCATTTCACTTGGAATTGAAACAAAATGGATAAAAAAAAATACGCTACCCATCGATGCTGATGTTAAAAATGATCGTGAAAATTGGTCTGGAAAATTGGACTTCTTAATGTCTTGTATATCAGTATCAGTTGGTTTGGGTAATATATGGAGGTTTCCATTCATCGCATACGAAAATGGGGGAGGAGTTTTTCTGGTACCATACATAATTTTGTTATTTTTTATTGGTAAGCGTTAAAAATTTTGGCAGCCAGTCTAGTAAATTAAATTTTGCATGTGGACCATTCATTCTTGATAAATTTAAATACATACTTAAAAACTTAAAAAAACAAATTTATATAATCAAGTTTTAAAAAAATTTTTTTACAAGAAAATTCTTGTCGAAAGTGATCATAACATTCTGAAAACCCCATAAGCACTTCTTATTTTCGAGAGTAAAACTGATTTCATCCAGTAAGGAAGAGCTAAGTTCGAGTGTAACCGAATATTTTATACTCTTGCAACTTGAAAGGATCAAAGCTGGCGAAATACTTATAGGTGTTGGCAAAATTTTATTTAGTATAAAAAAAAGAATGTGATAAGAGTTATTCCAAAAAAATTTGTATTATTGTAATTTTGAGTAAAATATCAAATAGCAAATAAATTTTTTTTCTATTAACAAATATTTATTTGTATTAATCATTTTCAAAATTAAACTTCGAGTACAATCCCTTAGATTCTTATACAGTATTTCGCCTGTATTGAAAAACAACATTTCACTGTATTAAATAGTTTATTATAATAGTATATAATGTTTACCATAGCCACAGCAACTCGTGGTCGGTTATACATATAATATATAGATATATATGAGCCGTTTATTTTGAAAGTGATTTAAGTAAATTTTAATAAGAATTTAGTTAATAATAACAATAATCACAACCCTGTATAATGTTTTTTTTTATAAACAATTTAAGTCTAGTGTCATATGAGTGTGTTTTCAGTAAGTAAATTTCTAGTATTATTTAACAGTGCAATAAGAATAGCTGTGTTTATTAAATATAATTTTTAAAGTTCTTATTATTGTATAATATTTAATATGTCTGACAAAGATTACACTGGTGATAAAAAAAGAATTTTCCTTTAGGCTTATAATTAAAATAACTTGTGAACTATCGGTTACTATTTTCAATGGATATATACCTGATAGATGCTTTAAAAACCAATAATTCTAATAGTACTATAAAGAGAAGAAGAATCGCAGAAAATTATTTGTCTTCAGATGATGATGATGGAGTGCCGTATGATTTCAGCACAAATTCTTTAAAAGTGAATGAGTTACCAGAAAGAAATGGTGATAAATACGCTTAAAGATTAATAAAATCTGGGAAAAAATATGGTGAATGTATAGTTTAGGTCCCCCAACTAAGGCGATTTAAAAAAAAAATTCATTTTTGAGGCCTCCTTAGTTGGGGGACCTTAACTATACATTTACCAAAAATATACCAAGACCATAGACTGTCATTGTTTAAAGAATTGCATAAATCTGATTAATGTAGAAGAATGGAAAAATATTTTTGATAACTTTTGGAATTTGGGGAATTCAATAAACAAAATTTATGTATATCATTTAGCTACGGAGCAGCATATTGTGCTCCGTAAACGCTTGAGAAACACTTACAAATGTTACTTAAAAACTACTCACGTAATTTTGTTATAATATATTAACAGAAAGATAACCACGTATTTAAAAATGTAAAAATATTGGAATTGATTTGCGTGGACATATGCCAGGATCTTTTAGGAAAATTAATGAAGAGGATAGAGAAGCCGTAAAAATCATATTAAATATTTTCTTCAATATGAATCTCATTACACAAGGTCTCATAATCCAAGTAGAAGGTACTTACACCCTGCATGAAATGTTACTAAAATGTTTAATCTATACCTGAAAGAGTGTAAACAAAATAGTTTAAGCAATGTTTATGAGTGGACATATACAAACATTTTTAAAAACGAATTTTCATCACCCATAAAAATATACTTGTCAAAAATGTGATCAATTGAAATTTAAAATTAGAGCATCTTGTAATACGGGGAAAAGGAAAACCTCAGGGAAGTGCATACTATTCACTTAAGATGTTGTGTAAAAGAAGATCAAGATTTGGACCGAAATAATCCAAATGTATATTTCGCTATTTCATTAGACTTAGAAAAGGCGTTACCTTTTTTAAAATTGTCTGTTTACATGTATGTCTGGAATGAAACTGTGACATCGAGAATTTCTCAAGAAGTAGAATCTTGTATATTAAAGAACCTCAAAAATTTAAAAATCAGAAACATAGCATAAGTACATGTTTTTCTAAATACATAAATAAAAATATATATCTAAATTGAAAGCTTCCCCATTTACTTTAAAGCTATTACATTCATCTACATCAAAAATAAAATATTTACAAGTTCTATTATTTAATTTCTTTAAAATAATAATTTCACGAACTTACCTTAAAAATATAACTATTTAGACGAAACACTGTGTATACAATTCTTTTGGATAATTTGTTCAATATTATTGTGAAGCTAAAGAAAATTGTTAGCTAATCAACCCCATGTAATAATTGTATTGGAATTATTAAAATGTTGTGGAGTAACTTGAAGTAAAAAAATAAACTTTAATAATATTAAACACAAAGTGAACTTATTCCTTTTCACAAACAAAAAAGTAATTTTATTAATTTTGAAAATGGTTTAAGTCCATTTTAAGTTTTGAAACACAGCTTATATTTCTAGTAAAGTTTACAAAACGTATTACGTTATATATTCTAACATGTTTAAGGTCACAAAGCCATAATCACAACTTAATACAAGTTTACAATATTTTTGAAACAATTCAAACGCAAACCCTTAAATATTCCAATATAAGAAAAAATGGGCTTAAACCACTTTCAAAATGAACGGCTCATATATTTTTATTTGCTATATACATATCTAAATATGACATAATTGATTTGAACGATATTTGAAGTAATTTTCAAAAAAGAATTTCCTTTTTGTTCTGCAGTAAAAAATTGGCTACAAGCGTTTGTGTAAAAGGCTTTAAAATCACCCCAACCATTTCTTCTACGTTAAATTAAAAAAGAAAATAGTGTTAGAACAGCATTTTCTTAAAATGATTTTCAATTTATTGAAAGTTTGAAAATATTTTATAATACATATATTTATGGTAAGTATATACTAGAAAATTAGCGGGTTACAATCAGAATTTATTTATTTTTTTATGTATGTATTATATTATTTTTTTATGTACGTATAAATGCTATTAAAACATAGAAAAATGTATTTATTACAAGCGTCAAAATAAAAAAGCATGCTTTTTATTTTTATAATATTTCAATTTTAGGTTCACATAAAGTGGAATACTATGAGGAAAATAACTGCCATTTTTCAAAATGTTTGGTTAAGCTTTTGAAACTAATTTGTACGCAAGTCGAAAAGTCCTTTTGAGAAGTACGCGTTTGATAAAATCTCTCGGTTAAGCTTTTGAAACTAATTTGTAGGCAAATCAAAAAGTTCTTTTGAGAAAAACGCGTTTGAAAAAATATCTCGTTTGGGGCCTGAAGGTGAGCTACTCCCTTTTACGGTTTATAGCAACAGAACTAATCGGAATTTTCATTTCAAATTTTGGAAACATATTTTTCAATAGCATTACTAATAATTTATGTAAGTAAAAATTCAGTTTTTAATTAATATATGTTTAAATTATTAATAGGTAAACCTATGTACTACATGGAAGCTCTTTTGGGCCAGTTTGCCAGTAAAAGTTCTGTGAGGATGTGGTCTTCTTGTCCAATATTTATGGGTGCGTATTCAAAATTAAAAATTTTTCATGAATTATTTATTGTGGGATCCAATAACTGGTACACCTTTATGGTTATGTGGTATAAATTTAGGAGTGGGCATCGGGCAAGCAATAGCGACGTTTGCCGTTTTAACGTACTATTCGGCTTTAATAGCGGTAACTATTTATTACTTCATTGTATCATTTCAATCGCCCTTGCCATGGGCGTATTGTAGGGAAGATTGGGTAAACTGCGTCGGCTCCAGTCTCTCAAACCGTGAAAATGTTACCTCAAGTGAAAAATTACAAAGCAGCTCCGAGTTATATTTCAGGTAAATAGTATTTTGTTGGTGTTTTATTTAATTACTTCAATTACTTAAATATTTAAAATTAAAATAAAGAAGTAAATCACAATACTTTATAGTAAAACTGTGTTGAGAGAATTGGACGATATATCTGAAGGGATTGGAATTCCAAGCTGGCGACTTATATTAACTCTTTTGCTTTCTTGGATAGTTACATATTTAATTTTGATCAAAGGTATGAGAAGTTTGGGAAAGGTTGCATACATTTTGGCACTATTCCCCTACGTAATCCTAATAACATTGCTAATAAGGGCTGTGACTTTAGAGGGGTCTGTTGACGGAATTATATTTTTTCTAAAACCTGAATGGGATAAATTGCTTAATATGAAGGTATTAAAATGTTTATGTTTGCATAATCAGAGTTAGTATGATTTATAAAGAATTTAATTTCATAATATAATATTATATTATTATAAATGTACCTAGTGTATCATAAAAATTTCATTGGATGTACATATGTGACTAGCATTATAAAATAATTTATTATGTTAAATTGTTATATATATGTATATACAATATATAAATAACTTTTAGCTCTTTCTCAAGATTAGAATATTAAATGATGATTGCAATATTTGTTCTTGATAAATTTCAGGTGTGGAAAGAAGCAGTAGTTCAGTGTTTCTTCTCTTTAGCTGTTTGTTTTGGACCGATTGTGGCGTTTTCGTCACATAATCAATTTCGTTACAAAGTTTACAGGTAAAAACTCATATTCAATGACAATACATTATAAAAAATGTCCCCTTTAGAGATGCTATGATTGTTACAACATTGGACACCATTACATCTCTTGTAGCTGGCATTACTATTTTTGGAATACTAGGAAATTTAGCGCTTAATCTGAATGCACCAAATATTGGAGAAGTGGTGCGCAGTGGCACTGGATTAGCATTTATTTCATATCCTGATGCAATTGCCAAATTCAAATTTGTGCCACAGGTGAGTTTATATATATACCTACATATGGCTGATTTTTTACCGAAAACATTGGTCAATCTGTAAGTTATATTATTCAAATACGAAGCGAATCTTTTTCTGTGTAATAGTGTGCCTTTATGGGGAAAATGGATAGAATATGGCGAATACTTCCCCTAGCACTCACATACCTAATGTTGACTCAATACCATACCGTTCATTCTGTGAGGTATCTTAATGAAACTCAGAGATCACCTTTATCTGGTAATACTCGTATGGCAATTGATAAAATCGGGTCTATACTACTCCCAACTCATATATACCTAATAAATATAAGAATTTTAAACTTCCAATTGGATTTACACCATATCTATCGGTCAATATGTATGTTATCTTAGTAGAATTATGTGAACGTATATGTGAAATCGGTAAGCGAAATATCCCAGCTCGCTTATACCATATATAATATAATATAATATTATGATTTGCGTTATTCTAGCAGAATTTACGCCGAATATGTCACATTCATAAAATGGCGTGAAAACATGAATAACTTGAGTAGTGTCAAAAGTCGACGCAATTAGTCTAGATCTTCACCTAGTCCCAATATACCCGATATAGTGACTTCCATTGTTTTGGCTTTCCGTTAAACCGTTTACGATGTTAAATGTCATCTATTAATAAAATTTGCTAGATTTCTTTACCATAATGTGGTTTAACGTTAAATATCAATGAATTAGGTCTATAGCTTGCTTTCAACGTCATCCACCAGATATAATGACTTCCGACTATTGGGTTGGGTTTATTCTCCCATACCCAAAATATTGAATTTAGCCCTTTTGACAGAGAATATCTACCATACACTAATATTATAAAGAGGAATTATTTGAATTTTTGTTTGAGTTGATAAGGCTCCGAAACTACTAGACGGATTTGAAAAATTATTTCACTGTTGGCAAGCTATGTACATTACCTCACCTAAAAAATTATTTACACCGTATGCGCTTCGAGTACTGTTGGTTATAGAACAAAATAAAGTACTACGACTTTGTAGAACATATAATTTTCTACAAAAAATTTCGCGAATGTAATTAAAATGCCGCCTCTGTAAAAGCTCTTAATTCGTAACTTGCTATTAATCCTTAACCAAATTATTTACTTCGTATTCAAGATTTATTCAATACTTTTATATAACTTTTTGAAATATATGATTCGGACATTCCATTCGTTAAAAATGTAAAAAATATTAGAAAAACGTCGCGTGGTCGCCGCTCACCCCGCTAGGCTAGGCTGCAACATACATATGTACATACATGTACTACAAGTATTATGCGATGTAGGTGCCATTTGCGCACGGATTAAGCATACTAAATATAGCTAAAAAAGAAAGCGGTAGACAATTTCACATTAAAACGAACATTGATTTATACACAAACCTTGTTGTATACAATTTTTTAAACATTGTTAATATTGTTGCATTGTTAGTTTAGTGTTCTTATTTGTTATAGTCTCGCAATATGTTTCACTAAATTGTGGTTTTGTAGTAAGGAGAAATCTGACCATTGTCACTCCCACAAATTACAGTTAATTGGAAATCATGCTAGAAGACTTAACTACTCGTTTTATAAAAAGGATCATTGTAAGAAGAGATATATGCGATTAAAAAAAAAATGGAAAAATGCTCGTGATTCCGCTCCTTATGGTTTATATACTTGTACATACTTGTATATCACAAAATACTAAATCTGTGTCACCGAACTTAGTGAACTCATTTCACTCTACTATTTATATAGTATGAAAATGGGTGATATCGGGTAATAACAATGCTGAATGTTCAAAACTACTAAGAGTGCTCAAAGCTAATGAATATAATATAATAGTGAGAGTGGCAGCGACCATCTTATTTTGGATAATTTAATGAAATCGGTCCATATGTTCCCTTAACCCTTATGTACCGAATAAATGATTTCCGCGCTTCTGATTAATAGTAATCGATTAACAATCTCATTGAACAACGAATGTTGAATTCATATGCAGAATTTTTATACTATCGCAACATGTTGCTACAAAGTATAATATTTTTTTTCACGTAACGCTTATTTGTATCACCTAAAACCAATCGAGATAGATATGGAGTTATGTATAAATAAACGATCAGGTTGACGAGACGTGTTTAAATCCGGGTGATTGTCTGTCCGTACGTCTGTACGTCTGTCCGTGCAAGCGATAATTTCTGTAAAAATTGAGCTATGTATCTTGATGAAACTGACTACCTATTTTCTTTGGCACCCAAGGGACGATAGCATTCCAGATGGGCGTAATCGGACCACTGCCATGCCCACAAAACGGAATTAAACGAAAACCTATAAAGAGCCATAACTAAGCACTTAATTAAAATCCATAACTGTAATTGAATACAAGGGATCAAAGTAGCGAGGGACATCTATTGGATACATTTTTTTAAAAGAAGGCTTGACCGCTAAGGCTAAAATATCCACCAATACCTCCTGAAAAGAAGTTCTTTTAGTACCTCTTTATTTACTAAGAAAATGAGTAAAATTAGATAATAATCACGCCTTCTCCCCATATGTCGGGGATGTTGAAAACTACTAAAAGGGCGGTAACTCCCTTTATAAGTACGCCACAAACAGTAAATTTCACAAAAAGGATGGTAAGGAAGGGCTTTATAGGAGCAGGTGTAAATATTGGTCAATGGCCGTAGCTGCGCCCACCGTTAGGTGAAATCCTGTATATCAAGAATTTCTTGAGCAATTTCCACTAAATTTGGTTCGTGAGTTTACTCAAATATTTCTATTACACACTGTGAACGAAATAGGAAAACAACTAAGCCTACTTTTCATTTGACAATCTTCTGAATTCTATCTAATTCTTTCACTTCACAGTATACAAATCAAACATAATTAAAGTTATCAGAAAAAACGATATTTAATATTATGCCCAAACAAAAAAACATTTTGGTCAATCTGTGACTTCTCGAATTGAAGTTACATCATCCTCTTGTTCCAAAAATGGCAAAAATCTGGTCGAAACTTCTCTTAGCTTCCATTTTTCTAATATAAATATTTGACCCTGTAAATATTTAAACTTATGACCACAATTCAACTACAGTTATCCGTAGATATAGTAATGCACACTTAAATATATTGTCTGCGAAATATTACTTCTTCCATAAATTAAGAAAATATTAATTTTTAAACACCGAAAAGCTTTTTTCGGTTTTATTTTTTTTCATGCTTTTTGTTCTCGGGATCGGTACCTTAGCGGCACTACAAAGTGCTTTAGTAACTATTATCTGTGACCAATTCAAATTAAAAAGGTTCTGGCTTGCCTCATTGATAACAACAATAATCGAATTTGGCATTAGTATACTATATGTAACGCCGGTGAGTTGCACTTAATTCATTTTATATCTAATAAACCAATAATTATTAGATTAATTTATATATGTTTTTATTTTCAACTTATTAGGCTGGACAATGGATTCTAAATCTTGTGGACTATTTTGCTGGAACTTACATAGTGTTCTCTCTGGCAGTTTTTGAAATAGTCGGTATAACTTGGTTCTACGGTACGAAAAGTATTATTAAGACATAAGTTTTTTTCCTTACAGTTTTTGAATTACTAACACATATGCAAACCTACAAACTTGTAAGAATATAGAATTTCATTAACATCTTGTACATATGTAGGTCTGCGTAACTTTTGTGATGACGTAGAATTCATGACTAACCGTAAAGTGTCCATTTACTGGCGGCTATGTTGTCAAAACTAAAATCCAACTATTAAAAAAAGTCTACCTATTGTATTTATAAATAAATGTATTCGACTGTGATTTTGAGCTATTTTAAGAATATTTCAAATATATTCAAGTTTATTTTTTAATTACTACAAAATATCGAGACTGTCAACCCTGCGTTGCAAGAGATTGCTCTCTCACTCGTTTCTATGGGAAAAATTCAATTTTCGTGGATATCATACCGTAAGTTCTGTAGAAGCGGTGGTTAGTGCTCATTTACATTGCGCTCTCATAAGATAGGTCGTATCAGCTCATTTGGTCCACGTTTTTGCGTCGGTGACTGTTTGAACTATTAATCATGCATTGGGTATGAAATCATCCAACTATAAACAATATCTATTATATGAAGAATGTATTAATATGTGTCATTGCAGTTGTCGGCTGGATATTATTATTAATTGGATTTCTTCAATTTCCCTTGTGGGGTATTTGGTACTTGTATGTTCACAAAGAAGCCACCTTCAAAAAAGTATTTATTTAACATAAAAATATATAAATATACACGCTAATGAAAAAATTTTTTACTATCTAGACCATCAAAAAAGCGATATCTCCGAGTCAGAAGTGGGGCCCAATGGACCCAGAAATATATGTGGTATGGCTGCAGCACAAGGAATTTCTAAAGAGGTTGCGGGAAAAAGAGAGAAATGAAAAGGAGCTTAGCAAGTTTAAACAAAATATTTATTATCTAATAGGCATATCGAAATAAGGCTAATAAATGGTAATAAAAGTGCGTAATGTCTAATTAAATGAGAACCTAATCTCATCGAAAAATATCTATGTATGTACATACATATATGTACAAGTATATGCATGTATGAATATAACAATTACGTGTCACGTTTTCTCCGAGGTTATCTTCTAAACTACTGAACCGATTTTAGTAAAATTTAGCACATTGCGTTCAGTTTGATTCAACTTAAACGGTTGGATAGTTTATATCTCAATTATATTAAAAGTAAAACAATTCCTAAATAAAAAAAGAATTATGTAGTTTTATGAAACCACGGTAAAAGTGAAACTTTTTTTCACATTATGGACATTTAACTAAAAATCGTTCATCAATCTCGATTTTATACTTGGAAAAAAATCTAAAAAATAACAGAATTGAACATTTTCACTGTTAAATGAGAAAAATTATGCTGATTCCAATACTAAGTAATGTACGCTTAAAGATTCCTTTATTTACAATGCGCAAACGACTCAGCATATTATCTATAGATAATCTATAGATAATCTGTATATATTTGGTATTTCAGGCCATAAGTATATAGTACATACATACATATGTATCTATGTTCAAATTTACCCATTTCATGATGAATTCCATAAAATCTCTGGAAATATATAATAAAGTAAGGATTGTATTATTACCTAATTATTTGATTTATATAATATATGTAAAATAACTTCCTTCGATTAATAAGTATTAAAAAATACATGGTTTTCCACGAACGGGCGGAAGAAATCAAAACGATAGTTTGAGTGATTCTGATGGATAACTGTGCTCTTAATTTCAATTTACTCTTATTAATACATTTTTTTATTTGCTTAATTCCTACAATAAAGAGAGTGTCAGTTACAATATTAGCTTATTCAGTAATTGGTTTTATTTGCTATTGCTTACATTTTGTGTTCAATAATTGGTTTTAGTGTTTACATTTTGTGGATGGTCTTAACTGAATGAAAAAGAATATCAGTTACTAAAATAAGCAAAGATGCTTGTTAAGAGGCTATATAATTGCTAAGTGCAAAGATACAGTTTTGTTTATAATTAGCGTAAAGCTAATGTTATATGATATTTTTTGAGGTTCTTCATTTTTATTTATTTTGGAAGTTCTATAAGATTTTTTAAATTTTACAATCTTATAAATTATGTACATTATTAACAAAATTACAATTATGTACCGTAAAAATGAATGATGTTTAAAAACTTTCATCAATTTATTCATTCATTCAATCATTTATAATTTTTGGATACTTAATTTATATAACAATTACATCTTGATTTTGTAATACCTAGTTAGAAATGTCCATTAAATCAGTTATAGTCAATCGTCCGTATTCACTTTGAATTATATTTTTTATCTCATCTAAATAGATAGCAGGGTTTAAAATTCCTATTTTTGCCATAGCTATCGTATGAACCATATTTTGTAGTTCAGTTATTAAAAATTGATATTTCATTTTCATTAAAAGTTTAACGTGTGAATTTTCGTTTACATTTTTAATTGTTTCTGTTAATTGACTGATAATTTTAAAAATTTCAGAGTTTGTTGTGTATTGTTTATTGTTATTTTCAATTAGTTCGTTTAACTTTTTATTTATTAACACTAAATCGTCATGATCTGGTGTTCCTGCTATCCACTTCCGTAGTGTCCCTAATTCATTTATCCCTCTTTTATATCTTGTGTCTTTATTTTGTATTTGCTCTAATAAAGTTTCGATAATTTCAATTTCTGGTTCTGTATCTAAATCATTAATATATGCTACCTCATTTTCATTATTCCCTTGTAAATTATTATATCTGTATTTTTATTACTATAACTTTTGTCTGAATTTATAAGTTCTCTAAAATAAGTTAAATTAGAATGTGAAAAATGTTGCCATAGTCATTATATAAAGCTACGTCGCCGTCCTCTAATAAGACATAATCCTCTCTTGTATAGTCCACAATGTCCGTCATTGTTTGAACAATTAATATTAGAATTCTGTAGTTAATTGAATCTTTATTCTCTAAATATTCTTTTATTACTTGTTTCTTGTGTCTAGGCTTTAGCTTATTTCTCTCCCCTGTAATTTTTTATATATAACATCTCCACATAAATATGTTTTGTTAAATCTATTTTTGTTTTGTCTTTCTAGCATCCTAGTTTGTGCTAATAAAAGTTTGTCTGGTAAGTTGTCATGAGAGGCCTATTATAAAGGACTTCGAATGGTTTCTTATCAGTTACCGAGTGTATAGTTTTATTGTATTTGAGCGGTTCTAAACATTGATTCCGAAAAGCTGATTGAATTTTATTCTTGTTTTATATAATATATCGTGAAATTTCAATTATTGTTGAATCTACCCTCTCAAGCTGACCGTTTGTGGTGCTATGATTTGGGTTGCAATCTGAAGTCTCTGCATCAGGGACTTAAATTGTACCGTAGTGAATCCTGGTTCATTATCGGTTGTTATTCTTTTTACATTAGGGAAACCTTGTAATATTATGTCTCTAACACTTTATCTTTTAATAAATTTTATCTTCAAATTACGTAATAACTAAAAACTTTGAATAACTGTTGATACATGTAATGAATTTTAATGATTGTGCATAAAATATATCTATCTATATCTATTCCCTTCTCTTTAGGTATAGGGACCTCTCCAATAGGTATTTTTAGGGATATCTATCATATTTTTTTTTATTACAAATTTCACAATTTCTAATATATTATTTGAATTGTTTATGCAATTCTGGCCAATAGTAAAAAGTTGAGATTTGTTTAATATTTTCGTCAAAACCCCTGTGCGCTCTGTTATGCGTTCGCTCTATTACTGTTCCCTGGTCTTCGTTGTTTGGTATATCCATGGGGAAATTTTTTGTAAATAAGGACTTGTTAGTAAATGTTTTTTTTAATTTAACTTTTATATCATATAAGTCTTCAGGTATACAAAATATTGCAGTTACAAGATTTGGTTGTAAGAACTTTTTTAAAATAGTCATTAAATTCATATTCAACAACAAGCGACCTTTATTAAGAAGTATTTGTTGCTTGAATTGATTGAATGGTTTTTTAGTTTCTTGAATTTGTGTATTATCAGAGCTCTGAATGTTGTGTGTCCGTTTCTGATGAATCATCAGTTATATTACTAAGTTTTGTCGGGATAAGGCATCAGCCGGTTTTTCCCGGTTTATAAATCATTTTCAGAGCATATTCCTCAATAATGGTATTCCTCGATATTGGCTTAATACACCACCTAATGCATCATTTAAGGCATCAGTTGCTAATATAAATGTTTTATTAAAGTCTGGTTGAGTTAATTCTACTAGATTGGTTAGTAATTGTTTTAATTTTTCAACTGCTAAAATTGTGTTCTACTCTAATCGAACTTAAATTTTTTTGACATATGCTGAGATACATGTCCATTTTCTCCTGATAAATGTTTGTTTAATGGTTTAGCTATTGCTGCGAAATTCTTGGTAAATTTCCTATAATATCCAATCATTCCAATGAAACTTCGAAGTTGTCGTACTGTTTTTGGTAATGGAAAGTTGTAAATCGCTTCAACTTTATGCGGATCCGTTTTAATTATATCATTTTCAAAAAATTCTGACAATGATTTTTTAAGTGGGTAGATTACTTGATTCAAATGTTTTATATGATCGAATAAGTTGCGTGAAAAAACAATTATATCATCAATATATACATACGTGACAGAATTTTCCAATAAATTCTCTAAATATATCATCCACAGCTCGTTGGAAAATACTTGGTGCATTCTTTAAATCAAATGGCATTCATAAAGATTCGTATTTTCCATTATTTACTGAAAATGCAGTTTTCTCGATGCCCTCAGGCTTTATTAATATTTGATGAAATCCTAATTTTAAATCGATTGTGGAGAAATACTGTGATCCTCCTAGTTTTGAAAGTATAACATTTGTTTCTGGTATCGGATATGTATCCGAAATCGTAACTTCATTTAGCTTTTTGAAATTCACTAATATTCCTAATTTTGGTGTTCCATCATCATTGATACCCTTTTTTGATACCGCCCAGATTGGGGAATTATAATGACTTCTACATGGTCGTAAAACTCGTCGTTTTTTAATAGATTATCGATTTCTTTATTCACAAAAGCATTTGATGCTAAAGGATACTGATACTGTTTGCTCCAAATTGGAGTATTTACCGAGGTTCTTATTTCCACACGAATATTCGTTATAAAAGGCTAATTTAATTTTTTCCCTCAAATATTCAATTTTTTCTTTATTTATGCCGGTATTTTCTTCGGCTGGTGCTTCAGAGAATTCTTCCTCCAAAGTAATTTTTTTTAGATTTTCTTTATTGTTGGTAAGTACATCGACTGGTTTTTTTTCCACATTCTATTTTTTATTTTTGGTGCCGATATTATCATCGGCTGGCGTTGTAGAACTTTTTTGTTCCACATTATATTTTTCATTTTTAATATATTCAATATGCTGGTATAAATCTTCAGCTGGCGCTTTAGGAGTCTCTGCTCCCAAAGTAATTATATCTCCTTCAATGTTTTCATCTTTTAAATTTCCTTTACCTGTTGCTCAGATTCACCTCCTAAGCTAAATATGTCTTCTTCATTATTTATTATCAATTATTTTTCTTTCAAGTTGATCGCTGCATTAATTTCTTTAAAAAAATTGTATCCAATTAAGAAGTCTGCTTCTAAATTTTCGGTGTCGTAAAAAATTTGTCTTTTACCAAATAGAGTAATAAAATGATAATAACGTATTATCGAAAATCCAATAATTGTTTTTACTCTTTTCTATATATTTAATTCGTTTTTATTCTCATAAATTCCTGATTTTATGTAGCTACTCGGATAGATACGCTACGGGAGTAGATACGCTACATGTAGGTATTTAAAAGTTTTGGCCATTAACCCTGTCATGTAGGAATATATATGGCAGAGTTAGTTTTGATCTAAAATATTATCCTCTTTAATATTATTTATTCTTTGTGTTTTCTTTGGTGGTTGATTACTTGGTTGTGCAATGGCATATAGTCGTTTATCTGTAGTATTCATTCTTGTAGTCTCTACATCATTATTTACGTTATAATGTGGTCGGTTTTGGATTCGAGTACTTGGATCGACATCGATAGGTCTTGGCTGAATGTTTTGTTGAAATGGCCTTTGATTGTAGCCTCTTTGAAATTGGATTTGTGGAAACCGTAAATTATTATTCAAGTTCCCGTTATTGAAGTTAGTACGATTTTACATTTAGATGAGATAAAAAATATAATTCAAAATGAACATGGACGATTGACTATAACTGATTTAATGGTATTACAAAATAAAAATGTAATTGTTATATATATTAAGTATCCAAAACTTATAAATGAATGAATGAATGAATTGATTTTAAACATCATTCATTTTTATGGTACATGATTGTAATTTTTTGAATAATGTACATAATTTATAAGATTGTAAAATTTAAAAAATCTTATAAAATTTCCAAAATAAATAAAATTTTAGAATCTCAAAAAATACCATATAACACAATTTTGGATAATGGCAACCTCCGCAGAGTAGCTTTACGCTAATGATAAACAAAACTGTATCTTTGCACTTAGCAATTATATAGCCTCTTAATAAGCATCTTTGCTTATTTAAGTAACTGATATCATTCAGCTAAGACCATCCACAAAATGTAAACACTACAAGTAAAACCAATTATTGAACACAAAATTAAATGAATTTCAATTATATATTATATCATACACATTGACCGATATTTTCGGTAAAAAGTCAACTATAGGCACTGGGGTCCACATATTCAGTACCTAGGGGCTTGAACAGTTTTGGTTCGATTTAGACAATTTTTGGTCACAAGTTGGCATACTACTTGTATAAACGCATTAGTTACACAAACTTTTACCCCGATACAATCATTGTTGCCTGATTTGCATAGTGGAAAGTGAAAGAATCAGATGAAATTTGAAATTGTGTTATATGAGATGTAGGCGTGGATGTAGTTCGATTTCACCCATTTTCGCACCATAATATAGGAATGTTAAAAAAATGTTATATACATAATTAAGTTGAAATCGGTTAAGCATTTGGATATTTTATTGTTAACCCACAAGTGCCCCTAGCTACTGCGATCCCCTGTGCCAAATTACAGTTCTAAATCTTAATTTAGCTAATTGTGGCAATTTATAGGTTTACGTGTGGGCATGGCAGTGATTCGATTACGAACTCGTCCATACTTTTTGCCAAGAAATACGTGTACCTAGTTTCATTAAGAGATCTTAATTTTTACTCAAGTTATCGCTTGGACAGACGAACCGACACTCGGATTTCGACTCGTCTCATCATCCTGATCATACATATATATAATTTTATATCTAACTCGATTATTTTTAGGTGATACAAATAACCGTTAGATGAACGAAACTAGTATAAAAGTCAACCCTATTACTATGCATTCCTTACATATACATACATTCATCTGTATACAGGTTTGCGTACATGTGAAAGCAGTGAAGTTATCTTCGCCTGCGAGCTCAAAGCTGACCTAGACGAATTGACGATTTTATATGTATTTGAATTCCATAAACTGACGGGCCCAGCAGCTTTGTAAAGCTTTTATTCAGATGTCGTCTAGACTTGCTCACAGCAATTCTGATTCATTAAGTAATTTACATGCTCTCGAATATAAAAAAGGTTTAATAAATAAAAGGAACTTTAATTAAGCTAGAAAATGGCCAGGTGGAAAGCTCGAATCTCTTCCAATCTCTAAAGAGTACATTAAAAGAGAGTGCATCAGTAGCCAACCTTAAACCAAAGACCACAGTGGAGACTAGAGATCTCCATGCCCTAACGACAAAGGAAGAAGTCATAGAGAGCGCTCTTGGAGAACCAGTGCCTGACCCGAAAATAAACATCTCTCCACCCAACAGTAGAGAGCAGGTCAGAGCATACATAACATGTACTAAAGCAGATACAATGCTAAGACAGAGTTAAAATCGGATGGATTAGCTGCAGACTACGACTAAAGCAATCTATTAAAAGATGTTTCCGTTGCCAGGATACCTGGCTTGGGATTGCAAGGGGCCAGACAGAAAAGGGCAAAGTATATGTATAAAATGCGGCCAACCGGGCATAGGCTTAAAGAGTGCCTCAAGCTTCCAACCTGCTGCATATACACAGAGGCCAAACTTAGCCATATGGATCACCTACTGGGCTTAAGTAAATGCACGGTATTAAAAGACTTCGTAAACAAATGAAAGTTCTTTAAGCCAACATGCACAGAAGTAAAACAGCGAACGCACTCCTGACTCAAATGACAACGAAGCACCATTACGACGTTGTCGTTATAAGCGAGCAGTACAAAAGAAAACATAATGGAATATGGATAGAAGACAGCAGTGGAACTACCGCGACTTGGAGAATTGTATAATCTTCACGACGCGAAGAAAGAACTAAAGCGGGCTATCGAAATTAGCAAAAAAAGCAAAATGGGAAGAGCTTCGAAACGACCTAAACATAAACCCGTGGGTTCTAGGGTATAAATTCGTTATGAAAAAAGTAGTGGTCGGACCCCACCTCTCCATATGAACGCATATAATTATTTCCTACACATGAAACACCCCTCTTCACCATCGAAGAAATGCAAACGGCGGCAAAAAAACTTAAACCAAACAAAGCACCCGGACCAGACGGTGTACCAGCAGAGGCACTAAAAATAATCGCCGAAAGCCGCCCAAACGTGATACTCGGATTGTTTAATACCTGCCTCAAGCCGGCGTATTCCCAGAAATTTGGAAAAAATAACAGCTCGTGTTAATTAGTAAAGGAAATGGTGATCCCGACAGCCCATCAGCATACCGGCCTCTTTGCATGCTTGACACAGCCGGTAAGCTTCCCGAGAGAATGATGAAACCAAGGATAGAAGAAGCAATCACGACGGCAGGCGGCTTTTTTAGAATGTTGTGAGGAGCGTAGAAAAAGCGCACAGAGGATGCAACAAAGTCGTACGAGTTGTTTTACTCCCAACCCTTGACTTTCGGAACGTCTTCAACAGCGCTCGATGGGAAAACATGATTGAAGCATTAGAGGAAAACTTTAAAATACCCACATATCTCAGCATAATGGTGATGAGCTATTTGGAAGACAGAGTCTTGCTGTATAAAACCTTTGAAGGACCACGACACTTGAAGGTCACGTCAGGAGCCTCGCAGGGATCAATTCTCGGCCCAGACCTCTGGAACATTAGTGACGACCGCATATTAATCCTCGATATGCCCGACGATACTTACCTAGTTGGCTACGCAGACGACATCGTCGCGATAAGCACTGCGAGAGACCCCGAAGAAGCGCGTAGGAAGTTAAACCAGGTGATGATCAGAGCACAAATGTAGCTTGATGCGAAAGGTCTCAAACTTGCCACTGAAAAAACCGAGCTGGTACTGTTAACAAAGAAGCATATTCCGACTATAATAGACATGAGGGTAACATGAGAGACAACGTACTGGGCACAAATCCAACACGCTGCGGAAAAAGCATCTAAAATAACCAGTCAATTGAGCAGGCTGGTGTCCAATATCGGAGGACCGAGACAAGAAAAACGGAAAATTTAGGAAAAATAATCGACGCAAATCCCTCGGAAAGTGAATCGCACAGCTGCTCTAAGGGTAGCATCGGCATATCGGGCAAGTTGTATATGTAATAAGCGGAAAAACACCCATCGACTTATTAGCATTCGAACGAAGGAAAATGTGGACGTTGAAGAAACAAGGAACAGATACTGCCGCTACAAAAAATGAAATAAAGAACGACACCTTGGAACAATGGCAAGCTCGCTGGGAGCAATGACGCCACGGCAGATGGACGGTCTGGCTAATCCGAAACACAAAAGAATGGTCCAACAGGAAACATGGTGAGGTGGATTTTAACACTACTCATATGCTATCCGGGCACAAATATTTTAGGAAGTATCTATATAAAATGGGAGAAGTCGAAGAGCCGTCCTGTATACGCGACCGAGGACGACTGAACACATACTTCTCAAATGCACACGCTGACAAACGCAGCAAAAAACGAGGAAAATTGGAAGAACGTGAAAAATTATATAGAAAACGTATTACGGATTAAAAAATGGGAAAATATGGAACGCCATCTTGAAGTAATACGTAAGCGGTTCCAGGGGGGGCGACGGTTCCCTAGAGGAGAGTTTTTTAGTGAACTGAATGTGGCACATACCATTGCTGTGACGACACAATGACGATGCAGAAGGCAATTTTCTCAACCTCCTCTGAAACAAAAAAAAAAATATTCTCACTGCAAAGATATATATTTTGTGAATCCGTATCAAGTGGTTATAATTAGTTAGAAGACCGAAAAAAGTGAAGAAGTTTTTCTGAGAAAACTTTAAATTTATTGATCCAAAAATAGTTTTCTGAGAAAACTTTTAAATTTATTGATCTAAAAATTTATATACGTATCTTTTAACTATATTTTAAGACTTAGTACTAGTAAAATCTTTATTTGGAAAAGAGCTACAGCTGATCTCCGGAGCTCTTCTCAAAAAAGACGTTTTGCGGTGTATCTCACTAAACTGGATCATCTGATATTAAAAAAACCAAACAGATTTCGTTAAAGTAATGTTAAATCTAGTAATTAATCAAAGGAATAAGCAAAATAAAATTTTTTGACAAAATGGCGGGTCTTCGAAAAACAAAAATATTTATCGGAGAGAAAAAATCTTCGATTAATTACTAAAAAATATATTTAAAAAGCTCGTGTTAAAATTTGAGACTAATCGGTTTAGCCGTTTTTCGAGTAATGTTGGTCACCGACTTTGAAAACACCTGAAACGCCAAATTTGCGTGTAACTTCGAAAATATTCACCGGAACGATATGAAATTTTCTGTGTGTATTCTTAAATATACATTAAGAAGAAAAAATGAAAAGAAATCGATTGTTTGAAAATTCTTACCTCAATAATTATATATAAATATATATATATGAATATGAATAGAATATTTAAAAATTGTATTAAAAAATGAAGCAAAAGTTATTTGACTTAAACGTTTTTTTTTTTTGCTTTCGATGATTTATTAAAAAAGAGAAGCAGTTTTTGATTTTCTGAGTTAACACAGTCTATACTATCTACTATCTATATCCGGCTTTTTTCGAGTGAGTATACTAATTATAATGAATGTGCTTACGTGCCAGTCCGACCAGAGCTCAACGAAAAATTAGTTAGATCGTATAAATATATATGCAGTTTGCATAACCTTAAGTTTAATATGATTATTTTCAATACTACGTAATAACTAAACATCAAGGTATCGTTATACAAATATTGTTTATCATAATAACTTTTTTATTATGGAGACCTAATTAAATGGAGAATCTTTTGATATAACTGTTTTATTTTCCCTTTGTCATTTCGGTTTGCTCTCTCTTGTGCACATTTGGCTTTGAATGCAATCCAATCATTTCTATTGCTCTCTTTATAAGGACCCCATTTAGAACTTGATCTGATGGAAGAACGAATTGACTAGAATTTTAAAATAATAAAGTTTGTTCATTACATTTTTTTAAATAATATTTGTTATAGCGCTAGAAAACTTACATTCCATATTCCCTCATTCCAATGAGTAGAAACACTCCATATAGCCCAGAGAGGAAATTGAGCCATCCCAATCGTAAATAGAATCCATCCCGAAACTAAAATATAATAATAATCTCTATAAATAAAGTATTGTACTGAGTTCATATTAATAGTTATAGTTTAAGAATATATGTAAGTAAAGATTTTGGTGCTTCTCTTAAGAAAGTTAATAGTTAACATACCAAACTCTTTATTACGATTCATAAGTCAAATATTGGAATTTTTTGAGCAATTAAATTTTGCAATTAAGGTATGTATATATGTACATATATATATACTGTTATTTGGCACACAAGATCACATTAGGGAGGGGCATCTGCAGTTAAATTTTTTTTTAAAAGTGGTGCCTCCCAATAATAGGTTTATTAAGTATATCTCCTAAACCGCTAAAGCTATAATAACTAAATTCACCGGGAACAAATGTTTTTCGCACCTCTACCCACAGGGTGACAACCCCCCAATATAACGGTACTGTTAAAAACTACTAAAAGCGCGATAAATCAAGCACTAAACACGCCAGAGACATTACATTTTATCTCTAAGGTGGTATGAGATGACTTTATAGGAACCGCGTTCAAAATTAGTCAGTGGGCGTGGCACCGCCCACTTTTAGGTGAAAACCCATATCTTGGGATCTGCTTAACCGATTTCAACCAAATTCGGTACATAACATTATTTTCATATTTCTATGTAATAGTGCGAAAATGGGCGAAATCAGATTACAACCACGCTTATTTCCCATATAAAACCATTTTAAATTTCATCTGATTTTTTCACTTTCCAGTATGCAAATCAAGCAACAATGATAATATCGGGGTAAAATTGTCTAAATCGAACCAAAACTGTTCAAGCCCCTAAGTACTAAATATGTGGACCCCAGTGCCTATTGTTGACCTTCTACCGAAAATATCGGTCAATCCACAAAGAAATCTCAAACGAGTATACCATTTGACTTTGCGAGAGTATAAAATGTTCGGTTACATCCGAACTTAGCCCTTCCTTACTTGTTATAACAATATTTTACTTCACGTCAGTGAAAATTAAATAAAAACTTTCTCAAAAGAGACATACGAGATACAAACTCAACCGAAGAGGCTAAATTTAATATATTTAGTTGATGTTAAAGACGCCAACCAGAAGATCGGAATTAATGATATTATGGATGTGCAGTTAAGACCAAGGTTCAGACCAACTCCATTCATGTTCAGCGCTAAGCCATTAATATAATAAGGTTTGTTAGAATTATAGTTAAGAAAAAACCACTTTCCCTCAATTTCTAATTATTGGTATATGGGGGATAAGGGAAATATTGACCCAATTCAACCCATTTTTGACATACCGACATACTATTATCAGGAATTAATTTCAAGTATATATCTCACACATTGACTGATATCCTCGGCAAAAAGTTGGCCATATGCTCTGCGGTCCACATACCCGGTAGTTGGAAGCTTGCATAGATTTCCTCTGATTTGGACAAGTTTTAGTCTTAAGGTGGCACACCTCAAAGACACTATTCATGCAAGTTTTTATGCGTATATTGATTGGTTATTGATTTGTATACTGGAAAGTGAAAGAATCAGATGAAATTTAAAATTGAGTTCTATGGGTTCGCACTGTAACATGTAACAGGTCCGGATATATGGGAATTCACCTAAAGGTGGGCGGTGCCACGTCCTTCGTCCAATTTTGACCGATTCTTATAAAGCACTCTTCTACCATCTTGAACATAAAACTTCATTATTCTGACGCGGTGATTTATTGATATATCGCACTTTTAGTAGTTTTTAACAAAACCTTTATATGGGGAGTGGGCGTGTTTATCATCCGATTTTAATTGTTTTCATGCTGTTATTGCGATTCATCTACCGAATTACAGTTTTTATTTTAATTTGCGGCTTAGTTATGGCTATTACAATGGTTTGATTACACCCATCTACAAACTCGTCCTCCCAATTCGACTAAGGAACACATGCACAAAGTTTCATGACGATATCTGAATTTTTATATATCATATAGATAAGTGTTTGGGATCTCTAAATTTTCAGTTCCAAAGGGACAAATTTCGACACATGCTCAGGTAAAATTTTTTTACTAACACACTTATAATTTTCGAACTGGCAAGACTGCTGGCAAGGAAATTTCAAAGACTGTACAATTTTGACACATGCTACCAGTAAATGTAAAATTACATAACAAGTATGCAAAGAATGTTATGCAAAAACATCAACATCTTTTGTCCATAATTTTTGTACTCTTGTAACATATTGTATTAGATTATAATGGTTTTGTTCATCTAACAGTTGTTTGTAGCACCTACAACTAATCGAGATAGATATATGGCAGATATATATATATAAATGATCAGGATGAAGAGACGATTTGAAATCCGGGTGACTGTCTGTCTGTCCGTCTCTGCAAGCTTTAATTTGAGTAAAAATTAGATATTTTTATAAAACTTAGTACACATAGCTCTTAGTACCGTAAGACGGTTGCGGACACTGCACGCCCAAAAAATGCCATTAATCAAAAACAAATAAATTGCCAAAACTAAGCTCCACAATAAGATACAAGACTGTTGTTTGCTATACAGGATTACATTAGAGAGCAACTGCCGTTTAAATTAAAAAAAAAAAAGTGGGCGTGGTCTCGCTCTCTGATAGGTTTAATATGCATATCTCCTAAACCGCTTAAGCTATAATAACAAAATGCACTGAAAACAAATGCTTTTCTCTATCGACAGTGTGAAAATGGGTGAAATCGGGTGACAAGCCGCCCACTCCCCATATAACGGTAATATCATATACCTAATATCCGGGTGACTTTATACCGCATATATCGGCCAATATGTGAGTTATCTCTATGAAAATGAGAGAGCGTTTTAAACAGTGGGAGCATTTTGTTAGTCTGTGTCATGTTAGTAGTATATGGTTATGGCAAAATTGATCAAATCTGGTTAATACTACCCTCAAATTCCATATACTACTTATAATGCTTTTCGTTATTCTAACCAGTTTTATGCCGAATATGTCGGTCAGTGAGTATTTATATATTTTTTATACATAAAATTGCTTTAAAATATGTTCGGGATGTATGTTTTCGCAACGCAAAATTAATATCTTTCTCTATCCCCAATATATCCGTCTTTCATCTGACTTTAAACCGTTCCGGTTTATTAAAATGTGATATTTTAATAAAATTAATTGGATAAGTTTTCTTAAAAATTATGTGAATGAATTCCGATTCTCTGGTTGAGGTTTTCCACATAAGCTTATAATATAAAATTTAGCCACTCTGGTCGAGTTAATATCACATTCATACATGTGTATATCTGACTTCAAGATGTTCTTTTTTATATAATTTTCGCTGACACGAACTAAAATATAGCAATAAAACTGGGACCAAGTTTATGGCCCTTAATATAAGTCAAGAAAATACTAAATTTGATTGTAATTTAATCACGATTTCCCTTAATAATGGATGCTTAATTCTTTCCCAACATTTTTTAATACCAGGATTTGGCACACCTGAAGGAATTTCCTCGCCTTTAATTCTTGCGAATTGCAAGAGTATAAAGCTCCAACATACTTTACGTAAAAAATTCAAACTTCCGTTTGATGTTATATAAACGTAAAATATTAGATATACAATAGTTGAATGCCGAAAATGTATGAAATCGGTCCACGTATTTCCCCAGCTCACATGTACTACTTATGGTATACTTGTTTACGTTAATTTGATAATTTAATTAAATTAAATGGACAGTTTTTCTTAAAAATAATGTGGTTTGTCGATGCATATGAATGAAATTGGTCAAGACCTTTGTTTAAACCATATAACCCTAATATACTAATTTCCGCTCCTCTAGTACAACAGCAAACTCATATACCCCACATATTAAATCTAACCCCTTTGGTTCAGTTTATAAATATCACATATGTATATCATGTTTGAGTTAAATAGCTTCTTTTCATTAAAGTTAACATTTCGGAGAAAAAATAGTATTGACACTAAAAATATCTGTGATCTATAAAAAAGTTAATAAGATACCAAATAATAATCGAATTATGAATGTTGAATTCTATCTTTTTATACTTTCGCAACATGTTGCAACAGAGTATAGTTTTGTTCACCAAACGGTTGTTTGCATCACCTAAATCTAACCGAGATAGATACAGATTTCTTATACATATATTTATACTAATATTTGGTGATAATCAGTGGATAGGTATATTTTGTCCGCCACCATGTTGAACTAATAATAAAATATACTAGACAGCAATGTAAAAAAGTTTCATAGAGGGCTGAACTTTGTATAGAGCAAAAAAATCGAATGAAATAAATGTTAGTAGTGTTGTATCACAAAGGCTAAAGATTTAGATTTAAAAGACTCTTTCTATGTGGTAATAGATAAACTGCGACCCCATATGCTACTATCTCTTATTTTAGTTTTGCGACACATTTTAATATGAAGGCCCTGTTGTTTAGCTTATGAAAGGCTTAGATATTAAAACAGAATAAAGAAAACATACATACCTGCTCTACATATGCATGTGTGTACCATACGTAATTATATGTAAGTTTTTGTTAATTTAGCCTTCTTAAGGAGACCTTTCAAATAGGTACCATAGGGGAGGAGGGTTTTCCGAACACTTAATTGCAATACAATGAAATAAACTATTAATTTCTGAAATACAAATATAACTTCATATTATGTTAGTGAATATCTAAGTATGGTATGGTGTATGTAGGTATACAAAAGTATGTAAGCTGTGTGTACAAATATATACCATAACAAAACTATTATACTCTGAAGCAACATGTTGCAAGAGTATAATAAATATCACTACACTGTGTTTGTACAAGTAGTTTCAGTTACACTAGATTTCTTGACCAGCAAAGTGCTTTCTTTAAACAATTTTTTTTTGGTTGGCTTTATTTGCTTCGGAAGATGGTTAAAAAGAACGTTCAAAAAATATGTTTAGCTTACGGTCTAGACTTTCCTGTAATACCGGATTGTTTGAAAGATTTAACCGCAATTGAAGAACGTCTCATAATACCTAGATCGTCTTTTATGACAATCCGTCCGTTAGGAAATAAAAGTTATAGTTCTCTTAAAGGTGCTGTTGTTAATATACCAATTTTTGTTAACAATATTGTGACATCTCTACCAAAGTCCTTTGATGACAAATTCACTTAAGAAGGTGTTTGGAATACAATCATGATTACATGATCGATACCATACTCCACGCAAAGATTAAGGAAGCTTTGCAATTCTTAGTGAATACCCCTCTGTAGCATGAGCACAATATATATATTAATGAGGATTTCAGAATTTAATAACCAAGAGGAAGTTCCGTTTGTTGCATCTGGAGAGGATTCCCGATTGGTTAAATTTTTTCATGTAGCACAAACTTCTCATGATAATCCTTCAGGTAATTATATTCCCACGAATTTTTTACCTTCAGAGCTAAATCCAGGCGGTCAAGAAACACTTTTGATATTTGAATATTCCTACAAAAAACTTGGACTATAACCATTTAGTCATAGCGCCAGGTGAAGGACAACGACCAATTGACATAATTTAAGATAATAATTCAGAAGAGTTGTCATTTGGAACAATTGAGCTTTTGGTCATCCTCTCTAAAACTGTTGATTCTAAAGATGTTTCGGAAGAGACGCGATTACTTGTGCTAGATATTTTCACTACCACTATCGACAAATTCTTAAGCTTTTTAAAGATAATGCCGGAATTTTTGCAGAACATTTTGCCACAAAGTTTTACTGGAAATTGGAGTTTCAACAGGATCAACCTTCGAGATCATCAGACATTCCCTGATGTCATTAGTTTTATTGACAATTATATTTCTACAGATGGTTCGGTCAGTCACTTAGAAAATAATTTGGGTTATCAAAAGCATAACCACAGTCGGTCTTGTTCTAGGGAAATAAGAGGACAACAGTTTTGTCATTTTGGTATATCATATCCACCAATGCCTTCAACTTAAATACTGTTATCTCTTGCAGAAAAATTCAAAACGTATGAGTACAGAAGACATTTCTAATTTAAAATATTTTGAACATTTCCTGTCTGATATGAGATAAAATATGTCTTTTGGCGACTATTTGTTAGCTGTTAGATCCAGTTTATCAAAACCCAAAATTTTTCTAAAAAGAAAACTACAGGATCAGATTTTGGAACTCCATAGCGCAAATATGGATATCCAATATATACTGGATGAATTTGATTGCTGTTCATATATAAGGTGTGAGCAAAAATAAACAGTAAAAAAGTAAACTCTAGTGGCGCCATCTATATGTCCACTACTGTGTTACAATCTGCTATCCTTTATTGACTTCCAGTAAAAATTTCATGACATTTCATCTATTGGAAACGAAAGGTAATGCGTTTTAAGTGTCAGTATGTTTTTGTCATCGGTGCGAAAATGAGCTTCGAACAAAGAGCCAACATTAAATTTTGTTTTAAAATTGGTAAATATTTTACTGAAACGTTTCAATTGATGAAACAAGTTTATGACGATGATTGCCTATCCCGTAGCAGAGTGCACGAGTGGTTTCAACGTTTTCAAAGTGGTCGTGAGGACATAAATGAGAAATGAGCCGAAACCCAAAAAATCGCGCCTGGAGAAGTCAAAAGTGAAGACAATGCTGATTTGTTTTTATGATTCCAAGGTATTCTACATTGGAGTTTTGAAGCGTTTGGTGCGCCGTATTCGACGTGCTCGGCCCGACTATCGCGAAGATGGAAGTTGGCGTTTGTTGCACGATAATGCGCCGTCTCATCGATCTACCGGGCAACGAGCTAAAACACTCGTTCGACATGCTTTGGGACCGTGCAAAAAGCTGTATTAAAGCAGGAAGAGACTATTTTGAATAAAATTAATTGATTTTGCCGATAAAATCATTTGTTCTGTCTTTTTTTAAGTCCTGTTTACTTTGGAAAGCACCTTGTATAATTAGTTATATTAACAAGTCTAACTGGGGAATTTCTAGGCTCTTAAATGAAGCTATAGCAAAGGTAAATGCGGCTTTGTTAAAAACTATACCACACCTTGTATAATTCGGTATAGACAGATTAACCCAGATGTGGCTAGATATGAGTATTTCCGCGAAATGGTAATGCTTTACTATTCATGGCGGAATAAACAGCAAGATCTTATTGAAAACGAAAATGAGCAGACGTGTATAGCACATCGTATTCTAATTAACGAAAATTAAAGAAAATATTATGTTTTTGAGCAAAGAGAACTTGAAAATGTTCTAGAAAGTCTTTATAATGAAATAGACTTAGAGAAAGGTGCACAAAATGAACTGCCTATCGTGAAACATGAGGGAAGAGTGTTGACACTTCCAGAAATTAACCCAAATATAAATTTGCTGGACTTGCATGGTGACGAGTCAACAGATAATGGCACTGAATCTGATTGTAATATTATACCCATTAAACTACCATCTTTAATTCCAGTTGAGGAAGTTCAAAGTCTAAATACTAAGCAAAGAACCTATTTGACACATTTGATGCATCAGCTAAAAACAAAAGTTGAGCCCACTTAGCAATGACATAGTTAATTCATTGTATTCCAGACTTATCGATTTAAAATTATTTATAATTGATGAAATATCGATGGTAGGCGATCGTATGTTTAGCTCTGTTGGTGCGAGATTAAAACAAATTTTCAAAACAGACAGCCCCTTTGGTGGTATACCGAGCATAGTGTTTGGTGGTTTGAAGCAACTCTCACCTGTTGGAGATAGGTGGATATTCTTTCCTAATCCCAATAATGCATACAGCACTTTAGTTGGGTCTCCTTTGTGGGAGTTATTTAAATACTTTAATTAACAGAAATAATGAGACAACGGGTGGATCAGGCCTTTGCAATTGCATTATTTTTTTTTTTCCAATGAAGAGGCAAATAATTTCAATGCCCTTAAGCTCAGTCGAATCCCAACTGAAGTTATCCTTTCAACTGCAAAAGACTCACTTAAAGGAATTGGTATAAGTGAAAATGAGAATATTGTGAAAAGAGTTAAACTTTTCAAAACTTCTGAAACTTTCATTACTCCTAACAAATTTTCTGAATCGGATCCTGTATTTAGGGAACTGAGGGAATTGAACACAAATAAAGCTCTGACAACAAGTTTCAATTTTATGAGGCCATCAAATTTTATTGCATAATGTTTAGAGTATTCACGCTCACATTAATAATACAATCAAATAAAAATATCTTCAGATATTTTATGTTATGTAAAAAACTTGGAGTTATCCTTGCGAAAATTTTGATATACCAGGATTTACTCCAATTCACGAGCTGAGGATAGATAGCACGGAAACAATCAACAGAAATAAACATGGCATTATAATATATGCAAAGCATAGTATTGCTAGCTTTATAGAAATAAAGGCTGTAAAGAAAATTTATTCAGTCCGCAAAGTTTTAGAAGCGGTTTTGTTTAAATGTTTCAATATTAATATTCTGGTTCTATACAGAAATTCAGCTTTCTCTGTCAGACATTTAATTGTAAAACTTCAGGAAGTCATTGCTTCTGAGTTATGTATGCAATCAAAATGTGCAAATTGTTGGAAATTTTATCATTTGTTTAATGTCTACAGAAGTTACAACAGGAAATCTGCTCCAAGAAAAAACCTTTAGTTCCCTGCTTGGTGTAGAATATTCAACTACACCTACCGGCACACAAATTGATTGGGCATTTTCAAACATGGATCCTGCCCATGTTAATGCAATTACTGTTGAGACAGTACACAGCTATCATGACAGTATTTGTGTCTCTATTTCGAACTAAAGTTTTCAGACTTACTGATAATATCGATATAATAAATAAAAAATTTTATTCATTGACAAAAACGATTTGTTTTCATACTCCTCAATACAGTTGTAATGCATTCTATATAAAATCAACTATTAGCGTATAACACAAAAAACAAGAACGATTTCTCATAATTTGATTAAACTTAGTTTACGAATTTCTCTAATTAATTTTACTGTGAAGGTAAATAACTGAGGCAACAGTTCCTACTTCTAATAAATATATAAAGAAATCTCAAACCGTAATCGTAAAAAACAAACAGTATACATCCATTTAACTTTGCGAGAGTATAAAATGTTCGGTTACATCCGAACTTAGGCCTTCCTTATTTGTTAATACATACATATGTACTTATAGTATACGGGTAGAAGATTATGTGAATTAGAATATATGACATATAAATTAGCCTTACTATTTGCAGAGTCTGGATACAGCTTGCCGCTATAAGTCAGAGGCTCTATGGATGTCAGCGAGTATATGAAAATTACGATCATTGATAATGGAGTAAGAGCTGCCCAACATAACCGCCAGTAAAAAGACACTTCACGCTTCGTCATAAATTGGACATCATCACAAAAATTGTTTATGCCTGCAAAAAAATATCACTGTTCTTAAAACCAATGATAGAAAAGGGTACTCAATATATACAAACTTAAGATAAGTATGTGGTTTTATGTGAAATATATATGTAAGTATGTGTGTTAATTTAATTTCTAATTAACATATACCTATAATCAGTAAGTAAAAACGAGCTAAGTTCGGGTGAAACTGAACATTTTATACTCTTGCAATTTCACAGATCAAATATGGCAAAACACCTTCAGATTTTGGAAAAACTATATATTATACAAGTAAGGAAGAGCTAAGTTGTAACCGAACATTTTATACTCTCGTAAGGATCAAAGCCGGGAAAATATTTTTCGATATTGGCAAAACTTTATATTAAACAAGTAAGGAAGAGCTAAGTTCAGGTGTAACTGAACATTTCGCACTCTTGCAACTTGCAAGGATCAAAGCAGGTGTTCGAAAAACGGATTTCAACTCGTTTCGTCATGCTGATCACTTATGTGGTATGTGCAAATCAGGGCTGTTGTAGAGTCTGATAGCTGTCGGAATCAGAATTTAATCCGATAGAAAAATGTATTAGGTGTCATGAATTCAGATATTATTGGTTTGACGTTCGAAACAGAAATTGTATCGGTTTTCGGGTGCCACGGAAACCAATTTTATCGGTTTTGTTATCAGAAACAAAGCAAGAGGATAGTCGTTGACAGATTTGAAATGTAAGTTAAGAAATTAATTTATATTAATATTACGATTTAATTTATTTTTATTTCTGTAGTGGAAAATGTAAGAATAAAACACAAAATGTCATTAATTTTATGGAAAAAATCCAGATATTTTGAGAGGATTTACAAAACGTAATTTAACACCCAAATGCGCCTTTATTCAGTCGATAATGTGATATAAATCTATAAGGTATTCATGTATACAATCATACAAGTAAATGCAATCCAAATTTCGAATGCGACTTCCCTGGTGCATTAAGTGGATTACTGTGTTCTCTCAATATCTTCACATTGTATAAATCTAAAAGTAACCAATCTTAAGTTTTTCAAAAAAAAAAATCTTATTAATGTCACGCTCGGCAAGGCTTGCCTACTAATTTTCTACGACTAAAACGTCCAACTGCCTCAAATTTGATATAGTGTGTTGCCGTGTTATGTTTTAAAATTTATAACTTTAACAATGTTTTCATTACATATTCAAATATTTTTCGATTATTAAAATTCCTTAAGATTAAATTTACATAATCTTGTCTAAATATTATTTATTGTATCAAAAAATTATAACATATAGAGATTATTTGTGTAACTGTTTGTAAAATCTAGGTATTTCGAGCAACAAGCTGATTATTTTGACTTTTATTGTTAATGTAATTACTATACATGAAGTGTACCTGATTTTATATATATATGTAACTATATTTTTATACTCTTGCAACATGTTACTACAGAGTATAATAGTTTTGTTCACCTAACGGTTGTTTGTATCACCTAAAACTAATCGAGTTAGATATAGGGTTATATATCTATAAATGATCAGGATGAAGATACAAGTTGAAGTCCGGATGACTGTCTGTTCGTCCGTCCGTCTGTGCAAGCTGTAACTTGACTAAAAAATTAAGATATTTTAATGAAATTTGGTATACATGTTTCTTGGTACTGTAAGACGGTTGGTATTGCAGATGGGCGTAATCGGACCGCTGTCACGCCCACAAAACGCCAATAATCAAAAACAAATAAATTGCCATAACTAAGCTCCGCAATAAGATACAAGAGTGTTATTTGGTACACAGGATAACATTAGGAAAGGGTATCTGCAGTTAAAAATTTTTTTTAAAGTGGGCGTGGTCCCGCCCCTAATAGGTTTAATGTGCATATCTCCTAAACCACTAATGCTATAATAACAAAATTCACTGTAAGCAAATTTTTTTAGCACCTCTATTGACGGTGTGAAAATGGGTGAAATCGAGTGACAAGCTCCCTCCCTCCCCATATACCGGTACTGTTAAAAACTACTAAAAGCGCGATAAATCAAGCACTAAACATGCCAGAGACATTAAATTTTATCTCTGGGATGGTATCAGATGACTTTATCGGAACCGCGTTCAAAATTAGTAAATGGGCGTGGCACCGCCCACTTTTAGGTGAAAACCCATATCTTGGGATTTGCTTAACCGATTTCAACCAAATTCGGTGCATAACGCTCTTTTATTATTTTTATGTTATAGTGCGAAAATGGGCAAAATCGGACTACAACCACGCCTATTTCCCATATAACACCATTTTCAATTCCATCTGATTCATTCACTTTCCACTATGCATATCAAGCAACAATGATTATATCGGGGTAAAACTGTGACCAAAAATTATCTAAATGGAACCAAAACTGTTCAAGCTCCTAAGTACTAAATATGTGGACCCCAGTGCCTATAGTTGACCTTCTACCGAAAATATTGGTCAAACCACAAAGAAATCTCAATCGAGTATACCATTTGAGTTTGCGAGAGTATAAAATGTTTGGTTACATTCGAACTTAGCCCTTCCTTACTTCTTTTTTGTTAGTTTTTATTCCCGTATTTGGGACTACCATTACAAAATGAAAAAAATCTTTAATTCAAATGTGGCTAAATGAGCTATCTATTATATTATTCCCAGCAAACATCCCTGCACACGCACCACACACCACTTCACAAGCAACACTGATAAATTCCAACACACCACAACATTACCATCCACTCCTGAAAACACCACACACCAATACATACAACTTTACACAATTCACCGAGGGATACCAACACACACCACACCTTCAACACACCCACGATCTCACCACTACCCAACGAACAAAAGGGATGGACGATTGGACACGGGTTCCTTTTTACGATCGATCGCCGTCGTATACGCTTGAGCTGAGTCCTGTTGTGCGCCAACCCGGATATCTATATTTTCATCTCGTTTTCAAATCATTTTTAAACAACTTTATAGTTTGAAAGACTAAATAAAATTGCAAGTTAGAAAAGCCTTTATAGCCATATTTGTTCTGTTTCATTTCGGGAGCGTGTGAAAGTGGTGAGTGTTGTGGTGCACTTTAGTACTCAACTATTTATGGTCCTTCGAGCCCTAGTGGACGGCACTATGGGTGTTTAAAAAAAAAAAAAAAATACATTTCTAAAAAGAAAAAAAACCTTAAGTGATATTCATATACATATAGAAAAACAGTGCAGTTACCAAACAAGAAAAAAAAAAAAAGCAAAATTACAGTAATGTAACAGTACGTGCAGTTAAAAAAAAAAAAAGGAAAAAAATGCTTTAGTTTAAAACAAAGTGCGGTGACAAACGAAAAATACATATGTACATATATAAGTGCAATAAGTGCAGTGCAGTGCATATAGCCACATAACTGGAATACTGTTAAACAAAAAAAAAAAAAATTAATTACAAAGTATAATTACTCATATGTACATATAAGTGCTAAATAAGTGCAGTGCAGTGCATATACACTAGAATGCTGGTAAACAATAAAAATAAAAAAATAAAAGTTCAATAAATATTAAAAACACATAAAACAATAAAAATAACAAAACGGGCGCGAAGCTTAATACAAAACATAAATCAAAAAAGCGGGCGCGATACAAAATACATACCACAAAATATATATAAACCAACAGCGGGCGCGATACAAAAAAAAAAAAAAATTAATCCAACAGCTGGGACAACTACACCTTATAACGTCCACTTATATCTCCCACAACCCCTGCAGGAAATCAGAGTGAGTTGTATCGCTTCCTCTTAATGAGTATATTTACATGTATATATGTATGGCAAATTACGTTTTTTTTTCCATATAAAAAACGAAATTAATATTTAAATATAACGGACACCAAACTGTCTGCAATTTACGGTTTAATTTACGGAAAGAGCCGAAAACAGTTTGGTACATATTATATATATATCTCTACATACATATACATATATATATAGATATATATACGGGTATCGAAAATAGCCATATTACATAGGGTGATTTCCTTGTATGCTTACATTTGTGTATTAAAAACACACTTTACGTTTCCAACAACACACCAAAATATTCAAGTATTCACTTGCAAACTTTTCCAGCAATACCCCTTACGCTTAACAAAGCAATAAGCAGGATTGCGTCAAACCAAGTAAGCTAAGGCAAATTCAGAACCTAACCGAAAACATAAAAAAAAAAAAAAAAAAAAAAAAAAAAAAAAACAAGCAGAAATTTACATACATACATATATGCAATTTAGTTACAAAATATATACATACGTACATACAATATAGCACATCTTCATATGCACATATATATACTTAATCTAACAACAACCATATACATATATATATTAAAATACATTTTATATAATTGCCAAGAGCAATACATATATGTACATACATAAATTCAATTTTATCTTTTAACATACGTGTACAAGATCATAATTTGATACATATATATATACATTTTACGAGAATACCTGCGGTCTATTATTCTCCTTTTCGCGGTCTTTTCATATATACACGCGCATTTACATACATACCGGCACAGGTTTACAAACATACGTACTTCGCTTCAAAGTCCACATTGGCAAATATACCGCAATACCCCTTGTTCTTTGTTAAACAAAAACAAGTAGGATTGCATATATACATATAATATTCTAAGTCCACATTGGCACATATTCGCAATACCCCTTGTTCTTTGACCAACAAAAACAAGCAGGATTGCGCAAAACATAATATAATACATACATACATATGTACAAAGCACATTGATCTCTAAGACGAGCTCTCAATTGCGCATAACGACAAGTACATATGTATCAGCTGATCCGCTTATAGGTATACCCTATAGGAATTGCGGACGAATAATACATACACATCAAATTAAAAATAAAATCATTCGCGTTTTATAATAATCAATTAAATAAATAAATAAAAATAAATATAAAAAAATTATTGCGAGTGAATACGAACGGTACAAACTAAATACGCGAAATTTTGCTTACTTAATCAAATTAAAAACTCTTACTCTCTTAAAAGAGTTCAGTTATTCATACGAGTTAATACGACGATTAAAAACGTCATTGATTCACTTGGTTTATTCATAAAAAAAAAAAATAAAAAAATATATATATATATATAAGAAAACAAAAAAAAAAAAAACTTCTTTTCTTAAAAGATAGATAGAAGAAGATATTTATTACACTGAAAATATTTAAATTTATTTCGGCATACCTTTTTAAATGAGCTCAGACTCAAAAGAATCAAAAATATCTCAATTGTTAAAAGTACCAAAGATGATTTCAGATGATAAAAGTCCATGTACACCTGCAGAAGCTACACGCTCGAAGCAAGGTGCTACAAAGCAAAAGAGGGGTAAAGACATTTTTTACACTAAATTCATTGCTGAGAGTGACAGTCTAATACGATACTGCACTCGATTTTCATCTTCGCCGATTCAAGAAAATTCTGAATCGGTATTAGAAATTAAAAAAGACAATCTTGACAATTTTTGGAAACGTCTCCAAGCTGCATATGACGCAATTCTAGAATCTGACGACTCAGATCTACCAGAAAATTTCAAATCTTCGGCTTACGCCAAATACGAAAACTGTTTAGACCAGTTCGAAGAAACTAAAGCAATGATTTTCGATCAACTTAAGCTAATAAAAGCAATTGCACCTACTCCACATCAGCGAGTAGAGCTGCCACAAGTACAAAGTCATGAGGCAAGTTCAGGCATTCATCTCAAGGTGCCCACATGTGATACAGAAATATTTCATGGTGGTTATGAACAATGGCCGTCCTTCCGGGACATGTTTACAGCCGTTTACATAAACCACCCAAAATTAACAAACGCACAAAAATTGTATCACCTCCGATACAAAACAAAAGGTCAAGCAGGCGTCATAGTCAAACAGTTCGCACTAAATGACGATAATTTCAATCTGGCTTGGGAAGCTCTTAAATCAAGATTCGAAAACGAAAGAATATTGGTCGATAAACAAATATCGATATTAATGAACTTGCCAAAAATTCAAAGGGAAACTAGTGAAGAATTTATCAAACTTCAATCCACTGTTTCAAATTGTTTGTCGGTTTTATCGACACAAAATATTCCCACAGACAGCTGGGATCCAATACTGGTAAACATATGCACTGCCGCATTACCAGAAAAATCATTACTTCTATGGGAACAATCGCTCTCATCACGAAGAAAATGCCCCACGTGGCAACAAATGAAAGATTTCCTAACTACCCAATATGAAATCGCAGAAAGGGTAGATAAAAAAATGGTCAGAACGAAACCCGTTCAACATGACCTAAATAGAAGCTTCCACAGACCACAAGCCAGTACCAACAACAATGTAAATAGAAGCTTCTTCAAAAATCAAACGTTCACATCCGAACAGTACAAGCAAACGTCATGCGAACTATGTACAGGGGGGCATAAGCTCAAATCTTGCGAGAGATTCAAAAAGATGAATATTTTCGATCGAAACAATTTTATAAAAACCAAAAAACTTTGTACAAATTGCCTATCACATGCACACACACTTAAAGAGTGCGAAAGCAAATTTAATTGCGTTTATTGTCATAAACGACATCATTCAATGCTGCATTACAGCACATTTTCCAGCTCACCCCCAAACAGCGCAAATACAAAAAGAGCCACGGGTTTAGTTGCAACAGCAAATCCCGAAGTGCGAAATCCCGATAATTGCCAAGAAGCACCATGCTGCTCAAAGGCATTAAAAACCCAAACGCTACACAGCGAAATTCAAAGTAGAGTACTACTACCCACAGCAGTCGTCTCCATCGAACACCGAGGAGAGCTGTTTAAACTTAGAGCCTTAATAGACCAAGGATCACAACGATCATTCATAGCGTCTAGGGCTCAAAATAGGCTACAACTGCCAACAAAACTAGCCAATTTTGAAATTACGGGAATGGGCGGAAGAGTAGTCCAAAACTCGAATAAAATCTGCCCCATTACCCTAATTTCCCCCCAAGCGGATAAGCACATACAAGCAGAAGCTATAGTCTTACCGCAACTTACAAATATGCTTCCAAGCTATCACATAAATAGCAAGCATTGGCAAAAGGTTTCACACCTAAAGCTAGCAGATCCCAACTGCAACACTCCCGCTCAAATAGACCTTCTATTAGGCAGCGATCTCATACCACAGATAATACTCGAAGGTATTGAGAAAATTTCAAATACACTTCTGGCACAAAATACTATTTTTGGGTGGATCCTAAGTGGACTAGTTTCGGAACCAGTTACCACCATGACCACTCAGGTTGAGGAAATCTCAAACGAATACCTCAATTCACAATTGAAAAAATTTTGGGAGTTAGAAGAACTCCCCCCCATATCAATCACAACCCCTGAAGATCAGTATTGTGAAGACTTTTACAAAGCCACAACTACTAGATCAGATAATGGTCGGTATGTCGTACGACTACCACTAAAACAACAATTCCCTAACACAATCGCCTTAGGTCACTCTCGCACCGCTGCTATACAGCAGTTTTTAAGTATGGAAAAAAACTTACTTAAAAAAGGTGAGCTTAAGCCAGAATACGATGGCGTGTTGGAAGAATACCTCCATTTAAACCACATGGAGGAAGTAAGCCCATGCGAAAAAATCACAAATGGCAAATATCACTCATTTTACTTGCCTCATCACGCAGTAGTAAAGCCAGACAAAAAAACAACTAAAGTAAGAGTTGTTTTTAATGCATCAAGATCTACTAGCTCGGGGAATTCCCTAAATGATATTCTATTTACGGGACCCACGCTCCAACCAGATTTAATGCTACTAATTTTAAATTGGCGTATATTCAAATACGTATTTAACGGAGACGTCGAAAAAATGTATAGACAAATAGTCGTACATAAAGACGATCAAGATTTTCAGCGAATTATTTTCCGAAAATCTCCCAATAGTCCACTCCGCGACTATAAATTGAAAACAGTTACCTTTGGCGTCAACTGTGCCCCATATTTAGCCATTCGAACACTGCACGAATTGGCAGAAAACACCAAGTCAGAGTTTCCTCTGGCAACCCAGGTGTTAAAAACACAAACGTATGTAGACGATATTCTGTCTGGAAGTCACAGTCTTCCACAAGCATACGAGTCACTAGCACAAGTGACACAAGCCCTCAAAACCGCAGGGTTTCCGTTAAAAAAGATAACGGCGAACCACCCTAATATCTTAAAGAACATACCTAATGAAAATTTGTTAGATACTAATTTCCTGAAATTCGAAAAGGAAAGTACAACAAAAACTCTGGGGATCCAATGGAATGCGATATCTGACAAGTTTTCATACACTACAGAGTCAATATCTGCATTATCTGCCATAACAAAGCGGCAAATTCTATCCTCTGTGGCGAAACTTTTCGACCCCGCAGGATGGCTTTCGCCAGTTATGATACAAGCCAAAATTCTAATACAAGAATTATGGTTAGATGGAACCGACTGGGACGAACAAGTAAAACCACTGCGTTTAGAAAAGTGGTCCCAGTTTGCGAGCAATCTAAATGATATCTCACAGATACAAATCCCACGATGGGTAAATTATGCCCCAGAGCACAAAGTCGAACTACACGGCTTCTGTGACGCTTCTGAAAAGGCATATTGCGCAACTATATATGTTCGCACACAAAGCGACAATGCGACCACATGCCACTTACTAGTAGCAAAAGCAAAAGTGGCTCCTTTAAAAACAATAAGTCTACCACGACTTGAATTATGTGGAGCGCTACTACTAGCCAAACTCGTGTCCATCGTACAAACGCATTTAAACATGGCACAATACAAACTATATCTGTGGTCCGATTCTGAAATCGTACTCGCCTGGTTAGAAAAACCACCACATGCATGGAAGACGTATATTTCCAATCGAACGTCTCAAATCCTTGACCTAGTAGGATCAGCCACTTGGCGACATGTAGCCAGTGCTGACAATCCTGCTGATCTAGGTACAAGAGGATGCAAACCCCTGCATCTTGCCACCACCACCCTCTGGTGGAATGGCCCCCGATGGTTAACAAAATCTTCCGATTCTTGGCCACAATCGCCCATGCGCAATATAATTGCCCCAGAAAGTCGAAAAATCGACTCCTTTCATGCAACATCGGATGATACTGACATCCTTGAGCGATTCTCATCGTTCCCCCGAGCCCTCAGAGTAGTTGCATACATGATCAAATTTATAGAGCAGCTCAAAACTAAAGTTAACGGAACACCTCCAATACACCCCCAATGCGATACATTAACGCACCTACACTTACAAAAAGCAAAAGGCGCTCTTATCGCATCTACGCAAACGCGCTACTTCAGCCGAGAAATATCATTGCTAAAAGATTCGAAGCCAATCGATAAAAAGAGCTCACTTTTAGTACTAAATCCATTTCTGGACACAAAGGGTTTGCTTCGTGCGAATGGTCGGCTTGTCAACTCCAGCCTGACATACAACGAACGACATCCTATAATCATACCAGAAAAAGCACGGCTTGCCACATTATATCTGCATTATGTCCACATACTGATGCTACACGCTGAGCACCGCCTCATGCAACAAATAGTCCGCCAAGAGTTTTATATTCCCCGTCTTAAGCCTCAAATAAAGAAATGCATTTACATGTGCAAAGTTTGCACAACGTACAAGCAAAAAATGCGAACGCAGATAATGGCAGCACTTCCACCTGAACGCTGCAACTTTGCTCTGCCCTTCACAACAACAGGTGTCGATTTTGCTGGGCCTTTCCAGATAAAGGCTTCAATGTTAAGATCTCCCACTTTAATGAAAGGCTATGTGGCAGTTTTTGTTTGTTTTACGACAAAAGCTGTTCACCTTGAGCTATGTACAAATCTGACGACAGAGGCTTTTCTCGCGGCATTCGCTCGCTTCGTCGGACGGCGTGGTTTTCCTTCAAAAATTATGAGTGACAACGGCAAAACGTTTATTGGAGCCAAAAGAGCCACTGAGAAACAGTTTGTGGACTTTATCCAACAAGTCTCACCTGAGATTGTACAGAAGTACGCACCCCAAGGCATTAATTGGCAGTTCATCCCCCCAAGCGCTCCTCATATGGGTGGTTTATGGGAATCAGCTGTAAAAAGCTTCAAATCCCACTTCAAAAAAGTAGCTGGAAACTACAAGTTTAATTATGAAGAATTCTCGACCTTATTAATTCGAATTGAAGCCGTACTCAATTCACGGCCAATCACAATCCTCTCGCAAGATCCCTCCGATTTCACCGCCCTAACTCCTGGGCATTTTCTCAAAGGAGCACCCATTCTGGCCATACCTGAGCCAGACGTGGAGTCGCTATCCTTATTAAACCGATGGGAAAGAATCAAAATTCTCCATCACAATTTTAGTCGCCGCTGGAAAGAAGATTATCTAAAGGACCTCCACAAGAGGTACCGCTGGAAAGCTCCAGAAAAGGCGCCGAAGCTTGGAGATTGCGTGCTAGTACACGATGATTGTCTCCCCCCTACCGAATGGCGGCTTGGTCGCATAGAAAAGCTACATTATGGCTCCGACGGTCATATAAGAGTAGTTGATCTCCGTACCCAAAGCGGAACGCTTACCAGACCGCTCGTGAAGCTGTGCTTTCTACCAACCGCAGATATAAACGAAAAAGCAAATGATAAACGATAAACCGATCATAATCCCGAAAACGCAATTCATAACCGTTTCAATAAATCGACTAAAAAACACGAAAAGACAATAACTCGCAAACTCGACAACAATCCGTATATATAAGTATATAAGTATATAAACTAACGAGTCGATCAATATGACGACCCTCTCATGCTACCAAGAGTTGTAGAATGCCAATTTCAACTTATATCTTAAAACTTTATAAAGCCCAATAATCTTTTCTACATAGATAACTATGGACGCAGATGCACCTATGCCAACGCCTGCTATTCGGTCGGCTATCAATGTGCCGCGACCTGGGGTTACTCCAGCGCCCCGATCTGTAACTGCAACCGCTCCTACAGCCGCTCCTCGAAGTAGCGCACGACCGTCACCCACAGCAAACAGGGAACCGCAGCGCGTCCGGTGCATCATTTGCCGCCGCCCTCACCGACTACAACACTGCAACATTTTTAGAGGCATGCAACCGATGCAACGCCAGCAAATTGCCCAGGCTCATGGGCATTGTCTCAATTGCTTGACAGCGGCACATAACACACAGGAGTGCACGTCCGTCAATCTGTGCCAAATATGCGGCAGGTTGCATCATACGTTGCTCCATCGCAACCCGAGACGTGACATCGGTCGGCCGCCTGCCCCGCGCAGCCGCCCTCCAAGTAGACAACCACTATCTACTCGGGCAATACAGCATCGACGACCAGCAGCCCCTCCTGTGTCCCGATTAAGGAGCCACCGAAACGAAGCACCAATGATGCGCCGGCACTCTAGGCCGCAATATCGCCGCTCTACGGGACTGAGCAACGTTGTAGCAACGCTTCAACAGCTGCAACGACTCTTAGGCTAAACATTCGCCTAGGGGGGCCGGGATGGCTAAATGAGCTATCTATTATATTATTCCCAGCAAACATCCCTGCACACGCACCACACACCACTTCACAAGCAACACTGATAAATTCCAACACACCACAACATTACCATCCACTCCTGAAAACACCACACACCAATACATACAACTTTACACAATTCACCGAGGGATACCAACACACACCACACCTTCAACACACCCACGATCTCACCACTACCCAACGAACAAAAGGGATGGACGATTGGACACGGGTTCCTTTTTACGATCGATCGCCGTCGTATACGCTTGAGCTGAGTCCTGTTGTGCGCCAACCCGGATATCTATATTTTCATCTCGTTTTCAAATCATTTTTAAACAACTTTATAGTTTGAAAGACTAAATAAAATTGCAAGTTAGAAAAGCCTTTATAGCCATATTTGTTCTGTTTCATTTCGGGAGCGTGTGAAAGTGGTGAGTGTTGTGGTGCACTTTAGTACTCAACTATTTAAAATGTTACTTCAATTATTATTTCAATGCAATATTCGCAACCCTGCCTCAGAGGCACTAATTGAGCAAAGTTTTATCCTTTTGTATTCATTCATGTCTGATTTGTATCCTGTAAAGTAAAAAAATCATAAATCAAAAATTAAAATGGTATTATCTTAGAAGTAGGCATCGTTGTGGTTCTGTTCCGCCAATTTTTGATACTTTGTGGTCTTTTGGTCTTCTTGGGTGCAGAGTTTAATGTCTCTGACGCATTTTTTTATTGAGTCATCGCACTTTTAGTAGTTTTCAACATAAATGTTATATGGGGAGTAATCTGATTTCACCCATTTTCACACAGTCAAAGGGAGTGCAGAAAAGATTTGTCTTAAGCTACTTTTATTGCTTTACCTTAAGTGGTTTGGAAGATATGTATACTACACCTATTAGAGGGCGGGTCCAGTTTTTCAAAATTTGTAAAACCACAAATGCCTCTCAATGTGATTTGTTTTACCAAGTAAAAAATTGTTTTTTATTGAGGAGTTTAGTTAAAACTTTTCTGTGGACGATTCCATCCATTCCAACTTTCACATGGTGTGTACAAAGTTTCATCAAGATATAATATTTAAATTTCTACTAAAGTTACAGCTTGCAGAAACGGACAGACTGACAGACAGTCAACCTAATTTCAAATTGTCGCGTGAATCTGATCATTTATATTTATAACTCTATATCTATCTCGATTAGTTCTGTGTGATAGAAACAATTGTTAGGTGAACGAAAGTTTTATACTCCGTAGCAACCTATTGCAAGAGTATAAAAATGTTGCGATAGAATTCAGCATTATTCAGCTGGATTACAATCATATTTGATATATTAGTAACTTATATTATAGTTAGGTTTTATGCTCTCTTAGTTAATTAACTCAAACGCTATATACAATACATACATATGTGATATAAACTCAATCAAATTCGCTCAATTTCATATACTAGGCTTATTACGAAAAAGTTCACCAGAGAAACGGAAATCAAAATATTAAATATAAGGCACTTTCCTTACGTCTAGACCGATTTTATTCGTATTCAGTGCTTAACGCTTAAGAATATCCACTTTATATCATTTAAATACATACATACATACATATATTGACGAAAATAAATATTACATCGGGTGTACTTGGATCTGTACTGATTGCATTAACTTTTCACATTACTCAAGTTCACTTCATTTTTATGAAGTTAAATCCCACACAGACCGACATAAACTGTAGAAACCGACACATTTCGTATAAAGTCTGCAAGAAAAGTAAAAATCATGTACATTTGTATATACATAAGTAGTATATAGGAGCTGGGGTAATTTGTAGACTGATTTCACACATTTTCGGCTAGTGCCGAAATCCAATATTATAGGTTCACTTAATTTTGCTTAGATATCCTACATACTTGTATTGATCGATATATACGGTATAAATCACAGTTATTAGAAAGAGTGTAAATTGTTTAAATAAGATAAGCTTCCCCTACACATACACACCACTCTACGCGGCAAAAACTGGCGCACCCTCCACATCACCAATACACCACAAATTAGAAAACACCATAGTCGATGACGCCACACTCGCAAACAATATACATCGTACCTGTACACTACCCTACTCATCAAAAAGGATGGGCAACAGGTCAGCCTACAACGTTAGTTTTTAAGCATGCGACAATTCGATTCATCCACTATCCCAAGAACCACGTCAACAATTTCCGATTACAACAGCAATCCGGCCCGCTATAAACCTTTTTGATCCAAAGCGATACGGCTTCGTTCAATCCGTATACCTGCATCAGCCTCCGAAATGTACAAATAAACTAAGCAAATAAATATTTGATCTTAGGAAAAATAACAATTATTTAAAGTTTAAAATTGTCTTAATAAATTGTTTGTTATACACTTGGTGACACGGGCATTTTAATTTCGTATATGTTACTCACACAATTACAATTTCAGTTTTAAACACACATTTTGGCCGATATACTTTGTATAAAGTGAACCGGAAGTTCGAATATATAATATTTATATAAGGGATAGTATTGACCCGATTTTATCAATTTATGGCACAAGATCATGCTGTTATCATAAAAAACAATTTATCCCGATTTCAGCACTAGACCTCTCATATTCAATTCAATTGGTCGAATCGTTCCTGAGATATGGGATTACATTTAAAGCTGTGCGGTGCCACGCCTGTTGCAAATTTAACTCGTCTTGTCATCCTAATCATTTATATATGTAGATATATCTCTTTATATAATATATCTCAATAACACAGAACTATTATACTCTGTGCGACATGTAGTGAAATCCTTGCTAAAATTTCTTACTCCCTTTGACCACGTTTTCAACTTTCTATAAATTAAAATTGCTTTTTATTCGTTCATCATTCAGTAGTTATATATAAACTTTTGGGGAATCAACTGAATTCTTTTTTCGACATTGCCAGTTGCCCTCATATGTGTATATAAAGACTTTGGTAAGCTTACCATATATCCATGAAATACTGATTGTTTCTAAAATCGCTAGACCAAAAATAACAAAAGTTCCTCCATAAAAGTCCACTAAATTTAATATCCATTGACCTCCCTGAAAGTTGAAAATATATATTATTATTACATAAATATCTAGTAGTCAATAGTCACTACCGGTGTAACGTATATTATGCTCGCAAGAAACCCACATATGCATGTCAGCAGTGCTACTTTCCAGTATTGAAGTGATTTAAATTGATCGCATATTATAGTGACAATAGTAGAGTGTAGCGCCACAATAGATCCAACTCCCAATACAAACAGCATAAAAAAGAAAAGTATGGCGAAAATCTGTGGAACTGCTTGAAATTTGGCAATGGCATCCGGATAGGAAATGAATGCAAGACCAGTACCACTTTTGACGACTTCTTTGATGTCTGTAATTTGAAGGTTATGAGCCAAATTTCCAAGAATACCAAAAATAGATACACCAGCCAGTAAGCTTGTAAAGGTATCTAATGTTGTAACTATCATAGCGTCCCTGAAAATAATTGATAATATACTATGTATTTATATTTTCATCCTATGACTGTTCTTTATTTGTACACAATTAGGCAAATATAAACTTAAATGGCTATTTTCTAGCTTACCTATAAATGCCGTGATCAAAATGATTATAAGAAGAAAACATAACTATTGGACCAAGTCCAACTGCCAGAGAGAAAAAACATTGTACCACAGCCTCCTTCCACACCTGCAAAAAAAAAACATAAAGATTTCGGTTCGTACATATTATATTAAACATATAATATATGTAATAAATATGCATAAAATTTACTATATAAAAGTACTCAATGAAAATTACCATTATTAAATGCAACAATCACTCTTATTATGTTTAATGGCATACTTCTGTAAATAACTGGCTTACTTTCATCCGTTTTTAGACTATAATCAAATAAATTTTATTGCAAAGATTATATATTTCATAAAATTCGGCAAATGTCTTTGATTTTATCCTAAAAACAGATGAAATCGGTTCATTCAGATAAATATCAAAATATGCAAAATATTTTAATAATTTAATTCTATTTGTGGCATACATCGGCACTAACGGGGAAAACATTTCGCTAAGAGAAAACATCTCTGTTAACCACGTTATATAGTGTAATATAATATTATAGCTGAATTGAAATCTCCAATAAGATACCCACATATATTTTTATTTAGTAAAACGAATCGCATTAGCTATTTTTACAAATTTTGAAAAAGAGAATTGCCCAGCCCCCTAATAAGTTTGATGTACATATCTTCCAAACCACTTAAGCTACATCACCCACAATAGCTCAGGACAAATATTTTCGGCACCTACTCCGACAGGGATAAAATGGTTGAAATCGGATTAAAGAAGCCAGTGCAAAAATTTGACAATGGGCGCGGCACTACCTCCTTTTGGTGAAAACCCATATCTCAGGACTGCTCGACCACTTTCAACCAACTTCGGTACATACCATTACCGCAATTCCTACATCACGAAAATTGGTGAAATCGGACTGCAACCGCACTTGCATCCCATATAAAACAGATTTAAAGTTCCATCTGATTCTTTCCTTTTACTGTATACAAATCAAGTATCGATTAATATATTTAGGCAATTCACAAGCTTCGTCTTATGTCTTATGTCGTATTTCAATAGCTTAAAAAATACGACACTTGTGAGCACCCCTTAACTGTTGTACAAGTATGTCATATTATGTAATATTTATACACTTCACCAGCCGGTTATGAAAACTTAATAATACAAAACTGCCACGGGAAAGTGACAAAAATAAAATTAAAGCTTCTTTCTATTGAAACAGCGGCATTTTGGTTCACATTGCAACCACAGAAAAAACAAAATATTTTTATATTTTACTTTTCTTTAACTTAATTTAGCTGAATATCGTGGCTTCCTTCCAAATTATTAAAGAAATTGATGAAATGTATTTTTATTATTTCTTAATTTTAGACACTTAAACGTCAACAATAAAAAAAAGTAAGCAGATACAGCCGATAGAATAGCACACTCAAAAATCATACTTCGCCGTGTTGTATTCAGCTTATCACTTAAGTTAATGAGATACCAAATATGATTGCAATCCTTTCAGGCTTCGAATAATAAGTTTTGAATTCTAACGCAACATGTTTATACTCTCTGAACATGTTGAAAAAGAGAGTATAATTGTTTTGTTCACTTAATGCAGATAGGCGGAATCAGTATATTGCCACGCCCACAAAGTGCTGTTAATCGAAATAATAAAGTGACATAACTAACCTCTTAATTAAGATATAAAACTGTAATTTGATACAGGAGATCATAGTAGCGAGGGACACCTATGGGCTGAGCATTTTTTAAAGTGGGCGTGGCATCGACTCGTAAATGTTGTAATGTACATACTTTCCACATCGCTGAAGCTAAATCAACCAAACTTGTTGAGAACCCTTTTTTTAGTCTTTCTTTATACACTGTGAAAATAGATATAGTAGCGAGGGACACCTATGGGCATTTTTTAAAGTAGGCGTGGCATCACCTCGTGAATGGTTTAATGTACATACTTTCCAAATCGCTGAAGCTAAATCAACCAAACTTGCTGAGAAGCCTTTTTAGTATTTCTTCATACACTGTGAAAATAGGTAAAAACAGATAATAACTACGCCCACTCCCCATGTAACGTAATGTTATCAACATAATCGAGGGGGTCGGGGTTGTCAACTGTTTTCTCCTTTGTAAATTAAGGCTACAAAAATCTGGTAAGTAAGAATCATCATTCTGTTTGCTTTTAACATATCGCATCTGTTCAGTAATTGTTTCGTTTTTTTGTATGTTACAATACAATATTTAAGTATTTAAATAAGGCAAAGCTCTAAGTTATTTTTGGATAATTGACGTTCACGCCTAAACCTAACTCAAAAGTCCTATATAAATTCAAAAATTTCTGAAGTATATGAATAGTCGGTTGAATGGGAGATATGTGATATAGTTTTCAGGTCTGGCCGATGCCGGCAAATGATCAATAGAATATCAAAATTCACACATACATATATCAAATATTATTTAGATATCTCAAAAACTGATGACTACATGTTATAATCACTAAAGCTAAATTTTGCCAATCGTTGGCTCGAAACCGGTTTTAGACCCATAGCTTCTTGGGCAAAGTTGTTCGGAATGATCCGTAGAATATTTTCCGCATATGCGATTTTTCCATTTTTTGGCTCCCTGTAAATCGGCCCGGTCATATACATACACATAGCCAATAAAGTCTGCGTTCACCCGACACATTTTTTTAAGTGAAGTAAAAACACAATGTAAATAGGTAATTCAGTTCAAGTTTTCTGCATGTATTTCTTCTTTATATTCTTAAGTTCAAAATGCAAAAACAAAAATGTATATTCCTATTTTCATTTTAGTGATAACGTGATTTTAGTGTAAGAACAAGTAAACATAGTAACCATTAAGTCTGCGTTCAGCTTTAGAATTAGTTACAAAAATATTAAAAATGATAAAGAAAAATTAAATTGATAGCCGCGTTGTTTTAAAACCTCACTCAATCGATTTGACATTGATCTTACCAACTTATCTGTTTCCTCAGCTGTAATCTGGAACCATTCTTCTTTAATAATGTAATATAATCGTATGTATATGTACGTGTATAGTATATATTACAATAAATGCATCTATAATTCAAATTAATGGCACACCCTTTCAAGGCTTTAATTTTTTTTTTCAACGTAATAATTCCTATTGGGTGATTTTTATTAAACTTTTTTATAAATGTGATTGATAATACCTTTGGATTAAGTAGTTCATGCCAATTAGGTTCCAAGAAAAACATTATTCCTTTTGCCGCTCCCTCCAGAGTAACTGCCCGCACTAGTAATGCGGCGAGTATTGCGTAAGGAAATAAAGCCAAAAAATAAGCCGCTTTGCCGGAACTCTTTACGCCTCTCATGATGACCAAGAAAATTACAACCCAGGACACAAAAAGTGTTAAAGTTAATTTCCAATCTGGCATTCCTAGCCCATCCGCAATGTTTTCCTTTTGTTTTATAACTTCTTTTCTGTTGTTGTAAGGAAATATAATAAATAATAAATATATACTCTATGTAATGATATATAATATTTTGTTGATTAATTAGTATATTATAAAACGATATACTTGTACATAGTAATTGAGGCGCTTGTTTTAAAACTTACAAAAAGTAAAGTTCAGAACTGCTTTGTAGTTGCATTGACGGGTTTTCAATATTGCTTTCTCTCACACCTCCAATTGGATTAGAATTAACACAATTGTCACCCCATTCGGTTCTACAATATGTCCACGGAAGTACAGACTGACAAGAAACTACCAGGTAGTATAATGTCAATGCCAGAAGAGATGAATAGTAAGTGATAATGCAAATTGTAGCGAACGCTTGACCATACCCTATGCCTACAAATAAAACAATATAATTATATAAAATCCGTTTAAAAATTATCATTAATGAAGTGCAAATAACTACATACCTAAGAAAGAGGGGCAAATGCTCCAAATCTTCACCGAACCTTTACTTGAGAACTGACCTAAAATCATTTCGAGATAATACATTGGCTTTCCTTAAATGAAATTAAATATAACATGTTAGCAGTTATTTTATTATATATTATATAGAAGCTTACCTATTATGAAGAGAACGATAATATATGGTATAAGAAAGGCTCCTCCACCATTTTCATAAGCTGTAAAAGGAAATCGCCATACATTCCCAAGTCCAACAGACATAGAAATGCATGACATGAGAAATTCTAACCCGTTTGACCAGTTGGGACGTTCAGTTGTATCTTTTCCTTGGAACAGTTTACTTTCTTTATCATTTTTTCTGGACAGCTATAAATAAATTAATTTTAATTTTAATATATGTATATATAGATTTAGTAAGGTGACCTAATGGTAACTAAAACTAATCGAGATATATCTAGGCTTATATATATATGTATATAAATGATCAGGATGATGAGACGAGTTGAAATCCAAGTGACTGGTACTGGTGATAATCGAACCACTGCCACGCCCACAAAACGCCATTAACCGAACACCCATAAAATGCCATAACTGTATATATATACCTATATTATTTATATTATATATACCTATAATATAAATAAAATTCCAAAATTGATTGTAATCCATTTCCGATTTCGTCAAATAACGAATGTTGAATTGTTTCGCAAAATTTTTAATCTCAACTTTTCCTAACACCTGAAGTTATTTCCTCGGCTTTAATTCTTGCAAGTTGCATGAGTATAATATATTCGGTTTTACCCAAACTCAGCTCTTTTTTACTTGTTTTCTTTCGCTTTTAAAAGAAAAATCTTAAAATCCCAATAGCTTTTTATAATAGTTTTATTCACCTAACGGTTTTTTATATCACCTTAAACTAATTGAGATAGATATAGAGTTATGTATATATAAATGATCAGAATATTATGTACCGAATTTGGTTGAAATCGGTTGAGCAGATCCCAAGATATGGGTTTTCACCTAAAAATGGGCGGTGCCACCTTCACCGTCTAATTTTGAAGTCGGTTCCTTTAAAGTCATCTCATACTATCCCAGAGCTAAAACTTATTATCTCTGGCGTGTTTGGTGCTTGATTTATAGCCCTGTTAGTAGTTTTTAACAGTACCGTTATATGGGGAGTGGGCCAATTTTACCCAATTTCACACTGTCGATAGAGGTGCTAAAAACATCTGTTCTCAGTGAATTTTGTTATTATAGCTTTAGCGGTCTAGGAGATATGCACACTAAATCTGTTAGAGAGCGGGACCACTCCCACTTTTTTAAAAAGTATTTAAACTGCAGTTGTTCGTTTCTAATGTGATCCTGTATGCCAAATAACAGTCTAGTATCTTATTGTAGAGCTTAGTTATGGCAATTAATTTGTTTTTGATTAATTGCGTTTTGTGGGTCCGTCTTACGGTACCAAGAAACATGTATACCAAGGTATCTAAATTTTTACTCAAGTTACAGCTTGCACAGACGGACGTACAGACAGTCACCCAGATTTCAACTCTTCATCCTGATCATTTACGTATATATAACCCTATATCTAACTCGATTAGTTTTGGGTGATACAAACAACCGTTAGGTGAACAAAATTATTATACTCTGTAGCAACAGGTTGCTAGAGTATAAAAATGTTGCAAAATTCATTATTCGATGAAATTGTAAATAGATTACAATAAAATTTTGTACTTATTTTAAGTCCCGTTATATGGTAAGAAACTAAATTTAATATAATGAGTTGATGGGAAAACATCAAGGTTTGGACCAATCTCTAAACCAATTTCAGTCATATTCCCACACAATTTTTAAGTATCACACATTTTGTCATGTATGAGATCATATTTACAAGTAATTTTATAATATTGTATATATAACACTCGCCAGAAAAAGTCTGCGTACATAATAATATCTTATGAACTTTTATGTATTAAATTTTAGAGCATAATCATATTAAGTGCCTTACTACTAGTCTATAGCATAATCCCATAGCATTTAAAGCAATGAAAATCTGACACCATAGTTTTATAGACACATTTAGAAAACATAGTAATTTTGCAGCGTACAAGTTGTAAAATGGGAATTCGCTACGTAACAACCAAATGTAAAAGTTTCGGAAAGGTATAGTATAGCTATAGTTTACTTGCTTTCGTAAAAGTAGCAATTTTAAAAGATTATTGTTCTACTCAGTTTGTTATTAAATTTAGAATATCGAATCTCACCTAGAAGAAAAGAAAAAAGCCCTTCTGAAAGGGTAATAATGTTTAAACTTTTCGAAAAACATACCCTGAAATCGGTCGAGGTTTTGGGAGAAAACTTTCTTCAATACAAAGAGTAATAAAAAAAAACTACAAACATATCGGCGTTTCTGTATCTCGACGCGTCCAGGGCGGCCAAAAATACTAGCACAGCGTGAAACTCGTAACGTTTTGCAAAGTGTGAAACAAAACCGTCGCCACAGGGTTTTATGGTCAAGTCGCACAGAAGAACTCATTCATATCGCTAGTTAATAGGTAAGTGCATAATCTTGGCGTCAAAGAGCACCTAAATAGGCCGCGGGAGTTTTGGCAGAAAGTTATTTTTTCGGATGAGATCATATTTTGCGTCTTTTGAATCAAGGGGGGTATGATTTTATGGCGAAAAACGGACACGGCACTCGATAAGGAAATCTTGATGCATTTTGTAAAGAGCGTCATCAGATTTTAAACCCAAATAGTGCAATGAGATTCACTGGTACGTAAAATCCGCCAACGCACAATTACCTCAAAGGATATGCTCAAGGATGCGCTGCACGAGGAATGGGCTCACATCGCTTCGACAAAAACCTCTAAACTTGCATATTCCATGCCAAAACTCTTAGCGGAAGTTTTAATAACTTTATTCGACTCATAAACTTTGTACGCAGACTCTTTCCAATGGATTTTCTATTCGTCCGTATGTTTTGTTTTGTTTATAAGTTACTGTCTTCTATTTAATCACTTTTAGTTTCATACAACTACATATTTAATGTCGTTTTAGGAATATTAAATATATTGGTTTTTATAGCAAGTTGTTTCCAACAAGTTATTTTTGTTGATACCTTGTACACAGACTGTTGTTATGTTATGTTATGGTAGGTATATGAGATATACATAGGTATAGTATTGGCCCGATTTTATCCATTTTTGGCAATACAGATGGCATATACTACTAACAGAATAAAATGCTCCCTGAGTATGTTGGTGACGGTATGTGAGGTATTTTAGTGAAACTCAGGGAGTATTTAAACGTAGCGACGTTACGGATTTCAATGGAGCAGGAATACATGCGAGGCACAAGAAACGTTTGTCTACTAAGTACGTTTTTAATTAAATCTTTCAAAATATATATTTTTTATTTTTTTCATGGGTGACGTTGGGTCTCCATTAGAACCCACCGATAGGCGGCAGAAGGATCTTCAGAAAGTATTATTGTGGAAAGAACAAATGGTGTTTTAAAAAATAGATGGAGGTGTGTACTGGGAGCTAGAGAGATGCAATTATTTCTTACACTGAAAATATTTTAATTTATTTCGACATATCTTTTTAATTGAGCTCAGACTCAAAAGAGTCTAAAACAACACATTCTCTAAAAGTACAAAAATGGTTTCGGACGAAAAAAATCCATGCACACCAGAAACAGAAGCTACACGCTCCAAGCAAGGTGCTACAAAACAAAAAAGAGGTAAAGACATTTCTTACACAAAATTAATTTCGGAAAGTGACAGGTTAATAAGATTGAATAAATCTATACACAATTCAACACTAACACTCGATTCCATATAAAACAAACGCAAGTGACTTGGTAAATCAATAATTTTAGTTTATTCCGAAACGAAATTAAATATATATAATATAATAATTGATGGAATCGAACGTCGTGGGGGTCGTCTTGAATTGATGCGGTAGCGCGCAGGAACTGGTGTCCGAACGAATTATTTTAGCGAAGGTATGTGTGGCGCTCAGGCCCGTAGACGATAAGCGAAAGATGATGTGAAAGCGATGATCCCGTCCCTTTTGTTAGATGTACAGGTGCCGTGTTATGGTGTGTTTTCATCGAGTGGTGAGAACCTGTGATTGTTCTCTGGTGTGGTGTGTTGCATTAGGGTGTGTCAGTTTTTCCCGAGTAGAGTGGTGCACTTGAAGGAGGGAGTTTAAACTCATTTAAACAAAGATACTACACATTATTTGCATCTTCACCGATTCAGGACAGTTCTGAATCGGTATTAGAAATCAAATAGACAATCTTGACAATTTTTGGTCACGTCTCCAAGCTGCATATGACGCAATCATAGAATCTGACAACTCAGACTACTGGAAAATTTCAAATCCTCGGTCTACAGTTTGAAGAAACTAAATAAATGATTTTTGATCAACTAAAACTAATTAAAGCAATTGCACCTACTCGACATCAGCGAGTAGAGCTGCCACAAGTACAAAGTCAAGAGGCAAGTTCAGGCATCCATCTCAAGGTCCCACATGTGACACAGAAATATTTCACGGTGGTTATGAACAATGGCCGTCCTTTGGAATTAGCAGAAAAATCATTACTTCTATGGGAGCTATCGCTCTCATCACGAAGAAAATGCCCCACGTGGCAACAAATGAAAGATTTCCTAACTACCCAGTCCGATATCGCAGAAAGGGTATACAAAAAAATAGTCAGTACGAAAAGCGTTCAACATGACCTAAATAGAAGCTTCCACATACCCCGAGCTAGTAGCACTAACAATTTAAATAGAGGCTTTTCAAAAAATCAATCGTTCACATCCGAAAAGTACAAACAAACGTCATGCGAACTATGTACAGGGGAGCATAAGCTCAAATCTTGCGAGAGATTAAAAAAATTTAATATTAACGACCGAAACAATTTTGTAAGAACAAAAAGACTTTGTACAAACTGCCTGTCACATGCGCGTACACTTAAAAACTCAAACGCTACACAGCGAAAATCAAAGTAGAGTACTACTACCCACAGCAGTCGTCTCCATCGAACACCAAGGAGAACTGGTTAAGCTGAAACTCAAACGATACACAGCGAAAATCAAAGTAGAGTACTACTACCCACTGCAGTCGTCTCCATCGAACACCAAAGAGAACTGTTTAAACTGAGGGCCTTAATAGACCGATAATCGCAACGATCATTTATAGCGTCTAGGGCACAAAATAGGCCATAACTGCCTACAAAACTAGCTATTTCTGAAATCACGGGAATGGGCGGAAGAGTAGTCCAAAACTCAAATAAAATCTGCGCCATTACCCCAAGCGGATAAGTGCATTCAAGCAGAAGCTATTGTCTCACCGGAACTAACAAATATGCTTCCAAGATATCACATAAATAGCAAGCATTGGCAAAAGGTTTCACCCCTAAAGCTAGCAGATCCCAACTGCAATACTTCCGCTCAAATAGATCTTCTATTAGGCAGCGATCCCATACCACAGATAATACTCAAGACAAATCAAGTTGAGAAAATCTCAAACGAACACCTCAATTCACAATTAAAAAAATTTTGGAAGTTCGAAGAACTCCGCCCTATTTCAATTACAACCCCAGAAAATCAGTATTATTAAGACTTTTACAAACCAACAACTACTAGATCCGATAAGACTAAAACAACAATTTCCTAACACGCTCGCCTTAGGTCACTCTGCAATACAGCAGTTTTTATTTAGCGGACCAGATTTAATTGTACTTATTTTAAATTGGCGTATATTCAAATACGCCATCAATGGAGACGTCGAAAAAATGTAAAGACAAATAGTCGTCCATAAAGACGATCAAGATTTTCAGCGAGTTATTTTCCGAAAATATACCAATAATGCACTAAGCGACTACAAATTAAAAACAGTGACCTTCGGCGTTAACTGTTCCAAGTAGTACCAAGTCAAAATTTCCTCGGCAACCCAGGTATTAAAAACGCAAACGTATGTAGACGATATTCTGTCACAGTCTTTCAAAAACATACGAGTCACTAGCACGATCGCTCATGCGCAATATAATTTCTTAGAAAACCGAAATAATCGACTCCTTTCACACAACAGTGGAGGATACCGACATCCGATTTTCATCTTTCCCCGAGTCCTCAGTAGTAGTTGTTTATAGAGCAACTCAAAACCAAAATCACGGAATCAACAAGCCGCGATATATCACTATTGACAAGATAAGTCCCCTTTTAGTTCTTAACCCATTCCTTGACACGAAAGGTCTCCTTCGTGTGAATGGGCGGCTTGCCAATTCAAGCCTAACGTATAACGAACGCCATCCCATAATTGTACCAGAGAAGTCTCGATTTGCCCCATTACTCATCAATTATATCCACTTACTAATGCTTCATGCTGAACATCGCCTCATGCAACATATGGTCCGCCAGGAATTTTATATTCCCTGACTTAAGCCCAAAAAAAAAACAAGTCTTGTGGAAAATCTACACCATGCATAAGCAAAAGATGCGAGCACAGATTATGGCAGCACTTCCCCCGGAACGTAAATGGTAAAACCTTTATCGGCGCTAAAAGAGCCAACGAAAAACAGTTTGTGGACTTTATTCAACAAGTCTCACCTGAGATTGTACAAAAGTTTGCGCCTCAAGGCATTAACTGGCAGTTTATCCCTTCAAGCGCTCCTCATATGAGTGGTTTATGAGAATCAGCTGTAAAAAGCTTCAAATCCCATTTTAAAAAGTATCTGGAAATTACAAATTCTACTATGAAGAATTCACTATTATTAATTCGAATTGAAGCCGTTCTTAATTTACGGCCTCTCACAATCCGCTCACAAGATTTCACAGCCTTAACTCTAGGGCACTTTCTCAAAGGAACACCAAGTCTGGCCATACCTGAGCCAGGCGTGAAATCGCTATCCTTATTAAATCGCTGGGATAGAGTTAAAGTTCTCCATCACGATTTCAGCCGCCGATGGAAAGAAGAGTACATAAAGGATCTCCATAAAAGTTACCATTGGAAGACTCCTGAACAAGCGCCAAAACTTGAAGATTGTGTTATCATACATGATGATTGTCTACCCCCTACCGAATGGCGGCTTGGTCACATAGAAAAGCTACATTACGGATCCGACGGTCATATACGAGTCGTTGATCTCCGTACCCAAAGCGGAACGCTGACCAGATTACTCGTGAAGCTGTGCTTTCTACCAACCGCAGTTAATAACGACAAAGCAAATCATAAACGATAAACCGATAGTAGTCCCGATAACGTAATTAATAACCGTTTCAATAAACCGACAAAAAAAACGAAAAGACTATAACTCGTAAACTCGACAACAATCCGTATATACTATAAATGATAAGTATGTATATGTATATAATGTAATCCGCCGCTCCTCGAAGTGGAACGCGACCATCACGAACACCAAACATGAAACCGCAGCGCGTCCGGTGCATCATGTGCCGCCGCCCTCACCGACTACAGCATTGCAACATTTTTAGGGGCATGCAACCGATGCAACGCCAGCAGATTGCCCAAGGTCATGGGCATTGTCTCAATTGTTTGACAGCGGCACATAATACGCAAGAGTGCACGTCAATCTGGGCCAAATATACGGCAGGCTGCATCATAAGTTGCTCCATCGCGAACTGAGACGCGACATCGATTGGCTGCCTCCTCTGTGCAGCCGCCCTCTAAGCAGACTACCACCAACAACTCGGGCGATACGACACCGACAACCAACAGCCCCGCCTAAGAAGTCAGCGAAACTAAGCATCGATGATGCGCCGCAATATCGCCGCTCCACAGCACTGACCAACCTTGTAGAAATGCTGCAACAGCTGCAACGGCTCCTAGGCTAAACCAGAAAATGATAATAAATAGAGAAGGCGCATATATTAGCTGTCATAAAATGTAAATTATTAAAAGGAAACATCGAAAATACGCAAATTCGAATTAAATTACACCACGACAAAAAGAAACCTTCCCCTCATGATAATCGAACTCAACAAACTACACCACTCTAAAAATGAACCAAACAAATTTTCACCACCTTATAAACGGCAAATGTACATACATATGTATGTATGCGCAGATATTTTGGGCATGCGTATTAAAAAATTTGAATAAGGAAAACATTAAATTAAATTAAAATAAATTTAATAAAAAAGGTTTATAAAAATTAAAAAAGGAATAAAACAACATCTGTGATAGATTTTCAACTCAGTCAATATATTTGATGTAAAAATTATGAACTTCAAAAATCAATTGTTTTAATATTTTACAAAATAACAAAAAAGGGTTTAAATAGTTGCTGCATATGTTTAACGGATATATGTATAATAATATTTAATCTTAATAAATGTTTGGTATTTTAATTTAAATTCCCAAAAATTATTATTTTGTCCGATCTGGCTAGAATGGAAAATGATATAAAAACCCTTTCCTTCTTTCCTTAGTGGCACCATTGTCAAATGTTCTAAAAAATGTGGACTTTTACAGCGCTCTCTGGTTTCAAAGAGTCCCATTATGTCAAGATTGTCGATTGAAAGAAGTTTTGCCAACTCCGCGACGATTCGCACAATTCGGTGTCAATATGTATGCGAGCTCATATGTATGCATGTATATATATATGTTTGTGGACAAAGTTTTCAACTGGTTTTTTTTAATAACACAATGTCCGCGCGAACTCGCCGTTATTTCGTGGGCTTGCCACCATACACAAAGGCGTTTCAACAGCGGACTGTAGTATATTATTATGTTGCTTAATTTGTATTGAGAAATATTGATATCTTAGGGCTTATTCATGTGATATTATAATATTTACGTAAAATATAAATGCGCATGCATTCAAACTTATTTAAATATTTTTAAAACAAGTCGAAATAATAAAAATATATATCTGAAATAACTACATACAGTGCACCCTCTGACTCCTCCTTTCTTGCGATCGTTCAACTTGCTTCGTTCTAGCTGTTCGCACAAAAAGCAAAACGTGAAGTCTTTGTTTGTGCGGGGCAAGGAGTAGTAAGCATCAGCAAACGTGTACTTAAGAATGTATGTGTGATTAAAATTTCTATAAATACGCATCAATTAAGGATTATTCTATAAGCCTAAACATATAAACATATTTTCTTAAAATATAATATTTTAATTATCTCAGAAAGTAAAATATGTTAATAAAGGAATTGAATTGAAATCAGCTAAAATGTCAAATAATAAAATAAAAAAAAATAAAAATTAAGATTTATGATTTGTAGGAGTCGTACGTAAGCGTTTGTAATCGGAATGGCTTAACTCCTTTAGGCTTTCGACCTGAGCCACCGCAAAAGTAAAACCGCGGCCGCTTAGCCACTGCTTTATTGTTATCTTTTGCCTATTAGATATTGCTTTTGCAACGCACAGAAGTGTATTGAAGAATTTATCTATTAATTACTTATTTTCTGGTAAATTCTGAGGCTTTAATCATCTTATATAATTCGAAGATTTTTTTTTTAATTTCAAAAATTATGATTTTTGGGTATCATATGAAAATGTAAAGCAGCACGCGCATAATTCATTTAAGATTTTAACATTTGCGTCTTCTCTATTTATTAACATTCTCTGGCTAAACATTCGCCTAGGGGGCCGGGATGGCTAAATGAGCTATAAGCTATAAGCCGAAAACACCACATACCAAGCCATACAACTCCACACTTTCCACCGAGGGATGGTACACACCACACACGATCTCACCACTCTCTCTGCCCAATCAACAAAAAGTATCGACGACTGGATACGGACTCTCTTTTTTCGATCGACCGCCGTCGAAAGTGAATCAATGAAAGTTCTGCGCAACCCCGGAAACCTGCACCGTTTTTTTGAAATAATTTTATTATTTCAAGTTACATTTAATTGTGTAAAACGATTCTGTCTAAGATATTAAAATTGCGAATTTGAAAACCCTTTTCGTCATTATACTTTATTCTTTTATTCGGGAGCAAGTTTAAGTGAAAGTGGTGAGTGTTTTTGTGCAAATTAGTAATAAACTAAATAAGTAGAGAATCAGGGACGATTAATCTTAATAAGGGGTGAGTTATCAATAGCGTTCACACAGTAGCTTTACCCTTATTATAAACAAATCTGTGTATTTGCACTTAGCAGTCATACAACCTCATTATTAAAATCTCAGTAAGCATCTTTGCTTATTTAAGTAACTGATATGCTTTTCCCTTCAGCTCAGACCACCTACAAAATGTAAACAATAGTAAATATAAAACCAATTACTGAATAAGCATTTTTTTAAACGAAAGTTTCAACGCGCTCGACGGTCCAATTGACAGGCTGTCCCAGCATAGGCATGAACTTAGTTGTGCGGTCGTAAGAGGGCGGACATCACCTCTCTTCGCGTTGGTGACACTATGTTATCACGCCTTTAGCCTGGTCAGGTCTAAACGGTCCCCAGGTTTTGATGGTTTGAACGGAGATGTGCAAAAGCTTGTGGAAGTTCATTCCTGAATACTTAGAGGCCATTTATGATAAGTGCGTGTGGGAGGGTTGCTACGGTTGTTCCTCTTCTGAAGTCCCCTGATAAGATCAAGAGCGATCCTGGTTCTTTTCGGGGCATCAACCTCCTTCCAGTACTTGGAAAAGTGCTGGAAAGAGATATGGTGGAACGGCTTCAGGAGCTAACGAGGGGTATGTGGTCGGATAGACAGTATGGGTTCAGGAAAGGACGCAGTGTAGAGGATGCGTGGTTCTACGTTCGGTGCTGTATGTCCTTGGCATATTTGTTGACTTCAGGGGGGCATTTGATTACCTAAGCTGGGATCGAATTGTGCAACGGCTGGAGTAGCTTGGCTGCCCGAAATTACTCCTTGGCGAAGTTACTTTTCGGACAGCAAAGCCTCTCTAGGTGGAATGAACGGGAATGTGGAGATCGGAGTAGTCCAGGGATCCATCTGCGGTCCATATATTTGGAACCTCATGATGGACTCTCTGCTTGGACAGCTCGAGCCCCTCTGTAAATGTTGTGCTTTTGCGGACGACCTTCTCCTTCTGGTCGAAGATCGATCGCGATTAGAGTTAGAGCGGGCGGGAGGACAATTTTTAGAAATTGTAAATAGTTGGGATTTAGGTGTGGGTGTTGACAAATCGATGGACAAAACGGTGACAATGCTGGTTAAGGGCAGATTGTCGCCGGTTCGTCCACCGATTGTCCGGGTGAATGCATCAGGTATGTGACGCAAGTCAAGGCGCAAGGCAAAGTGCGACGCATTTTGAGGAGCGATTGGTGCTTGGATGCCGTGCTGTTCGCACCATATACCGTGGTCTATTTGTGGCTTGTGCCACTTATGGAGGCGCAATATGGTGGAAATCAGCGATGACGGTCTCTGGTCGCCGAAAACTCCTCTTGGTGCAACGTTGCATGATGCTTGCATGTTTGCCTGTATGTCGCACCGTTTCAACGGATGCGATGCAGGTTTCATTAGGTGCACCCCCTCTTGACCTGATTGTTGTACAGCGGGCTGTTGCATTCAGGTTAAGAAGGGGTTACGTGTGTCATTGCTGCGGGATAATTGGATTTCCGATGATGATGTGGAGAGGGAGGGATATCTAGGGAGCAAGAGGCTTCTAGATGATAGGGTTAGAAGTAGGTGGCAAGACCGTTGGGACAATAGTCCTAACGGTCGGGTGACTTATGAGTACATCCAGGACGTTAGGTTTGTTGAGGGTAACCCAGATTTCAGATTTTGTCTGAGTCTGGGTTTTTTAACGGGGTATGGGCCTCGGAATGCATTTTTGCATCAGAGGCACCTTTCTGATAGGTCGGGGTGTTTGTGTGGGGCGCAATGTGAGACTGGGTTCACTTGATCGAGGAGTGTCAGATGTACTCGGACATTAGGGATCTCGGGGGTATAGGGATTAGCTGGACTGATGGATGATTAGATGTTAGCGGTGTGATCTCCACTAGTCGGAATGCCGAACAGTTAGGGTCGTTTGCGGTTGCAAATGTGCAGTTGCATTGCAACCGGGTGCCGGACCCAAAGTACGGCAGCGGTTTTAGATAGACCCCACCATGGTGTGTCCATTCCACACTACCAATCGGTACTGAAAAATGCCTGGCATTTTCAGGGCGCTGATCAACGCATTGTATTGATACGCTGTGCTTTTGAGCACCGTGAGATAAGGCCGTCGTCGGCAGGTACTCACGTTAAACACACCGGACGTTGTTCCCCAAAATCCAATGATACATGGTTCACATATTCAAGCAAATTTGTAAGAGTCGATTTCCCTTCACGAAATCCATGCTGAAAAATTTAGGTATAACTGATACTTTTGCGATACCTCTATAGTTTTCAATGTTGGACCTAAATCCCCTTTTATGCAAAGGAATTATAAATGACTGTTTCCATATTGAAGGAAATATACCGTGTTTAAGAGAGGAATTAAATATCCTGGTCAAAGGCAAGTAAATATATTTGGCACTAGTTTTTAGGAAGCAGGAGGGTATCATGGCCCAGACATACTACATAACTAAAATAAAGTATTAACTTATTTAAATTTAGTAGAACGTCTTCTTCAGAAATAATTAGAGCGTTAATTAAAGTATTCAGACACAGCACGTGCTGATAAGAAAAAGTTTAAGGAGAATTATTACAATATTTTGACTTGAAAAATTTTGTAAACATTTTGGATACATAACGTAGACATATATTATTGTTAAATGATAGATTTGTATTTCATCGCGGACGGAAATTTGGAAATCCTGTGTTTGGAGTTAACGAAATCATAAAACGAGTTCGGATTACTTACAATATTCTTGTTTACCTTTTTCAAGTAATTATTATAACATTTTAGGTTTAGGGCAAAATATTGTCGATGCAATACAGAATATTTAGAATAGTCGACAAGTGAATCGGTTTTTTTAAATGTTTAAAGGCTCAAGTTTTTCTTTTTTTCAATTTATATAACTTTTCGAAAACCACGGACTTATACTTTTACTTTTATTAACAATTACTCTTGTGGCCTTCGCCTTTCCATTTTATAATTTTTTACTACATAAACTTTTACTTTCTTTCAATTGACGACAGAATTGAACTATGTATGTATGTATATTGTATGCAAATGCGTCGTGCAAACAATTAATACATTTAAGCCAAACAAACATATATGCATAAGTATGTATATGTGTACCTATATTTAAAAACAATTAAGAAAGAGTTAAGTTGGAACGGAACCGAACAAGAGATACCTTATTATGAGAATATTAAATACTTATTAGGTGTCTTCGATTCCAAATTTCTCATTGCTCACAAATCCCTTGCTAAAAATGTAACATACGAAAGCCATAACAAAATGAGCAAGTTTAATTCGATCGAAAGGGTAAACGGATATACCAGTAAATGGTATAACTGCTATTTTCAGTAAGCTTATTTTAGAGCAGTTTTTTCATATAATAAATTACGCTGCAATATACGTTGTATAGGTGAGATCGCTGATACCTTCCTTATGCATTAGGCTTATGAGTTGTAATATGTAAATGTGTTATTTTCCGTTGGGTACTTATCCTTCCAATTCAATGGCTTAATATTTCGGGTAGTCTCGACTTACTCGACTAAAGTACGAAGATTTTTTATAGATTTTAAAAACTTAAGTAATACAACAAAATATAATTGATTACTGAATTTTTGTTTATATATTTAACTCATTTATGTATATTGCATTTCCACAAATTTGTCACATGTAGAGCTATGCCACAGAATTATCTTATAAATTATAGCTTTAAAGTTTTTGGAAAGTAAAAATAAACACCTAGTATCAAAAGATACGAAATAGGAAAGTTTCATTTGAAACTAGAAATTGATTAAGTCCAACAGTTTTACTAATCGATTTGACTTCTTCAGTTCTAGAGTTAGATTTAAGAAAAAAGGCCCCGTTTGTTGTAAAATGTGCAAAGTCAATTAAAACATAGTTGTGCTATGAACATAGGTCAGAGTAGGTGTTTTTTTTTTTTGTGGTATACCGTAAAATGGTATTATGTTGGGGTATCTAAGCTAAGATTAGTTCGAAGTGTTACAAACGACTTTTAACTAATAAAACCGTTATACTCTGCGCAACATGTTGCGTTTGTATACAAATTATCCATTTTAATGAGTACTCATATGTGTATACATATTCTTATATAAATTTTTCAAGTCACGAGTAAAAACAAGAATATATATACTATATAAATACGTAAAAATTCTGACAGGTATTGTGAATACTGGTTTTTATTAATAACTCAACCTAAAAGCTTGAATCTTAAATTTAGAATTATGTGAACCTGCTGAAACTATTTTATAAAATGTGGTGGCAAATATTAAGCTTTGTAAAGAAAAATTTCGCACTGTTAAAACATGAAGTAAATTTAACTATTGTGTAGCTAGAATATTTATGTAGGTAGGTCAAACATGGGTTGTATGTACATATAAGCATAACAATCAGATGTTGTACAGAATAACTATTTAATACGCCTCACTTAGTTAAGGTGTTACACATATTTTTTAAAACCTTTTTATACACTCGTAACATGTTTTTCCCCTAACAGTTGTTTGTTACATTGAAAAATAATTGAGACAGATATAGAATTATAATCATATATGTACACACATATCTATAAATTATCAGGATGACGAGACGTGTTGAATTTCGGGTGAGTATTTATCCGTTCGTCCATCCGCCCATGTAAGCTTTAACTTGAGTAAAAATTAATACATATATATTGATTGCACTTTGTACATAGGTAGAATTGGATCACTACCTCGCCAAAAAAAAAACATACAATATAAAATGCCATCACTAAGCCCCAAATTAAGATATAAAAATGTAATTAAGTACAGAAAATTACAGTACTGCGGGGCATTATTGGTTTTAAGTTTTTTAAAGTGTGGGAGATTGTTGAACAGTTTCAAAGTAATATTCATAAGCCCCCACCTCGTTACGTGTCATGATTGTAGGATTTTCAGCTATATTGGCAAGAATCTCTTTTGCGGCATCTACTCAAACTTGATAGATATGAAGTTATAGGTACATATATGTATATAGAAATGATCAGGATGACGAGACAAGTTGAAATACGGCTGACTGCCTGTCCTCGATAACTTGAGCAAAAATTGAGATATTTTGATGAAATCGTAATCGGACCACTGCCACGCCCGCAAAATGCCATTGAACGGAAAAGCTAGAAAGTACCATAACTTGGCACTAAATTAAGATACAAATTGTAATTTGGTAAAGCGAATCTCTGTAGCGAATGACACCTGGGAGCTCAACATTTTTAAAAGTGGACTTGGTTTGTACATATCTTTCAAACCGCTGAAGATAACACAACCAACAACACTTTGCACAAATTAATCCCTCAAGGTATTTCGTATTACGGCAAAAATTGTCGGAGTCGAACTGATATTTTCAGGGGTCCAGGCACCAAAGATATGGAATCCAAGGGATATGGCTGATCTTTTACCGAACATATCAGTCGATCTGTGGGGCCTAGTATAGAAATTCAAGAAGAATATTATTGTGATGAAAGCTTGACTTCATGCTAAAAATAGGTGAAGTCGTTGTCTAATTTAAATGAAATTAGGGCAAGACTTACCGTAATGTGCCTAACATATGCATTTTCAAACACCCGCTTACTTTTATACCTTATATATTGATCAATCTGTGGGCGTTCTTAATATTATAAAATTTAGAGGGTCGGTCAAAATATTCCCTAGCCCCCATAAAGCTTATGGTATGTTATATACTCGTACGTATAAGAAAATTGATAAAAATTATATACGAATTTCAAACTTCCGTTTGGATTTAAGAGATCTTATAAAAATAAGTGAAAGTGTAATATTAGATATACTTTGGTTTAATGCCTCCTTCACGCTTACGACCTGAATCTTAGCAATAGTTTAATGTCAAAAACATGTGAAATTGGTCTACGAATTAACAACTCCCATTTACAGCATATAATAATACTAGCTTTGATTGAGTTTATATCACATACATATGTACATATATCTCATTAGAGTTAATTAGGTTCATCTTAATATTAATAGTTTGGACATGCAAAAAATATGAATGAAAGTCTACGATTTATATTATACATACTTACTTATGAACATATGTACATAAGTTAATAAGATACCGAATTTGATTTTAATCCATTCACAATATATGTATGTATTGTCAGAACTAAATATCCATTCGGAACCCACACAACTCATGAAGACGCACCCTGTTAAACAAATACAACATAGCAAGAGGATACAAGAGAAAGGAAAAACGAAACATAGCAAGCACTTATACACGATACGCTAAAATCACGCCACGTAAACAACACAACAAGTATTGGTCTGCAACGGGAATACCACGACACTTCTAGCAACACACGCCATCCTAAAGCAGCATGTTGCGAACGCGCGAGCAAGCAACACACGGCTTGGCGGAAAGCTAGCAGACCGATCATCAGTCAGTCAGCACAGGACTGTAACAGCGACAAGGATGACATGATGCGAGACTCTCTCATTTTCGCTGATTTTTCTGTTATTCTCTTTCCCTGATTATTAAAATCAGGGAATTTCGAACAGCTGATGTCAAAAAAGGCGGGATGCCAGAAATAAACCAGCTAAAAATAGCTAACAAAAGCAGTGCGAAACGAAATTTCAAGGAACGACACAAATACATTTGAATAGCGTGCAACTAAATTTTATTTGTTAATTTAATTTGAAACGTTCATTATAAAACCATGATCTTTTATTATGACTTGTTTTGTTTCTTTGTTATAATATTTTATTATTTATATGAAATTTTTTTTATGTTATATGATTTTTAAAAAATTTTATAATATAAATATACGTATATAGGGATGTATATGCGTTATAAAGGCCTACTCGGGGACGGAGCACCTAAAAATAATATTGAAATACAAAATACCCAAAAGTTTTTTTTATAATACCCAATCCATTTTCTTTCGACAGTGGCTTGGTTGGCAAATGTTATAAAAAATGTGGGTTTTGACAGCTCTCTCTCGATTCAAAGAGTCTCGCATCATTTCATCCTTGACAGCGATCACACGCATGACACTAGACTCAGCAGTGTGTCGATCCTCTGGATAGTCTTAGTGTCTTAAGTTGTGAACGCCCTTCGTTAAGGGTGAGCTCGGTAGTGAGTTGTTCCTCTGACCGACTGAACCCTGAACTTTCGGTCGCCAACACAGTCTCCAGTGGTCCGGGACTATTTTTCCACAGCAATACGCGAGCGCCGGAAGAAACATTAACATCCGAGCGTCAACGCATGCAGCAAGACATCGTCATCTGAGCAGAGAATGTTAATGAATAGAGAAGGAGCAAATGTTAGCTGTACTAAAATGTTAATTACGATGAGGGAACATCGAAAACGCGCAAGTTCGAAAATAAAATTTCACCACACCTATCAATTTACGCAACGAACTACACCACTCTATAAACAAAATGTATATACATACATATGCACAGACGTTCTTTGGTATGCGCATAAACAAAACTTAAAATAATAAAAAGGAAAATAATTGACTTATGAAAAGATAATATTAATAATGAGGGAAATATAATGAAAATAGAATTAAAATATCATTCAATAAAAAAGGGTTATAAAAATAAAAAAATTGTATATAAAAATATCTGATAGGATTTGAACTCAGGCAAAATATTTCATTGCTATAATTAAGTGTGCTATACAAGCAGCATCACAGACGATATTCGAGCAATTTTGTCTAATCTGTGAACTCAAACAGCTATTGTTGTTTACTTGCTTCAAATGTTCATATGTCTATATGTATATATTCTTGAAATTGTCTTCCTTCATTATGTACACTTATGTACATATGTATGTCCCTCAATATGTCTTTCCCAAAAAATCAAACATTCGCACAAGTGACAAAAACGTAGACGCACCATCATCGGCCAATAATATTCAAGCGAACTCGCGGCTTATTTAGTATTTCATCTTACAACGACAACAAATTCATTAATAAGGAACGTGAGTCTGCTTCAAAGCAAAGTGCGTTCGTTCATAAATCTGCACCGCGCTACTTTTTCTGTGAGCCTGGTAAACCAAATTTGGTTTTCATATAGAATTCCTACCGCAAATGCGCGAAAATAAAAATGAATGAAATTGAATTTGAATGTCTTCAATTTTACAACTGATCCTACCATTCCCCTCGCATTTGTATGTTGCCCACAAGCTGCTTCCTCACAACATTTGCTAAAAATCAGAAATTGAAGAATTTGTCTGATGTTCCCTTCAGCAAGGAGAATTGGCAACATGACCTATTAGCGAGTTAAAATAATATTTATGTTTTTTTCATATTATGCACTATATATGGCATTAAATTATAAAATTTATATAAAATTGCCATTCATATGAAATCATTAACTACTTCTATATATTCTAAGCACACTGCATATAGTACTTTTATATGTTTACTTATTATCATTGTTTCATAGTTTCTCAATTTAGCCCATTTTATCTAAACACGACGCTATGAAAATGCAGTCCAATCGGTAATCGCAATATTTCAAAAGAGCATAAGTTAACTTTTAATAGCAAAGCGCTGCAAAAAGGACAGACGAGACAACCATTGTATAAATCTACAAGTAACAAATCCTAAGATTTTCACTAATACACATGCAAAAATATCCCACTTGGTACGGGTTGCCTCGAAAATTCTACTACTAAAATCACACTTGGTACGGGTTGCCAACCAATATTCTGCTACTTAAGTCACACTTTGTACGGGTTGCCAAACAATATTCTACTACTAAAACGTCCAAATGGCAGAAATCTGGTATAGTGTGTTGCCGTATTATGTTCTAAAATTTATAACTTTAAGAATGTTTTTATTCCATATTCAAATATTTTTTGGTTGTTTTAATTCCTAAAGATTAAATTTACATATTATTATATAAATTAATATTTATTGTATTGAAATATTATTAAATGTTTCCAATTTTATCAAATATATTATTGTGTAACGGTTTGTAAATTCTATGAATTTCGTGCAACTGTGTGATGTCAAAAATCATTTCAACGGACATTTTTTTAAGCATAAGAAGCTTTGAAATAAATTAAGTTTCACTTATAATAAATTAAGTTTTCAATTAAGTTTTTAAATATTGCAGTTTAGTGTTTTTAGTTATTCAAGGAGACAGCCGGAGTAAGTATAACAACATTAATATATTAGATTTGTTAATATTTGTGTAATAATTTTAAGGATGCCTAGAAGAAAGTGTGTTGCTGGTTGCGATTTGGAGGTACCGCTGTATCCCTTCCCATCAGAAGGGGAAGTTGTGAAAATTGTAATTCCGATACTATAAAATGTCTATTCATTAGAATTAGAACATATTTCTTAGTAAATGCTTTTAACAAAAAAGTGAAACAAAGTGATTTCAAAAACATTAAGTTCTTGTGTGTTACACATAAATAATCACGTCCGTTTGTCTGCCTATATGTGTCGGAATTTACATATATGTCTGTCAGTCTGAATTCTTTTACATTTGTCAAAATGTTTATCCGAAGACCGCATTAACCACCATAGTTACCTGGATCTATGATTTTGAAATGAGAATTTTTGTGATTAGGTTTGTACGCTTATTACATATTTTTTTGTTTTCTAAGTATTTTCGTGTACCAAGTATAGGACCCTTCTCTTCACCACTATTCCTTTGATAGGGTTTTTTTTATTTAGTATTTCGCTGTGGGTGATTTAGAATATTTTGTAAATATTATTTATTACTTAGTAGTTTGTTTTGATTATTGTTATTGTTACTGAATTGTACCTAATTTTTTATATATATTTTTGTTTTTGCTAAAATTATTACAAGTAGATTGTTTTCACTTATATTTGTTCATGAATACAATTGAATTGTACCTGATTTTTATATATTTATTTTCGTTTTTGTTCAAATTAAGTTGAATATTTCAACTTATATTGTTAATGTTATATTGTTAATGTAATTAATATTCATGAACCTGATTCATGTACCTGAATAATTGTTATGAAAAGTAGATTGTTTTAGAAGTGTATATGGTTCCCCAGGAGGCCTATATTCACCCATATAATAGGCCTCCTGGGGAACCGAACACCCAAAAAAGATCGGTAACGCGCCTATATTGCAACCCCAGAGGTGGTGAGGAAAAGTAGTAAATATATAATAATCTTTTGTTTCGAAAATATTATTGAAAGTTTTCATTATTATTTCCATTACAAATACATGTTCATAAACAAATTGTTAAACTACATCCTTTTATTTAAAACTCTGTTTCAAAAAAAGGTATATTCGATCAGCTGATCACGGCTGTTTCACACACATAGGAAAACAGCTGATTGTTTGGCTACTTGTAGGCTTATACAAGGGAGACAACATAGCTGACCGACATTGCCGTAAAATTGTCGATTGAAACAAATTTTGTCAACTCCGCGACGATTCGCACAATTTGGTGTCAATATGTATGCGAGCTCATATATGTATGTATGTATGTATATACATATGTATGTTTGTGGACAAAGTCGTCGTTTGGGTTTTTTCAACAACACAATGTCCGCGCGAACTCGCCGTTATTTCGTTGGCTTGCCACCATGCACATAAGCGTGTCAAGTGAGGGCTCATAATATATTATTATGTTACTTAATTTGTATTGAAAAATACTGATGCAGTTATGAATTATTTTCGTAATATAAAATAATATACGTAAAAGTATAAATACACATAAATTTATACCTATAATCGTTTTTAAACTAAATTCGATAAATAAAATATATATCTGAAATAATTATGTGGCAGTGCGCCCCAATCCCTCCTTGCCTACGATCGTTCAACTTGCTTCGTTCTAGCTGTTCGCACAAAAAGCAAAAAGTGAAGTCTTTGTTTGTGCGGGGCAAGGAGTAGTAAGCATCAGCATACGTGTACTTAAGAATGTATGTGTGATTATCGCATTTGTGTAAATACGCATAATAAGGGAATATTCAATAAACCCCCGCTTACGACCTCAGCCACCTCAAAAGTGGAAACGCGACCGCTTAGCCACTGTTTTATTATTATCCTTTGCTCAATAGGTAATTGCTCACGCAACGCACATAAGTACATAAGTGGGAAAAATTGATTATTAAATGTTTATTTTATTATAAACTCTGGGGTTTTTACCGGTAATACAGCTTTTTAATTCAGAAGGTTTTCTTAATTATAAATTTTGTCATATCATAGAAATTGAAAACATAAATCAAAATAGGTATGCGCAACGATTTTTCATTTAGGAATATATTTTTCGATGTTCCTCATCTGGAATTAAAAATTAGTACACAAAAAGACTTCATTTAACATTTGCTCCTTCTCTATTCATTAACATTCTCTGGCCTTAGTTAATGATTCGTTCCAAATTTCGTGAAGATATCTCGCCAAATGAAAAAGTTTTCCGTATAAGAACTTGATTCCGATCGTTTAGTTTGTATGGCAGGTATATGTATGTTATAGTGGTCCGATAGTTTGCATATATACAGACGGACGGACGGACGGACGGACAGACGGACATGGCTAAATCAACTCAGCTCATCATGCTGATCATTTATGTATATATTTTATAGGGTCTCCGACGTTTAGTTCTTAGTGTTACAAACTTCGTGGCAAACTTAATATACCCTGTCCTGGGTATACAAATTTGGAGCTGTTTCTTGGTGAAAGCAGTCACCTACCTACCTAATCATGTCGGTCAATATGTAAGATATATTAGCAAAATTATTAGAATATACTAAAGTTTGGTGGCCCAGCTTCCATATACTACTTAAAATAATTATTCCAACGGACTTTATGTCCAATAAATCGGACAATGTGTGATTTATCTTAATATAATTGCATGGAAACATGTTCTCGAGCATGCTTTCATTTAAAAGTAAAATACAATCACCTCAGACCTTCTCTGAGCCCCAATATACGTAATATAGTGCTGAAATTAGTATAGACCTCCTATTACTAATATAAATATTTTAGACCCCCCCTTGGCTTTTATCGCTTATGCTTTTCTTTATATCTTATCAGCGTTATGTCCTCCGACCGGTTGCTACAGAGTATAATAGTTTTGTTCACCTAACGGTTGTTTGTATCACCTAAAACTAATCGAGTTAGATATAGGGTTATATATACATAAATGATCAGGATGAAGAGACGAGTTGAAATCCGGGTGACTGTCTGTCCGTCCGTCCGTCCGTGCAAGCTCTAACTTGAGTAAAAATTTAGATATTTTTTTGAAACTTGGTACACATGTTTCTTGGTACCGTGTGGCGGTTGGTATTGCAGATGGGCGTAATCGAACCACTGCCACGCCCACAAAACGCCATTAATCAAAAACAAATAAATTGTCATAACTAAGCTCCACAATAAGATACAAGGCTGGTATTTGGCACACATTATCGCATTAGGGAGCGGCATCTGCGGTTAAAATTTTTAAAGTGGGCGTGGTTTCGCCCCTAATAGGTTTAATGTGCATATCTCCTAAACCGCTAAAGCTATAATAACAAAATTCACTGTAAGCAAATTTTTTTAGCACCTCAGCCCCGCCCACGCTCCATATAATGGTACTGTTAAAAACTACTAAAAGCGCGATAAATCAAGCACTAAACAAGCCAGAGTCATTAAATTTTAACACAGGGATCGTATGAGCTGACTTTATAGGAGCCGCGTTCGAAATTAGACAATGGGCGTGTCGCCGCCCACATTTAGGTAAAAACCAATATCTTAGGATCTGCTTAACCGTTTTCAACCAAATTCGATACATAATAATATATATAATATCTCATATTTCTATGCTATAGTGAAAAAATTAGCGAAATCGGATTACAACCACGCCTATTTCCCATATAACAGCATTGTAAATTCCATCTGATGTTTTCACTTTCCAGTATGCAAATCAAGCAACAATGATTATATAATATTTGCGTTTAAAGTATGCCATCGTTGAAAGATGCAGTGGTCTGCATCTGGCACGAATCTGGCAGATAACAGAGTATTAAATACTAAGATATATATATATAAGTATGTATGGCGTGTGAAACATATCGTGATGTCTACAAAATTTATTTGCGGATGTTTGATTAAATATATGTTTCTTGGTAGTCTGACGAGATGAGTATCACATATCAACAGAATCATAAAAAAATTTTATTTGAGGTAAAATTGAGTCAGAATTTAAGATACAAAACTTGATTTTGGAAAGGGATATATTCTGCAACGGGAAAAAGACGCCACTTCTAGCAACACACGCCTATTTCCCATATAACAGCATTGTAAATTCCATCTGATGTTTTCACTTTCCAGTATGCAAATCAAGCAACAATGATTATATAATATTTGCGTTTAAAGTATGCCATCGTTGAAAGATGCAGTGGTCTGCATCTGGCACGAATCTGGCAGATAACAGAGTATTAAATACTAAGATATATATATATAAGTATGTATGGCGTGTGAAACATATCGTGATGTCTACAAAATTTATTTGCGGATGTTTGATTAAATATATGTTTCTTGGTAGTCTGACGAGATGAGTATCACATATCAACAGAATCATAAAAAAATTTTATTTGAGGTAAAATTGAGTCAGAATTTAAGATACAAAACTTGATTTTGGAAAGGGATATATTCTGCAACGGGAAAAAGACGCCACTTCTAGCAACACACACCATCCTAAAGCAACATGTTGCGAACGCGCGAGCAAGAACCACACGGCTTGGCGGAAAGCTAGCAGGCCGACCATCAGTCAGTCAGCACAGGATTGTAGGTAGGTAGGTAAAGTGGCTGTCACGCACAGGACTGTAACAACGATCACACGGATGACACTAGACTCAGCAGTGAGTCGATCCTCTGGCTAGTCTTAGTGTCTTAAGTTGTGAACGCCGTTCGTTTAGGGTGAGCTCGGTAGTGAGTTTATCCTCTGACCGACTCAACCCTTAACTTTCGGTCGACAACACAGTCTCCTGTGGTCCGGGATTATTTTTCCACGGCTATACGCGAGCACCGGCAGAAACATTAACATCGGAGCGTCAACGCATGCCGCAAGGCATCGTCATCTAAGCGTACACGAGCGCCGGCAGAAACATCCGAGCATAGTGCTCGTAGCACAAACGAGCGTCAACGCACGCAGCGGTAGAATCGTCGTCTAAGCCTACACGAGCGCCGGCAGAAACATCCGAGCGTAGTGCTCGTAGCACAAACGAGCGTCAACGCACGCAGCGGTAGAATCGTCGTCTAAGCCTACACGAGCGCCGGCAGAAACATCCGGGCGTCGTCGTCGTAGCACTTCGTAGTAGAATACACTATCGTTTAATAGCTATTCAACGGGAGCGCGGAGTGAATTTCTCGCAGTGAGTCGATCCTCTGGCAGGCATTTCACTCTTAACCGTACGAAGGTTGGAAGTCACGCGTAAAGTGGGTAGTGAGTTGATCCTATGACCGCTGCCACTGCCCTCCTTAATTCTGCGTGATAATGGTGCGCTAACTGGCCACGCAAACCGGTACTCTGCCATAGCGCTATCCTCGGGTGACGCCACTACAACGCGTAAGACACCATTTTGTACAGTCAAGTAAAAGAGAAATTGTAGATGTATGGTAATTTTTAATAAAATACGATTTGTAAAAGGCCCCATTGTTTGCAAATTTATTGTAACGAGCCCTGAACACGGCGAGTATACCTCAGCAAATCACAAGAAGCAGGGGCAGCAAAAAGCTTCGTTACAGTATGTTGAATGTTTTCGCAGTATTTTAGTACTCTCGCAACATGTTGCTACATAATATAATAGTTTTGTTCATCAAACGGTTGTTTGTATCACCTAAAACTTATCGAGATAGATATGAAGTTATAAACTTATTAGTGATCAGGATGGCGAAACAAGATGAATTCCGAGTGACTTTATAATACTTTTATTGACCTAACGGTTGTTTGTATTATCTAAAACTAATCAAGATAGATTTACACAGAGCAATGTACATAATTCTAAATTATCAGAATGACTCGCGTTGAAATCCACACCTGTGGTTTGAAAATCATTAAAAAGCGGGCGTTGCCACGTCCCCTAATAGGTTCAATGTATAGATCTCCCAAACTGTTCAAGCTATATCACCAACATTTGCACAGAACAAATCCCTTTGTCACTCTTACGGCAGTGTGGAAATAGGGGAAATCGGATGCTAACTCCCCCACTCCCCAGATAACGTTTTTGAAGAAAAATTATAACTAACAAACTAAAAATGTCAGAGACCATACATAAGATGGGACGATTGAGCTCTATAGGAGCCAATATAAAAAGTATAAGTAAAAGAAAAATACACATAATAGACACAACAAATATTCTTAAATGAATTATTCTAAATCAGCATGATTTGTGTTTTCAATTGCTATGATATGACAAAATTTATAATTATGAAAAGCCTTCTTAATTAAAAAGCTGTATTACTGGTAAAACCCCAACGTTTATAATAAAATAAACATTTAATAGGCAATTTTTTCAACTTATGTATGTGCGTTGGGTGAGCATTTGCTTATTGAGCAAAGGATAATAATAAAACGCTGGCTAAACGGCATGTTTTCACTTTTGTGGTGGCTTAGGTCGTAAACGTGAAGGAGTTAATTTCAATCCGAATACGAGCCTATATGTTCGAATTCTAAAACTCATGAAACTTAAATTTTATTTAAGTTTTTATTTTATTAATTGGAATATTAGCATATCTCAATTCAATTATTTGAATAGCATATTTTACTTAATGGGATAATAAAAATATTTAAGGAAATATGTTCATAAGTTTAGGTTTATTGAATATTTCCTTATTATGCGTATTTACACAAATGTGATCATCACACATGCATTCTTAAATACACGGTGATGCTTGCTTCTTCTTGCCTCGCACAAACAATGACTTTTGTCTATACTTTTTGCTTTTTGCGAGAAGCAAGTTGAACAATCGCAAGCAAGAAGGCGTCAGGGGCGCACTGCCACATAATTATATCAGATATATTTTTATTAACCGAAGTTATTTTAAAAACGATTATAAGTATGAATTTATGTGTATTTATATTTTTACGTATATTATTATTATATTTCGAAAATAAGTCATTAATGCATCAGTATTTTTCAATACAAATTAAGCAACATATTAATATATTATGGTCCTCACTTGACACGCCTCTGTGCATGGTGGCAAGCCAACGAAATAACGGCGAGTTCGCGTGGACTTTGTGTTGTTGGAAAAAACGAAAAGACGACTTTGTCGACAAACATACATATATACACACATGCATATGAGCTCCCATACATATTGACACCAAATTGTGCGAATCGTCGCAGAGTTGACAAAATTTGTTTCAATCGACAATGTCGGTCAGCTATGTTGTCTCGTTTGTCCTTTTTACAGCGCTTTGCTATTAAAAGTAGACTTATGCTCTTTTGAAATACTACGCTTACCTATTGGGCTGCATTTTCATAGTCGTTTTTAGCTAAAATGGGCTAAATCGACAAACTATGAAGCAATGATAATAAGTCAACATATAAAAGCACTATATGGAGTATGCTTAGAATATATAGAAGTAGTTAAAGATTTCATATGAATGGCAATTTTATATAAATTTTATAATTTAATGCCATATATAGTGCATAATAAGAAAAAAATATAAATATTATTTTAACTCGCTTGTGGGCAACATACAAATGCGAGGGGGATGGTAGGATTTTCAGTGATACAAATTGAAATTTTGCTGATTCTTTAATTTTACTGAAGCCACTCAAATTCAATTTCATTTTCGCGCATTTGCGGTAGGAATTCCATGTGAAAACCAAATGTGGTTGACCAGGCGCACAGAAAAAATAACGCGGCGCAGAGTTAAGAACGAACGCACTTTGCTTTGTAGCAGACGCACATTCCTTATGAATGAATTTGTTGTCGTTGTAATATGAAATACTTAGAAAATATGGTGTGAGTTTGTTTGAATCTTATTGGTCGATGATAGTGAGTCTACGTTTTTTTTTTGTCGCTTGCCCAAATGTTTGATTTTTTTACAAAAAGCATATATTGAGGGACATACATACATATGTGTACACATATGCAAATATATGTAAGACATGCGAATGGAGGAAAGACAATTTCAGGAATATTCACATACAAATTGATTATTTGAAACAAGTAAAAATGATAATGTTCATACATTAGAGCAGTCTGTTTAGTTATTGTTTGTGGTGCTGCTTGTATAGCACATCTCCTTATTGCAAATTTACATCAAATATTTTGCCTGAGTTCAAATCACATCACCGATGTTGTTTTATTTCTTTTTTAATTTTTTTGAAATTTTTTGTAAAAAATATATAAAAAACGTTTAAAATATTTATTACATTTATTGTGTCCAGCTTCCCATTAGATAGTATCACGTTTGGGGTTTGTCCTTTTTCTTTCTGGTACTCGGGTCTCTCGACGTTTATAAATCCTTTGGTCGTTTTGTTTTTATGATTTGTAGTTTTTATATTTCATACACATTTTTTTTTTTTTTTTTTAAGTAGGGGGAAGCATCGAAAGCCGAAGAGCGGAACTTTAATCCGCTAAACCTAACCTACTCCCACCGCATATCCCTCCCACGGAACCACCTGATTAAGTATTACTTCGTGGGGTTGATAAGACATTTAAATATCCTCTATTGTACGGACTGACGGACGCCAAATTGTCATGCTTTTGTTTCTCTCTTCTTTTTTTGATCCTTTAGTTGTCTCTGTTGACAACTTGTATACTCGCGTGAATTCTTCACCCTGGATGTCAATGGGCATCATACTGGCTATTACTTCAGCAGCCTCGTACCGATTATTCTTAGTGCCGACAGCCGGTGCACGGTGTTTATTTGTTTGGCATATGCTTTAATGTTAAACGCCTGGATTCATATTGGGGCCGCATACAATATAACCCATCTTATTACCTTTGCGAGTAAAATTTGCTGGCTGGAACGCACGCAGCCCTTATTTTCCACCATTATTGATAAGGCGTTGAGGATTTTATATGTTTTACCTGAGGTGTATTCTAGGTGCTCCTTAAATTTAAGCTTTGAGTCTATTATTACTCCCAGCTACTTTAGTTGTGGCTGTGATTGTATCTCACACTCCCCTATGGTGAGAGATATCATTTCCTCCACTTTCCTAGTACTTATTAAGAGAACTTCTGTCTTGTGCTCAGCCAGTACTAGGCTCCTTGAGGAGAACCATTGCCGCACACTGTTTACGCATTCATTGCATTTACTCCGGAAGTCATCTAAATGTTTAGCCACTGCTACCACAATAAGGTCATCCAATAGCACCCCGTCATACATCACGTTCCATAGAATGGGACCTAAAACCGAGCCTTGCGATACCCTACTCGAAATAAGGTAGCTCATCGGTGTTGAATATTAGTCGTCTGTTTTCAAAATAACTTATAATAATGTTTATAAGATATTGAGGAGCGTGTATTTCATAAGAGCCTTGATTATGTTTGCCTATTTTTGCCGAGTTGAAGGCATTCTTCACATCCAGGGTGATCAGCGCGCAATATTTTTTAGTCCCGCTTCTCCACCTTTTTCCACTTACTGCGCATTTCGCAGTGTCAACGACATTGTTTAGTGCGTCAATAGTGGACCTCTTTTTCATAAAGCCGTATTATCTTTCTGATAATCCGCCGGCTTTCTGGATTGTTAACTCCAAGCGGTTTCTTACTATGCTTTCGTACACTTTGCCAATCGTGTCAAGCATGCACAGAGGTCGATATGATGAGGCTTCCTTCACAGGCTGATTTGGTTTGGGAAGTAGAACCAATCGCTGTTCTTTCCATGGGTCGGGGAATATACCTTCCTTTAAGCATGCATTATACATTTTTTCGAATACATGGGGTTTTAAATTCATGGCTTCTTTTAAGGCCCTGTTTGGTATACCATCTATACCAGGCGCTTTGCTGCCTCAGGTACCACTTCAGGCTGGCACCGCTTTTTATTTGCCCATGTGAAACAATTATTGTCTTTGGATCAGGATATAAAAGGCTGGCCTTTGCATGACCATATTGCAGCCTTGCCAGATATGTCTGTGATCTGGGCTTTCCGAACGCTGCGAGTATTGCTCGCTTAGTAAGGCGACGTCAATGTTTTCCTCAAATAATGTCTGTTTAAGCAGATCTTGTACTGCAGCACAGTGGTTCATATTAAGTTGTAGTATCCTCATTTTCCTACCGACCTTACCATCTCCAAATACTTGGGACAAGTCGTCAAGTCGTACTCAATACTAAGTGTGCACCTTTTTAAAGCATGCAGCTTGGATCGTTGGTGCATGGCTTTGCTACATGTCCGCCGGCGCCACAACGTGTGCATAGGGACGACCTGTCTACGGGGTTGCAGCATTTGCGCGCCTTGTACCCCAGGTGTAAACATCTACAGCAACAGGAAATACGGGAATATTCCCGGAGGCGGCAGACAGACCACCCGATCTTAACTTCGCCTACCTTAAGCGCAGCCTTGGCATCCTGAGTGCGCAGGCATATGAGAGCTATTTGGGTACCGCTTCGGGTTTTTCGCATACTTTTAATGTTTACTTTCCCTCGATTCTGTATCCTGCACTCCTTTTGCAGGGCCTCATAAATTTCTTCCGGATTTGTTATTTCATCCAAATCCTTGCACATAACTGTAACGTTGTGGGTTTTGGGCTGTATCACTGCCATTTCACCCATCACTCCTTCTAAAGTGCTTTGAAACGCTTCAGCTCTCTTTTCCGCTTGATTTTTAAGTTCCAAAAGCAAGTCCCCCTTCAATGTTTTTCTTTTGTAGGCGACGCTTGTGCCCAGTTCCTCTAGTCCGCTGTAACCTTTTATTTTCCGGAGGATGTCGGCGTACGATGCACCATCCTTTTTGGTAAGTACGATGGCGTTTGGCCTTGATCTTATTTTCTTTTCGATCGGCCTTCTTTTCTTAACAACGTCCACCAATGTTTCGCCTATGCCGGGTTTAACCGTAGTATCGCCTTGAAATATTTTAGCTGCCTCGTTGTTAGTAGGTTGCGCTGTTTTATTTATATTTCTTATATTTGTTGGCTTTTTTGTTGGTGGTAAAAAGCTTAAAGTCTCACGCAGCCTTTTTGGAGTATTCACATTTTTACCCATGGGGTATACTTGGGTTGCCTTTCCTACCATAGTCCTTTTGGGTAGGTTTTCTCCTTTTTCCGCCTTGGCATGTAGCATCACTATGTTACTAACTAAGTCGCGCATTGCTTGATTTATATGCCTTTGGCCAGACATCATACTCTCAAGTTCCTTAATCTTACTAGATAACTGGTTAAAGTTCTGGGTAGTTTCACTATTTTGTGGTTCTCCAGCAGGTTTGGCACATCTTATTGCCTGCCATTATTGTTGATCCAGCAACGGTGGATAACTTATTTTTCCCAATAGGAGGCGTTCTCATAACTTTCGAGCTCCTTCTAAATGGATTCTCTGGGGTGCACCCACTACTGTTCTCAGAGGCCATACCTCAATGAGAAAATAGTTGGAAACACCTGCCAGTAAGTATGTTCAGTCACTGTCCTTGCTAATATTTTCGGTAGTTGGTAATGCCAAAACCAAAAGGGAATATAAAAAGGGGAACAGCTGATTGACCAAAACAAAACGGCGGAGCAAATTAAGCACGCGTTTTTTTAGATTGCTGTGTCAGGGGAAAAATAATTTGCTTTTCAGCAAAAATTTGCAACGGAAAATATGCAAGTAAGAGCAAATGATTTTTAATTTAAAAATACAAATTGTTCTTATCTTTCTATAGATTTAGTGTCCGTTTAGATTGTTTCGGTTTCCGAAAGTCACAGGGAAGAAATCACTTTAGTTGTTGTGGAAGAACTAGGAAATTTAAGAAAAAACCCCAGGACCGCCCCAAAAACACAACCACTTAACTTAAATTCGCCCGCATTTTTATGGCTGGTGGTGCATATTTGTCGTAGTTTTTTCTTTTAGTTGTTGTACAAAATTTATTCACTTGTGGAATTTTATTAATATTAAAGTTTTAGAGAATTCGTCCTGGCATAAGAATAGGTTTTAATTAATCACTCGATACCAGCGTTTTTACCATTTAGAAAATTATAGGTTAAGAGACAACTGCATTAAATTTATTAAGTTTAAATTTTAAACTAATAATAGTTTTATTATTTTTTTCGCGTCAGCTAAATTTTTATTAAAATCATCTTCAAATGAGATATACATATGTATATATGTACATACACATGTATGTGATATAAACTCAACCGAAGTGGCTAAATTTAATACATACGTCAACTAGAGGATCGGAATTCATTTCATATTCTATAAATAAGGTTTAGATCAAGGGTTTTACCAACTCCTTACATATTCAGCGCAAAACCAAATAATTTTTAGCAAATATCACACATTTTGAAAAAAGTCCCTAAACAGGATATATTGATGGCAGAGAAAGGTATGGATGATTTTATAAGAACCACGTTGAAAATTAGGTAAACACCCATATCTTGGGATCTGCTTACCCGATTTCAACCAAATTTGGTACTAATATTCTTCTCATATTTGTATGTTATAGTACGAAAATGGGCGAAATCGGAGTACAACCACGCCTATTTCCCAAATAACATCTTTTTAAATTCCATCTGAGTTTTTCACTTTCCAGTCTGCAAAATGATTATATTGGCGTAAAGCTTTGCGTGAATAATACGTTTAAAGTATGCTTCCTTGTGACCAAAAATTATATAAACTGAACCAAAACTGTTCAAACCCCAAGGTACTGAATATATGGACCCCAGTGTCTATAGTTGACTTTTTACCGAAAATATCGCTCAACATAGAACAAGGCGGCAAGATCCACAAAGAAATCTAAAACTAATATACCATTTGACTTCGCGAGAGTATAAAATGTTCGGTTACATCCGAACTTAGCTCTTCCTTACTTGTTTTATTTAACTACATTCATATGTACATATGTATGTACATACGTATATAGAGTATATTGGTGGCAGAAAAGGTTTGGGCAGATTGCACGAACTTTGGATATTAGTCAGGTATACTCACATACATATTTTCAAACAACATACATATACTATACATATAAATATAACTCATACACTGACCGACATATTCGGTATAAGGTATGTTAGAATAACGAAAATCATTATACATATCTACATAGTATTTGGGAGTTCGGGTAATTCGTAGTCGAATTTCACATACTTTCGACATTAAACTACATATGTATAGGAAGTTTGAAAATTGTATGTTAGATATATATAATATAAAGGTAGTATTTACTCGATTTCATCTATTTTTAGCATTACTACATATGTATGTATTATTAACATACCATCCCCAATATGAAAGGAGTAAATTTAACCGGAAGTTTGAAAATCCGTATATTAGTTATATAGGGTCTAGGCCAAGTTTTCACCCGATTTTATCTATTTTAGACGCAAAAATATATTGTTATTAGAAAAACACGCTCACTCAATTTTATTCAGATAACTCACATATTTTCCGATATAAGTACTTACACATGCGGTAGAAAGTCAGCCGGAAGTTCGAAAATCTTTCTATTAGGTATATGGGGACTAAAGGCATTGTTGATCCGATTCAACCTAATTTGGACATACAGGCTAATATCAGAAAAGGATTCTCTCCCAATTTCTACAACATATATCACAGATTGAACGATATTTTTGATTAAAAAAATTGCAATAGGAACTGGGGTCCACATATTCGGTATCTGGGGGCTTGAATAGTTTTGTTCCGATTTGAAAAAGTTTTGGTCATAAAGTGGCACAAAGGCAGTATTCATGCAAGGTTGTATCCGGATACATTGATTGCTTCTTGATTTGTATACTGGAAAGTGAAAGAATTAAAGGAATTTAAAATTGTGTTATATAGGAAGTGGGCGCACAGTTATGTAGGAATGTCAGGATAACATTACCTATCGAATTTGATTGAAATCGGTTGAGTAGGTCCCGAGATATGGGTTTTCACCTTAAAGTGGGCGGTGCTACGCCCATCGTCGATTTTGACACAGGCCTTTCGTACCATCTCGGGGGTAAAATTCTATGTCTCTGACGCATTTATTTATAAATTTATCGCGCTTTAGTAATTTTTAATAAAACAGTTTTTTGGCCAAAAACTCCCTAGTACAATTCGTTGTACTAAATAACAGCGTTATACCTGGAGCTTAGTTATGGCCCTTTATAGATTTTCGATTAATGTCGTTTTGTGGACGTGGATATGGTCTGATTCCGCCCATCTGCAATACCTCGTCACTCGTCTTGTCATCCTGATCCCTTATATGGTATGTATGTACATACATACATACAACAAAAAATTTTGATAAGAACAATTAAGAAATTGTGTACACCCGGACATAAGAAAATTAATACTTATGAAATGCTTACGTGTTCTTATGTCTTAAACATAAATCAACAAATTGTATACGAAATACTTATATTTTTATTCGTGCAAGGGGCTGTTCAAGTATTACGTACGCACTATGAGGGGGCAAGCGGGTCTTTGCTTTGCTTATTTTTTATGACGTGATGGGTAGAGGGGTCTAGATGATGATTACGTTATCAGCAGTTATTTCCGTTTTAACATACTTACATATGTACATACTTATGTATATGACAACCTACACATAGTCTATGATCGACAACGAAATGCGGGGATTCCCAAAAAAATAATCTATATGTCGCAGTTCCACAGGAATTGCCGCGGCGACTATGCTGAACGTAGTTTCACAGAAATTTCTGTGGCGACGATAGGTTGCAACACTTCCATAGTTTCGACCATGGTATAAGGGAGTAGCGATAGTGTCCATTCACAGTACTATCGCCACCTGCGAGGCGTACGTTTACAATAAAACCAACGTGGCCGCCTCTGGTGAGTTGGGTTGCGCATAATAAAAAACGCCGTAATAATTATTTATAAATATTTTCAATTTTGGTTATAGAATGATGTTTAATGCTGTAAACAAAATATAATATTATACCATGCTGATATAGGTAAATATGCGGCATATTTTAAGAATTTTAATTAACTTATTGATGGACAAAACAACAGAATTTGATATTATAAGTCATAATAGTTCATATAATAAAAATAAAAAAACTTATCATTGTCATACAAGCCATAATAATTCATTTAAACAATAAAGACAAAAGTATCATTGTAGATATATCAAGAAATAGTTACAGAGCCGATGTTTTCTCTAGTTTTAGTATAGATTTATTTAATCACAAACTTCATTTTCGTTTTATATTTCAGCATTTAGCAAGGAAAATATGTACAATATTTTATTACACCTCTATACATAAAAAATTATCATAATATTATACAGTTCTTAGTTTAGTTTTTGAATATATAGGCTTCTAAAATATATTATTTGTTGAAGTTGCAATATCTTTAGAGCATATAATACGGTAGATATATGTATTCCTTTCCTAAAAAATACTTTAAAATTAGCTTACGCAACACTGTTACGCAATGCTCAAGAGCAATACTGGCAACACTTTTGAATATTTTTGACATGGACGGACTTATTTTTACAAAAGTGAGTTGTTTTTGAGTATTGTTTTTAATATAATCATTATTTTTGCATACATTTATAAAACTTGTCTCCAGGCTCGTTGAATAAGCATTTTGTGGATCCCGTTATTTGACATGGTTGCTTAATTTCACCTTACATTTTTCTGTGTATATCTTACTTATTCTAAAATTTGCCAATAATAGTCGCTCTTTTTAGAATATATATTAAAATAAAATGATTTTATTTTGAAAAAATACTATAGTTTTACATATAACCCATATCTTTGGGACAACTTTTTCATAAGTTAAAAGAAAATGCAAATGCAACCATTTTCCGGTCAAAAGTTGGCTATCTTGGATGCCAATAGAAACTAACCCTCTAGGCGGACTTGACATTTCTCCATGGAGACCTGTCAGCCGTCGCTTTGTTTACATCTGATCAGCTGATAGTTTCCCTACTCCCCCTTTATGATGGTTTTGACTATGTTATTGTCTTTATTCCTAGAAAACACAATTGAGTGCAAAGCCTAGTGGCAGAGACAGAAGGAGACTCTGCTGCTGAGATGGGATCATAGTGTCGCTGATATAGAAGAGATTCACGCATATGAGTGAACTATGGACTAAATAAAACTACATAAGAGCATTTCCATGGAGTAGGGGAATTAACGTGCGCTATTCACTTGTCTACATTTCATTTGTCAGTGCATTGTTCCGTTTGGACGTTGAATACCAAAAATACTTTTCGCTGGTTTAAATTAAGTAACCATGACTTAAACAAACCTTACAAACTTAAACAATAACGGAAAAAACACAGGATGTTTCCATTAAAATGTTTCTTTTAATAACGTTATTCCCTAAAATCGTTGTACTAAATAAAATGAAGGTTTCTTTAAAATTGTTATTTTTCCACGGTTCTTAACTCTTATAAAAAAACTGGTAAGCCGTGGTGGCAAAGATTCTGAATTTTGGCTGCACGTATGAATAAGTGAGGTTATGTGCAACCGATATGCAATTTTATGAAAATTATTGGTAAATCTAGTTAAAGAATAAACCATCAATAGTAAAAATAAGCTATTGATAGTCCCATTATTGTTTTGCCGCTCTAGTAGACGTATTATAGTGGATAATGTAAAGACCCTTTGTAGTCACACCTTTGTACTTCTGTAGCTTAATAAGAGAATCTTTAGCAGTATCTATAGAATATTTTAATATTTGCCACTTAATAAAAAAATAGGAAAAAGATAAAATAAAAATTGGTGTAGAATCACAACAGCAATGCGAAAACAAACGAAATGCCGATACACAGAGAGCAAAACCATCTTAGGAAGCTATGAAAAATAAGATTGGTCTAGTAAAAAACAATCAAAAATCTGAATGCTTTGCATTCTGCCAGAGATACTATTCCAGGCAAACAATCAAGCATCTCTTCGGGGGTGTTGTAGAATCTGATAGTTGTCGGAATCAGAATTGAAACCGATAAAAAAATGTAGTTGATGTCATGAGTTCAGATATTATTGGTTTGACGTTCGAAACAGAAATTGTATCAGTTTTGGGTGTCACAGAAACCAATTTTATCGATTTTGTTATCAGAAACAAAGCAAGAGGATTTTTGCTGACAGATTTGAAATTTAAGTTAAGAAAATAATTTATATTATTCTTACGATTTAATTTATGGTTATTTCTATAGGGGGAAAAAAAATAAAACAAAAAATGTCATAATTGTCGAGTTTATGGAATAAATCAAGATATTTTAAGAGAATTTACAAAACGTAACAAACGTAATTTAACACCCAAATGCGTCTTTATTCAGTCGATAATGTGATATAAATCTGTAAAGTAAGCATGTATACAAACATACAAGCCAAATTTCACGTGCGACTCCCTGCATCAAGTGGATTACTGTGATCTTTTAATATATTTCTTTTATTTTTTCCGAAAATCCACGCTATCAAAAAGTCATAGAATTTGCCATTCAACACTTTAAGCGATATGATCTCGATGCATTGTCTTTAGCTTCCAATACTCCTGGAAGAAGTGCGTATAACAAAGTAGAGCGCAGAATGGCTCCTCTTAGTCTGGAACTGGTTAAATATTGCCTCATGATCATTTTGGATCTCATTTGGATGAACCTGGCGTTACAATTAATGAAAATTTAGAAGGATTTAATTTCAAGTTTGTGTTAGCTGAAGTATGGAGTTCAATGGAAATTGATGGCTACCATGTTAATGCAAAATATGTTGAGCGAACAAAATTTTCCAGAATTTCCAGACTTTTAATAGTATTCAGAGCATGTGCGTGAAAGCCAAAACTTGCACCAAATTGTAAAATTTAGAAACATAGAATGCTGTCGTCCAAGATGTGGCCTATTTAGATTACTAGACAACAGGTTTCTTCCACCACCAGTAAATGTAAAGCAAACAGTTGATGACTTGGTTTTGGATGAAGGAGTTAATTTACCTCTACACTTAAATGCTTCACTCAAAGATTTCTTGCAAATGCCCTACGATTATTTTTGTTCGACGGTAAAAGTGAAACTATCAAGTTGAACATGCAAAACGTGCGGTCTTTATAATTTTTCCGTTAAGTCATTGTACAATTTAAAAATATTTGATTATATTTCTTATAAAAGTACAGAATTGTGTTTTGCCGTCGGCAATTCACATTCATGGTACATGTTGCTTTCAAAGAACTGCGTTTTGTCGTCGGCTATCTAATTACTTATGTATACATATAAAAAAAAATATAAAAGAAAAATATTTGTAAACTTGTCTACACACAACTTTTTATGTAAATACACATATAAGGTCATTGCTTTACTGTATTTACATTGGCACTCTTTTGACCCTCATTATCGGCAAATACCCTTTTGGTGTCGCTCTGTGCATTCACAAGAGCATTCACAAATGTTTGTGCGGTTCGGCTATGTAACACACTCTAAGTGTGCATTTGTATGTTGGGATGATGGTCTCACATTTTGCTTGCAATAAATTACAACGACAACAAATTCATTCATAAGGAAGGCTCGTATCCTACAAAACGACGTGCGAACGTTTATAATTCTGCACTGCGCTCTTTTTTCTGTGCGCCTGGTCAACCAAATTTCGTATTCATATGGAATTCCTACCGCAAATGCGTTAAATGAAAAATGAATGAAATTAAATTAGAATGGCTTCAGTAAAATTGAAGAATGAGCAATATTTCAATTTTACAATTTGTATCACTGAAAATCCTACCATCCCCCTCGCATTTGTATGTTTGCCCACAAGCTGCTTCCTCACAACATTTGCTAAAAATCAGAAATTGAAGAATTTGTCTGATGTTCCCTTCAGAAAGGAGAATTGGCAACATGACCTATTAGCGATTTGAAATGTTATTCTAATTTATTTCAAATACTTCATTATATATGGCATTAAATTATAATATTTATATAAAATTGCCATTTATATGAAATCCTTTATTACTTTAATATATTCTAAGCACACTGCATATAGTACTTTTATATGTTTACTTATTATCATGGTTTCATAGTTTGTCGATTTAGCCCATTTTAAAACGACGCTATGGAATTGCAGCCCAATTGGTAATCGTAGTATTTCAAAAGAGCATAAGTCTACTTTCAATAGCAAACCACTGCAAAAAGGACAAACGAGACAACATAGCCGATGACATTGTCGTAAAATTGTCGATTGAAACAAATGTTATCAACTTCGCGACGATGCGCAAAATTTGGTGTCAATATGTATGCGAGGTCCTATGTTTGTCGGAATAGTTAGCATTTGGTATTTTTCAAGGTTTTGTCAGAACTCAATTTTTTGTTCCGCCCGTCACTGCGCGAACTCGCCGTTACTTCCATAGCGTGCCATCATGGTTAGAGGCGGTTCAACGTAGGGTTTTATCATATTACTATATTGATTAATTTGTAATGAGAAATACAGATATCTTACGGCTTATTTACGTTATATTATAATAGAAGAGTAAAAATATAAATACACATGAATTCATACTTATTTCAATGTTTTTTAAAAAAACTCGATTAATAAAAATATATCTAAAATAATTATGTGACAGTGCGCCCCTGATCCCTCCTTGCCTGCGATCGTTCAACTTGCTTCGTTCTAGCTGTTCGCACAAAAAGCAAAAAGTGAAGTCTTTGTTTGTGCGGGGCAAGGAGTAGTAAGCATCAGCATACGTGTACTTAAGAATGTATGTGTGATTAAAATTTCTATAAATACGCATCAATTAAGGATTATTCAATAAGCCTAAACATATGAACATATTTTCCTAAAATATAATATTTTAATTATCTTAGAAAGTAAAATATGCTAATAAAGTAATTGAATTGAAATCAGCTAAAATGTCAAATAATAAAATAAAATAAAAATTAAGATTTATGATTTGTAGGATTCGAACGTAAGCGTTTGTATTCGGAATGGCTTAACTCCTTCACGCTTACGACCTGGGTCACCGCAAAAGTGGAATCTTTTATTGTTATCCTTTGCCTATTAGATATTGTTCATGCAACGCACAAAAATGTGTTGAATAATTTATCAATTAATTACTTATTTTGTTGTAAATTCTGCGGCTTTACCAATAATCCTCTTATATAATTTGAAGGTTTTTTTTTACATTACAAAAATTATTATTATGCAAATGTAAATCAGCATGCGCATAATTCTGTTTTAAAATGAATGATTATTTGTGTCTATTTATATGTAGCCTTTTCCCCGTTACGATCATTGCATGGTGTATTTCAAATGAGTCGAAGTTCTATTTTTCGATGTTCCCTCTTGTGAAAAGCTCAATTTAGTACTTTTTAACATTTGTACCTTCTCTACTTATTAATATTTATTTACCGATATTTGCGGAATAAAGTCAGCCGGAAGTTCTAAAATCTTTATATTAGCTGTATGGGAGCTAAAGGAAGTTTTGATTCTGTTCAATCCATTTTTGACATACAAGCATAATATTATCAGGAAAGGAATTTTTCTGAATTTCAATAATGTATTTCACAGATTGACCAACATTTTCGGTAAAAAGTTCGCAATACGAACTAGGGTCCACATATTCGGAAGATGAGGGGTTGAACAGTTGAAGCCCGATTTTGACAATTTTGGATCATAAGGTGCACACCTCAAATGCTATTTCTGCAAAGTTTTATCCGGATACATTGATTGATTCTTGATTTGTATTCTGGAAAGTGAATGAATCAGCTGAAATTTAAAATTGTGTTATATGGGAGTAGGCGTGGTTTTTGTCCGATTTAACCCATATTCGCTGTGTAATGTAGGAAGGCCAGGGTAATATTATCTGACGAATTCGGTTGCAATCAGCCGAGAAGGTCCCGAGATATGGGTTTTGACCCAAATATGGGTGGTGCCATGCCCAATATCTTAATTTGACATTGGCTCCTCTAAAGCCCTCTTTTATCATCTTAGGTGTAAATATTAATGTCTCTGGAGCATTTAGTTATTTATTTATCGCGCTTTTAGTAGTTTTTAACAAGACCGTTATATGGGGAAAGAACGGGGTTATAATCAGATTCCATCCATTTTCACAACATCGCTAGAGGTTTTTATAGGTAGGGGTATATATGTACTTACATATCCGATAACTTAAAAAGTGAAATTATTTAAAGTAGTCAGATAAAGTTTTCGTCAATAGTTAACTGTAAAGAATTATCAGTATACTTGTATATATCACTATATAAAACACGAATAGTTGTTAAAAATATATGAATTACTCAAGGAATTGAAGCAAATTCACATCTCCTTAAATGAGGAATGGAGTCAGAAAGTTTCAATTAACTTCATTTGTCGCTCTCTCTTTTTTACTTGAATAGCTATGTTTGTACGTACTTAGAGTAAGTGAGGGTAATGTGATATAGGTATAAGCTTTTTTGTCAGTAACTCAAAAATTCTAAAACGTTTTTTACAGAAAAACATGCAGTAATACATAAGTAATCATTGTTTCATCGCGCAAGGTATACCAAAATACGATTTCGATGTTTTAAGTAGTTTGAGAGATATTCCATTAGTATCTTAGATAGTCAGGAAAGTAGTTTTTCCAAAATTGGTGGGTAATGTGATTTATTTAGACAGACATTTGCTATCAGCTCAAACAGGTCGAGCATGTTTCATTAAAAGCAGAGATGGTTTTTTTTTGGGAACATAAGGAATGGTGGAACAAAGGTCCCCCTCAGCTCAATCAGCTTATACAGTTATGAAAGATCCTCTTTCGGCTGATGTCATGTACCCATTTGTCTTTTTCCTTTTGCAGCAAATATTTTTGGCTGCTTTATATAAACTTCTGTTTTATCGACATTCTCAACATTGATCTAAAGATCCTGCCTAAAGAAATACTAGTGCAACTGCGTAAACTTATTTCCCTTTTATGCCTTTTTAGAAAGCCACGAACCAATCTCTCCCAGCGCATTCTTTGATTACAGAAAATGGGTTCTCAATATTGTTTCGCTATTTTGCTTATTGAAATATAAGCGAGCGGACGGCACTTCGAGTTAGTTCAACAACTTTGCCTCCATTTATTTCAAATATCTTACAAGCTTCACTTCCACATTCCGGTTAAAAGCAAGCTTACGTCCCAATAGCACGGCTAGTATGTTGTCGACTGCTTTATAACTGCGTGCAGATTACAAATTTCACATCATTCGACGCCAAAAGTGTCCCTATCTTTTCACCTCTTACAGCCTGGATAGCCTTTTTCATATTTTCTGCATCCCACTTGCGAGTTTCGCCTTTCTTCGGCATTCGGAAGATTATAATCAAATATATTTACGTAAGAACCAAAGTAATGTGCAATAAATTTAATATACATATGAATGTAGAAAACTCGGAGTAATCGTATATCCAGTATTGAAATTTATTCACTATTTGTCTTCCACTGACACTACAGAACGTGTTCTTATTCTATGACTTATTAAACTAAAAAGTAAATTTCAAAGACAGTATTAAATGTTATATTTTAATGCAAATAAACTCAAATAGTAAGTACAAGTAAGATCTATTTTATATGATTCCCTCTGTGAAAATAGAGAAAATCACATATTGTACAAAACTGAGATTAATTAGATTATTGGAAAAACATATTCAGAAGTATTCACATTTCCGTGTGCAACTGTACCGAACAAAGTTAGTTTCACTTTCACACTGCTACACTGAATTGTTTATGCACATACGAGTACGTAAGTAGGTATCCCTACAAGAAACTGTTAATGGATAACATTTGTTATGTCAGTACCCGGCAATTGACCGTCACTGTTATTGTTAAAAAGAGACTCTTACGATTTATATTGCTTACTATAGCTTAATATAAGTATGTAAGAATGAAAAAGCTGCATTCCTTAGGACTGTCACCACTGACAGTCAAACAAACAGTAAAATTACTGTCAATGTTTACGATTTTTCCAAAAGCAAATTCTGTATACGTCAAAAAGAAACAGCATACATTTCCAAAGAAGTTTCGAGAAGTGGTGAAATACATATGTAGCTGTTATTCCATGCGATAAACCAAAATGTTGCGTGCTACTGTGCAATACCTCCTTTTGTGTTAAAAAAATAAATAAATAACGAAGGATTTTTCAAATATAATATACGTATGTTATTATTAAGTTTCAAAAAAATTATATTTTTAATTAATTTTCATTTTTATTTAGGCATTTTTAAATTCCGAAATAACCATGAACTGGAGAAACAGGTACAGCAGAGCTTTTGAGAGGAGCAAGCATGGAGTCAAATGAAAATTTCTTTTCACCATTTATTATTTAATTACATTTTTGTTGCACTCCTTTTTTATATTTATATACTCGTTCATTACTATAACTAATTTTAATTAAAATTTTTAAATTTATTTTAGAAATAAAAAATTTACAATATACTGCTCAAAAGAATTTTTCACTTGTGATAAATTTAGTCATAACTGACATATATTACAGCTATTATAGCGTTTCATTCATAACTGAACATTTTCAGCTTTGATGGATTTATGATCAGCAATGACTTAGGAAAAGGCATGAGAGTGAGCAGTATAAATACATATTTAGTGAATCAATTCCGAATATCCATGTGTTAAACGGAGATACAAAATCACACACATGCGTAGTTTTTACACAAGGCTCTTAAGAAAATGATAGAAACTTTGTTCTGCGGGCTGACAAAATTTTTTCAGCTGTGAATATCATATTGCCGGTCAGATCACTATCACTGTTCTTATAGGGTATATTAACTCACACAACAACAATAAAAACAACTGAGATACGAAGAAACATTAATTTTAAGTAATTATCAACAACAGAATCTAGTTAATGGTTGCAAATTTTTTATATACATATGTAAATACTTATATGTACATATGTACATACATAGATATGTTTACTTGTAGAGTCGGTAACTTTTCAATGATAAATTATGCGCCTTAAATCAAACATTCTTATACATATGTACATATGTATGTTTGTTAATAATATAACTAATAACAAGTTTGTTTTGAGGGAACAATAAAAAACGGTGCTTTTTAGAATTCTGGGAACTTATTAATTATAAATTGCTGGCAACTTTACTTACCTCAATATTAGGAACACTATTTTCCATACTCATTATGACTTGATTTGCTTAATATTGATATCTGATAAATTCGTTTGATTTTTTAAAAGTTGGTATTATACTACGTTATTTCCAACTTCCTATACATATAAGTATACTTATATATACAGACATTAAAATATATGAATGACGCGCTCTTACACTCCGTATTCGAGTTGTGCATTTGTTGGCGTACAGAACGAAACTGTTTCAAGTTCCTCTTACAAATGTCTTCAAGGTACTGTTTAAATTTGCAACAAACAAGTGCGGCAATCTTTCGACTGACACACCAATATTGCTGTGAGATTGATCCGATAGGAAAAAAGTAATAAGAAAACTCCCAGTAATAAAAAAAACATTACCTGAGTTTCAATATATTAATAAAATGGCATGCGCTTAACAATCAGATAAACAAAACCCTACATTCCAAAAAATTAAATGTGGCCTTTAATATACTAGATAAATACATATGAATGTATGTACATACATATGTACATATTTGAGCCGTAAACTAATAAATGTATAAATAAATGCATACGTACATATGTAAGTAAGTACATACATATGTATGAATAAATAAAATACCTACATAATTAAGTATTTACTTATGGATGTACGTAAATAGATGAAAGTAATTTTTATAAAAGTAAAAAACGGTTTTGAGGGAACAGATAATAAATGATCTCATTTGTTGTATTGTATGTTATTTAAGTTTACATTCGCTATTACGGAAAATTGGGAATCATTTCAACATATCTTAGAACAGCAGTAGAGCACCGTTTATTATAAACATTAGATTGACGAGATGAGATTCTTCCTTGATTTCTGTTAGTCCTTTGGCTTGAAGATAGAAGATATTGTAAATCATCACAAAAGTAAATTAATAATTCCGTTGACCCCACAAGTGAGGTTCGTCAAGAAATATGATATTTTATAACTGTAACGAGTAAAGAAAAAAAGTTAAGCTTAGATGGTTACACAACAATGGATTGAATTTGCAATCATAAAACATAAGGATTTGTTAAAATATTGGTAAATATGTACTTAATGACCCCCACTTCGTAGGGGGTTGGGGTTGTAAGGGGTGACACAATTAAGTGTCCTTTTTATGAATTCGAAGGAATTACCCGTCGGTCACCCCTTAAAAAAAAGTTATGTAGATTACAAATCCGTGAGCGGAAAGTAAATTTTTTCAATAATTTATGTATATTGTCAATATTTATTTACACACTTTGCACATATCACATATTCAAGTCACTTAGTTGTTGTTGTTGCTGCAGCGGCAAAATTCTGTAGAATTCAGATCTCTTAGCTGTAATTACCAGTTCAGTGTGTTAAACATTTTCTTATGAAAAAAATATACTGAAGAAATGTAATAGTCAAAATTTCTTTTGTGCCGCGTTTTTATGGAATGAATGAATTTCGGAGATCGTTGAACTCCTTTCCGCAATGGCGGCCTTCGGCCGCGCTTCAAAAAAATAACCCTGGTCGGTCCAAAACCGGGGTGTTCATAATTCAATTGCGTCAAGCTCCTTTCTGCACAAACAGCAGCGAAAAGGATTTTGACGCGATTGAATTATGAACACCCCGGTTTTGGACCGACCAGGGTTATTTTTTTGAAGCGCGGCCGAAGGCCGCCAGTGCAGAAAGGAGTTTGACGCGATTGAATTATGAACACCTCGGTTTTGGACCGACCAGGGTTATTTTTTTGAAGCGCGGCCGAAGGCCGCCAGTGCAGAAAGGATTTTGACGCGATTGAATTATGAACACCCCGGTTTTGGACCGACCAGGGTTATTTTTTTGAAGCGCGGCCGAAGGCCGCCAGTGCAGAAAGGAGTTTGACGCGATTGAATTATGAACACCCCGGTTTTTGACCGACCAGGGTTGAATTTGGGAATATGCTGTTTTCACGAAATTTTAACCCTTCATATAATTTTTTTGAAGGGTGGCCGACGGCTAAATCCACTGAAATTGTATTTCACAGACTCCCTTCACATACCATCTGCAACCCCAACCCCCTCCGAAGTGGGGGTCATTAAGTACATAATTACCTTTATTTTTTTATTGAAGTGTCGTTATACCAAAACTGGATAAAATCGGATCAGATCCCCTAGCTTCCATATACTTTATACATATAAAAGTTTCAAAATGTCTGCAGGTTTTATAGCGTATATATCGTTCAATATGGGCATCTTAAGTTTACGTATAATATGGGATATACTATAATTTAATGCCGAAAATGTATGAAATTACCACAGCTCACATGCTATATATAAGGATTTGCTTAGTCTAGCAGACCTTATGCCGAATATGTCGATAAGTGTATGAATATGTTCTCAAGTATACTTGAGTAATGCCAAACATTAATACAATTAGTCAAGATCTTCCCCTCTCCCTCTTCATCTGACCTTACAGCGTATACATGTGTACATATGTCGGTCAATATACATACAGGTGTGATATTTTAATGAAATTAAGTGGAGACTTTTTCTTAAAAATATTGCGGTTTGGCGCTGCATATGAATGAAAAGTCAGCGAGAATATTTTTTATTAATAGTATATCGTGATCGAAAAATGGATAAAATCGGGTCAATACTACCTTAGCGCCCGAATACCTTAAATAAAAAATTTGAATTTACGATTTTATAATTCTAATTCGATTTTATTATTCTATATTGGCTATACTATAGCTTATTGCCGAAAAGGTTTGAAATCGGTCGACGAATTACCCCAGCTCGAATATACTTCGACTACATATGTATGTACATAATAATAATTTTCGATATTCTAGTAGACTTTATACGGAATATGCTGTCATCTCCTCATAAAATGCGTGGCGTGGAAACATGTTCTAGAGTATACTTGAGTAAACGTTAATGCAATCTGTCCAAACCTTCTCCTAGCCCCAATATACATACCCGATATACATAATGATTTGGGACTTTCTATCTGACTTTAAACTGACAGTCGGTCATTGTGTGAGTTATCTTCATAATATTGAATGGAAACATGTTCCCTGGTATACCTTATTAATGTCAAAAGTTAATGCAATCAATCCAGACACTAATATACCCGTTGTTTTTTACTTTTAAGCTGAGTTGTTCGTCAATATATTTACATAAGTATGTATATATGTGTTAATTCAACTACTTAAGTATATCAAATGGACACTAATATACCCGTTGTTTTTTACTTTTAAGCTGAGTTGTTCGTCAATATATTTACATAAGTATGTATATATGTGTTAATTCAACTACTTAAGTATATCAATATGTTTTCTTAACCAAAATATGGTTTGGCGCTTAATATAAATGAAATCGATCTAGACCGTAGTCGAAATCTCTTATCCTTAATATATTGGTTTCTGTAGCTCTGGCTTACTTTTTTACTTTAAATAAATTTAGCCACTTTGATTAAGTTTATATCACATATATTTGTACAAATGTACAAAGTATTTGAGTTAATTAGGTTGACTTTAATATAAATATCTTGGACATGAAGCAGAATACACCTATATAATGCTGATTTTACACGGTTTTGATTTAACACGATTTTATTTCATTTAGCACGATTTAAAATTTATTGGATTTAAATTTTATTTGTCACATTTTGTTTATGCGAAATACATACTAAGTATGTTCATATCACTAGTTTAGGGAATTATCCTTTTGTGCATATAAGCAAATTTGAAATGGAACGTACTTTATAAAGACATTTTTTTATAGGCAAATTAGTTATTTTTTTTTAAGTTCAATTAAATACATAAGATAAAAGGTTAGCCTATTTTTTAGGCATTCAGTTTTAATTAGCTGTTTTACATAATTTTTTTTTAGTTTCTGAACTTGAGTATGTCAACTTAATTAACATTATTTTTGAGATTAGAGTGTATATCTTTTTTTCTTCAATAATTATGCACGTTACATACATATGTGATTTAATAAAATAAACATCAATAATTTTTTTTAAATTCCTTGTTTTTCACAAATTTCAAATTTCAAATTTTGCATTAGATCAATGTCTGTTTTTACTCCGGAAACCTCTTTACCGTGTAAAAACAGAATTAGGTGTATACCTAGTAATGAAACAAAGTGAGTCAAAGACCTACCTATTATATAATATAAGTTAATAATGTTGAATTATTTAGCAACATACAAATGTTCGATTACATCCGAACGTAGCCCTTCCTTACTTGTTTCCTCTGAAAGCAAAAATAACAGAGGTAAGTAGTTTAATTTTGAAACAAATAACTTGAGAACGATTAAATTAAATGTCATGAAAAGTTGACAATATTCTAGTTAAGTTTAGCAGTGTAAAACAAAATTAGAATATTTTGTTCCAGCGTGGTCACAGCAAATGCCAACGATTTTACTGCCAATGTATAGTAGTAACATACATATAGTATACATATATTTACATGAATACATATGTATATTAGATTATGTTCAAGTTGTCAGAGAAATTCTAAAATCAGCGCTGAAGCAAAATTTATATAGATATTCATAAACACCTACTTATGTACATACCACAAAAATTGTAAGGGAATGCACAGTAAAATTTTTGGAAAAAAAAAATTAAATATTACTATTTAAATGCAATTTTTGACGGCGCTTAATAAGGTCTTGAACTGCTGCAATAATTCCGGTCTTCTCCGTGGATGAAATCTAAGCTTCTCTACAAGATAATAAGGTAGGTATGGAGAATTATATATAGAACATGCAGAAAAAAATTGATAGTGATTCTGATAGGTTGAAGTGATTTACATAAAACTTTCCTCGCTTTGCTTGACAGTTCATACCAAGATATCGTGTTTTCCAATTGGGATGATATGATTTCTAAGTGTCAATTCGAAGATATACACTAGAAACACGTTTACAAATTATTAAATTTTATTATCAAAATAATCGTTCTCCAATTGCAACTTTTCGTGCGCCTATTGTTAAATAAATAAACAACACTGTCGATTCTGGTCTACAAATTATTCATGAACAACCATTACATTCACCTTAATTAACAGTTCGGGTTAGTGTGTGTTTTTTTTTAAATTTTTATAAACAAGATTGCGCCATCGTGATGTAATGAGTTTATGAATGAGAAGAGGCCAGTTTTCAATTTTGCCTCTACTCTTTCTTAAACTCATTAAGTCAAGCTTGAATTTTTTTCGCTCCATTTTTGGTTACAACTGTCACAGCATAAAACCGAAAAATAACGGTAAATACTTGGTGTTATTTCTATTTCTATCATTCATAATTCATACTTTAATCATGGCTAATGAAAGTCCAATACATAAAAAAATTAGCGCAAAAAGTAACACATACACACCGCGTAACTCATAAGGCCTTTTCGTAAAAAAAGGATGAACGATCACAAGCAGAGAACGTATATCATATAGAAGGTTCACAGTGCGGCCATTAGCAAAATATTTCATGCTTCGCAGGGGAACTGAAAAAGATGAGCGTGTTTCACCACATTTGGAAGGGGTACTGAAAACGATGAGCGTGTTTCACCAAATGTCCACAATTAACATCAGGGGACTGAAAAATAGCAGAATTGAGCATTTTTAATGTTAATTGAGAAAAATAATGCTAATTTCAATGTTAAGAAATGTACGCTGAAAAATAGCAGAATTGAGCATTTTCAATGTTAATTGAGAAAAATTATTGTATAGAAAATTTTATTTTATTTAAACAATTAATTATTTTTCCATACTCAACCACGCATATGCGACACCTAATTCGGGATTGCCTCAATTATCTCTTTAATGGACCGCTTCAGTTCAGTCAGATTTCTGGGTTTGATTTTGTACACCTCTTGCTTGACATAACCCCATAAGAAAATACCAAGCCGTCGCAAATATTCTTATACATTATATATGTATAATTATGTGTGCATGTAAACAAATATGGAAGTACCCTTTATAATTATTAATTTGTCTACATGCAACATATGTGTGTAAGTATGTACACTCATTGTTTCATGCGAAATCTCCGTTGCCCTGGACAACCAATGGCCGAAGCTCACGTTTTTTGTTTTCTTGTCAAAGAGTCACTGTGTCGAAGGACTGACGCGACGACAAAGCATCACAACATTGTGTTGTTGGTAGAAAATCCGAGCTGTGCCGAAAAAATATTAACGAACGGCCGCCGATTGTCACCGCTTCCCTTGCCGCTCTAACAGCTTTGCCCACTAATGATCGTAAATATGTATGTTTATATATGAGCATGCATACATATTGACGCAGATTTTTGTGAGACACGGAAAAATATTTCAAAATTGTAAAATATTTTAAATCGACAAAAGCTTTGTTGCCAGTTTAGTCAATTTTTTTTGTATTTTGTGGGCTTGCGTGGTTGCAAGTTTTCCCTTTCAGAGGGAATATCAGAAATTTGTTCAATTTATGATTTTTAGCTTTTGCCATCGTCGCGAAAAGAAGCTTGTTGGCAAACGCATGCTCACGGAGATGAGAGGTTGTCTGTTTTTATGAATGAAGCGAGGTTGCTTGTTAAAAGTACGCCTGCGTTCATGAAGGAAAATGTTGTTGTTGTGTGATTTACTATAAATTTGGGCTTCGCATATTTGGCTGACATATTGACTTGTGACGATTGTTGTTTTTGTAGAACAAGTTTGTAGTTTTTGCGAGTGACATATTTACGAATATATGAATGTAGGTTTGTGTATCCATTATTTGTGTAGCAATGTCATAAGCACATATGTATGTATGTACATATAGAGCAGTGCGCGCAAATGTTATTACTGATAAATGATAATAACTTGATTTGAATTTGAATTGTACTTACATAAGTACATACATATGTATGTATGTAAGCTTTAAATCATGAAAGGTGTGATTGGCATATATTACTATTTAAATATATTAAGATTTTTAAGATATTATGTTAGTGTGTTATATACTTATGTATGTATGTATATAGTAAAACATAGCAGATATATACATATGCATACATATGTACTTATATGAAAGCATTTCATAATATCAAACATAAGCAATATTTAAAAAGCAACTGCAAATATTCCTTTGAAGTAATATATTTTAACTAAAATGTAATACATTTTTCATGATATCATAGATATTCAGAAAAGGAATTTCATATCTATGAATATGATTGCATATAAACGTATAAAAATATAAGCTAACATGCGGCTGTAATATCAATGCAAACTTCTGAGCATAATTTTCATACAATGCTCAGCTCTGTTCACTCGCCACTGTTAAAATTTCTCCTTCCGAGCCGAATGTGGTGAAACACGCTCATCGCATTTTGTTAGGTTTTGACAATTCACACGCTGGTCCGTAGTTGGACCTTCTCTGTATTTTACGTTCTCTGTCACAAGTACACAAGAATTTCGGTTAGAACTCTCAATTGGGCCTTAAGAAACTGACAGAAACTTTAAAAGAAATGGTAACGTTGTTGCAGAGAACGTATATCATAGAGAAGGTTCACAGTGCGGCATTAGCAAAATATTTCATGCTTCGCAGGGGAACTGAAAAAGATGAGCGTGTTTCACCACATTTGGAAGGGGTACTGAAAACGATGAGCGTGTTTCACGAAATGGCTACAATTAACATCAGGGGACTGAAAAATAGCAGAATTGAGCATTTTCAATGTTAATTGAGAAAAATAATGCTAATTTCAATGTTAAGAAATTTACGTTTACAGATTCGTATATTTACAATGCGCAAACGACTGTGCATATAATTTGAAGATATTCTGCCTATACAGGGTGGCTAACGAATCGTGCTACAAAATTAAACCGCAATAAATTTCTTTTTAGTCAATGCATTACATATATTTTTTTTTTTATTGTATAGAAAATTTTATTTTATTTAAACAATTAATTATTCCTCCATGCTCAACCACGCATATGCGACACCTAACTCGGGATTGCATCAATTATCTATTTAATGGACTGCTTCAGTTCAGTCAGATTTCTGGGTTTGATTTTGTACAACTCTTGCTTGACATAACCCGATAAGAAAAGACGAAGCGGTCCCAAATATTCTTATTCAAATATATATGTACCCATTATAATTGTTAATTTGTCTATATGCAACGTATGTATGTAAATATGTACACTCATTGTTTCATGCGAAATCTACGTTGCCACGGACAACCAATGGCCGAAGCTCACGTTTTTTGTTTTCTTGTCAAAGAGTCACTGTGTCGAAGAACTGACGCGACGACAAAGCGTCACAACATTGTGTTGTTGGTAGAAAATCCGAGCTGTGCCGAAAAAATATTAACGAACGGCCGCCGATTGTCACCGCTTCCCTTGCCGCTCTAACAGCTATGCCTACAAATTATTGTAAATATGTATGTTTCTGTATGAGCATGAATACATATTGACGCAGATTTTTGTAAGACACGGAAAAATATTTTAAAATTGTAAAATATTTTAAATCGACAAAAGCTTTGTTGCCAGTTTTGTCAATTTTTTCTGTGTTTTGTGGGCTTGCGTGGTTGCAACTTTTCTCTGCTAGAGGGAATATCAGAAATTTGTTCAATTTATGATTTTTAGCTTTTGCCATCGTCGCGAAAAGATGCCTGTTGGCAAACGCATGCTCGGGGAGATGAGAGTGTGTCTCTTTTTATGAATGAAGCGAGGTTGCTTGTTGAAAGTACGCCTGCGTTCATGAATGAAAATTTTGTTGTTGTGTGATTTACTATAAATTTGGGATTCGGCTATTTGCTGACTATTGACTTGTGACGATTATTGTTTTTGTAGAACAATGTTTGTAGTTTTTGCGGGTGACATATATACATACATATGTACGCATAGACATACATATGTAGGTTGGTTTGTGTATACATTATTTGTTCGGCAATGTCATTTATACATACATACATATGTATATGTGTGTACATATAAATCATGGCGCACACATATATTGTGTTGATATATGATAAAATTATGATTTGAATTTCTGAATCCGCACATTCAAATGTGCTTGTGCAGATATATGTACATATGATTATATATAAGATTATTATGATAAAAGATGTACATATGTACATATACATATATTGTAATAAATTTAATCTCTATTAGGAAAGTATATTATGTAAAAACTAAATAAAATCATTAAATTCCCAAATTGACTATATATATTTTTAATATTACATAATTTAATTAGAAAGTTATCAGTTTTGCATGTTTTCATAAAAATTCGCAAAATGATATTCATATCAATAAATATGATTTCATATACGCGTATAAAAATATAAGCCAAAAGAGTAACATGCGGCTGTAAACTCAACGCAAGTCTCTGAGCATAATTTTTATTCAATGCTCAGCTCTGTTCACTTGTCACTGTTAAAATTTCTCCTTCCTAGCCGACTGTGGTGAAACACGCTCATCGCATTTTGTTAGGTTTTGACAATTCACACGCTGGTCCGTAGTTGGACCTTCTCTATATTTTACGTTCTCTGGTTGTTGGGTAATTAACCGGTGATTTAACCGATAAAGCCATCTATCTTGCAGGCTTGCTTTCCTCTAATAAAAATTGCGTCTGCTGCGTGTCTAAGCATAATAAGATAATGACCGATTCACATGGAACTTTTGCTTCATTTTCAGTTCAGTGTACGCTTTTGTAGGAGTATGTTCACATCGAAGTGAAAGTATGTTCAATCGAATTTCCTGTCAAAGCAAAAGTGTGAAGCAAAACAAAACCTATATGTGAAGCAGCTATTAGACAGTTGATGCCCCTTAGCAGAGAACGTAAAATACAGAGAAGGTCCAACTACGGACCAGCGTGTGAATTGTAAAAACCTAACAAAATGCGATGAGCGTGTTTCACCACAGTCGGCTCGGAAGGAGAAATTTTAACAGTGGCGAGTGAACAGAGCTGAGCATTGTATGAAAATTATGCTCAGAAGTTTGCATTGATATTACAGCCGCATGTTAGCTTATATTTTTATACATTTATATGCAATCATATTCATAGATATGAAATTCCTTTTCTGAATATCTATGATATCATGAAAAATGTATTACATTTTAGTTAAAATATATTACTTCAAAGGAATATTTGCAGTTGCTTTTTAAATATTGCTTATGTTTGATATTATGAAATGCTTTCATATAAGTACATATGTATGCATATGTATATATCTGCTATGTTTTACTATATACATACATACATAAGTATATAACACACTAACACAATATCTTAAAAATCTTAATATATTTAAATAGTAATATATGCCAATCACACCTTTCATGATTTAAAGCTTACATACATACATATGTATGTACTTATGTAAGTACAATTCAAATTCAAATCAAGTTATTATCATTTATCAGTAATAGCATTTGCGCGCACTGCTCTATATGTACATACATACATATGTGCTTATGACATTTCTACACAAATAATGGATACACAAACCTACATTCATATATTCGTAAATATGTCACTCGCAAAAACTACAAACTTGTTCTACAAAAACAACAATCGTCACAAGTCAATATGTCAGCCAAATATGCGAAGCCCAAATTTATAGTAAATCACACAACAACAACATTTTCATTCATGAACGCAGGCGTACTTTTAACAAGCAACCTCGCTTCATTTATAAAAACAGACAACCTCTCATCTCCGCGAGCATGCGTTTGCCAACAAGCTTCTTTTCGCGTCGATGGCAAAAGCTAAAAATCATAAATTGAACAAATTTCTGATATTCCCTCTGAAAGGGAAAACTTGCAACCACGCAAGCCCACAAAACACAGAAAAAATTGACAAAACTGGCAACAAAGCTTTTGTCGATTTAAAATATTTTACAATTTTAAAATATTTTTCCGTGTCTCACAAAAATCTGCGTCAATATGTATGCATGCTCATATATAAACATACATATTTACGATCATTAGTGGGCAAAGCTGTTAGAGCGGCAAGGGAAGCGGTGACAATCGGCGGCCGTTCGTTAATATTTTTTCGGCACAGCTCGGATTTTCTACCAACAACACAATGTTGTGACGCTTTGTCGTCGCGTCAGTCCTTCGACACAGTGACTCTTTGACAAGAAAACAAAAAACGTGAGCTTCGGCCATTGGTTGTCCAGGGCAACGGAGATTTCGCATGAAACAATGAGTGTACATACTTACACACATATGTTGCATGTAGACAAATTAATAATTATAAAGGGTACTTCCATATTTGTTTACATGCACACATAATTATACATATATAATGTATAAGAATATTTGCGACGGCTTGGTATTTTCTTATGGGGTTATGTCAAGCAAGAGGTGTACAAAATCAAACCCAGAAATCTGACTGAACTGAAGCGGTCCATTAAATAGATAATTGAGGCAATCCCGAATTAGGTGTCGCATATGCGTGGTTGAGTATGGAAAAATAATTAATTGTTTAAATAAAATAAAATTTTCTATACAATAACAAAATTGAATGTAATGCATTGACTAAAAACAAATTTATTGCGATTTAATTTTGTAGCACGATTCGCTAGCCACCCTGTATAGGCAGAATATCTTCAAATTATATGAAAAGTCGTTTGCGCATTGTAAATATACGAATCTGTAAGCGTACATTTCTTAACTTGAAATTAGCATTATTTTTCTCAATTAACATTGAAAATGCTCAATTCTGCTATTTTTCAGCGTACATTTCTTAACATTGAAATTAGCATTATTTTTCTTAATTAACATTGAAAATGCTCAATTCTGCTATTTTTCAGTCCCCTGATGTTAATTGTGGACATTTGGTGAAACACGCTCATCGTTTTCAGTACCCCTTCCAAATGTGGTGAAACACGCTCATCTTTTTCAGTTCCCCTGCGAAACATGAAATATTTTGCTAATGGCCGCACTGTGAACCTTCTCTATGATATACGTTCTCTGTCCTTGTATTTGTTTGCAAATTCAAGACAAAGTTGCGTATTTTTCTCAGATATAAGAGGTTTTTTTTTGGAACTCTGCTTTGATAGCTATTTTCCCGTAAGTCTCTTGCTACAGTTTTACCAGAAGCTGCAGCGATGCTATCGGTTATCTTTGGGGCACTTATATTGGGATTTTTTGTCACTTCTTTGATGATTAAACTAACATCTCGCCGAGTATGCTTCCTTAGGCGCCCAGGCCTGGGCCTATTTTTCACGGATTTGTGCGTTTTATAATTTCGAATAATATTTTGCACACTTGCACAAGATAGATTAAGGATTATCCCTATATCTCGGCAAGATTTTCCATCTTGAAAAAGTTTAATTATTAAATTTTTAGCGCCACTCTATATTTGTTTTCCGTTACCCATTTTTTTGTATTTTACGTCCACTCTTAGAGAAGAAATCGCTTCTAATACCAAATAAAAATATATACATAAGTATGTTGCTAAATCATCAAATAAACGGCCCTTTTTTCGAAAGAATTTGTAAAACATATTCTTCAGTGATTGTATGTAAACTTTTGTCCCGTGTAAGTTTATGTGTCTGATGAATTAACCGTTATCTAAGCTACATTGAATGTTTTTTTGGTTTCAATGTTAGTAAACAATTTACTGAAAATAAAATTCATGCTTACATTTGCGTTAAAATACTTTTTTTGCACAAAAAGTTAAATTTTGTTGGTGTATTTAAAGTTTTGTCTTTGACGTATGTAAGTGGTGACGTTTGACTTAGTTGTTATCGATTTTTTCCATATTATAATTCACTAAAAATCGCGACATATAATAGGTGAGAAATCAACACAATGTTATTCAATTCATTCTTTTTTTTTTAATTTCTAACCCCGAGACGGCCGACGGACGCTTAACGAGACGAATGGTCAACTAACGGTTAGACCTAATAAATGCTATTATCATCTATGTATATTTAATTTCGCATTTACTTCATTGTATACAATATTCATTAATGTATGTACATATGTATATATAACCACTATAAAAGTCCTCACTTAGGTATTTCAAACAGCAGTGCTGTAAAGTCTGGCTATTTCATGTATGATTTAGTTACATTTTTTTTTATACTCAGTTGTTCTCCGTATACTTTTCTCTTGAGGATAAATAAAACTGTAATACTTAATTGTAGTATGAGAGTAGTTTAAAATATTCTAAACAAATAAAAGTATTGTCTAAGACTTTAAAAATTATATTTGGTACTAAGATTTGTAAATTTTGTATCCAATCACATTATCAAATGTAATTTCCTGAAAAAATGGACAGAAATTGCGAATTCATATGGACTTGTCGTTCTATTTATGGTATGTTGTTGCATGTAACGCTATGTATTGATAGTTTAATGTCTTAAAACAACACGAACTTATGTATACATACCCATAGCCAATAAGTCTGCGTTCACCCGACACTATTTTTTAAGTGAAGTAAAAACACAATGTATTTCTTCTTTATATCTTTAAGTTTAAAATGCAAAAACAAAAATGTATATTCTTATTTTCATTTTAGTGGTAACGACAGAGAACGTATATCATAGAGAAGGTTCACAGTGCGGCCATTAGCAAAATATTTCATGCTTCGCAGGGGAACTGAAAAAGATGAGCGTGTTTCACCACATTTGGAAGGGGTACTGAAAACGATGGGCGTGTTTCACCAAATGTCCACAATTAACATCAGGGGACTGAAAAATAGCAGAATTGAGCATTTTCAATGTTAATTGAGAAAAATAATGCTAATTTCAATGTTAAGAAATGTACGCTGAAAAATAGCAGAATTGAGCATTTTCAATGTTAATTGAGAAAAATAATGCTAATTTCAATGTTAAGAAATGTACGCTTACAGATTCGTATATTTACAATGCGCAAACGACTTTTCATATAATTTGAAGATATTCTGCCTATACAGGGTGGCTAGCGAATCGTGCTACAAAATTAAACCGCAATAAATTTCTTTTTAGTCAATGCATTACATTCAATTTTGTTATTGTATAGAAAATTTTATTTTATTTAAACAATTAATTATTTTTCCATACTCAACCACGCATATGCGACACCTAATTCGGGATTGCCTCAATTATCTATTTAATGGACCGCTTCAGTTCAGTCAGATTTCTGGGTTTGATTTTGTACACCTCTTGCTTGACATAACCCCATAAGAAAATACCAAGCCGTCGCAAATATTCTTATACATTATATATGTATAATTATGTGTGCATGTAAACAAATATGGAAGTACCCTTTATAATTATTAATTTGTCTACATGCAACATATGTGTGTAAGTATGTACACTCATTGTTTCATGCGAAATCTCCGTTGCCCTGGACAACCAATGGCCGAAGCTCACGTTTTTTGTTTTCTTGTCAAAGAGTCACTGTGTCGAAGGACTGACGCGACGACAAAGCGTCACAACATTGTGTTGTTGGTAGAAAATCCGAGCTGTGCCGAAAAAATATTAACGAACGGCCGCCGATTGTCACCGCTTCCCTTGCCGCTCTAACAGCTTTGCCCACTAATGATCGTAAATATGTATGTTTATATATGAGCATGCATACATATTGACGCAGATTTTTGTGAGACACGGAAATATATTTTAAAATTGTAAAATATTTTAAATCGACAAAAGCTTTGTTGCCAGTTTTGTCAATTTTTTCTGTGTTTTGTGGGCTAGTTTTTGGTTGCAAGTTTTCCCTTTCAGAGGGAATATCAGAAATTTGTTCAATTTATGATTTTTAGCTTTTGCCATCGTCGCGAAAAGAAGCTTGTTGGCAAACGCATGCTCGCGGAGATGAGAGGTTGTCTGTTTTTATGAATGAAGCGAGGTTGCTTGTTAAAAGTACTCCTGCGTTCATGAATGAAAATGTTGTTGTTGTGTGATTTACTATAAATTTGGGCTTCGCATATTTGGCTGACATATTGACTTGTGACGATTGTTGTTTTTGTAGAACAAGTTTGTAGTTTTTGCGAGTGACATATTTACGAATATATGAATGTATGTTTGTGTATCCATTATTTGTGTAGCAATGTCATAAGCACATATGTATGTATGTACATATAGAGCAGTGCGCGCAAATGTTATTACTGATAAATGATAATAACTTGATTTGAATTTGAATTGTACTTACATAAGTACATACATATGTATGTATGTAAGCTTTAAATCATGAAAGGTGTGATTGGCATATATTACTATTTAAATATATTAAGATTTTTAAGATATTATGTTAGTGTGTTATATACTTATGTATGTATGTATATAGTAAAACATAGCAGATATATACATATGCATACATATGTACTTATATGAAAGCATTTCATAATATCAAACATAAGCAATATTTAAAAAGCAACTGCAAATATTCCTTTGAAGTAATATATTTTAACTAAAATGTAATACATTTTTCATGATATCATAGATATTCAGAAAAGGAATTTCATATCTATGAATATGATTGCATATAAACGTATAAAAATATAAGCTAACATGCGGCTGTAATATCAATGCAAACTTCTGAGCATAATTTTCATACAATGCTCAGCTCTGTTCACTCGCCACTGTTAAAATTTCTCCTTCCGAGCCGACTGTGGTGAAACACGCTCATCGCATTTTGTTAGGTTTTGACAATTCACACGCTGGTCCGTAGTTGGACCTTCTCTGTATTTTACGTTCTCTGGTAACGAGATTTTAGTGTAAGGAGAAGTAAAGATAGGCACCATTAAGTCTGCGTTTAGCTTTAAAATTAGGTACAAAAGTATTAAAAATGATAAAGAAAAATTAAATTCAATATTTTGTTGAATAGCCGCGTTTTTTTAAAACCTCGCTCAATCGATTTGACATTGATCTTACCAACTTATCTGTTTCCTCAGCTGTAATCTGGGACCATTCTTCTTTCATAACACTTCGCAAAGCCTCTTTACTTGTTATTGTATGCTGACGAATTCTTTTTTCCAACAGATCCCATAGATGCTCAATAGGGTTGAGGTCAGGTGATTGAGGAGGCGTTTTAAGTTGTCTAGGAGCAAAAAATGCTAAATTTACTTTTATCCGAAAATATTACTTGTCTCCAGAATTCCGGCGACTTATTTATATAACTATGAACAAATTCAATGCGCTTTCGCCTGTTTACAAGTGAAATATATGGTTTCTTTTGAGCGACTCTACAATGATATCCAGCTTTTCGAAAAATTTGTCTATCAGTTTCGGCACAAATTGTATTTTTAATGGTTATATTTACGTTTTCAATAATCTTTGTGGACGTAATTCGAGGGTTAACTTTCACCATATTTATTATTTTCCGTTCTTCCCGGGCTGATAATATTTTCGGACGGCCAGATCGCGGTTTTAATGTTAAAATTCCTTTTTTTTTTTAATTGTTTACGACGCGCTGGACAGAAGAATACGTTCTTCCAATAGTTTGCACAATTTTTCTGAAACTCTCGCCATCTTTTCGCAACTTAATGATAATTTTTCTTTCCGTAAGGCTAATTTCTTTTCTTTTGGTTTCCATTTTTTTAAAATATTATTAAAACGCGTCACGAGCTCTTTAAACGACTAATTATAATAAAACACAATAGAATCTACGCAAAAAGAACGAACAAATTCATGAGAAGTAACGGCATTTCCAATTCAAGCTAACTGAACGCAGACTTAATGGTGCCAATGTTTACTTGTTCTTACACTAAAATTCCGTTATCACAAAAATGAAAATGGAAATATACATTTTTGTTTTTGCATTTTGAACTTAAGAATATAAAAAAGAACTTCACTTAAAAAAATGTGTCGGGTGACCGTAGACTTTATTGGCTATGTGTATGTAAAAAGTCGTCCAATCTAAAAAATTTCTTCAGATATTGAAGCGTTGCCTTGGACAATAATTCATGCAAAATTGCATGAAGATATCCCGCCAAAAAAAGTTTTTCTTACGAAGGTTTGATTTTTATTCGTCAGTTCATTGGCAGCTATATGCTGTAAAATATTGGTCCGAGATCGGCGGTTTCAACAAATGAGTTTCTTTGGGAAAAATACACGTAAGCAAAGTTTCGAATAGATATCTGAAAAACTAAGGGACTAGTTCGCGCATAACATACAAACAGACACACGGACAGACCGACATAGCTAAATCGACTCAGCTCGTCACCCTGATCCCTGATATATGGTATATATTTTATAGAGTTTCCGACGTGTTACAATATAAAATATAACATAATAATATAAGTATAAGTATAAAAATAAACAGAAGTTAAAAACAATATAATCAAATTCTTGACAAACTGTATATAATATATCATATTACGTAAAGCAGGCAATGTTTCGAAGCAATTATGGTTATTTTTGAGGCAGGACTGTCATCATACGTACTTTTTACCGCTTATGAATATCATTACAAAACGGAGCAATGGGTTCTGGCAATCTTTAACCCTTAATAACCTAAAGTTTCAATTTTGATGCCAATCTTTTAAACCGAATGTTCACATTACTATTAGTTTTTTTTTATATATGTATATAATATATCATACTACGTAAAGCAGGCAATGTTTCGAAGCAATTATGGTTATTTTTGAGGCAGGACTGTCATCATACGTACTTTTTACCGCTTATGAATATCATTAAAAAACGGAGCAATGGGTTCTGGCAATCTTTAACCCTTAATAACCTAGAGTTTCAATTTTGGTACCAATTTTTTTAAACCGAATGTTCACATTACTATTAGTTTTTTTTTATAGGTTGGCTGTATAATATTCTTTCCAACGAAACTAAAAAAAATCTAATGTCATTATTGTTTTATTTTATCTATGACATATTTGTAAGTATCAATTTTGATACTTCAGGCATTCTGCCCTACATAAAACCTACCTTCTAATTCTTTAGCTAATAGAACTTTTTGAACTTCCGATTCATTACTTTTCTGCGTAGCTTGGTGTTGGGATTACTTTTATTTTTATTTTATTATAGAAATTTATCAAAAATGCGACCAGAAGAGATTGAGAGCATATTAAATATTGATTTCTTTATGGTGTTAATGCCTAAAGTATCAAAATTGATACCTGCTTTTTTTCTAAATAAATATGTAAAATAAATATTGTGATTTTTTTAGCTATTTTTCTCTTCATCTAGACCCTTAAGCAAACACAGTAATATTAAAAATAAATCACTTTCGTAAATCAGGCTACCAAGGGTTAAACATTTATCATTAAATTACCAATTGAAAAAACTCAATAAAAACTAGTAGCCGTTCTAAAGCTGTCGTTTTGTTTTCCTTGAAATAGTTAATTTGTTATCCACAGCTCTTACCTGCATGTACATATGTGCAAAAAAGAAAGTGGAAAAGTATGTATTACTTATTAGGTAACAATTACAGTTAAACAGAGTTTACTGACATCGCAGTAGTTTTGTTTTATTGATGTCCAAGATACCCTAGTAAAATAGCTACATATGTATATGTGCAGCAATTGTCTTGGTTAGTTCTTGTATTTGCATTTACCGCAAATTTTTTTGAGTACGCAGTTTATTTCGATGGTATTTTGTGTTCATTCGCAATGATTTATTTTTGATCACTCACTTAATCTAAAGCTCCGTTAGCCAAGACAAACGCGAACGGTCATATATTTCATAGAAAATAGCTACACATATGTACGATATGTAAGTATGTGCAATTAGTTATAATTGTTTCCTGAGTGTCAACAGACAGCGCCAATACACTTTTAACAAAATTGACTCTTATTGAAAATAAAAGCGTAAGAAATATAATTAGGTATAAATTAACAGCAATTTATGAAAAATTTATATTTTAAGCTTAGAATGCCTCGTGGAACGGAACTCTCAAGTGAAGAACAGGAAAAACAAAACCATGTATGAAAGTGGGACTAAGATTGAACAAATTGCTACTGCAACAAACCGCCACAGAAATACAATCACTAACTTTTTAAAAGATTTAGAGAAATACATAATTTGTAAACGTAGGGGTACTATACAGGGGTACTATACAATAAGCGACCGCAAAACACGGCACATAAGACAACTTGCCACTGAGGACATGATGAGTTGCAAATTTTTGAAAAAACGAATTCAATTCTATTATTTATGGCGAGGAAAAAAAATTCAAATGGAGGGATACCCGCTATCTTTGGCAGACTTGCGACAAGCGAAACCATGGCGGGGGATCCCTGATGGTGTGGCTGCTTTTAGTGCTAAAGGAAAGATATATGCTTTGTATTGTACCTACTCGTTCCCCCTGCGGGTAGGGGTAAGAATTTACCCGCGGTAAGGCATGCCTGTCGTAAGAGGCGACCAAAAGCCAATATGCACTATGACTGTTATTATGTAGCTTGCTCAGTAATATCAGCATAGTATGTCAGAAATAATGCTATAATACTCAGCTTGAACTGATATTATAGACTTTAAATGAAAAAGAAAATAAAAAGACATTTTAAGTTCAAGCGACAATTGTTACCAGTCATTGAGTAATGGGTTGCTCAACTGGCAGTAGTTTCGGCTACACAGTTTTACCGGAGACTTTCTGGTACCACGGGGAGCAGAAAGCCCTTGGACTTTAGTCCAATCTGCTCATTGGGTTATGGCCCCTTTGGGGAGATTCGTGGTGGCTGCGGTTGAAACCTAAATGCATGAAGAACTAAAAATTCAGCCTAACTGTTTTTTCAGTTCTAAAATAAAGTTGCAACAAGCAACTGGGTTCCGTACCCGAAAACGGTAGAGGTTTTAGGTCGGCCTCGAATCATACCAAGATGGTAGTGTGTGCCCAGACACACTACCACTGGTATCCAAATAAATACTTGCAAATAGCTCGTATTGTTTGGAACGCTTATCAACGCATTGTATTGATACGCTGTGTTTTGGAACACCGTGAGGTAAGGCCGTCGCCGGCAGGTACTCACGTAAATCAACAACGAAAGTTGTACCTACTCGTATGAATACGGAAAAAAATGTAGAGCTATGGAAAGTGAGCTTATCCTGTTCGCCGAAGGACTTTATGGCGAAAACTGAATATTTCATCAGGACAACGCCCCAACACATGTAGCAAAGTACACTAGTAAAAATGCGCTTTTGCACATACATATAAGTATGTACATAGCTATTTTCTATTGACAAAACTATTGAAATATAATTTCTTATAAATTTAATATTTCTGTAATATATATGTATTTATGTTCTTCGATATATTACTTATAAACATGTAATTTTAAAAAGTATATCATAAATAAAAAAACAATGTTTTGAGAAATAACATTTAAAAAAACACATTGCACATGTACTTATTTTACTAGGTTATATTTCAACGATTGCAAATAACCTTATAAGAACTTAGGAGCGTTGGAGTATGGATTATTTAATCTCTAAACACACGTACCATTAAGATGATGAAATTATCCAAACCGGAAACAAATAATCGTTCTCTGTTTGACTTTATTTAGATATTATGATTCTTGGAAACACTTCACTACCTACCAAATTAAATTTGGACTCGCCGCTTGCAAAAAGAGTTATATTATCCTTTCTGTACTGCATTCTTTTTTTTGATATTTCTGTGGAACCTTTAATAACATACTTTACCATAAGTAAACTGTTTTATTGAGATAGATACGAAAAGGATTTTCGATCGAAAATTTTCATAAGCATGTTTAGCCCTTTTGTTTATTTGGTTTGTATGACCATTTATTTATTTGGTTTTCATAAGTGTGCTTTTACACGGGGACTCAAAAGAGTCTCATTTTTTTCAAACTTTCTTTTGGTGTCGCTCTGTGCATTCACACGGTCAAAAAGAGTCCAGCAACTCGAGTCTAGTTTTTCTGCATTCCTTTTCACAAAATTTTCGTAAATATTTGTGCGGTTCGACTGCGCAACACTTAGAGCGTGTTGCATATTTCATTTGTATGCTAGGATGGTGGTCCCACATTTTGCTTGCAATGAATTACCATGAATATGGTAGAACAATATGCATAATACAAGTACCTACCCGCTAAATAGTTTCAAAGAAATACTAAAGACGGGAATTCCCTAATCCACAAGAATGTATTGAATATCCGCTACTAATATTTTCAAGGCAAAATTTATAATAGGAATTTCCTAATCTTTAAGTATTAAAAACTCATAATTTCTTTACTCCGTATTAAAAATTCATAATTTCCTTACTCCATAATCTATATCTTAATTTTCTCCTTATTTACAATTTGTCATAGTATTTCTATTATTCTATGCATACATATTTGCATATTACATACAAAAATAGATAACAGAACTCAAATTTGCGATCGAATTCATTTGAAACCGAGCGCTCTTGCAACTATTCAAAGGATTTGAAAGTGAAAAGGAATGCTGAAAAGGGTAGCAGCGAGCTGTTACGAACAAGAACACAAAGCGTGCCACCCGAACACGAGTGGCCGTTCCCACGACAGTCGGGTCTACGTAACCGGAACGGACCCGGATTTATTCCGGCCAAGGACTGTCAACTCGGCAGAATTCTGTCGCTACAACAACAACAACAACAACACGAGTGGCACGGTCCCTTCGTCTTTCCTCGTCGTCCCCTCGCCCACAATAAACTATTATGAGACTCTTTTGAATCCCAATGTGAAACGGCATATTATTGAAAATGCATTATTGCCAACAGGACAATTGTCGGAGCAGGCAGCCAAGGCACAAAATAAGCATTTTCGGTTCTATCGGGAAATTATGCTACGGAGCATTGCAACCTTGATATTTACAATAGACTATTTTTGAGTTCAAATCTACTATTAAACAGGATTAGACAAACAAAATAAAACGTTGAAGTAAGATCATTATGTGTAGAAACAATAAATATGCCACTACCAGCTGATCCAAACGCAGAATCTAATATATCAGAGACAGAAAGTGATGAATAAATAAATAATTTTTTGTTATACTTGCTTTGGCCTATACCTGATGGGTAAGGCGTTAACTATTTGTACTACATTACATATTATTTTGAAATACATATAATAAAAACGTTATAACTACTTATTTAATAAAAAATATGGTAAAATTCTTAATTTTTGTTAAATTGTTTGCGTTTTTGTTCAATAAAACATGCTCATTATTCAAATAACAATACTGAAATGTAATGTAATAATATAGCCAAAAAAAGCAAAGGAAACACCATTCTGCTTATTTTTGATAAGGCCCGCAAAAATGGCGTTATCTTATCATTGTTATCTCATTGCACATATAAAATGCAACCTTAGCTTTATCTAAAGCTTTTACAAGTCCTCTTAAAACCTATTACAATGATGTGAAGACGATTTATGCAAGAACAAGGCCGAAAAGTGACTCAATTTGATGTTATTGAGCTGTTTTCAAAAACCAATCTTAAGGTACAAACACAGATAGCAATAAACGGCTTCAAATACACTGCTATTTATCCATTTAAGAAAAACATATTCCAAGAAAGTGATTTCATGGCTCAAAACCAAGAAAATTAGGTAGAAGATGCGCAATTAAAAGGAGAAAGCAGTTTAGATGCAGCAATCGCCAGTACAATGAAATCAACCATGAAAAATTGTGTCACACCCTGAGATATCTCACTACCACCTAAGTAGAAAAAACTACCAGCTTCAGAGGCAAACGATCAGTACCAATGGTATTAACAATATCGTATTATAAAGCATCTTTGAAAGAAAGCATAAAAAATGTTGAAAAGCGTAAAAAGAGAATCGAGAGAAGAGAGCGAATCAATTCGGATTAAGAATTTTGGGCAGAAGCGCCACCAAGTAAGCACACCACGCGCACTTTTTACAACAAATCCTTTGAAGCAGATGAGGAAGACAGCACGTGGGTACCATGTTTAGAATGCGACTTATTTTGGGCATATAGCAAAATGCCTGTCTTAAAAGTTAAGCAATCAGGGGTGTTGCAGAATCTGATAGTTGTCGGAATCAGAATTGAAACCGATAAGAAAATCTAGTAGGTGTCATGAATTCAGATATTATTGGTTTGACGTTCGAAACAGAAATTGTATCGGTTTTGGGTGTCTCGCAAACCAATTTTATCGGTTTTGTTATCAGAAACAAAGCAAGAGGATTTTTGCTGACAGATTTGAAATGTAAGTTAAGAAAATAATTTATATTATTGTTAAGATTTAATTTATCGTTATTTCTATAGGGGAAAACATAACCATAAAACAAAAAATGTAATAATTATCGAGTTTATGAAAAAAATCAAGATATTTTAAGAGAATTTACAAAACGTAACAAACGTAATATAACACCCAAATGCGTCTTTATTCAGTCGATAATGTGATATAAATCTGTAAAGTAAGCATGTATACAAACATACAAGTAAATGCAAGCCAAATTTCACATGCGACTCCCCTGGTGCATCAAGTGGATTACTGTGATCTTTCCTTTTCCTTTTATTTTTTTCTTGGTTTTTTTTTTTTAAATAAAATAAAAGCTAAAATAGCGGAACTCATTGTTAACTTTAGTAGACTTCATTCAGCATTTCAAATTTATAAACCACTTCCTAATTTATTAATTTGCAAATTTTGTGACATTAGTAAACAGCTGATTCGAATATTGGTTTTGCATATGTTCGAAAAGACGCAAACCCAATCAGATTCTGTGACACCATTCAAAATCAGAATTGGTTTGCAATTCTGACAACTACGCAAATCTGTCTTGGATTCCACAACACACCTGAATATTTGTATGCACGTCCTGTCAATTACTATAAAATTACAAACTTGTAACCTTTTTTGAATCCATGTACTTTCTTTAATCACTAAGATTATTGGGCCTACCCCCTGTTCCCGAAATTTGTTTTGAACTTTTGTGCATATTTTTTTTTTAATTTCCGTAACTCACTCATCAACTTATAGATTTCGACAATTACTCTCGACTTTACGTTTTCAATGATTTCGAAATTAGCGCCATCTATTAGCCACGGAACGTATTTTATCGAGTCGGTAAGCGAGTTCAATTTCATCGAAAATTTTGTTTCGATACGGCTCCAATGATTTGAACTATTTTGTTCCGATCGAATCAGCAATATTTTCGATCAAACGGATTCAATATTTAGACCCAAGATGTCTTATCCAATATTTAATAAGAACAGAATTTTAATGATTTAATAACGTTATATTTATTATTTATTTTTGAGTCAACTGATTTCTACCGCCTATTTATTTACTCTTTTTAAATCTTGATAACATTTAACACTTGAGCTGTAGGCCTCATAATCCATGTTTGACACAAATATAATATTAGCATTTTTCGATATATAAAATATAGATGAAGAAATGTATGGTTTTCTGCATAGCTATCGGTGTAATTTGCTTAAGTGCAGAAGAACTATGGCCAAAGCGTTATATTATTATGTAATCTTCAGAATATTAAATCTCTATTGTTTTATTATAAATGTACTCCAATTGTAATATTCAGCATTAAAACGTTTCTTGAAATCACTTTATGAATAAATATAAATCTAACAATTTTTATTTAAAAATAACTAAGCTCAATCAAACAATAATTAACACTAAGGCTAATGGGTTTTCATTCTGGTAAAAAAAAAACATGCCATTTGGGCATTACTGAGATGCAAAATAAACACGACGTTTTAGAGGAATAACTGAACAATTACTTATACATTACAGTTTAGCGTACTTATATTTACTTAAACGGTCTAAAATATTACTTTATATTATTTTACCTTGTTACATATTCAATTATTAATAATAATTTGGGTTATAATATACAGGAGACATTTTGATGCAATTTCATTCTGGACAGGATGCAACATACCCAATTAAATAAATAAATCGATAAAAAGGCAGTCAATATTTCAAATCTCAAATGCTTTATACATAAGTAAGAAAAAATAGCGGTTAAAATTATATATTCCTTTTTTAATGTGTTTAATATTTTTTCCAGTTATTCTCATTTTCATCAAAATGCCTTTCAGGAAATTATAGCAAAAGTAGCTGTAGCTGCTTTTTTAGTTCTCTCTAGGTTTGGTAAAAAAATATACGTATGTTTAAAACATATGCTATTTATGCTTCGATAAGAGACCTAAAAATTTATTATTTATAATATAAATAATGTTTTAATATGCAATTATATGTACAAGAGTTTATTTCAAACTTTTTATCCGGCAGAATTAAGACGAGCCTTCTATTGCTTGCTATGTTCGTAGATATATATATATCGAAACATTTTTGGCAATTTTTAATGTCTTCCTTATTTACAACAGATTTATTCACTTGAAACAAATGACTATTGCGTAAAACACAACGTGTCGCATGATGCTTTAATGACACCTTTACAACTCCTATTAGTAATTTATTTTATAACCTATTCGCATGATAACTTACCTAATGAAATACATTTACCATTTCTAAACTTTTTATAGCGATGTTTTGTTCATTTAAATATTTAAAAATAATTAGATGATAATGGTGGCTTCTCTATTAACAGTTTTTACAAAAACTTTCCACTCCTTTGAATCAGTCTCGCAACTCAACCCATTTAGCTAGATTTCTAGCTTCAAGTTCCCTGTTTATGAAAATAATATTCTGAAATGAAAGAAATAATATTTCAATCTTAATAATATTAAACAGGTTAATATGAATAAAACTGTATATTTTATATATAATATTATAGTTGGAATCGGAGCTCAGATATTCATTTACACGAGCTGACTTTTTTTTATACTTGGGTTTAATCATTTAATGACTTCTCCTAATTTTAATAGACAATACAATATATAAATTAACTTAATTTCTTTTCACAATAATGAACAAAATAACAATATACTTACACCTGGACCTAAGTAAGCATACAAGTAAATTTCCGGTATATTCTGGCTATTGTACCCCGCTACCTGTGCTTGTAATACTATGCCTCTTGTTAGCTGACACAATACATCTACAGCTTCTGATGACCACATGGAGTCTAGACAAAAAATAGTGCGATACACATTATTTAAAATCATAATATAAATAAAAATGTATATAAACACTCGGCAAACAAAACCCCACGCACTTTACAGAGTGGCTATATATAGCGCAAAACTTAGGTTCATGTTATCTTAAGGTAGACAGTTTTTTTTGAAAATCAACCCGTTTTATTCACTTCATGTTTAAAACATTTTTATATAATAAACTTATAGTTTAACACTTGTTTTAGTGAAAAATGCAAGCATACACATATAACAAGCCACAGAACTAAAATTTGTTATGAATAATAACATAAACAAGTTAGTTAAACAACATATATTACGTTTTTTATGTTCTGTATGTCACAATGAAATACATAAAAAAGCAAAAAAAAAAAAAACAAAAAAATCTTAGTATTTTGTGAAGCACCCCCTCCTTCTTCCTTCCTCTTTCCACACAACTTCAATTATTTTTTTTTAATTTTTTTTAGACTTTTTGGACACTTTTCTCTTATCCTTTTGCCCATTGCAAGGAGTTCTCGATTGGATTGAGATCTAGACTGTTACCTGGGCACGTGAAAGATTTAATTCCATAAAAATATTTTTGATTTGTAAGTGTTTGTAATGAATTATTTAAAAATCTATTTCAATGTTTTATGCTTTAGCTACCGTTTTGGCTCTATGGCAAGGGTATGAATCATTCTGAAAATAAACTTTTTAAGTGTGTTCGAACAGCTGTTCAATAGTTGGCAAAACGGATTCTTTCAAAATTTCAATACACTTTTCGGCATTCACAGATTCTTTAAGTATAATAACCTGCCCAACACCACACTTGGTAATAGCCCCTATATCATTAAATAAGGCGAATGCTTTACGGTGGGTAAAACACAGTTTTTTTTCACTTTTACGATTTAAAGAATTAAAATTCGTATAATTTTTAATAACATTGCGCACACTCCAATCACTTATGTACTGTTAGCGTCAAAAGAAAGTGTACACCATTTTCTCATACATTTCAGTCTTTATCTCAGTATAAAAATATGTAAAAATTTTCAAATAAATTATCGTTTATGAATGATTAAATATTGTTCTTACAAAAAATTAACAGCAATCCAAAAAAAATCCATAAATACAAAAACAATACGAACAAAATCAAATATTCTCAGTATTTCACGCGTCAAAACAAAGTGTACAGTTACGGTAATAGGCCTCGCATACTTATTTTACGCAAAAAAATATATCGTTATCCATAGTTCTTTCTTTGTAATTGCTTCATTCTAATATTATTTAGTATCCTTGTGTAGATAGAATTTTATTTGCGTTTAGAAATTTGCCAAGAGGACATCAATTTGACAATGGGTAAGCAAACTTCATTGAATGTAAGAAAATTAGTGATCTATTTTAGGAAAGACGGAAAATTTTTCCGCGAAATTGCTTCGATAATTGGAAGAAGCCATAACACAGTGAAAAAAATTATTGATAAGCAAAAAAAGTTTGGAGAATTAGAAGATCCGACACGTTCGGGTAGGCCAAAGCGGCTCAGTGATACAGAAATGCGATCAGTTGTGAGAGCTAAAGATAGATCCAACTGTCAGTGCCGTAAAATTGTCTGAGGAAATGTCCAGAATATCCGGACTGAACGTAAATGCCAGCACGATCAGGCAAGCGTTGCATGCCAATGGTCTCTATGGCCGGGTACCGAGGAAAAACCCACACATCTCTACACAGAAACAAAAGCGACGATTGCAATTTCCGGAAAAATATAAAAATAAGGACAAATCGTTCTGGAATAACGTAATTTTTTTTTGACGAAAGCACGTTCGAAGGTTTCAGGAAGAAAAAAAATACTAAAATTTGGAGAAACAAAAATCAAGAGTTTGAACAGAAAAATATTATATCCACTGTATAGCATGGTGGGGGTTCGGTGATGGTTTGGGGGTGTATGGCGGCAAGTGGAGTGTAAAGGCTGGTGCTGATTGATAGCACAATGAACTAAATAAATTATCTAAACATTTTAAAAGAAAATTTGCTCCCCAGTATTGAAAAATTGGGCTTAGATCAATCCTGGATCTTCCAACAGGATAACGATCCTAAGCATACGGCAAGAATAATAAAGGAATGGTTGCTTTACCGTACACCAAAACAGCTGGATAGTCCCCCACAATCACCGGACCTAAACCCCATTGAGCATCTGTGGGAACATTTGGACCGGAAAGTAAGAAAAAGGAGCATAACCAGTAAAAATTCTCTGAAGGACATTTTACAAGAGGAGTGGTCCAAAATTTCCCCGGAAGTAGTGTCCAACTAAGTGGAATCAATGCCAAGGAGGTTGGAAACAGTTATTCATGCAAAGGGAAGACAAACAAAGTATTAGCTTTTGAATTTTGAAAATTTTCTTAAACTGTACACTTTGTTTTGACGCGTGAAATATTGAATATATTTGGTTTTGTATGTGTTGTTTTGTACTTGTGGATTTTATTTTGGATTGCTGTTAAGTTTTTGTAAGAACAATATTCAATAATTTATAAATGATAATTGATTTGAAAAAAATTTAATATTTTTATATTGAAATAAAGAGTGAAATGTATGAGAAAAAGGTGTACACTTTCTTTTGACGCTGACAGTATATTTTACGGACTGTTTATCGCTTGGATAATTTATTTTTATATAAAGTATTGATTTCTACTTTCTTTTCTATTGACAACAGCATGTTCAACTTTGCTTATTTTGACAACTGACCCACAAGAAAATACCGCAAGTACTTAAATAAACACGTGCATAAACTAAAAATTTCTGAAATAACGGTAAACTAATGTAGTCACATAACAAAAAAGTCAAACAAAACATATATCATATTTTGAGCGAATAGTGACAGTTTAAAAATGGAATGTTAGAAAACTTTCGACTGCGTGGGTTTTTTTCTTTGAGTGTATACTTTTTAACTTATTTACATACCGATCGGCTCCACGTTAGACAAAACACATTCAGTGGCTTGGAATGGTACAGTCATAAAGTCTGATCTTATTTGCCTTAATTCATTGAAATGTACATTCATATAGCCTCCAAAGTCCAAAAATTTAACTACACAACGCTGCTTATCCTCAACGTCTTGTTCGACTATTTGAACTCTATACCAAATTCCTTTAACTGGAAGTACACAAACAGCATTGATTTCGATACCAGGCAACAATGGTGCTTCACTCGAAGTGTAGCTGTCATATAAACACTTTTGAAGAACTGTTAGAGAAGGGTGTGAGGGATGTAAAGGATGTTGTACGAACATGTGTGCGCCATTCACTACAGCAGTGACAATTACATCGTTATTAATGTTTTCGATGAGATTAAGCTGTAGGAAAAATAGGAGAAATAGTCAATTTGGTGATAATACAAGTATATAAAAATACAAAACATATTGCATAATTACACATTTACCTGTAAATTAAGTAAACTGTCGGCAGATAAAGGAACTACAGTTTGGGGAGATGCAGATTGTATTTTATTCATAGTAAAATTAGGAAAACGTTTTGTAGGTAGGCGTTGTCTTATCATTGCCAAAGCAGCTTCTATTTCACTCTCAGACCCCTCAATAATGCAAATGCAAACCAATTTTCCGGCATAATTTGTCTTGCGTATTAGTACATTCGCTGAAGTTTTTACTTTGATATGGTTTATAAAAAAATGTTTTCTGCCATACAAGTGTCCTATAAAACTATTTGGCAAAAAGAATTCGTATGTGGATTTGGCACGATTTGCTTCGGATCGGGGTAAACTTGAACCTTTTCCTGAATCGCCAGATTGGACGCTACATAAACTCAATGATGGACTGGCAGCATCTACATTACGTTTTCCATTTTCCGTAATATCAACATCTTGACAAGGGATGTTCATTACGGTCTCTTTGTTAAAATTTTGCTCAAGAATTGGACTCTGTTCAATTGGTTTGTGTGTGGTATTGCAGGACGATTGAGTTGGATGTCCTTGTTGATTTCCTGTGTCACTTTTAATTTTTACATTTTCTATAAGATCTAAATTATTATTTTCTTCACATCCTTTGGTATACTTATTTTCAAGAAAAGAATTTTCAGGTGAGATTTTTGGTGTGCGAGTAGCTCTTATTATAACAGGTGCATCCCTTTTACAATTCACATTTCGCGAATAAAAGGCGATACGATTATCCACCGAATCTGGCAAATCAACTGGTGATGATAAGTTTTCAAAGTCTTCATCGATGGAGCGAAGTACTTTATTTTCAGCGCTTTGTATTTTGTTTTTAAGAACCTCAGAATCGACCTGTTGTTGTTTAACAGGCGAACCTCTACAATTCTGAACAATTTTGATTGGAGCTGATTTACCAAAAAGTCTACCGGTTGGACTCTCTTCACCTTCATTTTTATAATTTATATTTACTGAATCACTTGGTAAGGGGTTTGACTTGTTTTGCATAAAATTTCCATTTATTTGGTGCTTTGTAGATTCTTTTGATTTATGTGTATTTAAGTTTTCTTGCTCTTTTTCAGTTGTGTCTCCATTTGAACGACTTTTATTGCGAAGTCGATACCAATAAACACCGAGGATAAATACTACTCCAGGCAATGACAAATATAATAGGGGACGACCAGATACCATTTTCGTTGAATATTGAAAACTATTAAAAGAAAAAAAAGTCATTAAAAATGGGGTGATATTAAATTTTTAATTCAAAAATTTATATGCATGTGTTTTATGCTAATGGAAAATGACACGTTGTTATATCCTAGCTATGAAGTTTTGCTTAAAAAATTAACAATTAAATTTAAAAAGAAATAAACGGAAAAAAGTATATAGTTATAATCATAACATATTTAATGATTTTCATTTATAAAGACTAGAAAACAAAAATTAAACTTTGTAATTTTTTCACTTTTTTATAATAGTATTAACAATTTGAAAATGATACAATATTGCCAAGCTTAAATGGTTAATAAATGATTTTCCAAACTACTTAATAAAATCAAAAAAGAATTTCATAAAACATATAATCAAACTTTGACTGTAATTAAAATAATAGACTTAAGCAGCAAAAGACCCTGGCGAATTTATCACTATCATATCAACTTGTTATAATATATATACATAAACTTTAAAATCCCTATTTCGGTTTGTGTTTGTAAAAACAATAATTAATAACATTGAAACATTCATAAATTAAATAGTTTAGTTACGCCGTGAATTAACTGGATATAAGGTAGTAAAAATCTTTACTTACCTCTATAAGTTTTCAAAAATATTAAAAAGAATTTTATACTATCGATTTACTACTATTATTTAGTAACTAATTTTAAATCTCTATTTTTCAAAATTATTATTTCGTATTGTCGATATTTAATTCGTAAACATATTAGTCTTCTGCAAATTTTGCAAAAACACTCACAGCTACTAGTACAATCAACTGGTTGCACAATGACGATATTTTTGAAAATTTTATTGCCATGATTTATATAAAATCCCGCGTCTTTTATAAATGTAATTACTTCTCTTTAACATCTTAGAATAATATGTTCTAATACACTTAAATACCAATACGATTCCACTTTTTTATACAATTGTTTTCTTTACCAAAAAAAATTTAGTTCCTACTCAGAGAAACGTATTTTTAGATTATGCCTTCAATGAGATGCCAACGAAAACATATTACCATATGTACTCAGTAAATATTAAAAGTTGTATGTATGTAAATGTGCATATGTAACACTTCGAATCTTATGAATGTTAACAAAAGTTATTATCAAATATTATAAATATAACTTTATTTTTTATTGAGATATATACATTGACTTTCAAAATGCAAATTGGACATACGATTGAATGATATCAATGCATCACATTATATTTTAATAATTTCAAAAACTGCATTTTTTGATACATTTCCAATTAAAATGTTTGTGTGCAAGTAAACCAGAACCCTACAAAAATCAAACACTAAATGAAATACATAAAAACTTAGCAATGTTATCTATTAGAATAGTTTCTTGGCAACACTCTTCTCTTGTTCGCATAAGCTTATTCTCGTCTACAAAGAACAACCACATATTGCACAACCTAAATATAATTAAAGAAATTAGGAAGTAATATATCCCTTACCTTTAAAAAAAAAAATTATATCCCCGTTTTTTAACGGATAGTATAGGGATAGAAAGATAATCGAGTTTCAAAAATATTCTATAATATATGTAGTAAATAAAAAGATAATAATGAATTAACAAGCGCAAAAAATCGGAATAGACCATACATTAATTTATGTAATAAGGCTACCAAATTCTTATACAATAATATACATATAAGAGTTATCGAAGACATCATATACAACATATACTTGTACATATGTGATAAAGAAGCGTATGTCATTTTTACTCTCACATATAATAATTTATTTCGGAAAATTAAATATTTCATTGATTTTATAGATTTCAAAAGATTATACATTTTCGTATATAGTATGATTTTGTAATGGGCAATTATACTTATATAGATGCGGAACAATAGTTAACTATAGATTAAAAGATATCTTAAATTATTATCCAATTTTGATTTATTTTAATATATCACAAAATTGTGGATTTATATGCTTCTGTCGAACATTCGTGTTGTCGTATAGTAACACTTCGAAGAAATGTCATGCCACGACCCGTAATTCAATTTGGAGATTTTGAGATACCCAGCGTAAATTTATCCAGGAAGTAATATTTGCTAATTTTTTATATAAAGGTAAATGTACCAATGACCAAAAAAAACTCTTTATAATGCCACATGGCGGAGCGACAAAAACATTACCTAGATAGGAACTAGGCAATAAAAAGAACTCTATATCATTCGCCATTAAATGACTTTTTACAACAAACTTTCGTATTGCGGTAAATGCTATAATTTCTTATTAATAATTAAGATTAAAATTGAACAATTAGCAATATCTAAACCGCTCAATTTAGTTCTTAGATTGTACGATGTGCGCGCAGCTCAAGAGGAGAGATGTATTGCTACTTGATAATAGTCAGTTTTGAGTAATTTAATTCAATGGCCACAAACTAAAAATATCCATATAATTATACAACGACGAAAGAACCGATTCATTCGTAACATAAAAAAAAAAATAGAAGACATTCTCTTGATGCAAAGAGATAAAATGTTTGATTGTTTTACTAATTTCATTCAAGAAATAAACAGATATACAGATTTAAAACTTTAATTAATGTTTTTCTCCGGGTAAATTTCTATCAATGCTCACATGAAGTATTTCGTCACCCCGACCTCTGTTTACAACCTTAAGATATACTTTTTAACGCCTGCTTATTGTAATTGTTCTTCTTTCCAGACCAAGTAGTATTGATTATATTGCACAAGATTTTTTGACTTTCTAATATTTACAAATTTTTTGTAAATAGTATTGATTACAAAAAGATATATGTTTACAGAATGGTTGTGTTCGGATTCACCAAGAATACTAGGTTATGTTATATTCTGCTCTCGACACTCTTACCTTATTAAACACAATACAAAACAAATATATATATAGCTTTCAAAGCTTTTATAATGCTTTAAATAAACCACTTTTGATATATATTTTATCCTTTGTATAATTTTCTTTAATCTTTATTAAAAAAATTGCGAATTTAAACACGTGTCGAGCGTATTTTCTTTCATACACACAATAACAATATGGCCGGCGTACAAAATTTCCAATACATATTTCGAAAAATGCTGCCACCTCGCCCAATTGGAAATTAAGTAATAGTTTCATATCTCAAAGAAAATGCTTTGTTATAACACTAATATATATATGTATTATTTTGTTTGTATCAATAAAAAAATTAAATATTATATTTGTTAAATGATATAAACGTAAAAAATATACAATATTAAAGGATTTAATAAAATGATTGGATGACAGGGTTCAGCTTAAAACCCTGATTGAAAAAATCAACTTTCCGCTCACGGATTTGTAACCTTCGCGTCAAAAAAGAAGATGATTTAAAAATAAAAATATTAATTTTCGAGGCCTCCTTCGTTAGGGGCCTAAACTATACATTTATCAAATGTAATTTTACAATACTAATCAATCACGAAAAACAATGGGTTATGACAGTCCATACAAAAGTTCAAACACATATTGAATATACATATCCTCCATTATAATAATTGTTTAAAACATATTTTATTGAAAACAACCCTGAAAACGAACTATCGGTTTAATCAAATCGGGAGTTTCGGTAGACGTGACTAACTGGGATATTTGCTATTCTCTAACCCGAACGTTGCACGATCAAGAAATTGCTTTTATGTTGCAATACACTCACACTTTTCTACTACCCCACTCTCACTTTTCGAACTTGAAAGCCGTCTTGATATCAATTTTCTCATTCCAGTCACAAATCGAATTGAATAGAATTTAATTGAGGCTTGTACCGCGACTTTAGGTCTATTGTGCCCTCTCCTCGATCAGATATTTTGACAATAGTTTAACACTTTGATTAATCATAGAAACTTGCTGGGCGCTGTTGAGGTGATATGACCCATATCCACTTATATGAATCCAAAGGTATTGATATAAAGACGGCTTTCAAGTTCGAAAAGTGAGAACGTGGTATTAAAATAGTGTGAGTGTAGCAATTTCATGATTGTGTAGTTGAACAATAATAATGAATATTTCGTTATACTCATGGATTGATATCAAAATATAAGTATATCAATCCATTATATTATAAATTGCATGCAAAATTTTCAAGAATTTTAAGTGGTTTCCATGACAACGGCATCTTGAAACTATTATTGATTATCAAGTTGTTTGCAGCTACTGTCAATTTAAATGATTTTGACAAGTACATCAACTTGAAAGCAAGTGCTTGATCTTGTAACTGCATAATAAAACTTTTGTTGACTGGTTGCCAGTCCTGTTGTTCGAGTTCTAGGTTCCATATATTCAAAGTGTTTTTGGAATTACGCAGCATCTCCACAGGCAATGTACATTGTCTTTGAAGTTGGCAATGTTTTTGTGAGCATTTGGTGCACTGGCATTTCATAGTTGCTGGCATCATGTGACCGAAATTGTATATGTATGAACATGCTGCCTCTTCAAATTGTGTGTGCGAGTGAAAAGCTCTGTCAAACCACCACAATGACAATTTATTGTTAGAAATGTATACAATGTGTATCTATTGTAATAAGTTCCATTCAGCAAAGATTTTCGAGTTTTCTGTAATTTTTCCATAAAGTATTATTGAAAAGTGGACTGATTTGCTATATAGTTCTATATAATTTTATATAATTTAATCAATTTTTTTCTTGACTGTTTAATGAAATTTACTAACTGCAACGCTTCAAGTGTTATTACAAAAATAATTTATGCTGGCAATGCTTTAATGAAAATGGGAAACTTCAGAAAGTCGTTGTCGGCACAACGTTCTTTCCGCCTTTTGACAACTGCTAAGGTAGGTTGTTGTTGAAATATCTAATGAAAATCAGAAAATATTACTTGCATCACAAAATCGAATTCTCTAGTAATTCAGGAGACATTTGATGCAATATTTTCTTATTACATTACGAATTGTTTGGTAAATTATGTTCCCTATATCGATTGTTTTCAGCAATAATGGCTGTACGATACGAACTTTGCGTTGGTCTCAACAAGGGACATAAAACATCTAAGGTAAAGAATGTTAAATATACTGGAGACAAAAAGGTTAAAGGTCTTCGAGGATCCCGTTTGAAGAACGTAAGTAATTAAAATAAATATTCTTACATACGTATTAATAGCAAATGCCTTCAGATTCAAACACGGCATACTAAATTCATGCGCGACTTGGTTCGTGAAGTTGTTGGACATGCTCCCTATGAGAAGAGAACCATGGAATTATTGAAAGTTTCAAAGGATAAACGTGCTCTGAAATTCTTGAAACGTCGCTTAGGCACACACATCCGTGCAAAGAGGAAGCGTGAGGAGTTGTCTAATATCCTCACTCAAATGAGAAAGGCGCAAACTCACGCAAAGTAATAGATGGAAAATGTTTATTAGAAAACTTAGAAATAAAATAAGAACAAGTGTTCTATAAAAGAATTGTGAAAACTGTTGTGATTCTTATCATATACATAAACAATACCTGCCAAGTGCTAATTTACGGCAAAGCTTTGATTATTTAGCTACCTAACGTTAATGCTTTTGAAAACTTTTTGAAGACTTCTTTCTCTTCGTGAATAAGGGCATAAGGTGTTACGTGGATCTTTTTTACTAAAATGGCTTGTGTGGTTATTTGAAACCACGGTAAAAGTGAAACTTTTTTTTTCACATTGTAGACATTAAAAAAAAAAATTCGCTTCATGAATCATAATTTTATACGTGGAAAATGGGAATGATAATCGGAAATGATAAAAATAGACTAGGGCAATATTTTTATTGAACTCTGTATCTTAGAGTACGACATACATAATAATTTACAATTAGACGATATACACATATTAAAAAGTTTCACTTTAAAAACTGAAAACAATATTTTATAATCGTTGAGTCATTTTGATCCGTTTTTAATTTTTTTTTGGTAAATGAGTTTAGGTCCCCCAACTAAGCAGTCCTCAAAAATGAAATTTTTTTTAAATCGTCTTATTTTTACTCGTAGATTACAAATCCGTGAGCGGAAAGTGAATTTTTTCAATAATTTATGTATATTTTTCAAAATTTATTCAACACACTTTGTACATATCACAAATTCAAGTCACTTAGCTGTAATTACCAGTTCAGCGTGTTAAACATTTTCTTATGAGAAAAATATACTGAAGAAATGTAACAGTCACAATTTCTTTTGCGCCGCGATCTGATGTTATGGACGAATATCGGAGATCGTCGAACTCCTTTCCGCACTGGGAGCCTTCGGCCGCGCTTCAAAAAATAACCCTGGTCGGTTCAAAACCGGGGTGTTCATAATTCAATCGCGTCAAACTCCTTTCTGCACAAGACGATTAAAAAAATTTCATTTTTGAGGCCTCCTGTGTGGGGGGACCTAAACTATACATTTACCATTTTTTCAGTCATTCTGTTATCAATTCCATCTTCATCATGAGTTTCACAGTTTATAAATATAACCAATATTTTATGGTAACAAAAACTAAATATAGCAAAATTGAGTATTTTAACTGTTTAATGAGAAAATGCTAATTGCAATGTTAAGAAATGTACGCTTACAGTTTATTTACAATGCGCAAACGACTCTGCATATAATTTATACATATTCTAGTTATATATGTTTGGTATCGCAGGACATAAGTATATAGCACATATACATATCATATATTTATTTGCTTTGGTCATTAAAATTTTTGATAACATCTGAAAAGACCAAGCGGTCGCACATATGTTCATATATATATAAATATATGTATACAATTTTGTGTGCATCTAAACAAATATGGAAGAACGCATACTGTTTGTATATCTGTCTACCTGCAACATATGTATGTACGTAAATATTATATGTACACTAATTGCTTCATGCGAAATCTCACGTTTTTTGCTTTCATGTCAAAGAATCAATGTGTCGAAGGACTGACCCGACGACAAAGCATCACAAAATTGTGTTGTTGGTAGAAAATCCGAGCTGTGTCACCGCTTCCCTTTCCGCTCTAACAGCTTTGCCAATAAACCATCGTAGGTAGATAGGTAGGTAGAGTGGCTGTCTAACGACGCACCTAGGCCTATAGGAGGCCCATTGTGATACCACCGGGACTAATGTTCCCCCACTCCATCGACTCCTCACTGAACCAACCTGTGCTCTTGATAAAGCTCATTAGTACAAATAATTTTATATTAGCAACTTCTGATACGTCGTCAAGGAACCCACGACCGATAGTTGCGATTCTTTTCCTGAAAACGCCCAGATAGTTCATGGCCTGAACCAGAAACCACCCTGCGAGAGGACGATCCTCGTAGCGTTGGACTTGTCAAAAGCTTTTGACACAGTCAATCACGCAACGCTACTTGAGGACCTGGAACAATCAACGCTCCCTCCAGGGCTGAAGCGGTGGACCATGAACTACCTGTGCGGTCGGCACTCATCCGTACTATTTCGAGGTCAAAACTCCAAACTCAGGAAGATTAAACAGGGGGTTCCGCAGGGCGATGTCCTCTCCCCGCTACTGTTTAATTTCTATATTTCAAAACTCCCCCAGCCACCAGCGGGAATTTCAATGACCTCGTACGCAGATGACTGTACGATATTGACCTCGGGCAATGGAATCGATTGCATGTGTTCAAAAGTAAACGGCTACCTTTCCGATCTTTCTCGCTTCTTTTCTGCAAGGAACCTAACACTCTCCCCCACTAAATCCACAGCGACCATCTTCACCAATTGGACGAAGGAGTACAGACTGGACCTGAACATTTCAGTCGATGGCACAAAAATTCCGACAGTAAATAACCCTAAAATTTTAGGCGTCACTTTGGACAGTCTGTGCTCTTTCACTCCTCATACGACCGCGATAACTGCCAAAGTACAGAGCCGCAACAAAATCCTCAAGTCGCTTGCCGGCAGCTCATGGGGAAAAGACAAAGAAACGTTGTTGGCAACATACAAGGCAATCGGCCGGCCGGTCCTCAAGTATGCAGCCGCAATATGGTATATATTATATATAATATGGAGCCGCCTCCTAGGAACATCAAGAGGTCCTTCCTTGACTACGTCGACGAGATTAGACAGTACGCCGACCAGACTTCGGACGCAACTAACTTCAGACAGGCACTGACCGCCATTCACAGTGGAGCCATTAACACCTTCACCGACTCCCTCTCAGTGAATGGCGTAATACGAGTCAAACCACCACCCATTGCAGACACAGAGCTCGAGTTGCCTCGCGAATCTAGAGTGACCCTCGCGCAACTTCGTTCTGGATACTGTAGCAGGTTAAACTCCTACCTATCCAGAATAGACCCTGACATACCAAACACATGTCCTGCATGCAATGAGTCTCCGCATGACACTAACCACCTCTTTGCATGCCCAACAAACCCCACTCATCTAACACCCCTCTCCCTATGGTCCGACCCCGTCGAAACAGCTCGTTTCCTGGGCCTTCCGTTAGATGACGACAAAGAATCTATAATTTATTACCCAAACGGGAATTAGATAATCGTTACAACAACAACATTCTTTTCCTGTATAGAGCTTTATATTCGCATAAAAGATGCGACAGGTCTGTTGGCAATAAATGTAGAATGACGTTAAGTGCCTGGCTTGGCGTTGTTTTAAGAGCTCCATTAATGCATATACTGGCTGCTCTCTGTATGCTTTCCATACGCTTTACCGCGTATTTCTGTTCCATTATTGGCCACCATACCATATGTCATGATTGGTCTGACAACTGCTGTATAGAGCCAATAAGTTACCCGAGGCGTAAGCCCCCATTTGGGGCCCACCATCCTTTTACAGGTGTAGAGTGTTGTGGCTGCCTTCTTCACCTTAGCATCCAAGTTTTGTTTCCATGAAAGCTTCCTGTCTAAGATTAGTCCTAGGTACCTTGTTTATCTCCAATAGTTAGTCTGCAACCATTTAATAATTTCGCCTTAACTACTGGAGTGTTATGCTTTCTGGTGAATAATACCAGCATTTAAGTTTAATCCGCACGATACAGTCCAACGGTTTATATCGTCCAAGATCGTTTGCATAAGGTTTGCGAGAGTATTCGGGAATTTACCTCTAATAGATACTGGCACATCGTCAGCGTAGGATCCAGAGAAGTGGGGATAACACGCCTCCTTGAGGTGTACCCCTTTGGACAGATCTGCACATCGTTGACGCTCCCAGCTTTGAAATTATTGACCTGCTCGTAAGCTTCTGTTCAATTAATTTTCTAAGAGGTTCAGAGATGTCCAGATTCTTAAGCGCACTCAGTATGGCCCTAGGCTGGATGTTATTGAAGGCTCCTTCTATATCTAAGAAGGCAATTGGAGTGTATTCTTTAATTTCCAGAGCGAAGGAATATAGCCAATTCATTATGTAATTCTGCTTCCAATGTAATTGAGCCGGGAATTGACCGTCTGGTCTCGGTGACTTTAAGGGCCTGGAAGCTATTTATTGCCCAGTGTACGTGGATTTCTGACACTGTGTTTGTAAGAGTGGAGTCTATTTTTGCTCCACTGTGTTGAGTATATTCAATCGTATGGCTCTCAGAACTACCTGGGAAGTGGGTATCCATTAGTAATCCCAGCGACTCTTCACTGGATACCATCCAACTGCCGTCTGGCTTCTGAAGATAACCGATACTATGCACCGATTGTGCCATTATTTTCCTAAGTCAAGACGCTTTCGCTATGTTCTCGATATCATTACAAAAAGATTTCCAAGAATTTCTTTTTGCTCTCCTAACTTCCTTTTTGTATGACCTAAGGAGGTCGTAATAATAATCCCAGTCTGACTCGCCTTGGGATTGCTTGGCTAAATTGAACAGCTTTCTGCATTCTTTCTGTAACTTTTTTAGTTCGGGAGACCACCAGGGTGGCCTAATTCTACCCCTACTTCGTGTTACTGGACAAGCCACTTCTAATGCTTGCCGACAATATTCAGTGAATCGAACAACGAGGATGTCGAGATCCTCCTTGCTATTGGGCTGAAACGGCGATCGTAGGGATACGTTTTTCTAGCTCTTGCATGTGCACCTGCCAGTTCGTTTTCCCATGATTCCTGATTCTTTTGTTTGTCCACGCCACGTCAAATGCCTTGACGAACTTCCACCCCTTCGTGGGCAGACTCCGGTTGCAGGCTCTTATGAGCTGATCCGGCTGTGATAGTGTAGCCGGGATCCATACCCTTGCTCTTGGTATGGATGGTATGTCTGTTTTGTTTACTGCTACCAGTTTTGCGCCGGGGTATACCTCCCCTACCTTGGCTATTGCAGCTTCGTATAGTGCGACCGATCTCTCGTCAACGCATGCAATCATTTTAATCTGGTACCAGCCGGCATCCATTTCCATTGGCCTCTGGGGATTTTTCCTTCGGGGTCCCCCTCATCCGGAACGCCAATGACAATTCGGTTCCAGGCGACTTCTGCAATTGATTTGCAGGCGTCATGTCCTTTGTTTTCGGTCGTTTTGCTGACGGCTTAGCCTCTTCAGCTGACCTCTGTCGCTTTGCTGCCTTTACTGGAGGTTCCAGCTTAAAATTGGGTATGACTCCCTCGCGCAGTCAATCGATGCTTGGAGCTCCTTGGTTAGCTCCTCTTTGGTTGGCGGTTACACCTCCACTAACCTCAATAGGTATGCGGCGCGTCGTCTCTCCGCATACCTTGCCTTTGCCGGGTCCTGAGTGCTAAATGCAGGCCACTCTCTGGCAGATGCACTTCCAGCAGAAGTCCCTTTGGCATCTTGCCCCTCTCCCTGCTTCTCAGCCGTGTTTTGGCTGCAGGGTTTGGGCCTGGCTGCCTCCAGCGCTACTACATTTTTGGGGTCAGCTTTAGCTTTTGCGTCTTTACTTGTGCTTGCCTTATCATTTGAACCCGGCTTCGCTCCTGTTCTCTTGATGTTTGTTCCCGAGCCCGCTCCAAACGCTGTTCTTTTTTGGGAGCAACTAGCTCCCTCCGTCTTTTTTTGTGGAGATCCGGACTGTCTCCGATTTTGGTTTTTTTTTCGGTTTGTTTTTCTTGTAATTTGGTTCATAAATGATCCCACACATAGTAAATTTAATGAATTTTTATAAACAATTAAAAAAATTACACACTTTACATATGTTCTTTCGCGTAGTAACTCTTTTCTGCACTGGCGCTTCAAAAAAATAACCCTAGTCGATTCAAAACGGGGTGTTCATAAGGATGAATGAAGTGTGTGTTTTACCACAGTTTGACATAAGCGGACCCGAAAACTGCAGTATTAAACTTTTCCTAGAGAATGTTAAAGGATACCAATAAAACGGTGGTTAAAGTGGCTTATGTTAGAGACATATGGTTTCCGTAAATATGTGTACTACAATAAAACCTCAGTAACCACGTACCAGTGTGTCACATATCGTTTTCTATGAGAGTTTCACACTCATTAGCTGATGCAAAAAAACATACATAAGTCAGTGGGGAGGAAAAGGAGACATTTTACTCTATCTCTATGGGCATTAAAAAGGACCAAGCAATATAAAGGATGGGTTTCAAGAAATGAGCTTTGAAACATTCCTTCCATTTTTGTTTTTTTTTTTAATTTTTTCGGGGATTTTGTGTTCTAATTTTTTTGTTTGGCAAAATCAGAGTAGGTATGGAAAACACGATTTCGATTCTACTCAAGAATCGATTTTTAGGAGTCGACCCTTTCCTTCCGAAATCGATCAAGAATCGATTCTTGCCATTCGATTTTACCGTCAGTTTTATATTGTAACGGATTTATCGATAAATCGTCTACCTTGTAACTCACTCTTAAGTTCGATCACTGGATTGTTAAATAAAAGTCCCAGTTTAATGGCTATACACTTATTTTTACTTCTTATTCCAACAACTTAACACTTATTGCTCGATATTCGAGTTTACAACTTATTACTTATTGCTTAATTGCTTTTTACACGGCAACACTCTAATTAGAACTGTGTCTGCTGCTCAATCCGGCAGCTCTTATATAATAAATTTTTAACAGAAGTTCGCTACTAGAACATTCTGGCAAGTACGAATTCGCTGTCTAGTTGCTTCTGGCAGTTTATCGTCGACTCTGATTTGTTCTGGTATTCGTGTTGGCCACACTGCCTTCTCCTATGTCTAATCGTCCCGATTAGACATATTTGCGGCACCAAACGCTGCAAGCCGTTCCAGATGATCCACCTTCATTTTATTACTTAGTCTTCCAATGGTCTGTATGCGATACACTACATCATTGAGTCGGTTAATAACCTGGTATGGTCCTTCTCAATTACACTGTAATGTGGGAGATAACCCTTTCTTTCGTTGTGGGTTATATAAAAGTACCCAATCGCCTTCAATAAAACCCTCAGAGTTTATTGGCTTGTCGTATTTTGCTTTCATCTTATCGCTCATAATTTTGGTGCTCTGTCTCATCATAGCATGTATATCCCTCATCGCGTCTTCTAGGATACTATTGAATTCCTTAGTATTCCTGCCTCCGGTAGTCGAAGATCATTACCAAAAATTACCCTTGCTGGAGTCTTCCCCGTTGTTTCATGTACATCAGACTGATAAGCCATCAGGAACAAGAATATATGGGTATCCCAATCTTTTTGATACTTGTCCACAACTTTCCTCAAATGTTCTTCCAAAGTTCAATTGAATCGTTCTACCGTGCCATCGGACTGCGGATGTAGTGCAGTTGTACGGGTTTTCCGCATACCCAGCTTCTGGCATATCCCCTGTATTAGAGCTGATTTAAAATTTCTCCCTTGGTTATGATGAATACATCCGCTACTGTTCTTGCCTCTTGGTTAGGAATTGCGTATACCTCTGGTTATTTGCTGAAATAGTCCATGACTACCAAAACATATCTGTTTCCTAATTTACTTATAGAAAATGGTCCAGCAACATCCATGGCTACTCGCTCAAACGGCGCACCTGAATTGTACTGCTTCATCTGACCATGACTCCTGGACCGCGGCCCTTTAGCAGCAATGCACCCGACACAATTGGCGATCCACTCCTTAACTGATTGACGACAACCAACCCAATAAAATCTTTGCTTTAATTGCTCCTAGGTTTTAGTGATACCCATGTGTCCTCCCCTTGGAGAGTTGTGCAGCTCGTTGAGAACTTCAGGAATTCTTACTTTTGGAACAATCATCAGAGCTCGTGAACTTTGCACACCTTCGCTTTCCCATACGCGATGCAAGCAGCCAGACACTAACTTCAAACTATTCCATTGTACCCAATAAGCCTTTGCAACTAGCTTTCTGCAGCTATTTTTTCTCTCGTTGGACGTTTATTCATCTCCAATCAATTTCATTCAATTCCGTAGCTTCTCCAGATCCCAGTCTGATGTTGGTGGAATCTGTTGGCTCTCTGTTGTTATCACTCGTCTAACGTTGTAATTATTATCGTAACCGAACATAAGTGGTACTTCCATATTTCTATAGGACATAATCCTGTTTTTCATGCCAATTTTGATTCGTTAGAAGGTCTACTCATATTATGGCTTCGTCAACGATATCTGCCACTATAAAATTGTGTAACACGGCTGCCTTTCCAATTACGATCTCGCACGTTACCTTTCCGAGAACTAGGGTATCTTCTCCAGTTGCAGTACGCAACTTTGCCCCAGCAAACGGTGTCACTTCTTTCTCAACCAGATCAGATCGAATTATGGAATGTGATGCCCCAGTATCCACAGTCAGTATGCGATTTTTACCGTCTTCGCATCCAGTAACGGTAACGTTACCCGTATTCCTGTTTATTTGTGAAGTGGCGATTGCAGGGCATTTGCTTACGGGAGCCAGCCCTTTTCGGCTGGCTCGCTTTAGTTTTAAGGATTGGTTTGATTTGACATTTGCTTGATCTTCCTCAACTTTGCGTTTACGTCCAACTGGATCATTGGGCTGCTTACAGTTGCTTGCAATATGGGCACTTTTTCCGCAGTTGAAGCATTTAAGCACACCAGCAATTTGCTTATGCGCTTCTGTAGATTTTTCCAGTGCTTTCTGCATGTTGTCAATTTTTTCAAGTAATTGGTTCAAACAAGTGTGTTCCTCTATTTCTACTCTGTGAGCTTTAAATGTTTGATTGCAAAGCAGAGATGCAGTTTCCTGTGTCAGAGCATACGAAACGGTTTCTGCAATCGTCAATTTTGGTCAAGATCACGCAGCGAAGCGTGTACGTACGAGATAACGTATTTCATTGGCGAAAGTGTGAATTTTCGTGTCCTCGATGTATTCCATGGATTTATGTGCATAAGCTAAGTGAGCTAACCTCTCAATCTCTGTAGAAAACTCCTGCAGAGACTCATTGGCTTTCTGGCGGCGATTTCGCAACTCGATTTGAAATATCTGCTTCCTGTGCTCACTACCATACCGTCTTTCTAATGCACCCATCAACGTTTCATAACTACTCGCCTCGCAGAATGGTCTGTAATATCTCCCCTGCAGATCTTTTTAATGCAACGAACAATGCAGCTACTTTATATTCAGCGTTCCTATTATTTGAAGATGCCGTCTTTTCGAATTGAAAATTAAAAACGTGGAACGGAACAGTGCCATCAAAGGATGGAGGTTTTACCTTGGCAGAAGCTATTGACACAGTTGGCAGATTTAATTTTAGCTCGCGGAGACGATCTTTTAATTCATCCAGTTTTAATTTTAATTTATCCCGCTCTTCCGAAATCTGGGAGGACGCTTCTGCTATTTGTGAGGTCCCCTGTGATAATATACGTGCATCTTGCGCGGCGAACTGCTCTTTCAGCCGCGTTTCTAACGAGGACAATTGGGATTGTTGTGTCAACATTTGTAGGGACATACGTGCATCCGCTTCTTTAATTTGCGTTGACATCTGCGATATTGCAGCAAAAACCATATTTATGTCCACAATCATTGACGAGCATTGAGCCTCTTCCTTTTCTTCTATCTTTGTTGTCTCTTCTTCTAATTCCATGTGAAAGACATATTCCTCAACATTACTGTTTTCCGCCTCCATGGCCTCTCTCAACCGTGATTGTAACTCAGTTTTTAATCCATTTGTCGTTAAACCCCGTTGCTCTAGCTGCTTTTTCAGCTGTGGTATCTTCAGATCGTTAAGTTTGGCCATTTTCAAATAATTATCTCCTTGGGAATTTATTTGACCATCCCACTTCTGACACCAATTGTAACGGATTTCGCGATAAATCAACTACCTGCAACTCACTCTTGAGTTCGATCACTGGATTGTTAAATTAAAGTCCCAATTTAATGGCTATACACTTATCTCTACTTTTATTTCCAACAACTTAACACTTATTGCTCGATATTGGAGTTTACAACTTATTACTTATAGCTTAATTGCTTTTTACACGGCAACACTCTAATTAGAACTGTGTCTGCTGCACAGTCCGGCAGCCCTTATACAGTAAATTTTTAACAAAAATTTGCTACTAGAACATTCTGGCAACTACGAGTTCGCTGTCTAGTTGCTTCTGGCAGTTTATCGTCGATTCTGATTTGTTCTGGTATTCGTGTTCGCCACAATATATATATATAAAACTCACCCTATGTAAATTTAATCTTAACGAATTTTAATAATTGAAAAATATTTGAGTATGTAATAAAAACATACATAGGGCCGTTTTCTCAATGTTTGGTTAAGCGCTTAATCAGAACTTTATGAGCATCATGTTGAAAAATGGTTTTCTCAATTTCTGGTGAGCAACCATCTGGCAGTTTAGTTCTGGTAAACTTTATCAAAAGAAGGAGTCTTCAGAACATGAAATGACAGCTGTCAGCTGTAAAATCTATAAGCATAGATCGCTCATTATCATTACGTATTAAGCACATATGCTCGTTATCTTTCTCACAATAATACAAGTATTTTTCGGTCAATATTTCTGTCAGTTTATATAAGGAATTATTTTTTACTTTCCAGTTTAAAGTGCTTTAAAAGCGTGTTTTTTAGTTTTTTTAAACTATATTTATTTTTCACACTTTAGTGTGCTTCAAAAGCATAAATGACAAGTAAGGAAGGGCTAAGTTCGGATGTAACCGAACATTTTATACTCTCGCAAAGTCAAATGGTATACTCGTTTGAGATTTCTTTGTGGATTGACTGATATTTTCGGTAGAAGGTCAACTATAGGCACTGGGGTCCACATATTCAGTACCTAGGGGCTTGAACAGTTTTGGTTCGATTTAGAAAATTTTTGGTCACAAGGTGGCATACTTTAAACGTATTATTCACGCAAAGTTTTACGCCGATATAATCATTGTTGCTTGATTTGCATAGTGGAAAGTGAAAGAATCAAGTGGTATTTAAAATGGTGTCATATGGAAAATAGGCGTAGTTGTAATCCGATTTCGCCCATTTTCGCACTATGACATAGAAACATAAAAAGAACGTTACGCACCGAATTTGAAATCGGTTAAGCAGATCTCAAGATATGGGTTTTCACCTAAAAGTGGGCTGTGCCACGCCCACTGTCTAATTTTGAACGCGGTTCGTATAAAGTCATCTTATACCATCTCAGAGATAAAATTTAATGTCTCTGGCGTGTTTAGTGCTTGATTTATCGCGCTTTTAGTAGTTTTTAACAGTACCGTTATATGGGGAGTGGGCGGAGTTGCCACACGATTTCAACTATTTTCACACCGTCAATAGAAGTGTTAAAAACATTTGCTTATAGTGAATTTTGTTATTATAGCATTAGCGGCTTAGGAGATATGCACATTAAACCTATTAGAGGCGGGACCACGCCCACTTATTAAAAAAAAGTTTTAACTGCAGATGCCCCTCCCTAATGTGATTCTGTGTACCAAATAACTGTCTTGTATCTTATTGCGGAGCTTAGTTATGGCAAGTTATTTGTTTTTGATTAATGGCGTTTTGTGGGCGTGGCAGTGGTCCGATTACGCCCATCTGCAATACCAACCGTCTCACGGTACCAAGAAACATGTCTACCAAGTTCCATAAAGATATCTCAATTTTTACTCAAGTTAGAGCTTGCACGGACGGACGGACGGACGGACAGACAGTCACCCGGATTTCAACTCGTCTCTTCATCGTGATCATTTATATATACATAACCCTATATCTAACTCGATTAGTTTTAGGGGATACAAACAACCGTTAGGTGAACAAAACTATTATACTCTGTAGCAACAGGTTGCGAGAGTATAAAAATGAATGCCGAATAGTCTAGCAGCGAGCTGTTACGGAAAATAACACAAAACGTGTCTCCCAAGCACAAGTTGTACGGTCTCTTAGTCTTTCTTCGTCGTCCCCTCGCCTACGAAAACCGGTTTGAGAGACAAAAAGAGTCCTCGTATAGACATGCATATACATGGCTCATAACGTTTACACGTAGTTTTGCGTGTGCACAATGGAAGTTTTGTGAACTGTTCACAATAATCGAACTATCTGAAGGTCAGCTAACCACAATTTGGTGGTTAAGGATAATAATAAACAGACATTGAGAAAACGGCCCTTAAAGTTATTAATTCTAAAACATAACACGGCAACACACTATAGCAGATTTGAAGCATTTGTACATTTTAGTAGTAGAATATTAGTAGCCATACCGTACCAAGTGTAACATTTTCAAGGATGAAATGATGCGAAACTCTTTGATTCGAGAGAAAGCTGCATTTTGCATTTCGATATTATTTTTAGGTGCTCCGTTCCCGAGTAGGCTTATATAACGCATATACATCCCTAAATACGTGTATTCAAATTACAAAATTTTTAAAACATCATATAACATAAAAAATAGCATATAAATAAAAAAAATTATAACAAAGAAACAATACAAGTCAAAATAAAATATCATGGTTTTATGATGAATGTTTTAAATTAAATTAGCAAATAAAATTAAGTTGCTCGTTATTCAAAAGTATTTGTGTCGTTCCTTGAAATTTCGTTTCGCACTACTTTTGTTAGCTATTCTTAGCGGGTTTATTTCTGGCATTCCGCCTTTTTTGACATCAGCTGTACGAAATTCCCTGATTTTAATAATCAGGGAATGAGAATAGCTGAAAAATCAGTGAAAATGAGAGAGTCTCGCATCATGTCATCCTTGACATTTTTGCGAATATGTCAGTGAAAATGAGGTTTATGCAATAGAAGTAAGTGTGAAGGAGTTATTCTCAATGCAATAACGTTGCAATTCTGGAACTCATGACAATTTATTTCTGTTATTTTATTAATCTTAGCAGATCCCAATAGATACCTTAAAAGTATATTTAAATTAATGAGATAGTTAAAATATTTCGGAAAATATGGTCATATGCGGACTAAATGTTTCTTAAGGCTCAGTTATGCATACATAGCACAGCACTCCATAGACAAACATTTCATGTTAAACATAGCTGCAGTTATACTTAACAGAGCGCATAGAAATTCAGCTGTTTTTTAATGTTTGTGAGAGCTCACAAATGAGAAATATCATAAATGAAAATGCCAAATTAAAGTGCAGAGTTACCAACTAGGGGGTTTTCCCCTCAATTTAATGTTAAAAGAGTCGAATGGGATATTTTAGGATTTTATTCAGGAGTTTTCCTTATCTTCAATATTTTTTGTTTTAACTGAAAAAAAGGTTACAAATAACGTTAAAAAATTGTTGGTCAACTCTCATTTTTTTACGGTCGGACAATTTTATATATTTCTATAATTTTTCAATCATTTTGAAAGCGATAGCGTTGAACCGCTAGACTATTTGAAGATCTATTTTCGTTATGTATACGAAAATTTGTAGCACCGACTTGTTGTACCATGTTATTTAGGGAAATTGGTGGATTCGGAACTGATTGAGTTTAATTCCAAGAATAATCTGTTCCACAAAACTTCAATGATTTGGTTTTCACTATATGGCACGTAAACTTGCGCCCAGAGACTGTTAAAGAAAGATGTAAGAATTGTTTAGCAGAACAGATTCAAAAAAAATACGATACTTAAAGTATTACAAAAAATAAATATGGAATGGTAATTTTTTTATTTATAATTTTAAATTTATTAATAATTCAATAATTTTTAGTCATTTATATTAAAAGATATTTATTTATTATTTATTTTAATAATACTTATATTTTAAGGGGTTTTTGTGGGAGCTTTGACGATACATATTTGTGATAGCTGCGTTCGGCAATCAAATACATGCAAAACGTATTGTGACGAATACGGAAGATAGAAATAAATGGAATCGACGATAATATAGATTTTAGGGGCGAACTTTTGTTAATGATCTATTATATAAGGGCCACCGGATTGTGAGTTGAGCTATATGTAATAGGTTGTAAATTCGGATAATGAGCAGTAAAGGCTTAAGTTGTTGGAATTAGAAATAAAGATAAGTGTATAGCATTAAATTATTTAATAATCCAGTGATCGAACTCAAGAGTGAGTTATAGGTAGACGATTTATCGAGAATTGCGTTACAACTAATGTCAGAAGTAGGATTGTCAAATAAATTCGCAAATAGAGAATTGTTTTAAAATGGCAAAGTTTACCGATCTGAAGATTCCACAACTGAAAAAGGAGCTGGAAAAACGTGGTTTAGCAACAATTGGAGTAAAGTCCGAAATACAATCACGGTTCCGAGAGGCTATGGAACTAGGAAACGTTAATGTTTACGAATATGTGTTTCAATTGGAATTAAAGGAAGGAACAGCGAGTATACAAGAAAAGGAAGATGCTTAATGTTCAACAGATATGGAGAGCTACTGTTTAAAACGATGTCAGCACAGTTGGAGACGCACGGGCATCATATATCAATAAAGGAAGTGCAGTCGGAAGAGCAGGAAGCGGGTAAGGCAGCACAGATGGCAGAGCAAAGCAGTTTAAAGTTGATGTGTAGCTGCTTGCATCGAGTATGGAAAAGCGAAGATGGTCAAATTTCTTAAGGACTTATGGTTGTTCCGAAAATTAGAATTCTTGAAGTTCTCAAAGAACTGCATAACTAGCCAATTGAAGGGCAATTGAGAATCACGACGTCCTTGGATAAGTTAAAGAAGCATTGGGTACAGCAAAAGGATTGAGATTCACGATTCGTGGCCAGATGAATCAGTACAATCCGTGTGAGTATGGATGATCCATTTTCCACAAATAAATAAAGGCTGCTGGTTTGTGCAGCAAACACAGTTCTAGTTAGATTGCTGCTATGTAAAGAGCAATTAAGATTTAAGTAAGAAGTTGTAAATTCGGATAAGTAGTAAAGCGTTAAGTTGTTGGAATTAGAAATAAAGATCAGTGTGCAGTCAATAAATTGGGACTTTTATTTAACAATCCAGTGATCGAACTCAAGAGTGAATTATACAATAGAAATTGCCAATTTTAGGCAACAAGTTAGTTAGAGCTGCAAAACAATCGATGGAACTATCGATATTTTATTTTCGTCTCACTAACCAACAATTTTCATAAAATTGCAAAATTTCACTTAATACATAATGATATAGTCTAGTTATCCCAAATGTGAGGATAGTATGCCCACCAAGTCACGGCTACCGAAACTCCAAATTGAAAAAAGTTTCAGTAAGAATTGTAAATTGGGCCTTAAGGAACTTATAGAAACCTTGACAGAAATTTTCGATAGCGCTGTTTAGTAATTATTCGGTGACTTAACCGGGACTTACAGGGTGGTAGACTAAAAATCATCTTTTCATTCTTACACTTAACTATTTTTTACCCTTTAATTATGTATTGGATGCGTTAGTAGGAATGTTGAGGAAATATTTACAATAAGCTAGAAATTTCTAATGTTCTGAAATGCTGGTTGCAAATAATAGTTTTCCAATATTTTATCACTAAGCCTACCGACATATTGAATATACCTATTTCTACCGATGGCGCTTTTGAAATAAAGAGACTGGTCTTTTCCAGTTGATTGTAATTAATACAGAATTTAGCATAAACAATAAACACAAAATACTTATCATATAATAATTCAAAAACCTTTATTTTTCGGGCTTAAGGAGTACATTTTTAGAAAGAAGGTTCGAAACTGAAAAATTATATGTTACTCCAGTAATTTACATACATATCTATATTCATCGTACCTTTTACAGATAGACCCTCCATCTGTAAAAAGTAACCCGTAAACATTTTCCACAAACATATTTTTTACATGTAGAACAAATGTTTAAGGTTTTATTCTTTTGCAATATCCAATTTGACACGTTTTTCGTCTTTCAGAAATTGTAGTGGAATCTGCTCAAGTTTTCCCAAAACTCATTAGATGCTCGTCGCATTGTTCTTCATTTTGAGTTGGCTCTCGAGTTTCTTCGTGTGGTTGATTGTAGTCAATGTCCACCGGTATTATTTCTCTAGGAGCTAACGTGCTTTTCTCAATTATTTGGACATCTCTGGTCTCAATAATATTTCCCGTGTCGTTTCTTCTTATTCTATAGGCTTTTGCCGTGCGTGAATATCCACTAGTAAACCTTCAATACCTTTTTCATCTAGCTTTCGTTGTCCAGGTCCTCTATCAAGTACAAATGCCTTTGATCCGAATACTCTAAGGTGACGTAGGAGCGGTCTGGTAGCAATCCACAGCTCATACGGTGTCATCCCTTGGTGACTTCTGCTTGGGCTTCTATTTCTCAAGTTGTTCGCGGTCAGGATAGCTTCACCCAATTACATCGTGGACAATTCTGATTGGATTAACAATCATCTGGCCATTTCGACGATCGTTCTGTTCATACATTCAGCTACTCCATTTTGCTGAGGTGTATATGGCGTTGTCAGTCGTCTTTGTATGTCTTCCTGCTTCAAGTAGTCGTCGAATGGTTTGTTGCAGTATTCTCGACCATTGCCTGATTGCAATTTTTTGATCTTCTTTCCTGTTTGACGTTCTGCGAAGATTTTGTATTCTTTGAATGCTTGGAATACTAGATCTTTGCTTTTTAGTAAGTACAGCTTGCACCAGCTGCTGTAGTCGTCAATGAATGTTACAAAGTATCTGTTTCCACCTTCTGATTTTGTATTAGATGGTTGGCACAAGTCTGAGTACACTATCTCGAGTAATTTTGTGCTCAGTTCTTGGTTCGAAAGGTTTTCTTGTCATCTTTCCTCGATGACATATGTCGCACGGTGTCCTTTCAGAAGTTAATCTCTTGATTCCTGTTGCCTGTCCTCTTGACTGTTCAACAAATGCGTCCATATGCAGATGCCCTAGTCGCGTATGCCACAGCTGAGCATCTGTAGTACTCGTTTCTTGTGGTGTCACAGCTCCAGCTCGTTCATCAGGCGCTCGTAGGTAATACAGGTTTCCAACTCGATCTGCTATCATTACTGCTTCTCCTTCTAGGTCCATAATAATAGCATCATCTTCCCTCAATAGTACCTCTCGATTGTTTCGAGAGAGTTTTGGCACAGAAATTAAATTAGTATGGAGATCTTTAACTAGTAGCGTATTACTTAAGTTTAACTTTACCTTGCGATTGTCTGTCTCTGTGATGACGTTTGCTGTACCCTTTGCGCGTGCTGTTGTTGATGCTGAATTTGTAAATCGGTCATCAACTGTTCACTGGAACACATGTGCGATGTGCAGCCGCTGTCTAAGCACCATCTGGTCGTCGTTGTCACGTTCCTTACCTCTTCAGGTTTTAATATCTCCATGTAGTTGCTTTCTACCTTCTCAACCTTTTTATCTACCTAACTATCTACCTAATCTATCTATCTACCTAACTGGACCTTTTGACGCATGTACCGACTGTAATTTGGCTCAGACTTCTTTAGATGTCTCACATTTGGACACTGTCTTAAGTTCAGCGTTTCCTATCGATAGTAGGATGTATGCCTTTGCTTTTCTTCTCTTCTTTTCTTCACGATGAAATATCACGCTCTGTCGCAGCACTTGCTACAGGTCTTGTAATTTCACCGTTTACATATCCCCATCGATCATGCTTTACTAGAATTGATCTCATACGTATTTGCCAAACGTCGTAATTTTGCTTGTCTAGCATTTCAATTCTGGATGATCCGTTGTGTGCCATTTTTAGGTTATATTTTTCCACGCGATCAATTACACGCCAACTTTTTTTTTTCTTATTTTAATCTACGATCACTGGGCCCATAACCTGTGGGAGTTAGGCAGTGGATGAGGAGTTAATGAATTTAATTAGAAATGTAATTCGGGTATACGTTATTGTTTGTTTGTACGTGTGATATACATGAGTTAATTGTGAACGACTACTACTAGATATTATATATATATTTTGTCTTATCCCTGTTTGCTGTTTCGGTAGATCGACGCCGTCGGGATGCTAAGTAGCACTGCTCGCGGAAGTGTACGTGAATACGTTGCGTATATGTATGTGTGCGTATCACTATATTCCACAAAATCCAAACATTTACAGCAGTTAAATTCAGACTGTTGAAAAATACCTGGACAGGCCATCTATTAGATTCAGATTTTGTGCTGCACTTCTTAGCCATTTGATCCATCATATCCACACCAAATTTAGTGTTATTATAAAAAGCAATAGTTTCAGGTATACATTTACCTGTTTCTTAAATTTTTACATATTTATGCTTCGAACTTAGTAAGAGAACTTTTTTGTTCGGGTTGCTTTTGTAAATTGTTGTAGTACAATTATTCGATTTGTAAATCTGCATTGGAAAACGTGTCATTTTGTCTTTCTTTTCTTTTGCAGGTTTGGATAATTCCCTCTTAATCGCCAAAATAGTTCCTACTAAGGTAGTTCTTTTTAATAAAAAATTTGTTGCTAAAGATATGCTCGTAAAAAAATTATCGGTGATTATATTTCTTCCGCACCCTATAAATGGTTCAGTGAGTTTGAGAACAACAATATACAGCTATGGTCATATAAATGGCACATTTTTTGTGGCTTCTTTCCTGTATTACAGTATCGTAAAATGTTTTGATATATATTATAATAATTTTTTTTAAAGGTTTATTCTTCGTGTTCTATAATAGTACAAACTGAAGTTACAATTCATTCTTAAAAATAGAAATAAAGACCAAAATACGAAAACTGTGGTGTAATGAGCTGGACACATAAATGGCACAACCTAGAAAAATAGGGAAAATTTAATTCAAATTGCATTTTTATCAAAATTTGGTCCGCAAAAAAAGTTTTGTTGTAAATATTGCTCCGCAAACCATAATATTACCTCCACCCTGTTTTAGCGTCTTCTAGAGTCCACTTGATATTTTATTATTACTTGATAGGCACTTAGGACGATGGCCAAATATGCTGCCATCTGGTCCTATCCTATTAATATTTGTTTCGTCCCTCCACAACACATTTTTCCAAAAATTTAAGCATTTTACTTGATGAGTTCTGGTGAAGATCAATCGTTAAAAAAAAAAAATATTTATTTGAAAGGAGTGATTTCTTTCTCAAAATGCATGTTTTGCTTGATTCAAACGTTTCCAGATTAGTCTGCAGAATATTTTTAAGCCCAATGATTGATTAATATCGCCTGATAATTTAAATGGATCATAAATATATTTGAGCATTCTTAGTATAGCAGCAACCCTACGCGCAGTGCCGGTTTTAGTACTACCAGCGACTTGGGCGAGATTTCTACGGCGCCCCCTAACTGCAATTTAAACCCATACGAAAAAAGGCGAAGGATAATAATGAAATAACCATTTATGAAAAGAAATAAACATTTATTAAAACAACTAATAAAATTTTACTTTTCTAGCCTTTCTATCGGCGAACTCTTTTATTAAGTTATCAAAGTCGATGTTTTCAGCAATTTCATTTTCGATTGACAAAGTTGCCAAGTTTGTCAATCTAGATTGAGATATTGTCGATCGCAGATAGGTTTTTATCAGCTTAAGCTTAGAAAAACTCCTCTCTCCACTAGCAACCGTTACGGGAATAGTTAATAATATTCGTAATGCTATCCCAACATTTGGATATAGTTCTTGTAAGTTGCGGTCTTTGATAAAATTTAAAACAAAAACAGGAGTAACCACTTTCTGATCAGGCAAAAACGATTTCAGACTTACGAGTTCATCGCACAACATACATCCATCTATATCTGATTTGGAATTTACATTTAATTTCAATTGAAGATCACTACAGAGTTTGATAAGGTCGTGTTTTTCTGGAATCTGTTTTAAATTGTACAAAAAAGACCAAGATTCCGAGTACTCACATAACTGTTCAAATCTTTCGTTGAGTGAAGTTAACGTCGTGTCCAAAAGACAGTTGAAAAATTCAACCTCAAATTTTTTTTCTGGAGAAGTTATAGGCTCATCTTGGGCAGTTCCACTAGCTTGGCGCTTAACACGTCGAATTCTTGTTGTCGCTCTAAACACATTTTCTATTTCTAACTCTTCAGCCAATTCCTTCGCAGTTAAAATGGCGCTTTTAAAGCCTGTATTTCTATATTTTTCCAAGAAATTGCAGCATTTTTTCAACATGTCTGTGCATTTACCGAGATCCATGTCTGTTGATTGTAGAGATTTACTAACGACATTAATTTGAAAAAGTATGTCATACCAGACAACCAATGAAACTATGAAGCCGAAATCTTTTAGCTGTTAGCGGCATCGCACAGTACGAGATTGTAGCTATGACAGCCACACGGTACATATACAGCTAAAGGATTTATGTCCGGAATTCTCCTTTGAACTCCAATATTTTTTCCTTTCATGTTTGCTCCGTTGTCATAGCCCTGACCTCTACAATCGTTCAATTCCAGTCCGTATTTATTTAAAATATCAATAATAACTTCAGTCAGCCTTTCACCAGTCGACTCATTAACAGGTAAAAATTCTATGAAATGCTCTTTTACTGATATTTTATCGACATCTGATGATAAATCAACAAATCGTATTGTTAGTGAAAGCTGTTCTATATGACTAATGTCCGGAGTACAGTCAGCTATAATAAAATAATATTTCGATTTCTTTGCACGTGATATGATTTCTGACTTCACTTTTTTACCCATCAGCTCTATTAATTCATTTTGAATGTTTTTTCCGCAGTAGTGGTCAGAAACATAACCCTTTACAGCTAATCGCAAGTGCTCCTCCATAACTGGATCAAATTTGGCTAGTAGTTGTACTAAACCCAAGAACTTTCCATTATTTGGCGTATATAGTTTGTCGGAAGTACCTCTAAACGCCATATTGTTTTCAGCTAAATACAGTGTAATATGCATTAATCTAGACAAAATAGTATTCCACCTTGTAGTTTCCTTTCTAATCAAATGTTGCTCTTGACAATCTATTGTTTTTCCCGTTTTTAATCTTAGTTCAGCCTCAATCCATGAGAGGTAAAACTTCTTATGAAAAGTGCTACTTTCATGAACTTTTAACATTTCTGATAAGTGTTTCCAGTCGTTATATCCTTCAGATGCTAAATTTGACGTTGAGCTGCTATCAAATAGCCGGCAACAAAAACAGTAAACTCGATTTTTAGAAACTGAGTATATTAACCAAAGACGCTGAATTATTTCATTGTTTGTAACTTTTTTGGTAAAATGAGAATTTGAGAAATGTCGCCCTGTATCATTCTTTGGATAATTATCAATGTGAGTTTGCACTGGGCCATTAGTTATTATATGATCAATAATTTTGCTATTTCGAGTGAGTGGCCAAGTGGCTGGATCCGATATATTTGGAACAAGAGAACTAACGTCATCTAGAATTTGTATTTGTTGTACATCACCAATAGTGTCATCCTGAGCAGCATCTGTAATTGTAACACAACTTGTCTCCTCACTTCGGGAAACTTCGTCCACAATCTCTTCAACAGCTAACTGATCTGACTTGTCAGACAGAGACTCCACTACCGATGCATTCGCTTGTATTTCAGATGTAGATGCCACATTAAGGTCTTGATTTTTTGTTGTGATATATTTGCCTATATTCATAAACTTTTTTGTTTTTTCAAATTCCTTCTCTTTTTCTGCTTTTCGTTTTCTATATTTTGACCCAGATGGGTTTCTTTTGAAAGGATCAACGTGTTCAGACATTTTGTACTAATCAAATCTGCAACAAATTAAATCTGCGTAAGTCCGATCATTTCTATAAATTAATTAAATATAACGCTATTGAGTAAGGACGACCAAAAACGCTTTATATTCAGGAAAGCGTTAGCATACACATGAACTACGATCGAAAAATCTAGGTAAGGTAATATTGTCATGGCAGCGGAATAATTGTGAAATGTTATATTTAAAAGCTTGTGTTACGTGCTTAGATTTGTATGAAAAAAATCACGATCATCCACTCGTTCCCGAAAAAATGACTTCTATGTACAGTCAGCTGCAAAAGTCGGTGGACACTTTTCACCTTTAACACAAAGGCTTTCGAATGAACAGTGTTCATCCACTTTTACACTTGACCGTACCTCTCGACATTTATTTATTATCTCCGTGTTAAAATTTCATCAACATTATATAGTCAGTTCCAGAGATATTTTATAATATTGTATATAATTTACTTTAAATAGATTACCCCACTCCAAACATAACATAAACAAACAAACAAATGTTACCTCTTTAGTATAATAAGTAAAGATAGTTAAAATAAAATTGTACTTACCTAATTAGTGAAATAATCCGCCATAAAGCAAATACCTACTTAAACACTATTTGTATTTCAACTTTTTGGATAAAACCTATGTCACTCTGTAGTCGGCGACAAAAAGTAAAAAACATGCACTTCGTAACTTAGCGTGGACCGCCTGATTACTGCGTCTGTTTGTTTTAAAATATGTAATTGCGATAACTGTTTTTAAGTGCGTGCACCGATTGAATGAATAAGAATGAGCTGTGTTCCGCTCCATCAAAAATAATGCCAACTCTTTTGAACTAAAATGTTAAAAAGAGATAGATAATGTGTTTCTCTGTGGTCGGGGATTCCCAGTAAAATGAACTGTATGTATGTAGTGCTCCGACCGAACGGATTGAGCACTGCGTTCCAATCTAGTGTTGCCAACACATCGTTTTTTTTTTTCGCTGACAGAAATGGGTCGCCGAACCGCGCCCTACCCTAACGCAGGTACATTTTGCGTGGTCTTGGCTCCCGAATCCTGCTTTTGACCAACACATGTTAATTCGTCACACATAATATATATATATATTTTTTTTTTTACCAGAACTTCATTTTAGTTTAGCAATTTCGACCATTTTTTTTGCTCTTTTTCATATATTTTCCAAATTATTCGTGAAAATTTTGATATGTAACTTTATTAATTTTTTGGTAAATGTACTAGTATAGTTTAGGTCCCCCAACTAAGGAGACCTCAAAAATTAATTTTTTTTTTAAATCGTTCTATTTTTATGCGTAGATTACAAATTCGTGAGCGGAAAGTAAATTTTTTTTATAATTTATGTATATTTTTCAAAATTTATTTAACATACTTTCCACGTATTACATATTCAAGTCACTTCAAGTTGTTGTTTTAGCGGCAAAATTCTGTAGAATTCAGATCACTTACCTGTAATTACCAGTTCAGCGTGTTAAACATTTTCTTATGAAAAACATATACTGAAGAAATGTAACAGTCACAATATCTTTTGCGCCGCGGTCTGATGGTATAGACGAATATCGGAGATCGTCGAACTCCTTTCCGCACTGGCGGCCTTCGGTTCACCAATACACTCACATTTGATATGTCAGTACAGTTAATTTACATTTGCCTTTTTAAATTCAGAACTATCCACCGATTGGAGAAAGGCGTACGCAGAGCTATTGAGAGGAGGAGATGGCATTAAGTGAAAATTTATTTTTATATTTTCATATTTTATTATGTTTTTTGTTGCATTCCTTTTTATATTTAAGTATATTATTATAAATAATGTTGATTAAAAGTTTGAAATTTATTAAAGAAATAAGAATTATATTATCTACTGCGCAAAAAAATTTTTCACTTCCGATAGCGTTTCAGTCATAACTGACAATTTTCAGCTATTATGGATTTATGGTCACCAATGACTCAGAAAAAGACATGAGAGTGAGCAGTATATATTATATATATAGTGAATCAATTCCGAATACCCATGTGTTAAAGAGAGATGCAAACTCACACACATACGTTTGTTTACATCAGTTTTTGCACAAGGCTCTTAAGAAAATGATAGAAACTTAGTTCTGCGCGCTGACTAAATTTTTTCAGCTATGATTGTCATATTACCCATCAGATAACCGTCACTGTTCTTGTAGGGTACATAACAAATGTAAACAAATAGATGTGTGTACTGTCAATGAAAACTCATCGAAAACACACAATGTCGGTCGGAACGACTTTGGTTCCACAATCCACAAAGTGTGTTTTCAAGAGGATTTAATTTCGGTGCGAACATAGTATTAGTCTAAACTGGTAAACTTCCAGGGAAAAAACTATCGAGAGAATTTTTTAAACTATCGAAGCTATCAAGTGGTACCACTATCGATAGTTTTGCAGATCTAGTGTTAGCAGACTATTTAATATATGATTTCCACACCTATATCTTTATATTTATATTTGAACTAATCCTTTAAAGAAACAGTTTTATTCACTTAAGAATTACATCTTTTAAGTACATACATATATCTTCCAAACACAAAATTTGTGCAACTTTATCTTTTCTGAAAACTAAAACTTAAAACACCGAAGCTTTAGAAGTTTTTTCAATGAAGCGCTTATTTTAGAGATCTTATTATTGATATCAAGTTTATTAAATATTTTTTCTTTGCATACCTTATGACATCTTACTTCAAAATGAAAAAAAATATTGAGAGATGTTTTTAAAATATTGTAACGGATTTCTCGATAAATCATCTACCTGTAACCCACACTTGAGTTCGTTCACTGGATTGTTAAATTAAAGTCCCAATTTAATGGCTATACACTTATTTTTACTTTTATTTCCAACAACTTAACACTTATTGCTCGATGTTCGAGTTTACAAGTTATTGCTTATAGCTCAATTGCTTTTTACACGGCAACATTCTAATTAGAACTGTGTCTGCTGCAAAGTCCGGTAGCCCTTATATATTTTTAACAAAAGTTAGCTACTAGAATATTCTGGCAAGTACGAATTCGCTGTCTACCTAAGTCTGATCGTCCCGATTAGACATATTTGCAGTACCAAACGCTGCAAGCTGTTCCAGATGAACACCCTTCATTTTATTCCTTGGTCTTCCAATGGTTTGCATGCGATTCACTACATCATTGAGTCGTTTAATAACCTGGTATGGTCCGTCCCAATTACACTGTAATTTGGGAGATAACCCTTCCTTTCGTTGTGGGTCATATAACAATACCCAATCGCCTTCAATAAAACCCTCAGAGTTTATTGCCTTGTCGTATTTTGCTTTCACCTTATCGCTCATAATTTTGGTGGGCTGGCTCGTTATAGCATGTTTATCCCTCATCTCGTCTTCTAGGATTCTATTGAATTCCTTAGTATTCCTGCGTCCTTTGGAGTTAATTCCAAATTTTAAATCAATCGGTAGTCGAAGATCATTACCAAAAATTACCCTTGCTGGAGTCTGCCCCGTTGTTTCATGTACATTTTGTCGTATTTTCTTTTTGTGTACGTATGTATGTAAATATAGATATATTTTTATGTTTATTAAACGGGTTCAAAACCAGCGTCCCGAGGTAGAAAAGTGGGCGGCATTAAACTTGCACAGGCTTTGGAGTCCATTGGCAAAATTCACTGACGAAATCCCAAGCACCATCAATTAAAAATCAGAAGAAAATAGCAGCGGAAAAATTTGCAAACTTCTGTTGACTACAACATCAGAAGTTTATTCGCCAAACCAGCCAATAAAAAGAGTTGCAATGACATTACACCATTAAAATGCAAGTATAAATTTACGCGATAATATTATATTAAATTTATGAGAGATATACACTTTTAAAATGTTAATTAAGGTGTTTTTGAAATAGGTGTTTCTCAACCAAAATATTCCGAAAAGTCATTTGATGTTAACACCAGCATATTATCCGAAGACGTATCAGATACTCCAGAGACATCGGCTCCATCTACTAAGAATGACCGCACCTGCCGCGAAAACAGTAAAACCTTTAAAATTTATTAAAACTATTGCACATAATTATACATTTATCTTTTAATAATCGAATGGATAGAATAATCCGGATAACAACGCGTTGCAGCACACTGTTTTACAAAGTCAAATGGAACTTTTAAATATGCAGAAGAGGATCTAATTGCACAAGAGCAACGCCAACAAGTAGAGCATGATAGAAAAATGCAGTTGTACGAAATAACGGCTAAAGTTTTGGAACCAAAATTGTTGTCGTTTAATAAATAAAATTAATTAATTGAGGTATACATTAATAACAGTTACTTTCTATTATGCAATAAAATATAATTTTATTTAATACAACATACATATTGTTTTAAGTGGGTCCACTTTGTTAATGGTTAGCAATACCTCTTCTTCGTTTTTGCCCGCGTTTATAATTAGAAGGATTTGTGGTATCTATTTCGGGCACTCTAAACTCTTCACTGTTTTAAATATCTCCTAACGGTCCAAAATCTGCGACTTTTAAAAATTTACGCATAAAATAAATTTATGCTCGATTAAACAACGCTCTTTCGTATGTATTCTGTTGTATATTATTTCCATCGGTGCAAGAGGGTTACGAGCAACGACGGTGTTATCAACCATGGTGTTAAAGGTTATTCTACATCTCCTATAAGAATATCGACTATTTTTTGACACTTGAACGGTAGTTTGATAAACGCCAAGATCTTAGCCTGCACCAACTTAAACATTTGTATCTTTTAGTATAAATTTCTATATAAATATATGTATGAATATGAAAAGATATGTTTACCTGAAAGCCTGGATCGCCTATGTAGGGTAAAAAAGGCATTTTACACGTACATTTGAAAGAGCTCCACCGCGTCGTTCATTTTGGCCGGTAAACAGATATGATTGTTTAAAATTGCTATCGCCTCCAATTGTTCTTAATTTGTAATGCTTCCTCTCTCGAACTTCGTTTTCGACCACTAGCGGGAGTATTATTTCAAAACGAGTTTTTTTATTGGTGTTAGGTCGTAAATCCAATTTATTTTAAAATATTCTGAGTTAGTTATACAGCAGACTTTTTAATTCTAACAAATACTCACATTTGGGCTTTTTATGCATAAAATTTAAGCAAATGCTCGCTTTTGAATATAGCTTCTGCTCAAATAAATTTTATGTCATATGAAACTTAGGAAATGCTCAAAGGCAATTGCATGAACTTGGAGCAAACTAATTTTTTATGAATACGACCTATTGTATGTCTAGCTATTTGATTGATTAATAGTTGTAGCCCTGTTAGCATGACTTCTAGTGCTACCATCGGGCAAGTACGCATTGCTCGCGAAGCGCAGATGAAGGCAAGTTTTTGCGTTTTGATAGTTGAAGTCCTAACGAAATCTGTGTTGCTTTCGAAGACCAAGCCGCCACTTCATATGTAAAAATCGGTCTCTCGATCATGTTGTACATCCATCTGGTAATAAATGGCTTGTTAAGGTTCTAAGTCCTGGCAGGAATCTTCTCTTGGTAAATGGGACGATGATCGTTTTCGACGGGTAGATCTTCAGTCCAACCGTATTGTACCATCCCTTGGCCAGGCCTAGTCCCTTTTGCACGATATCGCAGAAAGTGTTCCTGAATTTCCCTCTTGCTAATATATCAATGCCGTCCGTGTACCCTTGACAACCGATCCTATTGTTAGTTAGCAGCTCACCCATGACTAGGCTCTATAATAAAAGGGACAATACTCCACCCTGTAGACAACCTCTTGTCATACCGAGACGAATCTTAGTATCTCCTACAGTGTTCTCAGCTATCCTAGTTTGCAGTACATACATTTGCGAGAGACACATTGTCAAAAGCACTTTCGATATCTAAGTAGGCGATTCTTCATTGTCCAGTGAACTTTGGACTACCGCGATTAACTCGTACAGAGCGGTATTAGTTTACCTATCTGCTTTATAGGCATGCTGATTCGCATGTTAGGGTGCGATCTTCAGCGTCTTCGACCTTATTTCGTGAACTATAATCTTCCCATGCTTTTTAGTAGGAAGGAATTGAGACTAATCGGCCTAAGGATTTCGCCAGTGAATAGTCTTTCCGTCCTACCTTAGGTACCTTTGCAACTTGCTATGGATCAGGGATATTCGCTAACGCTAAGCTCATCTCCCGAACAAAGTGGGCAAGACTTGCCCTTCCTGTTGCAGAAGTGCTGAAAAGATGCCTGGTGACTTATACAGGTTGGTTGAAAAGTTTCTACGCTCGAAATGAAAAAAATATGCGATGGATGTTCAAGCAGTTCGTACTTTAATTCTTTGAATTTTGTGATTGTTTAAATACCTTTGTGAGCAGGTCTTGATGAAAAATGAGTTTTTTGTGTTGCAAACCAGGTCTTTTCTCGCCAATGTTTTCATCCAGCTGATCCAAAAGGCTGCAATAATATTCAGAGTTAATTGTTTTACTTTTCTGCAGATAATTAGCCAACAAAATTTCTTTTGCATCCCAAATAACTCATGCCATAACCTTCTTTGCTGCTCGTTGTGACTTCTCCTGCTTTGGAGCTGAACAGCTGGCTTCAGTCCACTGTAATCGTTTCAATTTAGGATTATGGTTGTAGAAACAAGTCTCACCCATAGTTATAAAATGACGCAAAAAGTCGGTTTTATTCTGCTTAAAACGCTCCAAATTAAGCTGAGAAATTGGTTTTCGATCCAGTTTTTGTTGAATTATTAACGTGTGCGACACTAACTTTCCAAATTGCTTTTTCATACACATAGCCAATAAAATCTGCGTTCACCCGACTATATTTTTTAAGTGAAGTAAAAACACAATGTAAATAGGTAGTTCAGTTAAAATTTTTTATATGTATTTCTTTTTTATATTTTTAAGTTCAAAATGCAAAAACAACAAGTAAGGAAGGGCTAAGTTCGGATGTAACCGAACATTTTATACTCTCGCAAACTCAAATGGTAAACTCGTTTGAGATTTCTTTGTGGATTGGCTGATATTTTCGGTAGAAGGTCAACTATAGGCACTGGGGTCCACATATTTAGTACTTAGGGGCTTGAACAGTTTTAGTTCGATTTAGACAATTTTTGGTCACAAGGTGGCATACATTAAACGTATTATTCACGCAAAGTTTTACCCCGATATAATCATTGTTGCGTGATATGCATAGTGGAAAGTGAAAGAATCAGATGGAATTGAAAATGGTGTTATATGGGAAATAGGCGTGGTTGTAGTCCGATTTCAACTATTTTCACACCGTCAATAGAAGTGCTAAAAACATTTGCTTCCAGTGAATTTTGTTATAGCATTAGCGGTTTAGGAGATATGCACATTAAACCTATTAGAGGCGGGACCACGCCCACTTTTTAAAAAAAAATTTTAACTGCAGATGCCCCTCCCTAATGTGATCCTGTGTACCAAATAACAGTCTTGTATCTTATTGCGGAGCTTAGTTATGGCAAGTTATTTGTTTTTGATTAATGGCGTTTTGTGGGCGTGGCAGTGGTCCGATTACGCCCATCTGCAATACCAACCGTCTCACGGTACCATGAAACATGTCTACCAAGTTTCATAAAGATATCTCAATTTTTACTCAAGTTAGAGCTTGCACGGACGGACGGACGGACAGACGGACGGACGGACAGACGGACGGACGGACAGACAGTCACCCGGATTTCAACTCGTCTCTTCATCCTGATCATTTATATATATATAACCCTATATCTAACTCGATTAATTTTAGGTGATACAAACAACCGTTAGGTGAACAAAACTATTATACTCTGTAGCAACAGGTTGCGAGAGTATAACAATGCATTCATTGGCTTACTCTACGATCAATTATATTTTGTTTTTGATAACATAATGAAAACTTATAGCTGATTCACATAGAACTTTTGCTTCGCTTTGCTTCAGAAATTTGCTTTGAGTTCGATGTATGATTTTGTATGAGTACGTTCCCATCGAAATGAAGTGTATGAATTGTCAAGGAAAGCGAGGAAAGTTGTATGTGAATGGCCCATTACTGTTAGATGTCAAAACTTATGAGAGATGAAGTTGAGGTTAGGATCCCTCTCGGTCTGACGCCGGTCTTTTGTGATGCCAAGAACTCCTAAGTATTGATCACAGAGGCATTTCTAAATCAACAAAGCGTTTTGAGCCTGTTAAAAATTGGTTGAGGCTAATATCAATTCCAGCCATTTCACCTGGTTCGTCGAAGGTATGGCTATGAAGATGTTACAACCTTAGCCTAGCAGAAGCTGTCCTCGTTCTCCTTTCTATAACTTAGGCAAATGGAGTAAAAATTTTCAGGCACTAGGGTTTGCACTTGCAGGGTGCAGTGAAAAGGCACCCCAACAAGTCTACGTAGATAAATTGATAATGAGGTCAGACACTCGTTGACCAGCTTTGAGGGTACTATTATTGAGCTCAAGGCTAGTATTACTGTTCTACAGGACTTTCCTCATTCTCCACAATGTTAGGACTTTAGGAAACTGTTTTATCTAGAATAAGGGCCAAGTACTTTACAGCTTGGGAATGAGAGTCACAACGAGTCATTGATATTTTTAAATGTAGTTCACTAAATATGAAGATATAAGTATGCCCGTGTATGCGATCCTCCTCAGGGGGACTAAACAACACTATATATTTTGCGGTATCATCTCCCACGAAAAATAGAAGCGGGTTGCAGCCGCCATATCGGCGGTCTCTATAAACATGGTTAAGGGAAACCACAGGCCATCTCCTAGACCTGAGTGTACGGGTTGGCACCACGTAGAAGGGTTTAAAAAATGTGTAAGCGGGCTTAATTAGAGGCTTCGCCCAAGGTAGATCTTCCCTGTGTGTAGTGATCAGGCCCGAGAGAACCGATGAAACACATGATTATTAGGTTGGAGGACGCCAGAGCACTCTGAATTGTCCTGGCCAAATGAAAGTCGAAATTGCACCCTTGATCTGTGAATGAGCACCGTCTCATTTTGGCAGTGAACTCATTTAAACCGTTAATGCTAATAAGAGTTTGTCCGGTAAATTATCATGAGAGACCTTATTATAGAGGACTTCGAATGGTTTCTTATCAGTTACCGAATGTATAATTTTATTGTATTTGTGAGCGGCTCTATATATTGATTCCGAAAAGCTGATTAAATTATATTCTTGTTTTATACATCGTGATATTTCAATTATTGTTAAATGTACCCTCTCTATCTGACCATTTGTGGTCCTATGATTTGGGTTGCAGAAATAAATTTCAATCTGAAGCCTCTGCATCAGGGATTTAAATTGTACCGTAGTAAATCCTGCTTCATTATCAATTGTTATTCTCTTTACATTAGGGAACCCTTGTAATATCTCTAACACTTTATCTTCTAAAATGTTCTTATCTTCAATTTGTTTAATAATCAAAAACTTTGAATAACTATCGATACATATAGTGAATTTTAATGATTGTGCATTAAATATATCTATTGTATGTGAATTTGTATTCCCTCTTAGGTATTTTTATGGGATGTCTATCATATTTATTTTTATTACAAATTTCACAATTTCTAATGTATTCTTTAAATTGTTTATGCATTTTTGGCCAATAGTCAAAAGATGAAATTTGTTTAATATTTTCGTCAAAGCCCCTGTGCGCTCTGTTATGAGTTTGCTCTATTATTGTTCCTTGGTCTTCCTTGTTTGGTATATTGGAAAATTTTCATCATCACTGTAACACTTTTTATAAAGCATTGAATGAAGAGCAAAAAAGCGGAAGGGAGATATTTGACAACCTTATATAAATGATTAGGATGAAGAGACGAGTTGAAATCCGGGTGACTGTCTGTCCGTCCGTCCGTCCGTGAAAGCTCTAACTTGAGTAAAAATTGAGATATCTTTATGAAACTTGACATATTTCTTGGTACCGTGAGACGGTTGGTATTGCAGATGGGCGTAATTGAACCACTGCCACGCCCACAAAAGCCATTAATCAAAAACAAATACATTGCCATAACTAAGCTAAGATACAAGACTGTTATTTGGTACAAAAAATCACATTAGGGAGGGGCATCTGCAGTTAAAATTTTTTTTTTAAGTGGGCGTGGTCCCGCCTCTAATAGGTTTAATGTGCATATCTCCTAAACCGCTAATGCTATAATAACAAAATTCACTGGAAGCAAATGTATTTAGAACCTCTACCTACAGTGTGAAAATAGTTGAAATCGGGTGGCAACTCCGCCCACTCCCGCGATAAATCAAGCACTAAACACGCCAGAGACATTAAATTTTATCTCTGGGATGGTATGAGATGACTTTATAGGAACCGCGTTCAAAATTAGACAGTGGGCGTGGCACAGCCCACTTTTAGGTGAGAACCCATATCTTGGGATCTGCTTAACCGATTTCAACCAATTTCGGTGCATAACGTTCTATTCATATTTCTATGTTATATTGCGAAAATGGGCTAAATCGGACTACAACCACGCCTATTTCCCATATAACACCATTTTCAATTCCATCTGATTCTTTCACTTTCCACTATGCATATCAAGCAACAATGATTATATCGGGGTAAAACTTTGCGTGAATAATACGTTTAATGTATGCCACCTTGTGACCAAAAATTGTCTAAATCGAACCAAAACTGTTCAAGCCCCTAAGTACTAAATATGTGGATCCCAGTGCCTATAGTTGACCTTCTACCGAAAATATCAGCCAATCCACAAAGAAATCTCAAACGAGTATACCATTTGATTTTGCGAGAGTATAAAATGTTCGGTTACATCCGAACTTAGCCCTTCCTTACTTGTTGTTTTTGCATTTTGAACTTAAAAATATAAAAAAGAAATACATATAAAAAATTTTAACTGAACTACATATTTACATTGTGTTTTTACTTCACTTAAAAAATATAGTCGGGTGAACGCAGACTTTATTGGCTATGTGTATGAAAAAGCAATTTGGAAAGTTAGTGTCGCACACGTTAATAATTCAGCAAAAACTGGATCGAAAACCAATTTCTCAGCTTAATTTGGAGCGTTTTAAGCAGAATAAAACCGACTTTTTGCGTCATTTTATAACTATGGGTGAGACTTGTTTCTACAACCATAATCCTAAATTGAAACGATTACAGTGGACTGAAGCTATCTGTTCAACTCCAAAGCAGGAGAAGTCACAACGAGCAGCAAAGAAGGTTATGGCATCAGTTATTTGGGATGCAAAAGAAATTTTGTTGGCTAATTATCTGCAGAAAAGTAAAACAATTAACTCTGAATATTATTGCAGCCTTTTGGATCAGCTGGATGAAAACATTGGCGAGAAAAGACCTGGTTTGCAACACAAAAAACTCATTTTTCATCAAGACCTGCTCACAAAGGTATTTAAACAATCACAAAATTCAAAGAATTAAAGTACGAACTGCTTGAACATCCATCGCATATTTTTTTCATTTCGAGCGCAGAAACTTTTCAACCAACCTGTATAAGTCACCAGGCATCTTTTCAGCACTTCTGCAACAGGAAGGGCAAGTCTTGCCCACTTTGTTCGGGGATGAGCTTAGCGTTAGCGAATATCCCTGATCCATAGCAAGTTGCAAAGGTACCTAAGGTAGGACGGAAAGACTATTCACTGGCGAAATCCTTAGACCAATTAGTCTCAATTCCTTCCTACTAAAAAGGATGGGAAAGACTATAGTTCACGAAATAAGGTCGAAGACGCTGAAGATCGCACCCTAACATGCGAATCAGCATGCCTATATAGTCCAAAGTTCACTGGACAATGAAGAATCGCCTACTTAGATATCGAAAGTGCTTTTGACAATGCGTCTCACGCAAATGTATGTACTGCAAACTAGGATAGCTGAGAACACTGTAGGTGATACTAAGGTTCGTCTCGGTATGACAAGAGGTTGTCTACAGGGTGGAGTATTGTCCCTTTTATTATAGAGCCTAGTCATGGGTGAGCTGCTAACTAACAATAGGATCGGTTGTCAAGGGTACACGGACGGCATTGATATATTAGCAAGAGGGAAATTCAGGAACACTTTCTGCGATATCGTGCAAAGGGGACTAGGCCTGGCCAAGGGATGGTACAATACGGTTGGACTGAAGATCTACCCGTCGAAAACGATCATCGTCCCATTTACCAAGAGAAGATTCCTGCCAGGACTTAGAACCTTAACAAGCCATTTATTACCAGATGGATGTACAACATGATCGAGAGACCGATTTTTACATATGAAGTGGCGGCTTGGTCTTCGAAAGCAACACAGATTTCGTTAGGACTTCAACTATCAAAACGCAAAAACTTGCCTTCATCTGCGCTTCGCGAGCAATGCGTACTTGCCCGATGGTAGCACTAGAAGTCATGCTAACAGGGCTACAACTATTAATCAATCAAATAGCTAGACATACAATAGGTCGTATTCATAAAAAATTAGTTTGCTCCAAGTTCATGCAATTGCCTTTGAGCATTTCCTAAGTTTCATATGACATAAAATTTATTTGAGCAGAAGCTATATTCAAAAGCGAGCATTTGCTTAAATTTTATGCATAAAAAGCCCAAATGTGAGTATTTGTTAGAATTAAAAAGTCTGCTGTATAACTAACTCAGAATATTTTAAAATAAATTGGATTTACGACCTAACACCAATAAAAAAACTCGTTTTGAAATAATACTCCCGCTAGTGGTCGAAAACGAAGTTCGAGAGAGGAAGCATTACAAATTAAGAACAATTGGAGGCGATAGCAATTTTAAACAATCATATCTGTTTACCGGCCAAAATGAACGACGCGGTGGAGCTCTTTCAAATGTACGTGTAAAATGCCTTTTTTACCCTACATAGGCGATCCAGGCTTTCAGGTAAACATATCTTTTCATATTCATACATATATTTATATAGAAATTTATACTAAAAGATACAAATGTTTAAGTTGGTGCAGGCTAAGATCTTGGCGTTTATCAAACTACCGTTCAAGTGTCAAAAAATAGTCGATATTCTTATAGGAGATGTAGAATAACCTTTAACACCATGGTTGATAACACCGTCGTTGCTCGTAACCCTCTTGCACCGATGGAAATAATATACAACAGAATACATACGAAAGAGCGTTGTTTAATCGAGCATAAATTTATTTTATGCGTAAATTTTTAAAAGTCGCAGATTTTGGACCGTTAGGAGATATTTAAAACAGTGAAGAGTTTAGAGTGCCCGAAATAGATACCACAAATCCTTCTAATTATAAACGCGGGCAAAAACGAAGAAGAGGTATTGCTAACCATTAACAAAGTGGACCCACTTAAAACAATATGTATGTTGTATTAAATAAAATTATATTTTATTGCATAATAGAAAGTAACTGTTATTAATGTATACCTCAATTAATTAATTTTATTTATTAAACGACAACAATTTTGGTTCCAAAACTTTAGCCGTTATTTCGTACAACTGCATTTTTCTATCATGCTCTACTTGTTGGCGTTGCTCTTGTGCAATTAGATCCTCTTCTGCATATTTAAAAGTTCCATTTGACTTTGTAAAACAGTGTGCTGCAACGCGTTGTTATCCGGATTATTCTATCCATTCGATTATTAAAAGATAAATGTATAATTATGTGCAATAGTTTTAATAAATTTTAAAGGTTTTACTGTTTTCGCGGCAGGTGCGGTCATTCTTAGTAGATGGAGCCGATGTCTCTGGAGTATCTGATACGTCTTCGGATAATATGCTGGTGTTAACATCAAATGACTTTTCGGAATATTTTGGTTGAGAAACACCTATTTCAAAAACACCTTAATTAACATTTTAAAAGTGTATATCTCTCATAAATTTAATATAATATTATCGCGTAAATTTATACTTGCATTTTAATGGTGTAATGTCATTGCAACTCTTTTTATTGGCTGGTTTGGCGAATAAACTTCTGATGTTGTAGTCAACAGAAGTTTGCAAATTTTTCCGCTGCTATTTTCTTCTGATTTTTAATTGATGGTGCTTGGGATTTCGTCAGTGAATTTTGCCAATGGACTCCAAAGCCTGTGCAAGTTTAATGCCGCCCACTTTTCTACCTCGGGACGCTGGTTTTGAACCCGTTTAATAAACATAAAAATATATCTATATTTACATACATACGTACACAAAAAGAAAATACGACAAACACTTTCGGGAAGTATTAAAAACCCATATTTTTTTTCTCCATATTTTCTTCTATGTATTATACAACATTCATGAATAAATTACCGCTCTTGTTATAAATAAAATGATATTCGAACTAAATCCTTTGACAGCTGACAGATTTGAAATCTAAGTTAAGAAAATAATTGATATTGTGACGAACATATGTAGATGATAGAACAAAATTGCACCGACGATAAATTGCCAGAATCAACTAGCAGTGAATTCGTAGTTGTCAGAATGGTCTAGAGGCGAAGTTTTATTAAAGATATACTATGTAAGGGCTGACAGATTGTGCAGCAGACACAGTTCTCCTTAAAGTGTTGTCGTCATAGATAAAATCAGGGATAAAATGATCCGAAACTGTTATATTTGCCTTCTGAGAGATCTCATGAACTTTCAGTGCTGTCAAAAAAAAACCACGAGTTCATGAACAGATGACAAGCAAAACAATGAACTACCACTAAGAATCCCGCAGAAATAACTTGCGAAATCAGTGGGTAATTTGTGAGATCAGATTTTTTGGTGACTTTTAAGTATATTTCTAATCTGTATTTAAAGAGATTTAATATAGTTTTGTTTTTAAGAAGGAGCGGGTATTTTGTCGCAGAGTATTGTTTTGCTTAGCAGTACCAATTATCAACGTATATACATATTTTGGTTAGAATTCCCAGCAAAGGTTAAGAAAACTTTGACTTCCGAATAAATTATTAAAAGATATTTATTTATAGAGTGTATAAAAAAATAAGGTTCATGTTTAGGTTATTTAAAACTTGTAAGTGTTTTGAAATATTAAAATATTTTGTTAAATTTAGTATTAAACGTTAATTTTGAAAATCTTTTGTAATTAAAATATACATGTACATATATATAGACGTTATATAGGATATCTAGCTTGTAAAACTAGCTTTAATTATGTATATTTTTCTGTAAAATGGAAACCGAAAAATACCCAAGAAATACATTAAAAAATCTCAAAACTTATTTCTTTCCCTAGTGGCACCACTGTCAAATGTTATAAAAAATTTGGTCTTTGACAGCGCTCTCTCGAATCAAAGAAGTTGTCGTGTTAAGAGCAATTAAGATATAAGCAAAAAGTTGCAAGCTAAGTATGTAAAGCGTTTAGTTGTTGGAATTAGAAATAAAGATAAGTGGGACTTTTTTTTAACAATCCAGTGATTGAACTCAAAAGTGAGTTATAGGTAGGCGATTTATCGAGAACTCCGTTACAATATTGTGGCAAACACGAATACCAGAACAAATCAGAATCGACGATAAACTGCCAGAAGCAACTAGACAACGAATTCGTAGTTGCCAGAATGTTCGAGTAGTGAACTTTTGTTAAAAATTTACTATATAAGGGCTGCCGGATTGTGTAGCAGATCTAGATCTAGATCTAGAACAATCTAGTGATCGAACTCAAGAGTGAGTTACAGGTAGACGATTTATCGAGAAATCCGTTACAATTGGTGTCAGAAGTGAGATTGTCAAATAAATTCCCAAGGAGATAATTATTTAAAAATGGCCAAATTTTACGATCTGAAGATTCCACAACTGAAAATGGAGGAACGTGGTTTGGCGACAAATAGATTAAAAACTGAATTACAATCACGGTTGAGAGAGGCCATGGAGGCGGAAAGCATTAATGTTGAGGAATATGTCTTTCACATGGAATTAGAGGAAGAGACAACAAAGATAGAAGGAAGAGGCTCAATGCTCGTCAAAGATGGTGGACGTAAAAAGTATTTTCGCTGCAACGTCCCAGATGTCAACGCAGATATCTACAGAGCTGTCAACACAAATATCGACACAAATGTCGCACAGGTGTCCTCACAGTTGAAAGAGCAGGATACACGGATATTGCAGGTGACCTCACAAGTAGCAGAAGTGTCGTCACAGATTTCGGAAGAGCGGGATGAAATTAAAACTAAAGTGGATGAATTGAAAGATCGTCTCCGCGAGCTACAATTAAATCGGCCAATTATGCCGTCAGCTTCTGCCAAGGTAAAACCTCCATCTTTTGATGGCACTGTTCCGTTCCACGTTTTTAATTTTCAATTCGAAAAGACGGCATCTTCAAATAGTTGGAAAGCTGAAGATAAAGAAGATACAGTAGCTGCATTGTCCGTTGCATTAAAAGGATCTGCAGCAGAGATATTACAGACCATTCCAAAGAGAGGCGAGTAGTTATGAAAGCTGGATGGGTGCATTAGAAAGACGGTGTGGTAGTGAGCACAGGAAGCAGATCTTTCAAATCGAGTTGCGAAATCGCCACCAGAAAGCCAATGAGTCTCTGCAGGACTACAGAGATTGAGAGGTTAGCTCACTTAGCTTATGCACATAAATCCATGGAATACATCGAGGAATACAATTCAGACTTTCGTCAATGGAATACGAGTTAACACTACACGCTTCGCTGCATTAGCATGTCGAAAATTGACGTCTGCAGAAACCGTTTCGTATGCTCTGACACAGGAAACTGCATCTCTGCTTTGCAATCAAACATTTAAAGCTCACAAAATAGAAATAGAGGAACACATTTGGGTGAACCAATTACTTGAAAAAATTGACAACATGCAGAACGCACTGGAAAAATCTACGGAAGAAAAAGAAAACTGATTGTGTGCTTAAATGCTTCAACTGCGAAAAAAAAATGGCCATATTGCACGTAACTGTAACCAGCCCAATATTCCAGTTGAACGTAAACGCAAAGCTAAGGAAGATCAAGCAAATGTCAAATCAAACCAATCGTTAAACTAAAGCGAGCCAGACAATCTCCTTTGCCCAAATAAGCAGGAAAACGAGTAACGTTACCGTTGGTGGATGTGTAGACGGCAAGAATCTGGTTGATAAAGAAGTGAGACCATTAGCTGGGGCAAAGTTGCGCACAACTGGAGAAGATACCCTAGTTTTCCGAAAGGTAACGTGAGAGATCGTAATTGGAAAGGCAGCCGTGTTACACAATTTTATAGTGGCAGATATCGTTGACGAAGTCATAATTGGAGTAGACTTTCTAGCGAATCAAGGAATCAAAATTGACATGAAAAACAGGATTATGTCCTATAGAAATATGGAAGTACCACTTATTTTCGGTTACGATAATAAGTACAACGTTAGACGAGTGATAACAACAGAGAGCCAGCAGATTCCACCAACATCAGAAGCAGCTTTTTGTTCAGAAATATATGGAGACTATGGGCCAAACAAGCGGTGGATTGTTGAGGCCATAAACGGATCTACACCAAACTTACTTAATAGAAAAACCCTAGCTATGACAATACAAGATAAACGTGTTACAGTAAGAGTACTTAATGAGTTCAAGTTTCCAATCGAACTCTCCAAAGGAGCTGTATTAGGGCAGTGTCAAGAGATTGAGGCCGCGATAAATTGCGAAATAGGTCTTGAGAAAGATTCCATGGGCGAAAACGATATATCGAGCGAAATTAACGCATGGACCGAGGAACTAGAGACAAACTATCAAACTATGGCTAAACAACTTCTTCTCAGAGACTCATCCATATTTGATAAAGACGACGCCAAACCAGGAAGAACCAAAGTTGTGAAACATTTTATTAACACAGGTGATGCAAGACCAATCCGCTTTAGCAAAACGTGAAGTTGTAAGCCAGACCATACGTGAAATGAGTGAAAGCGGCGCAATCGAACCATCAGGGAGTCCATGGAGATCACATGTGGTACTTGTGAAAAAGAAAGATGGCAACATAAGTTTTAGTGTGGACTATAGAAGGTTGAATTATGTAACGAAGAAAGACAGTTATCCACTAACTAGAATCGATGACACGCTGGACTCGTTATCAGGCAAAAAATGGTTCTGAACACTTGATTTGAAAAGTGGTTATTGGCAAGTAGAGGTAAACGAAGAAGACAAAGAAAAGACGGTTTCAGCGCCGGAGATAGTCTATAGCAATTTACCGTGATGCCCTTTGGATTATGTAACGCTCTTGCTACCTTCGAGAGACTTATGGACCAGGTATTAAAAGGACTACACTGGAAGACCTGTTTGGTATACCTCGACGATATCATGGTGTTAGGTAAACGCTTCGATGAACACCTTAAGAACTTGGAAGAGGTTTTCCAACGGATAGCTAGCTCTGGTCTAAGGCTGAGTCCAAAGAAGTGTTCCCTTTTTAAAAAGGAAGTAAGCTACTTAGCTAATTGGCCCAATACTAAAAATTTACATGAATTGCGGAGTTTCCTTGGACTTTGAACTTATTAGAGACGATTCGTTCCAAATTTTGCCAGCGTAGCTAGTAGTCTCAATGAAATCATGAAAAGGAACAGAGTTTTTGAATGGAATAAAGAACAGAAAGTAACTTTCCAAACTCAGAAGAAATAGTTAAGCACAGCCCCAATGTTACAAAATCCCCGGTTACAGGATCAACGTTTATTTTGGATAAGGACAGTTGGCACGGTGGATTGAGAGACTCCAAAGTTACGACTTCTCTATAGAACATCGCAAAGGTAGTAGTTATGGCAATGCTGATGCCATGTCCCGCAGTCGCTGTAATTTGGAATGCAGGCATTGCTCGAAAGCTGAGGCCAAAGAAGACATTATAGATGTCCGATTAATGACTATAACATCCGAATGGGATCCGGAGGAGCTACGGAAATGTCAGCAAGAAGATCCAGATTTGAAAATTGTAATACATGGATTGGAGATAAATAAACGTCCAACTAGAGAAGAAATAGCTGCAGAAAGCCCAGTCGCAAAGGCTTATTGGGCACAATGGAATAGTTTGAAGTTAGTATCTGGCCGTTGCATCGCGTATGGGAAAGCGTAGGTGGGCAAAGTTCACGAGCTCTGTTGTTCCAAAAGTAAGAATCCCTGAAGTTCTCAACGAGCTGCACAACGATCCAAGTGGAGGACACATGGGTATCACTAAAACCTTGGAGAAATTAAAACAAAAATTTTATTGGGTTGGTTGTCGTCAATCAGTTACGGAGTGGATCGCCAATTGTGTCGAGTGCATTGCTGCTAAAGGGCCGCGGTCCAGAAGTCATGGTCAGATGAAACAGTACAATTCAGATGCGCCGTTTGAGCGAGTAGCCATGAATGCAGCTGGTCCATTTGCTATCAGTAAATTAGGAAACATAAATGTTTTGGTAGTCATGGACTATTTCAGCAAATGGCCAGAAGTATACGCAATTCATAACCAAGAGGCAGGAACAGTAGCGGATATATTCATCAACAATTGAGTATCGAGATATCAATAGAATTATATTCTGAGCAAGGGAGAAATTTTGAATCAGCTCTAATACAGGAAATATTCCAGAAGCTGGGTATTCGGAAAACCCGTACAACTGCACTACATCCGCAGTCCGATGGCATGGTAGAAAGATTCAATCGACCTTTGTTAGAACATTTGAGGAAAGTTGTGGACAAGTATCAAAAAGATTGGGATACCTATATATCCTTGTTCCTGATGGCTTATCGGTCTGCTGTACATGATACAACGAGGCAGACTCCAGCAAGGATAAATTTTGGTTGGCCAACAGAGGAAGGAATTCCATAGCAACCTAGAAGACGAGATGAGGGATATACATGCTGTGGTGAGTCAGCGCACCAAAATTATGAGCGATAAGATGAAAGCAAAATACGACAAAGCAATGAACTCTGAGGGTTTTATTGAAGGCGATTGGGTATTGTTATATAACCCACAACGAAAGAAAGGGTTATCTCCCAAATTGCAGTGTAATTGGGAAGGACCATACCAGGTTATTAAACGACTCAATGATGTAGTGTATCGCATACAGACCATTGGAAGACCAAGGAATAAAATGAAGGTGGTTCATCTTGAATGGCTTGCAGCGTTTGGTACCGCAAATATGTCTAACCGGGACGAACAGACATAGGTAGAAGGCAGTGTGGCGAACACGAATACCAGAACAAATCAGAATCGACGATAAACTGCCAGAATCAACTAGACAGCGAATTTGTAGTTGTCAGAATGTTCTAGTAGCGAACTTTTGTTAAAAACTTACTATATAAGGGCTGCCGGATTGTGCAGCAGACACAGTTCTAGCTTAATCGATATTATTAGAAGACATATTTTGCCAGCCCTAAATGTCAGTTGACAATTGGTTACATTCCATAATTGGCCTAGACGTACCCTACAAGAAACTGCTGATGGGTTCACCAATACACTCACATTTGATATGTCAGTACTGACGGACAGTTTACTTGTCAGCTGACCGTCACTGTTATTTTGTAAACAGAGACATTTTCGAATTATATTGCTTACATGTGTAAGAATGAAAAACCATATCAAAAAGGGACTCATAAAATTCTATATAAGTTTCTCAACAACTGCGCAAAACAATTTTACTGTTCTTCTTGCCACAAACGAAAAGTGTTGCACGCTTCTGTGCTCTTTTGAGTTTTTTGTTAAAAATATACAATTTTATGAAAAAGAGGTGTTTTCAAATATAATATACATACGTAAGTTAAATAAGTTTCAAATAAAAGTATATATTTAGTTAATTTATATTTGCATTTTTAAATTCAGAACTATCCACTGATTGGAGAAAGACGTACGCAGAGCTATTGAGAGGAGGAGATGGCATCAAGTGAAAATTTATTTTTATATTTTAATATTTTATTATTTAACTATATTTTTTGTTGCATTCCTTATTATATTAAGGTATATTATTATAACTAATTTTGACTGAAAGTTTGAAATTTATTAAAGAACTAAAAATTATATTATCTACTGTGCAAAAGAATTTTTCACTTCTGATAGCGTCTCAGTCATAACCGAATGTGTGACGAATTTATGGTCAGCAATGACTCAGAAAAAGACCTGAGAGTGAGCAGTATAGATATATAGTGAATCAATTCCGAATACCCATGTGTTAAAGAGAGATGCAAACTCACACACATACGTTTGTTTACATCAGTTTTTGCACAAGGCTCTTAAGAAAACGATAGAAACTTTGTTCTGTGTCCAGATATCTTAAGAGGATTTAAAAAAATTTAATAAAGGTAATGTAACACCCAGGAATGTAGAGCAGGTTCGCCTCCGCGCGGTGCATCCTGGGTTATACCCTGCTGAAATGGCTGATGGGCTAATGCCAAGGCTGCCTCCGTCCTGTTAAAACCATGGCAGGCCTCGGAGTACGTTCCCCTCCCGTTTTCATTAAGTTGGTGTGGTAGGTGTTTGTTGAGATGACTCCTTCCTTGGCCTCGTAACTGAGAGAACCTTGGGACCATAAAAGGCGACTACCTTTCCGGGAGGCGGATAGCGGCTCTGAGTGGGGACCCAACAAAAATGAATACGAACGAAATTACTAAGGACGAGGGGAGGAAGCAATTCGAAACCGACCTCTGCTATAGTGGACGGTTCCCTGGGGGGGACACTTTCACCGGTTAAGGGTGAGAAGGGAAATCCAGGGGGCGCCTGGCTTACCGTCACTGGGGGCGGTAAGGCAGGGGGGGTCGACAGGAGTCTGCTGACGGTAGCCTTGGGTAGGGCGGAAGTGCGAGGCGGAATCGCCAGCACTAGCAGAGGAACTTCTGCTAAGTTCATGGGGGACACGGGGTCGTCGGCGAACGCCAAGGGCCCGGTGAGGAAGCGCGTGACTGCAGCTAAAAAGCAGAAGTCTGATCGTCGATTGGCTGCCAAGATTTTGGAGCGCTACGGTGGCAAGCAGGCTGATCAGAAATCTGACCAGCATGCTAGCACACTTGAGTGGGTCAAAAGGGTGCTGAGCGACGTGGGTGACGGGGAAGTGGGGAATCCTCCCTCGTCAAAAAACCTTGGCTCGGCTCGGTTAGCTGGCGTCGACGATATGGACGATGGTGCGGAACTCGCACTGCTGGAGAGGAGTTTGGAGGATGAAGATCCTCCAAATTAACCTCCAGCACTCAAAGGCGGCCTCCTTACCTGGGCGCTGAAATCATTCAAGCCCTTCAAGTCCCCGGGTCCCGATGGCATCATACCGGTGCAACTACAGCGTACGGTTAAGGTGTCATGTAGCTTGCTGGCCCCCATCTACGCGAACTGTGTTAAATTGGGCCACGTCCCGAAGGCCTGGAGACAGGTTAAGGTTGCGTTTATTTCGAAGGCCGGTAAAATCTCTCATGTCGGTGCAAAAGATTTCAGACCCATCAGCCTATCCTCGTTTCTGTTGAAAACGCTGGAGAGACTTATGGATCTGTATATTAGGTGCAGAATACCGAGGGGTAAACTGTCACGGGCGCAGCATGCCTATATCAAGGACAGGTCGGTCGACACTGCTTTGCATTATGTAGTGTCATGGCAGGAGATAGCGCTGTTGCACAAGAAATTTGCAGTGGGCACCTTTCTCGACATCGAGGGGGCCTTCAATAACGTGCGGCCCGATGCAGTGGTTAAAGCCCTCGAAAAGTTTGAGGTGGAATCGATCCTCAAACACCTCATTTTCAGTCTTCTTTGCGACAGAACTGTCGTAGCGGAGTGGGGTAGTGCCAAGTCAACCAGAAAGGTTAATAGGGGAACTCCGCAGGGAGGAGTACTCTCCCCACTGCTCTGGATCTTGGTGGTAAACGACCTGCTTAAAGAACTCAAGGAGCAAGGCTGTCAGGTGATAGCCTATGCTGATGATGTGGTTCTTATGGTTAAAGGTAAATTCCTGAATACCGTCTATGAGCTCACCGAAAGGTACTTAAACGTGGTATCCAACTGGGCAAATAGAAGCGGCCTAGCCGTCAACCCAAGTAAAACCGAAATGGTTTTATTTACTAGGAGATATAAGATCCCAAATGTGCCTCTCCCCTCTTTCGGGGGTTCACGTCTCCAACCTGTTGATAAGGTGAAATACCCAGGGCTCATCCTTGATAGAAAGTTATCTTGGACTCCGAACATCGAGGAGAGAGTCAAGAAGGCATCGGTCGCCTTATATTGCTGCAGGGAAGCTATAGGGAAAAGGTTGGGACTCTCACCAAAGGTGGGGTTCTGGCTCTACGAAACCGTAGTCAAGCCAATATTGTTCTATGGTGTGTTCGTCTGGTGGAGGCGCCAAAGAGCGGCGCTCCTCGGAATCTCCGGTGCACTGCGAACCACACTAACGATAGCTCTCAACGCTATATTAAATATAGCACCTGTGGACATTGCCGGTAGGTGCATTGCTGCGCGGTGTGCTATTAGTCTCAGGGAAGCTGAGCTCCTGAAGATGTCTGAACAAGGACACGCCACAATTTTCTCCTCCTTCAGCTGCATTTCTGATCATTTGGATCACTGCGTCACAGCGGCCACTCGAGGCGGCTCTGCTCATATCCCGACGAGGGAGATGTGGAGGAGAAGAAGCCGCTAGAGAAGAGGCGCGGTGAGCTTTTTCACGGATGAGTCGAAGCTAGGAGGGAAAGTTGGAGGGGGGGTTTTCTGTAAAGAGCTCTCCGTCAATCTTTGCTTCAGGCGACCACTGTAGCGTTGTTCAGGCGGAAATGGCCACGATCAAGGTGGCGGTAGAAGTACTGTTACGAAGTGCAGCTTTCACTCCGACAGCAGAACGGCAATACAAGCCCTGAGTGCGCGAACCGTGCATTAAAAGCTAGTCAAGGAGTGCCTGTCCTCACCAGAATTAGCATCAGACTACTTCAATATCAGGCTCGTTTGGGTGCCTGGTCAGAGCGGAATCGCTGGGAATTCCAAGGCCAATGAGCTGACCAGGGAGGGCACCCTTGCGCCGCTCACATCGGAATGGGATCGAGTTGGTTTTCCGCCAATGTCTTGCATTCTGGCTCTGGACCAATGGAGCTCACATGCGCTCAGCAGATGCTGGTCGACGACCAACTCCTGCGCGACTGCGCGATTCTTCTGGCCGAGAGTGTATCGCAGGAGGACGGGGGATCTTCTCGCCTTGAACAAAGTTCACCTCGCCGCCATGGTAGGAGTTCTCACTGGGCACTGTCCAATGGAAACTCATGCGGTGCGGCTTAGAATACTACCCGATGGTAGTTGTCAAAGCTGTATGGAGGAGGGTGAAGTGGAAACATCCCGGCACTTTCTCCTCCACTGTCCGTCTTTTGCTAGACTGAGAATGAAATATCTCGGCAATCACACTTTTGGCGGACCAGAAGATTTGGCCGAAACGGATATAGGCCGTCTCAACAAGTTTGTCATAGGCACAAAGCGCTTTGTTGGCATGTAAGGGTCTATTGATCCGGCTCATAGGAGTTTAGGGTACCCCAACGGACCGGCGTTTAAGCTGTTCAAGTGTGATCCTTCTTGGGATCGACCTTTTAACCTAACCTAACCTAACCTAATGTAACACCCAAATGAGTCTTTATTCAGTCGATAATGTAACGTAAATCTGTAAAGTAAGCATGTTTTCAAATATGCAAGAAAATGCAAGCCAAATTTCACATGCGACTTCCCTGGGGCATCAAGTGGATTACTGTGATCTTTTAATACCTTCCTTTTAATTTTTTTGTTGCTTTTTTCTTCCAATAAAATAAAAATAAAATAGCGGAACTCATTGTAAACTTTAGTATACTTTATTCGGTATTTCAAATATGTCAAACGGTTCCTCTGCGAACAGTGAATGTGGGTAGTGCCGCCCAGCACCTCTCACACGGTTTGTCAGAGGTCGCATGCGTGCGACAACCAAGAGCTGTCACCTCCTAATCCAGGGTGTTATGCGACTCCCGTGCCTATTGGATGATTTGCAGCCAGGAGGTAAATTCGGCTGTATTCTAACGAAGCTTTCCCAACATTGGGCGGCATTGGGAAGTAACGGTGGCCTTACCGCGTCATGGGGCTCTATCCTATTTTGTGTTCCCCTTACTGAACTCGCCACGTCGAGCCAAGGGTCGTAAGACCAAGATGACCAAACCAACAACAACAAATACTATAACAACCACAGCGACAAGGCAACAACATTCGCTAACGAACACGGACAACGCCAACAACACAAGCACCTGTGCAGGTAAGGGAGGTTCAGGGGCTAAACACAAGTTTAGCTTCCTGGATGCGCTTTCGCCAGAGGAGCGAACGCTGTGCTGAAGGACTTACGGACCTAGCGGATGGCAACGCGGAGGACGGTGAGGATGAGGACCAGTTTCCCATGGAACCGATCCTGTAGTGGGGCCACACATGGAAGTTGCCCAGGTGAACCTGCACCACGCAGCGTCGGTAAGTTCACATCGGTTGACCTAGACATACTGTTGATCCAGGAGCCATCGATCTACAAAGGAGAGGTCAGAGGCCTCAAAACGGAGTCAAATAAGGTAATATGGGATATCTCTTGTTAGAGACCTAGAACTTGCGTAGTAGTTAGGAATGATATTAATTTCTTTTGTATTTTAGAGTTCCTAACACAGGACCTGGTCGCTGTGCAGGCAAAGAACAACGAAGGACCGGACTTCGTCCTGGCAGCGGCCTACCATACGGAATGGGGCAGTACGGACTACAACTCACGGCTTGAGTCTCTCATCGAATTTATAGTTAGTAAGAATTTTAGCATTGCAAACTTGCAAACCCATCCTGTAACTAGTGTCAGAAGGGAGGTGCTAGACATCAATTTTGGTAACAAACTTATGACAGGGTTCATCTCGCAGTGGCGAGTGTCATCAGAACCCTCCATGTCAGATTACCGTATCATAAGATTCAAACTGGGGGTAAAAGTCAAGCAACTCCCTCCCAGGCGTAACCCTAGAAACACGGGCTGTGCCAACTTTAGGGACACCCTTGATATAATGTCAGTAGGAGGGGCAGCAGTGTAACACTCCTGGAATAGAGTGCAGATTGTCTGCGATATCACAGCAGCTGTCCCCTAAAGACGACCACCACGAGTCGCAGTTGTTCTTTCTCTTAAGTGGGCTCTCAAAACTAAGTAAAGCGGTATGCAAACTTTTTACAAGGCCAAGTGTACCAGGAACGGGGAGGACTACAAGTGCAGCCTACCTGCTTACAACAAGAAGAAAGAGCCAAGGCTCTTCTACTCGCGCATTTTCCAATTCGAGAAGACCAGTTCCGACCTGTACTAAAACGCAATCCATCTCGCTTAGATTCGATAGTCGCAAAACAACTTTTCACTGTACGAAATCTTTTAGACCAATTAGTCTTACTTCCTTCTTACTGATAAGTATGGTTGATAATCCTATCAATACTGCTCTGTATCAGTTAACCTCAGGGATCCAAATTTCGGTAGATGGGGGAGAGGTGATGTTATGCGTCTTCCAAAGTTCCTAAGTTTCCAAGTTATGAAATGCCACTAGCTACATCGCGGTGGGTCCGCTTACCATTAAGGAGCTACTCCGTAATGAGGAAAGAGTAGGCAGGGAGAGACATTGGCAACAACTCCAAGGCATGCGCCATGCCAAGTTGCTAATGGGGGGGGTACGACCTCAGAAGGTTTAAAAATGTAACTAATCTCCCGAGAAACAAATGCCGACTACTTGTCGCGTTTTACACTAGCCATTATAGGCTCAAGAAGCATCTATACAACATGGGCTTAGCCTTTTGTGCAAACTGCTGGTTCTGTGACATGAAGACGGAAACCCCAGAACACCTGCCAGTAGACTGCACATTAAATTACATAGTTTCAAGTATCTTAATTTTCTCTTTATTCACAATTTTTCGAAATATTTCTATTATTCTATGCATACATATTTGCATATAACATTCATTCGAAACCGAGCGTTATGCAACCGTGAAAATAATTTCAAGATGAAAAGGAATGCTGAATTGCGTAGCAGCGAACTGTTACGTTCGTGTTTCCTCGTCGGCCCCTCGCCTACAAAAAGCGGTTTGGACGACAAAAGAGTCCGTGTGTGAACTGGGAGTTAAGGATCAAAGATCTACCAGAGAACGTATATCATAGAGAAGGTTCAATTGCGGACCAGCGTGTGAATTGTCAAAACCTAACAAGATTTTATTAGTGAATTTCACCAAATCTGGCTCAGAAGGAGAAATTTTAACAGTAGAGAGTCAACAGAGCTGAGAATTCAATGAAAATTATTCTCAGAGACTTGCTTTGATATTACAGCTGCATGTTAGCCTTTTGGCTTATATTCTTATACGTTTATATGCAATCATATTTATTGATATGAATATCATTTTGCGAATTTTTATGAATGCATGCAAAACTGATAAGATCTATTAAATTATGGAATTTCGAAATAATATGTATAGTCAATTTGGGCATTTAATAATTTTATTTAATTTTTACCTAATATACATTCATACTTAATAGTTTATATGATATTATAATAATAGAGATTAAATTTATTACAAATTAATCTTATATAGTCATATGTATGTACGTATGTATTTGAATGTACGCATTCAGAAATTCAAATCATGATTTTATCACTTATCAATACACTATATGTGCGCGCATTGATTTATATGTACACGCATATATGTATGTATACATAAAATTGCCGAACAAATAATGCATACACAAACCAACATACATACATATGTATATGCGTACACATGTTAATATGTCACCCGCAAAAACTACAAACATTGTTCTACAAAAACAACAATCGTCACAAGTCAATATGTCAGCCAAATAGGCGAAGCCCAAACAGCAACATTTTCATTCATGAACGCAAGCGTACTTTTAACAAGCAACCTCGCTTCATTCATAAAAACAGATACCCTCACATCCCCCCGAGCATGCTTTTGCCTACAAGCGTCTTTTCACGACGATGGCAAAAGCTAAAAATCATAAATTGAACAAATTTCTGATATTCCCTATAGAAGGGAAAAGTGACAACCCCTCAAATATGAGTATTAAAATATTTTAGAATAAAAGTGACAACATAGTATATTTGTCGGTTTACAATGCAAGAAACTTTTTAAAGAAAATATTCAATATTCCTCTGATTTATGTATACAGTAAGCCCCGGTTAAGTATCACTCCTCCAATCCTTCTTATCTGCCTGTGTCTTGCTGCATCTCACGTTTTTTTTTTCTTAATTTTTTAAGGAAAACGGTAATTTTTTTTTAAATACATAGAAATTATTTTTTGGTACCACTCCTTAAGTACCACAATCGCTTATGTACCACAAAGCAGAAAAAATCTGCATCTTTGGTTTTGGCACTTAACCGGGATTGACTGTATTTGTCAAAGAATGTGCGTATGTAAATATTCGAATTTTTTGTACACACATCTGCCCGTATATATGCACATGACTTGTTGACTTTGTTTCCATTTACGCATGCCACGTTGTATATGAATAAGGGTTGATTTTGCACTTGCCATATGCGATGTATGTTTGTAAGAGTGTGTATGGTTCTGATTTCCCATGAAACAATGAGTGTACATATTTACATACATTCGTTGCATATAGACAAATTAACAATTATAATGGGTACTTTCATTTTTGTTTCGCTTGGTATTTTCTTATGGGGTTATGTCAAGCAAGAGGAGTACAAAATCAAACCCAGAAATCTGACTGAACTGAAGCAGTCCATTAAATAGATATTTGAGGCAATTCCGACTTGAACCCTCCAGCCCGCATTAATTTTCTAATTAGGTGTCGCATATGCGTGGCTGAGCATGGAGGAATAATTAATTGTATAAAATAAAATTAAAATTTTTTATACAATACAAAAAAGATTGATAAAAAGAAACTTATTACGGTTAATTTTTGTAGCACGATTCGTAAGCCGCCCTGTATATGCAGAATATCTTAAAATTATATGCAAAGCCGTTTGCGCATTGTAAATATACGAATCTGTAAGCGTACATTTCTTAACATTGAATTTAGCATTATTTTTCTCATTTAACATTCAAAACTCTCAATTGCAGGGGTAAAATTCTGGTGAAATCAGCTTATAATTTGTTTGTGGTGAAATGCACTAATGTTGGCGAGTAACCCTCCGTCAAGAGGAACATTTTGACAATCGGCACACCATGAACCTTCTCTATGATATACGTTCTCTGGATCTACTCTATAAGGGCGACCAGATTGGACAGCAGACAGAGTTCTTATCAGTTACAATATTGTAGCGAACACGAATACCAGAACAAATCAGAAGCGACGATAAACTGTCAGAAGCAACTAACAGCAAATTCGTAGCTGCCAGAATGTTCTAGTAGCGAACTTTTGTAAAGATGTACTTATAAGTGCTGCCGGATTGTGCAGCAGAGACAGTTCTAATTAGAGTGCTGCCCTGTAAAGAGCAATTAAGCTATAAGCAAGAAGTTGTAAACTCGAATAGCGAGCAATAAGTGTTAAGTTGTTGGAATTAAAAATAAAGATAAGTGTATAGCATTAAATTGGGACTTAAATTTAACAATTCAGTGATCGAACTCAAGAGTGAGTTACAAGGTAAACAATTTATCCGGACATTCGTTACAATTGGTGTCAGAAGTGGGATTGTCAAATAAATTCCCTAGGAGATAATGGAGATGGTTTGGCGACAAATGGATTAAAAACTGAATTACAATCACGGTTGAGAGAGGCCATGGAGGCGGAAAACATTAATGTTGAGGAATATGTCTTTCACATGGAATTAGAGGAAGAGACAACAAAGATAGAAGGAAAGGAAGAGGCTCAATGCTGGTCAAAGATGGTGAACATAAACATGATTTTTGTTGCAATGTCGCAGATGTTGAAAGAGCAGGATGCACGTATGTCCCAGATGTCAACGCAAATATCGACACAATTCAATTTTATCACAAATAGTAGAAGTGTCCTCACAGATTTCGGAAGAGCGGGATAGAATTAAAACTGAAGTGGATGAATTGAAAGATCGTCTCCGCGAGCTACAATTAAATCAGCCAATCATGCCGTCAGCTTCTGCCAAGGTAAAACCTCCATCCTTTGATGGCACTATTCCGTTCCATATTTTTAAGCATCAATTCGAAAAGACGGCATCTCCAAATAGTTGGAAAGATGAAGATAAAGAAGATAAAGTAGCTGCATTGTCCGTTGCATTAAAAGGATCTACAGCAGAGATATTACAAACCATTCCAAATAAGAGGCGAGTAGTTATGAAACCTTGATGGGTGCATTAGAAAGACGGTATGGTAGTGAGCACAGGAAGCAGATCTTTCAAATGGAGTTGCGAATTCGCCACCAGAAAGCCAATGAGTCTTTGCAATAGTTTTCTACAGAGATTCATAATTTAGCGTGAAATACATCGAAGACACGAAAATTCAGATCTTCGTCAATGGAATGCGAGATAACACTACACGCTTCGCTGCGTTAGCTTGTTCAAAATTGATATTTGCCAAAACCGTTTCGTATGCTCTGACACAGGAAACTGCATCTCTGCTTAGCAATCAAACATTTAAAGCTCATAAAGTAAAAATAGAAAAACACACTTGGGTGAACCAATTACTTGAAAAACAGAATGCAGAAAGCTTTAGAAAAATCTACAGAAGTTCGTAAGAAAAATGATGGAGTGGTTAAATGTTTCAACTGCGGAAAAATTAGCCATATTGCACGCAACTGTAACCTATCCAATAATCCAGTTGGACGTAAACGCAAAGCTGAGGAAGATCAAGTAAGTGTCAAATTAAACCAATCGTTAAACTAAAGCGAGCCAGACGAAAAGGGCACGATCTGGCTCCTACAAGCAAATGCCCTGTAATCTCCTTTGCCCAAATAAGCAGGAAAACGAGTAACGTTACCCTTGGTGGATGTGTAGACGGCAAAAAGCGCATACTGACTGTGAATACGGGCGCATTACATTTCATAATTTGATCTGATCTGGTTGATAAAATGGTTGCAAAGTTGCTGCAACCGGAGAAGATACCCTAGTTCTCGGAAAGGTCACGTGCGAGATCGTAATTGGAAAGGCAGCCGTGTTATACAATTTTATAGTGGCAGATATCGTTGACGAAGTCATAATTGGAGTAGATTTTCCAACGAATCAAGGAATCAAAATCGACATGAAGAATAGGATTATAACCTATACAAATATGGAAGTGCCACCTTTTTTCGGTTACTATAATAAGTACAACGTTAGACGAGTGATGACAACAGAGAGCCAGCAGATTCTACCAAAATCAGAAGCAGTTATTTGGGCAGAAAAAGATGAAGACTATGGGCCAAACGAGTGGTGTATTGCTGAGGCCACAAAAGAATCTACACCAAACTTACTTATAGGCAAAACCCTGGCTATGACAAGACAAGATAAACGTGTGCCACTAAGAGTACTTAATGAGTGCAAGTTACCAATCAAACTTTCCATAAGAGCTATATTAGGGTAGTGTCAAGAGATTAAGGCCGTGATAAATTGTGAAATAGGTCTTAAGGAAGATTTCATGGACAAAAACGACATATCGAGCGAAATTACCGCATGGACCAAGGAACTAGAGGCAAACCATCAAAAAAAAGCTAAACAACTTCTTCTCTGATACTCATCCATATTTGGTAAAGACGATGCCAAGCCAGGAAGAACCAAAGTTGGGAAACATTTTATAAACACAGGTGATGCAAAACCAATCCGCCAGGCTCCTCGAACCGTTTTATTTGTGAAGAAGAAAGATGGCAACATGAGAATCTGTGTGGACTATAGAAGGCGGAATATTGCAACGAAGAAAGACAGTTATCCACTACCTAGAATCGATGACACGCTGGACTCGTTATCAGGTACAAAATGGTTTTGAACACTTGATTTGAAAAGTGGTTATTGGCAAGCAGAGGTAAACGAAGAAGACAAAGAAAAGACGGCTTTCAGCGCCGGAGATAGTCTATAGCAATTTACCGTGATGTGCTTTGGATTATGTAACGCTCCTGCTACCTTCGAGAGACTTATGGACTAGGTATTAAAAGGACTACACTGGAAGACCTGTTTGGTATACCTCGACGATATCATCGTGTTGGGTAAACGCTTCGATGAACACCTTAAGAACTTGGAAGAGGTTTTCCAACGGATAGCTAGCGCTGGTCTAAGGCTGAGTCCAAAGAAGTGTTCCCTTTTTAAAAAGGAAGCAAGCTACTTAGCTAATGAAAACATGGTAAGTAGTAGGCAGTAAAAGATTGGCCCACTACTAAAAATTTACATGAATTGCGGAGTTTCCTTGGACTTTGAACTTATTAGAGACGATTCGTTCCAAATTTTGCCAGCGTAGCTAGTAGTCTCCATGAAATCATGAAAAGGAACAGAGTTTTTGAATGGAATAAAGAACAGAAAGTAACTTTCCAAACTCTGAAGAAATAGTTAAGCACAGCCTCAATGTTACAAAATCCCCGGTCCCAGGATCAACGTTTATTTTGGATAAGGACAGTTGGCACGGTGGATTGAGAGACTCCAAAGTTACGACTTCTTTATAGAACATCGCAAAGGTAGTAGTTATGGCATTGCTGATGCCATGTCCCGCAGTCCCTGTAATTTGGAATGCAGGCATTGCTCGAAAGCTGAGGCCAAAGAAGACATTATAGATGTCCGATTAATGACTATAACATCCGAATGGGATCCGGAGGAGCTACGGAAATGTCAGCAAGAAGATCCAGATTTGAAAATTGTAATACATGGATTGGAGATAAATAAACGTCCAACGAGAGAAGAAATAGCTGCAGAAAGCCCAGTCGCAAAGGCTGGGCACAATGGAATAGTTTGAAGTTAGTATCTGGCTGCTTGCATCGCGTATGGGAAAGCGTAGGTGGGCAAAGATCACGAGCTCTGTTGTTCCAAAAGTATGAATTCCTGAAGTTCTCAACGAGCTGCACAACGATCCAAGTGGAGGACACATGGGTATCACTAAAACCTTGGAGAAATTAAAACAAAGATTTTATTGGGTTGGTTGTCGTCAATCAGTTACGGAGTGGATCGCCAATTGTGTCGAGTGCATTGCTGCTAAAGGGCCGCGGTCCAGGAGTCATGGTCAGAGGAAACAGTACAATTCAGGTGCGCCGTTTGAGCGAGTAGCCATGAATGTAGCTGGTCCATTTGCTATCAGTAAATTAGGAAACATATATGTTTTGGTAGTCATGGACTATTTCAGCAAATGGCCAGAAGTATACGCAATTCATAACCAAGAGGCAGGAACAGTAGCGGATATATTCATCAACAATTGGGTATCGAGATATCAATAGAATTATATTCTGAGCAAGGGAGAAATTTTGAATCAGCTCTAATACAGGAAATATGCCAGAAGCTGGGTATTCGGAAAACCCGTACAACTGCACTACATCCGCAGTCCGATGGCATGGTAGAAAGATTCAATCGACGAACATTTGAGGAAAGTTGTGTACAAGTATCAAAAAGATTGGGATACCTATATATCCTTGTTCCTGATGGCTTGTCGGTATGCTGTACATGATAGAACGAGGCAGACTCCAGCAAGGATAAATTTTGGTTGGCCAACGGAGGAAGGAATACTAAGGAATTTAGTAGCACACACAGTTTAGTAGTGACACAGCGCACCAAAATTATGAGCGATAAGATGAAAGCAAAATACGACAAGGCAATAAACTCTAAGGGTTTTATTGAAGGCGATTGGGTATTGTTATATAACCTATAACGAAAGAAAGGGTTAGCTCCCAAATTGCAGTGTAATTGGGAAGGACTATACCAGGTTATTAAACGACTCAATGATGTAGTGTATCGCATACAGACCATTGGAAGACCAAGGAATAAAATGAAGGTGGTTCATCTTGAATGGCTTGCAGCGTTTGGTACCGCAAATATGTCTAACCGGGACGAACAGACAAGGTAGCGAACTTTTGTAAAGATGTACTTATAAGTGCTGCCGGATTGTGCAGCAGAGACAGTTCTAATTAGAGTGCTGCCCTGTAAAGAGCAATTAAGCTATAAGCAAGAAGTTGTAAACTCGAATAGCGAGCAATAAGTGTTAAGTTGTTGGAATTAAAAATAAAGATAAGTGTATAGCATTAAATTGGGACTTAAATTTAACAATTCAGTGATCGAACTCAAGAGTGAGTTACAAGGTAAACAATTTATCCGGACATTCGTTACAATTGGTGTCAGAAGTGGGATTGTCAAATAAATTCCCTAGGAGATAATGGAGATGGTTTGGCGACAAATGGATTAAAAACTGAATTACAATCACGGTTGAGAGAGGCCATGGAGGCGGAAAACATTAATGTTGAGGAATATGTCTTTCACATGGAATTAGAGGAAGAGACAACAAAGATAGAAGGAAAGGAAGAGGCTCAATGCTGGTCAAAGATGGTGAACATAAACATGATTTTTGTTGCAATGTCGCAGATGTTGAAAGAGCAGGATGCACGTATGTCCCAGATGTCAACGCAAATATCGACACAATTCAATTTTATCACAAATAGTAGAAGTGTCCTCACAGATTTCGGAAGAGCGGGATAGAATTAAAACTGAAGTGGATGAATTGAAAGATCGTCTCCGCGAGCTACAATTAAATCAGCCAATCATGCCGTCAGCTTCTGCCAAGGTAAAACCTCCATCCTTTGATGGCACTATTCCGTTCCATATTTTTAAGCATCAATTCGAAAAGACGGCATCTCCAAATAGTTGGAAAGATGAAGATAAAGAAGATAAAGTAGCTGCATTGTCCGTTGCATTAAAAGGATCTACAGCAGAGATATTACAAACCATTCCAAATAAGAGGCGAGTAGTTATGAAACCTTGATGGGTGCATTAGAAAGACGGTATGGTAGTGAGCACAGGAAGCAGATCTTTCAAATGGAGTTGCGAATTCGCCACCAGAAAGCCAATGAGTCTTTGCAATAGTTTTCTACAGAGATTCATAATTTAGCGTGAAATACATCGAAGACACGAAAATTCAGATCTTCGTCAATGGAATGCGAGATAACACTACACGCTTCGCTGCGTTAGCTTGTTCAAAATTGATATTTGCCAAAACCGTTTCGTATGCTCTGACACAGGAAACTGCATCTCTGCTTAGCAATCAAACATTTAAAGCTCATAAAGTAAAAATAGAAAAACACACTTGGGTGAACCAATTACTTGAAAAACAGAATGCAGAAAGCTTTAGAAAAATCTACAGAAGTTCGTAAGAAAAATGATGGAGTGGTTAAATGTTTCAACTGCGGAAAAATTAGCCATATTGCACGCAACTGTAACCTATCCAATAATCCAGTTGGACGTAAACGCAAAGCTGAGGAAGATCAAGTAAGTGTCAAATTAAACCAATCGTTAAACTAAAGCGAGCCAGACGAAAAGGGCACGATCTGGCTCCTACAAGCAAATGCCCTGTAATCTCCTTTGCCCAAATAAGCAGGAAAACGAGTAACGTTACCCTTGGTGGATGTGTAGACGGCAAAAAGCGCATACTGACTGTGAATACGGGCGCATTACATTTCATAATTTGATCTGATCTGGTTGATAAAATGGTTGCAAAGTTGCTGCAACCGGAGAAGATACCCTAGTTCTCGGAAAGGTCACGTGCGAGATCGTAATTGGAAAGGCAGCCGTGTTATACAATTTTATAGTGGCAGATATCGTTGACGAAGTCATAATTGGAGTAGATTTTCCAACGAATCAAGGAATCAAAATCGACATGAAGAATAGGATTATAACCTATACAAATATGGAAGTGCCACCTTTTTTCGGTTACTATAATAAGTACAACGTTAGACGAGTGATGACAACAGAGAGCCAGCAGATTCTACCAAAATCAGAAGCAGTTATTTGGGCAGAAAAAGATGAAGACTATGGGCCAAACGAGTGGTGTATTGCTGAGGCCACAAAAGAATCTACACCAAACTTACTTATAGGCAAAACCCTGGCTATGACAAGACAAGATAAACGTGTGCCACTAAGAGTACTTAATGAGTGCAAGTTACCAATCAAACTTTCCATAAGAGCTATATTAGGGTAGTGTCAAGAGATTAAGGCCGTGATAAATTGTGAAATAGGTCTTAAGGAAGATTTCATGGACAAAAACGACATATCGAGCGAAATTACCGCATGGACCAAGGAACTAGAGGCAAACCATCAAAAAAAAGCTAAACAACTTCTTCTCTGATACTCATCCATATTTGGTAAAGACGATGCCAAGCCAGGAAGAACCAAAGTTGGGAAACATTTTATAAACACAGGTGATGCAAAACCAATCCGCCAGGCTCCTCGAACCGTTTTATTTGTGAAGAAGAAAGATGGCAACATGAGAATCTGTGTGGACTATAGAAGGCGGAATATTGCAACGAAGAAAGACAGTTATCCACTACCTAGAATCGATGACACGCTGGACTCGTTATCAGGTACAAAATGGTTTTGAACACTTGATTTGAAAAGTGGTTATTGGCAAGCAGAGGTAAACGAAGAAGACAAAGAAAAGACGGCTTTCAGCGCCGGAGATAGTCTATAGCAATTTACCGTGATGTGCTTTGGATTATGTAACGCTCCTGCTACCTTCGAGAGACTTATGGACTAGGTATTAAAAGGACTACACTGGAAGACCTGTTTGGTATACCTCGACGATATCATCGTGTTGGGTAAACGCTTCGATGAACACCTTAAGAACTTGGAAGAGGTTTTCCAACGGATAGCTAGCGCTGGTCTAAGGCTGAGTCCAAAGAAGTGTTCCCTTTTTAAAAAGGAAGCAAGCTACTTAGCTAATGAAAACATGGTAAGTAGTAGGCAGTAAAAGATTGGCCCACTACTAAAAATTTACATGAATTGCGGAGTTTCCTTGGACTTTGAACTTATTAGAGACGATTCGTTCCAAATTTTGCCAGCGTAGCTAGTAGTCTCCATGAAATCATGAAAAGGAACAGAGTTTTTGAATGGAATAAAGAACAGAAAGTAACTTTCCAAACTCTGAAGAAATAGTTAAGCACAGCCTCAATGTTACAAAATCCCCGGTCCCAGGATCAACGTTTATTTTGGATAAGGACAGTTGGCACGGTGGATTGAGAGACTCCAAAGTTACGACTTCTTTATAGAACATCGCAAAGGTAGTAGTTATGGCATTGCTGATGCCATGTCCCGCAGTCCCTGTAATTTGGAATGCAGGCATTGCTCGAAAGCTGAGGCCAAAGAAGACATTATAGATGTCCGATTAATGACTATAACATCCGAATGGGATCCGGAGGAGCTACGGAAATGTCAGCAAGAAGATCCAGATTTGAAAATTGTAATACATGGATTGGAGATAAATAAACGTCCAACGAGAGAAGAAATAGCTGCAGAAAGCCCAGTCGCAAAGGCTGGGCACAATGGAATAGTTTGAAGTTAGTATCTGGCTGCTTGCATCGCGTATGGGAAAGCGTAGGTGGGCAAAGATCACGAGCTCTGTTGTTCCAAAAGTATGAATTCCTGAAGTTCTCAACGAGCTGCACAACGATCCAAGTGGAGGACACATGGGTATCACTAAAACCTTGGAGAAATTAAAACAAAGATTTTATTGGGTTGGTTGTCGTCAATCAGTTACGGAGTGGATCGCCAATTGTGTCGAGTGCATTGCTGCTAAAGGGCCGCGGTCCAGGAGTCATGGTCAGAGGAAACAGTACAATTCAGGTGCGCCGTTTGAGCGAGTAGCCATGAATGTAGCTGGTCCATTTGCTATCAGTAAATTAGGAAACATATATGTTTTGGTAGTCATGGACTATTTCAGCAAATGGCCAGAAGTATACGCAATTCATAACCAAGAGGCAGGAACAGTAGCGGATATATTCATCAACAATTGGGTATCGAGATATCAATAGAATTATATTCTGAGCAAGGGAGAAATTTTGAATCAGCTCTAATACAGGAAATATGCCAGAAGCTGGGTATTCGGAAAACCCGTACAACTGCACTACATCCGCAGTCCGATGGCATGGTAGAAAGATTCAATCGACGAACATTTGAGGAAAGTTGTGTACAAGTATCAAAAAGATTGGGATACCTATATATCCTTGTTCCTGATGGCTTGTCGGTATGCTGTACATGATAGAACGAGGCAGACTCCAGCAAGGATAAATTTTGGTTGGCCAACGGAGGAAGGAATACTAAGGAATTTAGTAGCACACACAGTTTAGTAGTGACACAGCGCACCAAAATTATGAGCGATAAGATGAAAGCAAAATACGACAAGGCAATAAACTCTAAGGGTTTTATTGAAGGCGATTGGGTATTGTTATATAACCTATAACGAAAGAAAGGGTTAGCTCCCAAATTGCAGTGTAATTGGGAAGGACTATACCAGGTTATTAAACGACTCAATGATGTAGTGTATCGCATACAGACCATTGGAAGACCAAGGAATAAAATGAAGGTGGTTCATCTTGAATGGCTTGCAGCGTTTGGTACCGCAAATATGTCTAACCGGGACGAACAGACATAGGTAGAAGGCAGTGTGGCGAACACGAATACCAGAACAAATCAGAATCGACGATAAACTGCCAGAAGCAACTAGAAAGCGAATTCATGGTTGCCAGAATGTTCTAGTAGTGAACTTGCAGCAGACACAGTTCTAATTAGAGTGTTGCCGTTAAGCTATATGCAATAAGTTATAAACTCGAATATCGAGCAATAAGTTTCAAGTTGTTGGAATAAGGATAAGTGTATAGCCATTAAATTGGGACTTTAATTTAACAATCTAGTGATCGAACTCAAGAGTGAGTTACAGATAGCCGATTTATCGAGAAAACTGTTGCAATATTTTATAACGAATATCGATTTTTTTTCGAAACTAATCGTCTTGAAATCACAGGTATTTGTGTATTTTAGTGTTATAAAATTGAACAAATCGTATAATGATTTCCTCGAAGAAAAGTAAACAAATTTTTCCTCCAGTACCATGTCAATGGAAAGAATGCGTTGGTTCTTTTAACGATGACTGGAAATTGAATGAGCATATTAAAAGTCATTTGGAGGTGCTCGTTCAAAAAAATAATGAAGCATTTGATTGCCCTTGGAATGATTGCAACTTTGTTACGACTGACTATACAGAAATTAAGCGTCACATATATTATCATGGGTATTACACATCCCTTGTAGTAAGAGGAAAATATGAATGTGAGCAAAATCCAAATATTCCTAGTTGCAGTGCTCGTCCAAAAGAAGCTGATAAGATCCCCGATTTGAAGAGTAACTTTCTTTGTGAATGGACCGATTGTCAACGAGCATTTGTGTCTATAGTTGAATTTCAAGATCATATTGTTCAACATGCATTATTTGAATATGAGATTCAGAAATCTCCGAATGATACTCGGCCAAAAGTTAAATGCAAATGGAGCATTTGCCGCAAGCTTTTAGAAAATAAGTATCGGCTAATTGAACATATCTTTACTCACGCGAATAAAAAATCACTTGCATGCTATCGCTGCGGTGAAGTATTCAGGACTAGGACAACTTTATTTGACCATCTAAGAAGACAACCTGAAAATAATAGTCAGTATTAATTATTGAATAATATTACATATTATATTAATTTATTTGTTGAAATTATTTAAAATTTTAGCTCACAAATTTCAATGTGACCAGTGCTTTAAATATTTTGCGACAGAAAAACTATTACGATCACATTTCTTAAAACACGTAAATTGTTACAAGTGCAGTCTCTGCAATATGTCCTGCCCGTCTTCAAGTTCATTAGCCACACATATACGTTATCGGCACCTGAAGGATAAGCCTTTTAAATGTACTGAATGTGAACATCGTTGTGTACGAAAAAGCGACTTGCAAAAACATATGAAACACATTCATAGCAATCAAGTTCATCGTTGTGAACAATCTGGGTGTAATTATGCTGTACGGACATATAATTTATTAAGACGAGTAAGACTTTATCGATAATTTATAGCTTATTTTTTAATTAATCACTATCCAAACACTTCAATTTCAGCATTGTTTGGAAGTTCATGGTAACAGTCCATTTATATACATGTGTCATTGCTGCGATAAATTATTCAAACATAGTAAATATCTGTCAAAGCATTTGATCAAGAAACACGACTTTAAACTACCATCTGGACATAAACGGTTTACATACCGTATTGATGAAAATGGATTTTACTTACTAGAAACATTGCGAATTGAAAGCTTAGAAGTAACTAAACAAATTTTATCACCCCACCCCGTGGAAGCCTCTGACTTAACGGAAGATAGTAGTTGTTATGAGATAGTTTCTATGACTAACGAACAGGATCAACGTGTAATTGTTCCAAATGATGCAAATGAAGCACAACTAGTAGGTGAAGTTGTTATATCATTGCATTTAGGCAACGAGAGTTGATTACATAATAAAAAAAATTAACAAACATTTACATTTTAATACTTGACTCAATTTTACCTTGTACCATGGGTATTTAGAATAGTATATTATCATTAAACTCTATTCCTACTCTAGAACATTTTAATACATTATAAATAAACAATATGTGTATGTTTATAAAATCGAATGGAGTTTTGAAGCGAAAAGCATTGCGCCTCTGCTAGAATAGGAATTTTTTTATTAGTAATGCATTTTGCATTTTGTTACGGATTAACCTTTTAGTTTAACACTAGATTTACCAGCTATTTAAATATACCTATTTGTACCAAAACCAGCCAAAATTACTGGCTTATAAGAAGAAATGGCTATTGTGGTTTTAAGTCTTTATTCTCTCTTAAAACAACAAACAAGACTAAAAAGTTAAACAATATTAATTGTAATAGATAAATGGATTTATAGACAATTGAAAATAATAAAACATTTAATTGTTCAGTTTGTCGCTCACAATTTCCACATATGTAGATTTTGCTTTATATACACTTTCCACATAGACTTTTTTGCATTTATTGCAAACATTTGTAGTTTTGTTGTTATTGCAGTATCCTATTTGACACCATTTGCGTACAGAAACCGTGCCTTTCGTAGTTGTTACATCAGCTTCGTTTAGTTTTTGCCTTGAAGTCTGATATTCTGTAGCAAGTTCTTCTGCTAATCGAAACAGAGAGTCTTTCCGTGAGATATTTTCTCCTGTTGTGTTTTTGTACAATATCCAGCTATTGATTCCGGCTAAATCTAAAATATTGAAAAAACCTGAAGTGGCCACCTTCTGGAACCTGATTTCACAAAAAAAAAACCTCGTAATTCTCCCGGAACAAACATTACTTCACAGAATTATGCACCAGTACATGTCAATAACAAAAAATATATTTGTTACTAATATATATATAAAGTAACATTAAGTTCGGGAAATGCATTTTCTATTTATAGCTTCAAAAGTCATAACACCATTTCGGAAAGCAAATGTTATATGTAATAGAAATTTAGAATTTAAATTACACGACCTGGTCTGGTAAATCTTATGTATATATTCCTGAATAAAAAATACGCGTTTTAAAATTTGTTAACTTTGCCTATATTTATTTAAAACAAAAACTTTGTAAAAAAAAAAAAAAACCCACATAACATTAGCTCCATTCACTTGAGCAGCTTATAAATCAAATATTAACCACATTTTTTAAGTCATTAGGCAAAAGATCTTTCATACAATTAATTTGGGCACGTATTAGCTCTTGAGTGGTACTATTGTTAGTGTTATCGGTGAAGAGATTCATTTTTTGTTTTAATTTAAGTATCATGTCTATTATTTCTACCTCCTGCTTATCTTGGGCCCATTTTTCAAGGTTCGCTACCGAAAGTGCTTGAAGCTGCAAGTCTTGTAAGGTTAATTGTAGGTCACGATGTCTTGAATTGTACCATCCACGAAAATTTGGCGAGTTGAAGAATCTACGATACAATCCCTTCCAATCACCTTTTAAAGGCGAGGTTAAATGTGGTCCAGAATGCTCAATAGTGGCCAAAAAGTCTTCCAATTTAAAAGCATTTGCATTTGGTGCGGACTTAAAAGGACTTATATCTTTCTGTAAGGGCATTAACGAAGCTATATAACGTTCCAGCGGTATCATAAAACTTTGCGTAAGTTCCAGTAAATTTCGGCGCAATAATGCTGTTTGCACATGATCAGGTCGTTTTGTTTTAACCCCCGCTATAACCTTTTTAATTAAATTCTTGTCTTTTTTAAGAAAAGGTTTATATTTCGTGTACAATCCTGGGAGCGCGCCATCACTGATAGCTGCACTTGAATTTAGTACCAAAGAGGAGCCTGCATTAGGTAATCCTTTTTTTATATTACCTATACTGCTCGAATTAAATGATGTTATTGAATCCGAATTTGTAATAATTTTTTGAAGTTGTTGATGTTGCTGCATGTTAATCTAAAAATATTTTAAAAATCATATTTAAATATATAAGAAAGGGCTAAGTTCGGGTGCAACCAAACATTTTATACTCTCGCAATTAGCAAGCTTAAAACCTAGGTATTAGCAAAGTTGGATAAGAATTCATGGATTATCCGACCGAAATTGCGAGAGTATAAATATATATATGGTATATAACCTATAACCATTAAAGCTTTATATGTCAAAAACTTATATGTTTTTACCTGATTATCGACTAGTCGCAATATGTGCGGCCAATCCTTGAGTAACTTTATGAAAAACGGATTTGTTACTCCTAGTATTACAGGAGGTGGCGTTTTTCCATATTCCCTCGTGTATTCTCTGAACTCGCTGTCATGTATTGTAAAATAAGGTCGTGCCTCAGCGCAATATTCAATTGGAGCTATTAACGAAACAAGACTATGCACCATATGTGAGCAATCAGCGGGTGAGGTTCCAACAATTACAATAGGTTCAGCAATTAACACTAATTCCCACAATGTATACAAATTCTCCAAAGTGAAACATAGACATGGAAATAGTTCCAGTTCGTTAACAGAACTCAAATTTTTCATAGAGAAAATATTGGATGAAGTGTTTTTAATTGTATCATTTGTTTGTCCAACAGTTCCGCCCTTTTTACCACTTATCGTTGGTATATTAATTTGATATATGTAATCAAACAGCTGTAAGTCCAAGAAAACGCCTGCTTGTAACCTGGGCCATGTTCTGTTTATTTGATCACAAGCCCCTATAATAATTGAGTTGCCATTTTCAAAGTACTTTGGTGCCAGTTGATCCACAATATTATAGAAGAGATTACAAAACGGAAGATGCGTCACCAATATAAAACTTTTTTGAAAATACCCTCTCGGAAGATTAGCATCACGCTTTTGCCGGAAATACACAAATCCCCAATAATGTGAATCGTCTACATGGAGAGCAGATATACAATCCGAGTTATATGAGTGAAATATTTTTTTCAAGTTTCCGTTGTAACTTTCTCTATGCATCCTTCGAAGACGCATATGGAATTTTGTGTCACCCATACAGCCGGAGTTGGAATCCGGAAATGCCATATAACATATATTAGCAGTTTCTGTCTCTGAAGGTACGAATTGAGGTGGATAAACAAATTCAAGTGCTTGTCCTATGTTCAAATCAAATGTTATGACACACATACAATGAATCCATTGTGAAAAGTTTGACCAATGATTAATATCGTTATCACAAATATTAATTTCACTTGTAACTCTTGAGCATTCGTTATTATCAGTTAAATTATTTGTTGATATAGATTTGTCTGTCATTTTACAAATTTATCGATGCACTTTCACTTATGGTTATTTTTGTGTCCAGTGTCATCCTTGCCAGTGTTATGGAACAAGTTTCTATCAAACAAAATATACTGTCAAAATTGAAATAAAGTTTCAGTACCAATATTAAGAGCTGCCAACAGCCAATAATAATAAAATGTAGGATTTGGTTTTCATAGTTATAATTACAATTTCTTTTGAAGTATCAGCTTGATTTTGTTTGTTGTGTGTTATTTATTTGAAAGCTTATTAAATTTTTTTAAAAATCTGATGTATATTAACCTACACAACACACAAGTGTGCATTTCATTGTTAAATATTGGAAATTCCTACAAACATGAAACACAGGCTGTGTGTGAAAGGTAACATTTTTCTCTGTCTTAAGCGGCGTTTACATGTCATTTTTGTATGAACACATGGTATGATGCAAAAAAACTGGTTTTCGTTTAAACGGTCGAACATGCAATCATACTTTATTTCTCTGTTATTTGTGAACGAAGCAACATCAAGGATGAAATTACGAGGATGACATGATGCGAGACTCTCTCATTTTCCCTGATTTTTCTGTTATTCTCTTTCCCTGATTATTAAAATCAGGAAATTTCGAACAGCTGATGTCAAAAACGGCGGGATGCCAGAAATAAACCCGCTAAAAATAGCTAACAAAAGCAGTTCGAAACGAAATTTCAGGGAACGACACAAATACTGTTGAATAACGTGCAACTAAATTTTATTTGCTAATTTAATTTAAAACATTCATCATAAAACTATGATATTTTATTATGACTTGTATTGTTTCTTTATTATAATTTTTTTTATTTATATGTTTTTTTTATGTTATATGATTTTTTAAAAAATTTATAATCCAGCCATCCAGAAGGCTTCGATAAATTTCAAAGAAGTCCTTCCACAGTTCTTCGTTTATCCGTGACGCCATTGCGCTTCGATGTTTGCTTACGACTGAAAAAAATATACTGCGTGCATGATGCAAACGTTTACACCATAAAACATGTTCATAACAACATCATGTTTTTAAAAATTTTTAAAAACCATCGCACATGTATGACGAACACGAATTTATTATGTTTACACGCTCATTCTTCTTATCACGCCGCACATGCTTGCAAACATAATTGACCGTGTAAAGGCAGAGAACGTATATCATAGAGAAGGTTCATGCAGAGAACTTAAAACAATGAGAAGGTGCAAATTGAATTTTGTATGATGCTCGATTGGTTGGCTGAAAATTTGAGATCAAGGAGTTCACCACTTTCTGTACAGTTTAGCTGTTATTTAACAGAAATGAGAATGTTAACAACGTTCTCTGACAAAATACGTATCTACCAATATAAAGAGAAAAATGAAATGAAATGAATGAGAAAACAAGAAATACAAATGCCACTTCACATATGCATGATTATTTTTTGCCACATAAACGATTTTTATGATGAAAAATTGATAAATTATTATTATTTTGCACAAATGCTACATTGATAAAATGTGAAAGATTATGCAAAAAATGATATTTTACTGTTTTCATAATTTTCTAATTTCAATATTTACAGAATTAATAATTTATGTATGTACATCAATATGTTATATTATATAATATAATAATATATTATCAATTATCAATAAATACATGTGAGCGCACTGCTCTATATGTAAGTATGTATGTACAAATATGCATATGACCGCGCAAAATAAGTAATGCATACACAAATCTACATACAAGAATAATACAAACATTGTTGTACAAAAACAACAATTGTCTCAAATAGCATCAGCAGCAGAAATCAATATGGCAGCCAAATTGACAAATCCTAAATTTGCAGTAAATCACACACCAACAACATTTTCATTCATGAACGCTGGCGCACAAGCAATAAGCTAAGTCGTTTCATTCATAAAAGCAAACGCCTTACACATCTCCCCGAGCATGCGTTTGCCTACAAGCGTCTTTTCGCGACGATGGCAAAAGCTAAAAATCATAAATTGAACAAATTTCTGATATTCCCTCTAGAAGGGAAAAGTGACAACCCCTCAAATATGAGTATTAAAATATTTTAGAATAAAAGTGACAACATAGTAAATTTGTCGATTTACAATTCAAGAAACTTTTTAAAGAAAAAATTCAATATTCCTCTGATTTATGTATACAGTAAACCCCGGTTAAGTATCACTCCTCCAATCCCTCTTATCTGCCGGTGTCTTGCTGCATCTCACTTTTTTTTTCTTAATTTTTTAAAGAAAACGGTAATTTTTTTTTAAATACATAGAAATAATTTTTTTTGGTACCACTCGCTTAAGTACCACAATCGCTTATGTACTACAAAGCAAAAAAAATCTGAATCTTTGGTTTTGGCACTTAACCGGGATTGACTGTATTTGTCAAAGAATTTACGTAAGTACGTTCGAATTTTTTGTACACACATTGACTTTGCACTTGCCCATATGCGATGTATGTTTGTAAGAGTGTGTATGGCACATCTCGGATTTTCTACCAACAACACAATGTTGTGACGCTTTGTCGTCGCGTCAGTTCTTCGACAACGGAGATTTCACATGAAGTAATGAGTGTACATATCTACATAAAAATACATACAAATGTGTAAACGACATAATATATGTATGTCCTGTTACATATGTTTACACATGCATTTGAAAAGAAAAATTGAAGCATGAATGTGAAATACCGACGGCAAAACACAATTCTGTACTTGCATGACTCCATAATGGTGTCAAGTACAATTAATGAATTATTTTAAGAAATATATCAAAAAACTTTATTAGTAATAATTTAAAAGTATTTAGATATATTTCTCATAATAAAGTAAAAATGAATTAACATAAAATAATTTAAAAAATAATAAATAATAGTTCAATAAAAGGGAATATATTTCAAATGGCATATCAATATGCCCAGTTTTGCTCACATATTATATTCTCTTCAATATTCGTCGGTTGGTTATGTTAAGAGAGCGTATGTGTACAGATTCACCGCTGTTATAAAAGCGAAAAATGTTATTTGTTTCTCGTGCATCTGTGGTGAACTCCTTGATAAATTCCTACAAATTGTTCGCTGTCGAACCTGCACCTTCTCATTGTTTTAAGTTCTCTGGTTCATGGTGTGCCGATTGTCAAAATGTTCCTCTTGACGGAGGGTTACTCGCCAACATTAGTGCATTTCACCACAAACAAATTATAAGCTGATTTCACCAGAATTTTACCCCTGCGGAGCGCAAAATAGCAGAATTGAGCATTTTGAATGTTAAATGAGAAAAATAATGCTAAATTCAATGTTAAGAAATGTACGCTTACAGATTCGTATATTTACAATGCGCAAACGGCTTTGCATATAATTTTAAGATATTCTGCATATACAGGGCGGCTTACGAATCGTGCTACAAAAATTAACCGTAATAAGTTTCTTTTTATCAATCTTTTTTGTATTGTATAAAAAATTTTAATTTTATTTTATACAATTAATTATTCCTCCATGCTCAGCCACGCATATGCGACACCTAATTAGAAAATTAATGCGGGCTGGAGGGTTCAAGTCGGAATTGCCTCAAATATCTATTTAATGGACTGCTTCAGTTCAGTCAGATTTCTGGGTTTGATTTTGTACTCCTCTTGCTTGACATAACCCCATAAGAAAATACCAAGCGAAACAAAAGTGAAAGTACCCATTATAATTGTTAATTTGTCTATATGCAACGAATGTATGTAAATATGTACACTCATTGTTTCATGGGAAATCAGAACCATACACACTCTTACAAACATACATCGCATATGGCAAGTGCAAAATCAACCCTTATTCATATACAACGTGGCATGCGTAAATGGAAACAAAGTCAACAAGTCATGTGCATATATACGGGCAGATGTGTGTACAAAAAATTCGAATATTTACATACGCACATTCTTTGACAAATACAGTCAATCCCGGTTAAGTGCCAAAACCAAAGATGCAGATTTTTTCTGCTTTGTGGTACATAAGCGATTGTGGTACTTAAGGAGTGGTACCAAAAAATAATTTCTATGTATTTAAAAAAAAATTACCGTTTTCCTTAAAAAATTAAGAAAAAAAAAACGTGAGATGCAGCAAGACACAGGCAGATAAGAAGGATTGGAGGAGTGATACTTAACCGGGGCTTACTGTATACATAAATCAGAGGAATATTGAATATTTTCTTTAAAAAGTTTCTTGCATTGTAAACCGACAAATATACTATGTTGTCACTTTTATTCTAAAATATTTTAATACTCATATTTGAGGGGTTGTCACTTTTCCCTTCTATAGGGAATATCAGAAATTTGTTCAATTTATGATTTTTAGCTTTTGCCATCGTCGTGAAAAGACGCTTGTAGGCAAAAGCATGCTCGGGGGGATGTGAGGGTATCTGTTTTTATGAATGAAGCGAGGTTGCTTGTTAAAAGTACGCCTGCGTTCATGAATGTAAATGTTGCTGTTTGGGCTTCGCCTATTTGGCTGACATATTGACTTGTGACGATTGTTGTTTTTGTAGAACAATGTTTGTAGTTTTTGCGGGTGACATATTAACATGTGTACGCATATACATATGTATGTATGTTGGTTTGTGTATGCATTATTTGTTCGGCAATTTTATGTATACATACATATATGCGTGTACATATAAATCAATGCGCGCACATATAGTGTATTGATAAGTGATAAAATCATGATTTGAATTTCTGAATGCGTACATTCAAATACATACGTACATACATATGACTATATAAGATTAATTTGTAATAAATTTAATCTCTATTATTATAATATAATATAAACTATTAAGTATGAATGTATATTAGGTAAAAACTAAATAAAATTATTAAATGCCCAAATTGACTATACATATTATTTCGAAATTCCATAATTTAATAGATCTTATCAGTTTTGCATGCATTCATAAAAATTCGCAAAATGATATTAATATCAATAAATATGATTGCATATAAACGTATAAGAATATAAGCCAAAAGGCTAACATGCAGCTGTAATATCAAAGCAAGTCTCTGAGAATAATTTTCATTGAATTCTCAGCTCTGTTGACTCTCTACTGTTAAAATTTCTCCTTCTGAGCCAGATTGGGTGAAATTCACTAATAAAATCTTGTTAGGTTTTGACAATTCACACGCTGGTCCGCAATTGAACCTTCTCTATGATATACGTTCTCTGCAACTACGGACAGAGAACGTATATCATAGAGAAGGTTCAATTGCGGACCAGCGTGTGAATTGTCAAAACCCAACAAGATTTTAATAGTGGATTTCACCACTTTTGGCTCGGAAGGAGAAATTTTAACAGTGGAGAGTGAACAGAGCTGAGCATTGTATGAAAATTATGCTCAGAGACTTGCTTTGATATTACAGCTGCATGTTAGCCTTTTGGCTTATATTTTTATACGTTTATATGCAATCATATTTATTGATATGAATATCATTTTGCGAATTTTTATGAATGCATGCAAAACTGATAAGATCTTTTAAATTATGAAATTTCGAAATAATATTTATAGTCAATTTGGGCATTTAATAATTTTATTTAGTTTTTACCTAATATACATTCATACTAAATAGTTTATATTATAATAATAGAGATTGAATTTATTACAATATATTTACATATGTATGTACATCTTTTATCATATTAATCTTATATAGTCATATGTATGTACGTATGTATTTGAATGTACGCATTCAGAAAGTCAAATCGTGATTTTATCACTTATCAATACACTATATGTGCGCGCATTGATTTATATGTACACGCATATATCTACATAAAATTGCCCAACAAATAATGCATACACAAACCAACCTACATATGTGTGTGCGTACACATGTAAATATGTCACCCGCAAAAACTACAAACATTGTTCTACAAAAACAACAATCGTCACAAGTCAATATGTCAGCCAAATAGGCGAAGCCCAAATTTATAGTAAATCACACAACAACAACATTTTCATTCATGAACGCAGGCGTACTTTCAACAAGCAACCTCGCTTCATTCATAAAAAGAGACACACTCTCATCTCCCCGAGCATGCGTTTGCCAACAGGCATCTTTTCGCGACGATGGCAAAAGCTAAAAATCATAAATTGAACAAATTTCTGATATTCCCTCTGAAAAGGAAAACTTGCAACCACGCAAGCCCACAAAACACAGAAAAAATTGACAAAACTGGCAACAAAGCTTTTGTCGATTTAAAATATTTTACAATTTTAAAATATTTTTCCGTGTCTCACAAAAATCCGCGTCAATATGTATGCATGCTCATATATAAACATACATATTTACGATGACTTGTGGGCAAAGCTGTTAGAGCGGCAAGGGAAGCGGTGACAATCGGCGGCCGTTCGTTAATATTTTTTCGGCACAGCTCGGATTTTCTACCAACAACACAATGTTGTGACGCTTTGTCGTCGCGTCAGTCCTTCGACACAGTGACTCTTTGACAAGAAAACAAAAAACATGAGCTTCGGCCATTGGTTGTCCGTGGCAACGGAGATTTCGCATGAAACAATGAGTGTACATATTTACATACATACGTTGCATATAGACAAATTAACAATTATAATGGGTACTTTCATATTTGTTTACATGCACACATAATTATACATATATAATGTATAAGAATATTTGCGACCGCTTGGTCTTTTCTTATCGGGTTATGTCAAGCAAGAGGTGTACAAAATCAAACCCATAAATCTGACTGAACTGAAGCAGTCCATTAAATAGATAGATGATGCAATCCCGAATTAGGTGTCGCATATGCGTGGTTGAGCATGGAGGAATAATTAATTGTTTAAATAAAATAAAATTTTCTATACAATAAAAAAAAAAAATTTATGTAATGAATGCATTGACTAAAAAGAATCTTATTACGGTTAATTTTTGTAGCACGATTCGTGAGCCGCCCTGTATATGCAGAATATCTTAAAATTATATGCAAAGTCGTTTGCGCATTGTAAATATACGAATCTGTAAGCGTACATTTCTTAACATTGAATTTAGCATTATTTTTCTCATTTAACATACAAAATGCTCAATTCTGCTATTTTGCGCTCCGCAGGGGTAAAATTCTGGTGAAATCCGCTTATAATTTGTTTGAGGTGAGATCCTCTTAAGTTGGCGAGTAACCCTCCGTCAAGAGGAACATTTTGACAATCGGCACACCATGAACCAGAGAACTTAAAACAATGAGAAGGTGCAGGTTCGACAGCGAACAATTTGTAGGAATTTATCAAGGAGTTCACCACAGATGCACGAGAAACAAATAACATTTTTCGCTTTTATAACAGCGGTGAATCTGTACACATACGCTCTCTTAACATAACCAACCGACGAATATTGAAGAGAATATAATATGTGAGCAAAACTGGGCATATTGATATGCCATTTGAAATATATTCCCTTTTATTGAACTATTATTTATTATTTTTTAAATTATTTTATGTTAATTCATTTTTACTTTATTATGAGAAATATATCTAAATACTTTTAAATTATTACTAATAAAGTTTTTTGATATATTTCTTAAAATAATTCATTAATTGTACTTGACACCATTATGGAGTCATGCAAGTACAGAATTGTGTTTCTTGAATTGTAAATCGACAAATTTACTATGTTGTCACTTTTATTCTAAAATATTTTAATACTCATATTTGAGGGGTTGTCACTTTTCCCTTCTAGAGGGAATATCAGAAATTTGTTCAATTTATGATTTTTAGCTTTTGCCATCGTCGCGAAAAGACGCTTGTAGGCAAATGCATGCTCGGGGAGATGTGTAAGGCGTTTGCTTTTATGAATGAAACGACTTAGCTTATTGCTTGTGCGCCAGCGTTCATGAATGAAAATGTTGTTGGTGTGTGATTTACTGCAAATTTAGGATTTGTCAATTTGGCTGCCATATTGATTTCTGCTGCTGATGCTATTTGAGACAATTGTTGTTTTTGTACAACAATGTTTGTATTATTCTTGTATGTAGATTTGTGTATGCATTACTTATTTTGCGCGGTCATATGCATATTTGTACATACATACTTACATATAGAGCAGTGCGCTCACATGTATTTATTGATAATTGATAATATATTATTATATTATATAATATAACATATTGATGTACATACATAAATTATTAATTCTGTAAATATTGAAATTAGAAAATTATGAAAACAGTAAAATATCATTTTTTGCATAATCTTTCACATATTATCAATGTAGCATTTGTGCAAAATAATAATAATTTATCAATTTTTCATCATAAAAATCGTTTATGTGGCAAAAAATAATCATGCATATGTGAAGTGGCATTTGTATTTCTTGTTTTCTCATTCATTTCATTTCATTTTTCTCTTTATATTGGTAGATACGTATTTTGTCAGAGAACGTTGTTAACATTCTCATTTCTGTTAAATAACAGCTAAACTGTACAGAAAGTGGTGAACTCCTTGATCTCAAATTTTCAGCCAACCAATCGAGCATCATACAAAATTCAATTTGCACCTTCTCATTGTTTTAAGTTCTCTGCATGAACCTTCTCTATCAGAGAACTTAAAACAATGAGAAGGTGCAAATTGAATTTTGTATGATGCTCGATTGGTTGGCTGAAAATTTGAGATCAAGGAGTTCACCACTTTCTGTACAGTTTAGCTGTTATTTAACAGAAATGAGAATGTTAACAACGTTCTCTGACAAAATACGTATCTACCAATATAAAGAGAAAAATGAAATGAAATGAATGAGAAAACAAGAAATACAAATGCCACTTCACATATGCATGATTATTTTTTGCCACATAAACGATTTTTATGATGAAAAATTGATAAATTATTATTATTTTGCACAAATGCTACATTGATAAAATGTGAAAGATTATGCAAAAAATGATATTTTACTGTTTTCATAATTTTCTAATTTCAATATTTACAGAATTAATAATTTATGTATGTACATCAATATGTTATATTATATAATATAATAATATATTATCAATTATCAATAAATACATGTGAGCGCACTGCTCTATATGTAAGTATGTATGTACAAATATGCATATGACCGCGCAAAAT